>NC_072481.1:51504785-52150285 GCF_027574615.1 Eptesicus fuscus | reverse complement strand
ACTCAAAGTTTGTGCAAGCCCTGATTTATAAACATTTGCAGAAATCTCCACAAAGAAGGACAAATCAGATTAATAATTAACTCACAGCTGATGAAAGTCATTAGGCTGCAGAGCTGTTACTATGAATTGCAGAGCTCTGACATTCACCATATAACTGCTCATGCCAGTGCAGATATGGGCACATTAACTGAGAGCTGCTGACAAGAGGTAAGCTGGAATACAGATCAATGCTGTTATTATGAAGACAAAACCAGCACACCAAAATGCTTTCCTCCCACTGTCTAACATCATCCATATTGATGTTTTCTGTCAATATATAATAATCCACTGTCACACTTGATGGGACAGGAGAAACAGATTACAGAAAAATTGCACTGGAATATGTTTTTGTACATTGTTTCCCTGGAAAGGTATAATCAGAACAATTATTGATTCAGGAACTTTGACTGCTTGTCCCAACAAGATGCATGAAGCGTGGCAGGAGAAGTTACATATTTTTTTTCGTTCATTTTACCATTGTGTTTAAAAGTGTTGGTTAAAAAAAGATATATGGAATTTACTTTTCTTACACTCTTCCCTTGCTTTCACGGGTGTGGGGCAAAACCCATGGAGTGGTTCTTGATTTTTCACTTTCTCTCTGCAATACAAAAGTCACCATCTTCAAAATATAGCTCTAACTAAGTCTATTTTTGTCACCGCTTTTTACCACCCTAGTCTGAGCCACCGTCATTTTTCACCTGGCTCTGGGTTACTGTAGTGTTTTCCTAATGGGTTTTCCTGTGGCCCAAGCAAGTTGAAAATTGTGGTCGGTTAATATCACCCTTGTTCAAAACTTACTGGTAGTGTCCCATTTCACTGAGAGTAAAAACCAATGTCTTAAACATGACTCCACAATTTCCTCCCAAACTCAATGCTTCATTATACTCTGACCTCATCTCTTGCTATTCTCCTACTATTATTTATTCTACTCAATCATTCCATGGGCCAAATTGACATTCTAAGAAACTGCAGGGGACACTTCTGCCTTAAGTCCTTTTTATTTGTACTTTCCACCACTTAAACATACCACTTTCTCCAATGAGTCTTTCTTTAAATCCCACTCTATTTATAACTGAATTGGCATTCCTTTTTTTCTCCTTTCTTTTTTTATATTTTTCATAGCAATTACTGAGAATGTTCTACATATTTTATATATATCTTTATTCTTGATTACTAATTTATATATAAGCTTTCTCAAGGCACTGATTTAGGAGGAAAGGGAATATATATTTTTATTATTATTGGTATTCTCAGCATCTGGAATAGTTCTTGCCATACAGTAGCCTCTCAATAAATAGTTTCTCAGTGAGTAAATGAGTCACTAGGTCAAAGAAAACATACTTCAGAGTATTCATCATATACAGTACTAAGTATCTAATAAAAGTATGTTTTAAAACCAAGAATTTTAATGTTTGACTCACCCTGGACAGTAAGCTCCCCTTTACAACAACCATTAAACAAGTAACTAAATAACTAAGAGGATTTTGGCAATAAAATTAACATTTTAAAACTAAGAAACTATTTTTATAGCTTAGTAGTAGTGTCAGATATTTCTCAAGGTACAAACCCAAATGGATAGAATGTAATTTGGGGGGGGGGGGGGGGGAGAGAGAGGGAAACAAACTCTGAATGAAAAAGGGGCCACATAACTAAACTTGACAAGCTCAGGGAAGGCCTGCATGGTGGCCTCACAAACTTAGAGACCTGATGTAACCGCATGGGATGGTCTGAAATGAAAAATTTCTAACTAAAAGCAGTTCATGGCAGGTTTGAACATTGTTTATGTTGACAAAACAAACAAACACCAGAAACACTAACATGGTGAAATGTTTTTAATTATTTATTCATAGATTTACTCAATATTTAATATAAGTGAATTGGAACTACAAGGGATCAAAAACTTAGGGCTGAAAGTCTTAGAGCCATATCCAACCAAAAATCAATGAGAAATACTGAGAAAACATGTCTGATATTACAGGGGGGATCACATGGAACAATTCACACAGATGTTTAGGAGCAACATCTAAACAAAATTGGCTCCTTTATATACGTAAGAGAGTATCTGAAGTCATTGTAAACAGTTTAAATCCTAGGAGATAGAGAAGCAATAGCATGCAAGGTTTATTTGGGTACAGCAAACTATCTCTAATTTCATATCTGAATATCAGATATCATAGTGACTTTAAATGATAACTAGTGCTAAATCACTGTGATGATTAATTATATGTGTCAACTTGGCGAAGCATGGTGCCCACATGTGTGGTATGACATTATTCCGGGTGATTCTGTAAGGATGATTTTGAATGAGGAGTAATATTTAAATCAATGGACTTTGAATAAAGCAGATCAAACTCAATAATGCAGGTGGGCCTCACACAATCAGTTCAAGGCCTAGAGATGTAACCACACAGAAACCTTATTTTCTTTCATCTGACCTTGTATTTTTATTTTTCCCCTTTGACACAAACTGGCCTAACTTAGTGTCCTTGTTATCAGTAGGGGGCCTTCTGTGTCCCCACCCGTGCTGGTGGGAGTGGAATTCCTGTGATGTTCCATGAAAAGGATTTTCCTGAGATACACATGGGAAAATGAGTGACTTTTATTTGGGTGGAATTAATCCTCTGAGTTTCCAATGTCCCATTCCCCTCCTCTCACCATGGAAAAAGTCCAGCCTTGCCTGTAACAGGGCTAGAATTAAGGTCACTGCCCAGAATTTCTGCTCCACATTAAAGCACAGTTCAGTCCAGTATCTGGCCAGCTTAGCTTGTGTTCCCAGCTGCAGTCCACTGTGTGTGGACCTAAGGCCACGTGGTGGGCTAGTGCATGTGTGAGTGTGGGTCAAGGAGCAAGAGAGTGAAAGGGAGCATGGGCATAAGACCAAGCAAAAGAGAGAATTCCTTTGCTTGTGGATTTTAACCTTTTAATAAGATTTTGTGCCCTTGTAGTGCTCCACCCCTTAGCCAGTTACCTTTTTTCCGGGGTTAGACTAACAGACAAGCACCTTTCCTACATCATTCCAACTTCACTGCCCATTAGCCCATCTGCCCCTTTGTTGGGTCCCTTTCCCCAGTGATCTGCAGGGAATGGATGAAGCTGGCCAGATGACCATGCTCACATGTCTGGCCTCCCCTTTGCTTTTTTCCTATTTTCCTATTAGCTAGCTAATTATGACAATAACAACCTGACTCTCCCACTTCCCTTTCTCTTGCTTAATCATTAAGCTGCAGGACAATGAGATTCTGGTCAGCATCCAGTAGTCTTAGAAACAAAGCCTTGGATCTGTTGACCACAGAGGTAGAGTTTCAGTCAAACTAGAGGTAACATCTGGCCCTCAGTTGTGTTTCAGCTCCAAAAGGACCCCACTGGCTGTATCCTTACAAAACTAGATGAAGCAATGCCATGGCTTACATCAGGACCAGATGCAATTATCAACTACCCACTACCCTAGCACTGACCAGTCAGTAGAGACCATATCCCTGACCATGACTCTCACTCCCTTAGTCACCATGATTATTTTCTCCCTATATAATCCATCCCCTAGAAGCCATTGGGGAGCCTAGTCTTTGAGCATGAGCTGCCTGTGACTGTGAACATGGCACTATCTCCTTAATAAATCCCTACTTTCTTGACTACAAACTACCACTTGTGTCTTATTGGGCTTTGATGCACATAGGCAAATGATACCCTTCAGTCTGGTAACAAAGAGAACAAAAAACTGACTTTCCGTGAGCAAGAGGAAGTTCTACCAACAGATATCCTTTGTACTTGGACTGTTGCATTAACTCTTTCCTGGTTTTCCAGTCCAATATCTTTTAGAATTAAACTACAGATTTTGGACTTGCCAGACTCCATAATATGAGAGCCAATTCCTTTAAAAATCAGTGTCTACCTATCTATCATCTATCTATCTATCTATCTATCTATCTATCTATCTATCTATCTATCTATCTATCTATCATCTATCTATCTATCATCTCTTATGGTTTTCTGGAAAACCCTAATACAGTTATTATTGGAAATATAAGTAGTTTAATCAAGATATTAGTAATGAAGAAATGTTAAAAAGTTGAAGCATTTTCAGATAGGAGTAAAGATCATAGATTCTAAAGCCAGACTACCTGGTTCTGAAATGTACCTTTGTTATCGAGAAGCTTGAGCCACATTATCTCTAAAATGGATAATATCTGCAAATCTGATATAAATCTACTTACCAAAATTAAGTAGATTTGTATGCATGTGTGTGTGCATTTTTTAAAGAGTCTGGCACTATATGACTCAGTTACTTTAATAATAATTATTTTCATAGAGAGCTCACCCAGTCAAGATCCATCAAAATACAATGAAAGGAAAATTGGCACAAAACCTTATGCTTAGGATCAAAGAGCTGATTAATGGCTGACTTAGACAAAAATCTAGGTCATCTGATTTGAAACTTTATGCCTTACCTATATTCATTAGCAATAATTATATTAATTTATTCAACAAAATAAAGACATGAGAAAGTGGAATATAAAAGATATATGAATTTTGCTTTTAAAATAACTGTTTTAGATTATAAATATAACACTTGCCAATTGCTGAAATTTTGAAAAATCTAAAAGCACAAAAATTACCTGCAGCCCTACCACCCATGTATAATAATAATCTTACCAGTTTATCTATTTAAAATTTCTGTTTTACAAATTGTTTTGTTCATTTTTAAGTTTAATAATATATTTGTTTTTAATTCTTTATTAATAATAACTATTTTATCACAAAAATAAATTTCATGTAATACCTCTTTGGTAAAATATTTTCAACACTATGCACTTTCAGTTTTCAAGAGATTTCTGTTTCTAGATACATAGAGATTAAAATGGATAATTAGGCCCAGCTGGTGTTTCTCAGTAGTTGAGCATCGACCTATGAACCAGGAGGTCATAGTTCCATTCCTGGTCAGGGCACATGCCCAGGTTGGGGGCTTGATCCCCAGTAGGGGGTGTGCAGGAAACAGCCAAGTAATGATTATCTCTCAGCATCAATGTTTCTATCTCTTGCTCCATCTCCCTTTGTCCTCTGAAGTCAATATATATCTATCCAGTAAAATAAAAGCCTAATATGCTAAGTGTCTGGTCATCCAGTCAGCTGTTCAACCAATCAAAGCGTAATATGCTAATGATATGCTAAGGCTGCTCAACCGCTTGCTATGATGTGCACTGACCACCAGGGGGCAGACAGTTGACCAGTCGACCAGTTGCTATGATGTGCACTGACTACCAGGGGGAAGACAGTCGACTGGTAGACAAACCGCTATGACATGAGTTGACCACCAGGGGGCAGATGCTTCTACTGGTAGGTTAGCTTGCTGCTGGGGTTCGGATGATCAGGACTGAATGAGACAGGTCGTACACGCCCTGGAGCCCTCCCACTGTCCCTCCCTGGCTGGCCAACCTCCTGCGTTTCTCCCCAGCCCCAATCGTGCACCAGTAGGGTCCCTAATCTGGCCTGCACCCTCTTTCAATCCAGGACCCCTCAGGGAATGTCAGAATGCCAGTTTTAGCCTGATCCTTTAGGCCAGGCCAAGGTACCCCACTGGTGCACGAGTTCGTGCACCAGGCCTCTAGTATATTGTTTAAAAAATAAAATAAAATGGGTAATTTGAATAGGAAGCATTACCGTATTTTCTCTGTACTTTTGATAATAACCTCATAGCCAGGAATATGGTAGTGACCTGACAAAATGCTTGTTAAATAAGTAAATGATCTTAGTCTTCATTAAATAAGAAGTAATTACATTGCATGAATGCAGATTTGAATTAGCTAATGAAATTAATGATGTTAATATCTAAACAGAGAAGAATAATTGAAGTCAATTGTCAACTGGATTTTCTTCATTTTTATACTAATGTATATGTAATGATTGAGATCATAATGTTTGGGCACATTTTCCTTTATTAATCCTTCAATTTTGTCTCTGTGACATGCCAGAATTAGTTTTTTGAAAGTTACTTTCTTAATGACTTCCAACTAATTCCTTAACAATAGTTATATTTAAGTGATTGAAAAATGAATTGAGCATGTTTAAGCACAGCCACTCATGTCACTGCAGATGTTTTAAAAGTTTCAATCCCAGATAATTACTATAATTAATGAAATTTTTGATGCAACAATGACTATTCTCAGACTTCTTATGTATTACTTTATCTCAGTTTCTGTCTGTAGAGGCCTGGAATTAACTCTATCAAACATTTTTTGTTTGGTTGGTTTTTGCTTTTAATAAAAATAAAGTAAGCATCTAGATGGTTGGGTTAAATAAAAGTCTCTGTGAAAGTCTCATTTGTGTTCTTAATGGGTGAGTTTAACCAAAATTTAACAGCAAAGCTTTCTGGCTTATGATATTAATATATTGTTTTCCTTGAGAATAAATTTATCAGAAACACTATTAAGATGTTTCTATTTTAAGATACTAAATTGCATATAGTTTATTTTATAAAATGTGCTCTTTTATAATTACATAACAAGAAGATACATTATCTATAGTAATAAAAGGGTAATATGCTAATTAGACTGGACGTCCTTCTTGATGTCATTCTGGATGTCCTTCCTGACAAAGCTGGGGCCGGAGGGAAGCCAGCCTGGGTCCTGGGTGCCTGCGGGTGGCCAGAGGAGGGAAGCAGCCCAAGTTGCAGGTGCCTGCTGACAGCCAGAGGAGGGAAGCAGCCCAGGTCCCAGGTGCCAGAGGGAAGCCGGTGCTGGCAGTCGGGGGAAGAAAGGCCTACTCTTGAACAAATTTTCATGCATCAGGCCTCTAGTATTATTAATAATTGCTTATTTTAAATGGTGGAATTATAGTTGATTTTTTTTCTACTTTATTTTTTTCTACTTTCAGTTTCTTTTAAATAAGTATGTGACTTTATATTGATGTTATAAAATATTTTTATTTGTACTGTTTTTATATGCCTCTCAACTTGGTGTCTAAATCTTTAAGAAATCTTAGACAGAAAAAAAAAAAACACACACATATCATCAATTGATTTTAGCAGGCCAGGGGCTAAATAAGAGCTTTATTATTAATATTATTACATTCATTCATTCATTCATTACAATACCCCTGTTTTACTGATGTGATATTTTATGAGCAGCCAGCCTGGGTTTTCTCTCCAGGGACTTCTGATTCTAAAGCCTATGTTCCTCCAAATTTGAAAGAAAAAAAAAAAAAAAACCTCTCCAGAGGCTGTTAAAGCATGAATTTTTATGATAGTCAAGGAGGCTATATCTTTGAAGAGACCAAGAAAAATTACTTCTGCATGGCATATTGTTACTGTGAAGGGTCTGGTATTTTGTCCTACTTATAAGCAAACAAATTAACCTATCACCTATTTGTAGATAGTAGTAAGAGATTCCTGGGTTATAGATATGGGCCCTTACTACTCATGGCACAAAGGGTAGCATAAACATCAGCATATTTGTTCCCTTCCTTTTTTCTACAGTATCTTAGGAGAGGAGCTCTGAGCTTTGAGGATCCCTCAGCATCTTTTACAATGCTCAGCAAGCCTACCTTCCTTTTGCTATAGCAGGAAACACTTTTTCAAGGCTGTTTGTTAACTTTACAAACAGGATTGTAAAGGTATTCAGAATAAACAGCAGTTAGAACCTGAATTGCAATATGCACACACAAAAAAGAGAACCATGGAGAATTATTTCTTGGCCTTACCAAGTTGCTAAGTTGGTTAGAGCATTGTCCCGATATGCCAAGGTTGCAGGTTTGATCCTGATCAGGACAGGGTATATACAAGAATCAACCAATAAATAAGTGAAACAACAACTTAATCTCTCTCTCTTTTTTCTCTCTCTCTCTCTTTTTATCTATCTCTAAACTAAATAAATAAAATATTTTAAAAATTATTTCTTAACAATATCCATCCCTTTCTATATTCTTTTGGTTTCTGATGAAGCTTTCTGTTATTATACAATACTGGACACCAGGTTAGCCTGACCATTAGAGACTGAGACAATATCTGTTTAATTTTTTCCCTACAGCAATAAATTAAATTTATTTTTAAGTAGAGGCCTGGTTCACAAAAATGTATACACTTGGGGTGGGGGGGGTGTCCCTCAGCCAGGCCTGAACTCTCTCACAGTCCAGGAACCCTCAGGGGATGTCTGACTGATGGCTTAGGCCCTCTCCCTGCTGCAGGAGGCAACTGGGCAGGCTAATCGGGATGGCGCTGGCCGGAGAGCATCTGGCCATGCCCCCCCAATTGCCCCTCCACTGCCGTTGGTCACCGCTGCCACCCCCATCACCATCCCCTCCCTCTGCCCACTGGCATGCACCTTGGCTGGCCTGGGGCTGCCTGCTCACCAGCCCTGCCCCCTGCCGACTTGTCGTTCCTTAGTTGGGTCGATTTGCATATTACGCTTTTATAATATAGGATAGGACTATAATCAGCAAGATTAAATTAACTTGAAGTATTGACCTCTTCCATGGCCTAGGAACCCAGCCAGAATAAGCCAGCTAAACAAATTTCTTAAAGTATCATAGTCTGCCTTCAAAAGCCAGGTAGCTTTCTCTTTAAGTTTCTATATTGATATTGCCACTTGGTCCAAAAATTAATACAGGTTCAACAAAATATATTAGTGAATGTGCAGACTCTGCATTAGCCCAAAGGGAGGAAATCTAGCGCAATTCTATTATCCATAACTGCCATGTTCAAAAAGCTGAGTCAGACGTGAATACTTTATAGAGCTGAGGTGGTATCATTGTTCACTTCAGTCAAAGTTAGGAACATTTGGGGCCACCTTTTCTAATTGAATGGATCTATTTGTAGAAATACAGACCACAGGGTCTGCATCAACAGTGGGCTTTTTACGCCTCTTGAAGATCTCTACAGTCATATGAGGATTACATGATCTATTGTTGTTATCTTAAACACTCAAAGGTCTCCTATGACCACCTCTAAGGTGAAAGTTGTGTTTGGAAAAGAACTGTAGTTCAAGAACTGTAGTTCAATGTGGTACCTCTGGTAAAAAAAAAAAAAAAAAAGTGTTGTTAAGAGTAGTTGAGGTCTTTCTACTATGAATTATTCTGGGGACACCATTTGACAGTACTTGAAAAGTATACTCTTGATGCCTGGCAGTCATTAGGGTTCATAGTTCAAATAATTGTGTTAAATTCTTGTTTGAAAGGATTGCCTGTCCAACAGATTCTGCTTGTCCACATCACAAGCCAAGTGGCATTTCTCTGCCCCGTGAAAAGATTGAGTGATGGCTATAGGAGTGGGAGGGGAAGACATCCAGAGGTATTGACAGGTGTTTTGTATGAAGAATAAGATCTAGGGGCCACCCCTAATCTGTCATAGTGACTTCTCAGTAAAGTTAAGGGATATTAAAATCAAATCATCATCAAAGACATCTAGCAGAGGATGGTAAACTATGTCAATGGACCCCCCAAGACCACTCGTGGGCTCAGTGATTTACAAAAATGACACACAGGACTCAGAAAAACTGTTATATTCAAAGTTATGGTTTATTTCAGTACAAGAATACCAATCAAAATCAGTTAAAGGAAAAGACAGATAGGGTGAGATCCAAAAGAAACCAGGCTCAAGCTTTTAAATGTCCCCTCACAGTGGAGTTTCATGAATATGCACTTAATTCTTCTAGCAAAGTTGTCTGACAATATGTGTCAAGTGCTGCCAACCAGAGCCCTTAACCCAAGCCTTGATGCCCAAGGTTTTAACTTGAGAGTCCTGGGAAGGTAAGTGAGGTAGAGTCAGCCAATATTTGGCAGGACTCACAAATCTAGCAGGCAATGGTAGTCCTTGAAACAAAAACAGAGCCCTTTACCTTATGCCCAGCCTTTAATGGTGGACATATTTCCATGTTCATAGGATGACGGGCACAGACAACAATGTTGGCATTCTGGGTGATGCAATCTCTACCAGTAACTGGATTCCAGTAAGTCTCATAAAATAATGGAACTTTACCAGGGGCAACTGTGAGTGACACAGACAGTTTGATCTGTCTTTAATCTGGCAAGCTGTAGTTTTTGGAGTGGAAAACAAAACAGATGCAAGCAACAGCCCATAATTTGAGAACATATAATAAGCTTCAATAAGGGCAGTATTGACTAGAGCTATGAATATGAGCTTGACTTCTGCCTCCTGAGTGAAGTGGCCACATACCTCTTTGGTTCTGAATAGCTGGCGCTGAGGGTAAACAATGACAGTAGCTTAGTAGCCAAACCAGATCCAGGCATTTTTGGAGACCTCTGTGAATCAAAGGTCTTATTGAACTGGCAGTTCTGCTTCAGACAGCAGAATGGCTGGAAAGTTTCCCGCAAAGACCTAACTACTACTTTTTCATGTAAAGCTGAGGTGCCACTGGAGGTCAGTTATATTCCTGAATTTCCATTTGATTTGAGAGGCTTTTTTGGTCCTTTCTTGTTAGTCATGGAGTCTGAATTGACTCACCTCAAATTGAGAATATATGACCAGAGAATCACAAGACCTTTATAGGTTAAGCATTCTGTTTTAACGAGAAGCCAGTAGGAAGCTAATAGATGCTTTTCAATAAATGTGTAGCTAGTAGCACATCAAATAAGTGATAAAGAGCGTCTCTGGGTTTGCCTCCCTTTGCCATATACTCTAATAAGCAAAATCATCAGTCACAAAGACCTAGGGCTCAAAGGGTCATTGGAGGTGTGATGTCCTAATGGTATTGGTACTACTTTACACACAGCCCTTCCAGATCAGGATAATCCCATCTGGCATTTTTTGAGCATTACAGCAACAAGTATGTAAGCCAAAACAAAATGTATGCTTAGCAGTTGGCCCCACAGGCTCTACCCACAAAGTTATATTTGCTCCCTTTAGCCACTGTGAAATTTGTCTAAACTTTAACAAATATATTTTTTTCTGTCCCTGTTTTCTCTTCAGTTTTTGAGATTTCCATTACACATCTATTGATACATTTGATGATGTCTTACAGGTCTCTGAGGCTCTACTCATTTGGCTTTTTTTTCTCATATATATATATATATATATATATGTGTGTGTGTGTGTGTGTGTGTGTGTGTGTGTGTGTGTTAAAAATGTCTATCGATCTATCTACAGACTCACTAATTCTGTCTTTTGTTGCCCCAAATTTGCTGTTTAACCATTCTAGTACATTTTTTTAATTTCAATTGTATTTCTTTAACTCTGTAATTTCCATTTGGCTCTGTTTTATCATTTCTATGTCCTTATTTTTTGTGTATTTGTTGATTCACTATTGTTATAATTTACTTTACTCTAAACATGATAGATATCATTTAGTTCATTGACCTTATTTTAATAGTTGATCTGAAGTCTTTATTTGATAAATCTAACATCTGCCACCACTTATCTTCCTTGTTTGTTTTTTCATGTATCACTTTCTTTTTAAAATACATGACACATTATAGCAACTCTGGATTCTATTTTTACCCCTGTAGATTTATGCTGTTATTGTTTTTACTTTAAAAAATTGCTAGCGTTTTGTTTTGTTTTGCTTTTCGTTTTGGGGTTTAGGAACTTGACTATAATAAAACTGTGAAATATGTCTGCCCAACAACAATTTGTAGTCTCTAATGACCATGTTTAGTTTAGTTTTTGTTGCTTTGATTATTTCTTTTTAATTTTTACTTTAATTTGAAGCCACATATCTTAGGAGTCACTTCTATTTCTGTGTGGTTTAGTGGCTACTAATGATTCAAGGAAAAATGTGTTCATCAACCTTGAGTTAGTAAGGCTTTCAATATATCAATTTGTGGTAAGGATGAACATTCAAGCTTCTGATAATGTACTTTATCCAATGTAAAATATTCAGTATTGCTATTAAACAGTTTCTAAGAAAAGATAATAAAGGAATTTTGCTGGTATGAGAAGGTGAAAGTTGGGGAAATAGGAAGGATAGGTAGAGTCAGGAAAGCATGTGGCACAGGCTCTCACTACATAAGATGGAAGGCAGTAGAGTCTATTTGTTCCTGATTCTAGAGAAGCTTTCAGCTTAGAATGAGTGGCCATAGACGCAGAAAGGCTGCTACTTCAGCATGTGCTACCATGATTTAGGAAGCAACTATAAGGGTATGTCCAAAGGCAAAGAGCTGAGGTTTGACCTGACCTCAGCAATATGTTACTCTATAGCTAGTTCTCATTCCCAGACTTTCTACAATTGTAGACAGTCAATAGCTCTTCCATTCAGTCTAAGGATATCTGAGGATATCTCTATATCCTGTTGTACCATAATCTCCCTCAGTCCATTTTGCTGGCATTTTCAATACATTTGTCATGACTTTTGACTTTGAAGAAATGCCTTTTTTTTTTTTTTTTTACCAGTGACTGCATAGTTTTAGAAAAACACGCACCAGAAACAAGTTGTATTAACATGACAACAGTTTGCACTAACATCCAGACTATCAGGATGAAAAGCAGCCAGATCAGCATTTTGCTTCAAGTCAGTTTTCTATCCAGGCACCCAGGATACTGTTCCTGGAATAAGAGGCTATAATTTGGTCTTCCTTATTTTCATATGACTGTACAACTGGGTATTCACATAAAAGGATTTACAATTCAAATATTTTCTCCATGAGTTTTGTCTAGGAACCCTTATTGAGCTATTATGATAATAAAAACCTGTCTGTTCCAATATCTAAACTATTCTGGGGCTTAGCTTTTATTATGAATATATATATATATATATATTTTTAATATATGTATTTATATATTTATATATATATACACATATATGTATGTGTATATGTGTATATATATATATATATATATATATATATATATATATATATTATAAACTTCTAACCAGAAACAAAGCCTGTATAACAAAGTATTCAGGATAATTTCATTTTTATGACAACCTTATGAGGTCAGTGATGCTAGCACTATTATCGCTGAGAGATGAGCAGTGATGCAAAAAATAACACATCCTAGCTATAAAATAAAAATAATTTCTTGAAAAATACTGGGTATAGAGTGTTGTTACTTTATAGTGCTGGTGATTAGAAACTGATCTAACACTTGTAAGCCATCTGTCTTACATTTCTTTGTTATAACAGGACTTAAGGGGGAATATAATACAAGTTAAAGCTTCTCAGCATACATAAAAATAAATAGTGTTATTATGTTGTTGTTCTTTAATTCATTTTCTTTAGAGTATACAAGCATAGTTTTTTGGTAGGCATTAGGCATTTTAAATGTTTTAGAGCCACAATTGTGAGGGAGGGAGAAAAAAAAAACCCATATGTTCTTCAGGTTAGGAATAATTTGCTAGCATTGCATATCCAGGTTACTTATTGTGAAATTATGTATCTTTACCATTTATTCCCTGTGTTCCAAATATTTACTTACTAAGCAGAAACACACTAATTAAAGTCCATTGTAAATGCATGTGAAGTACAGAGTATCTGAATGTGAGGCTAGTTAAGATTATTTATAAAAGGTAAAATATTCTAGTGTAGAATAAGTGACACCAATTTGAAGTGAATATTTTTATAAGGAAATCACCCAAACGTATATTTTATTTGCCATATGTTTCTAATAAAACAATTTTAGAAGAACTTAGTGTGATTTAAATAAGAAGATGACTGGATTTCATTCTGTGTAATTCAGTGTTAATCCTACCCAATATTCTTCACGCTCTGCCTGCAGCATCTGACAGCTTCAGTTACTATGAGTAATTGTGACCAAGGCAACATGACAGGGAATAATTAATGACTGGAATTCATCTTCAAAATATGAAGAATGTTTTAAATAATAAATATTAGAATAATAACAATACATCTCACTTCTCTCTATATTCAACTCTCTTAAAACGTTTCTACAAATTAATAATTGTGATTTTGCCGACATGAGGATATGCTTGACATGTATATAATATTAAATAGATAATTAAGTTGAATAAAAGTGTCATAATTACAATTTATAGCAAAATAACCTCCCTAAATCCCTACAAATACATATAAGCAGATATTCTCCCTCTTTCTATGTCATTCATACTCAACTTGTTTGAAAGTTTTGTGAATGCAGTTCCATGTCAACAGGATATTGGAGAAGAGTGAGATTTAGCAGGCAGACCACCTTAGTTCCAGACTATACTAGCTTTGTGACCTTGGGCATTTATTAAACTTTCTAAGCCTCAGGGTTTATTTTTTATTAGAAAAGTAAGGTTGATATTAATAATGTTAACACAAAAATGCGGTTGTGGAGAAAATTACATGACAGAATTTATGTAAATTATGTATCTCAGTATCTACCTATCAAAGAAAAATATTCAATAAATGGTAGTTAGTAGGTCCATTAACATACAGGTATAATATATGCTAAGCCCTCTTCCAGACTCTGATAGCAGTGAATGGGACAGACAAAATCACTTTCCTAGTGAAATTTAAGCTCCATGATCAAGATGTAGACCAAGCCTGTCAAACTCATGGCCCACGGGCCACATGCAGCTCACAATGAATATTTTTGCAGCCCAGCCACTATAACGGTATGTAAGAAATGTTTTAATAAAAGTTTTGTAACTTAATTTTTAAAATATCCTATTATACATAATCTATATATATAAAACTCTAATATACAAATAGACCGAACTGCCAAACAACCGAAAAACAGAGCAACTGAATAAACCGGTCACTATGACATGTGCTGACCACCAGGAGGCGTGCGCGGAACATGGCAGGCATCAGCAGCAAGCAGCAGAGTGCCAAACATGGTGGGCATTGGCTGCCGTGGGATGGTGGAGTAGGTGAGCGAGGGAACCAGACCAACGGGGGGCACTGATTGCTGTCATTGGGGCGAGCCTCTGATGGTTATTGAAAATTCTTTGCTCCCACGTGCCACAGTCCCGCCCAGCGCTCGCACCTGCTGACAGTGCCGGCCCCACTTGCACCTGATGCTGGTGCCAGAGCTGCTGCTTGCAGCCGGTGCCAGTGTCAGGCGCTGGCCCTGATCACTTGGTGCTGTCAGCAGGTGCAAGTAGCGGCTGCTGGCCCCGATCGCACCTGAGGACTTCTCCACCTCCCCCTGCTCCTGAGGGGCAATTGGGGCAGCAGCCATCATTCGCACCCATTGCTGGCACCAGTCTCAATTGTCTGCACCATCAGCAGGTACGAGTGGGGCTGGCACCTTCAGTGCATGGGAGCAGTGGCAAGTGGAAGCGGTGCTGCCTGTACACAGGGGACTGGGGGCCGTGGCAGGAGGGGCCAGGCAGGGGCAGAGGAGGGGTCAAAACCCACCCTGTGCCCACCGCAGTTTTGCGGCCCACAGTTCCTTTCATGCATTAATAATGAACTACAACATTCACTAATGACTGATTACACTAATCATATTGCATTAATTTTCCTTACGCACCTTACACACAGGTGCACCATTTCTCTCCACTAATACTAGCAGAGAATATTTTAGCAGCTGATTAAGACATCATTAGTCTTGGACTGACTTGTTTGGTGTGCACAACAGGAAATATTTCACTTTTGGAGAACAAGAAAAATAGGTTTATTTGTGTTACACTTAATAATTTGTGCAGTTATTCACTGTCTGGTAAGTTAATGTTCAAGAAAAAATATTATTTTTTATTAAAATGTTATATTATTATATGTTAACACTAGAGGCTTGGTGCAGGAAATTTGTGCCAGGGAGGGGGGTGTCTCTCAGCCTGGCTTGCACCATCTCACAATCCGGGACTCCTCGGGAGATGTCTGACTGGCGGTTTAGACCTGGGATCCGTCCTAAGTCAGCAGTCAGACATCCCTCTCGCAATCCGGGACCACTGGCTCCTAACCACTCACCTGCCTGCCTGCCTGCCTGCCTGATTGCCCCTAACCACACTGCCTGCTTGTCTGATCACCCCTAACCACTCACCTGCCTGCCTGATCACCCCTAACCACTCACCTGCCTGCCTGATCGCCCCTAAATGCTCGCCTGCCTGCCTGATTGCCCCTAACTGTCTCTGCCTCAGTTCCTGCCACTGCGGCTTTATGCGGGAGGATATCTGGAATGACGTCTGGAAGGTCATTTGGCTGTCCCGTCTAATTAGCACATTACATTTTTATTATTATAGATTACTCATTTATTTCAGCCCTTTGTATTTAGCATGTCTCCATCAAAATAAATGCAGGTTTCTATGAAAATTGAAGCTTTTGTTTTTTTGCAGCCCACATAAACTTAAATCTTGTTTATTTGACATGTGTTAGAGTTTGAGTTTGACATGGTTGATGTAGACAATAAACATACCAGCAAAAAAGAATTTCTGGCACTAATGGGTGCAGTGAAAAAATAAGTATGACATCAGGGAAAGTGAGATACTATTGTATTTTAGATGGTGGATAAAAATCTCTCTGAAGAGCTGACATCTCATTTAAAATTTAATGATGAGAAAGGCACTGCTATGTAAAGGGTTGGAGGAAGAACCTTCCAAAATGACAAACAGTATGTACAAAAACTTCCTAGATGGAAAAGTATGGCTTGAGAATAGCATAGCAGTGGGAAAGGTAAAGAAAGATGAGTTAGGAACTGCAAGCAGAGACTGGCTCATAATGAGCCTTATAGGCCAGGGTTAGGAGGTTTAATTTTATTTCAAGTACATTTTGGGCAGTCATTTGAGGACTAGTTTAGCACTAGTAAACATAGTGGTAGCAATGATAGCTGTGGTACCAGTAGTAAGGCATTAGGAGCAATAGCATTCTTTATAAAATACCCTAAGTTTTATTTATGGAAAATAATCTGTAACCACAATTCTTTAATGGTTAAATGACTCTATGTATCATGGTATGACTATAGCAAAGGGCCTCGAGCAATGCCTAAGATAAAATGGCTGTTGTGAAAATGATTT
Source organism: Eptesicus fuscus (assembly GCF_027574615.1). Taxonomy (NCBI): domain Eukaryota; kingdom Metazoa; phylum Chordata; class Mammalia; order Chiroptera; family Vespertilionidae; genus Eptesicus; species Eptesicus fuscus. The sequence continues at coordinate 52,133,405 of NC_072481.1, read as the reverse complement.
TTTAAAATAAACTTAATAGAATTTAAAAATAGCTAATAAATGTATTCCTTCTATTCTGCGATAGAATCAGATACAGTTTTTAAAAAGGTAAATAAGCATTTTCTATTCTATTTTAATTTTTTCTAATATGAAACAACCAATTTCTACATAATCCTTTTCCATATGGCCCATTTGCTAAATTCAATTATTAGTTAATATAATTTTAAATCAGTATAATTTTTAAGGTAAAAATACATATTGTCATTGAAGGATGGGGAGGACAAGTACCGTATCCCATTAAGGTTATCATCAGACATGGAACATGGCTGTGTCCACAATTTTATATTATTGGGTTAAAGAGTAGGTTTTAGAGGGAAAATTTACAAGTCATATTTCAGTATAAGAAGCCATAAGTCTTCCAATCTTCTCTTCCTCCCTAGAGAGGGGCAATTGGAGTCAAGCAGTCTTAAATATAATAAAGACCTCCCTAGCATCTAGGATGAGTGCTTAGCATCTCCAGATTTTTAAGTGAATTCCTTACTGGTTGGGGCAAGGTAAGAGTGAAGAACCCCAGAACCAAATGATAAAAATCCCAAAGATTCTGTGATACGTAATGTTTTTTAATTCTCATGATTTATCAAACTTTATACTAAATGTTTTACTTATCTCATTCAGTCCTCACCATTTCTAGCTTGAACTTTCTGTAATGCTCTCTTAGATTTGAAGCATTAACATTTTGCACTCGGATGTCGAGTGTGACTCGACATGGTTAGCATTAGAATAAAGGCATCAAGAAAAAAGCAAGTGAGTGCAAAGGGTTAAGATTGCTATTTCTTGATGAAGCAATTATGATCATTTACATTTTCTAGATAACCATCCATGTTAGTAGAATTTTCATGTTAGTTAAGCAAAAAGTTATTTCATTCATTAATGTATTCCATGCTATGGAAACAACATTAAAACAATAAGTAACTGCCCTCAGGTTTTTTTTTACATTTTTGGGAGGAGGGCAGCAATAAAAACAAAACAAAACAGTAAATATATAGCATGCTATGCAGTCTACACAAATAAAAGAGAAAGATGCAAATTGACTGTACCTTCATGACGTCCACCAGCCAATCAGGAGTGAGTATGCAAATTAACCCAACAAATATGGTGGGTTAATTTGCATACACTGGCACTGAGCGACCGGGGGCGTTCCACACCGCCCTCGGCTGCTCAGGGCCTCTGGGCAGCATGGGAAGTCGGGGCTGGAGCAGAAAGAGGCAGCTCTGGGACCGAAGCAGAAAGGTGGTGCTGGCAGCCAGGGAAAGGAAGGCCCATGGTTTCATGAATCTTCGTGCATCGAGCTTCTAGTATGTGTTATAAAGGAAAATAATGTTTAAAGAAAACAGAGAATGACACTCATAAGGGACTTATTTTATGTAAAGCAGCTGAAGAAGGCCTCTCTGGTCAAACATAATATGAACATTCACCAGAACAAAGAGAGAAAGTTAATCTGGTTGGCATATAGGGGCAATGCAATCCAGATGGATCAAACACAATCTAAAGGCTTTGAGGCTGAAGAGTGACTGACCTATTTGAGGAACAGCTAGGAAGCCAACACATCTGGACTGAGTGAGGGAACAGCAGAGGATGACTGAGGACGGTCAGGGGCTGGTAGTTAAAGCAGACGAAAGCCAAGTCAAACTTGAAATTTTACTCTCTCTGTATATTCTTTATAGTACTGACATCCTCACTAACTTTTATTATAGCCACTATTCATATCTTATTATATTTGTTTTTTTTTTCTTTTTAACTTGATTCACAGAAAAGACAAACAGAACTAGGATTAATATCTTGGTTTTATTTTTATGATTGGAAATTTGCCACAACCCTTATATTTATTATTTTATCAATTTTCCTTTCATTAGGTCAGTTAGGTTTTGGTTTTCTTTTTATTACTTTTTGGTAGTTGAAAGACGAGTTAATTAATTTTTGCTTTTTCCTTTTTACCTAAAAATAAACTATGACATTCTATATTTTCTATTGTTTATAAATTTTTAATTTTTTTACTATTTTATAAATAAAATATACCAGCAATTCTCATACTTTTCTTGATTTTATAGGTACTTTTTGTTTAGCATAAGTATCGACTCAATATATAGTCATGCAGTTTATTATTATCTCATGTTATTTTCTGAATGTGAGTTAATGTTGCTTCATAGACTCAGTTGCTTCATAGACTAAATTTTTAACAAAATATCCTCTGTTACTTGAAAAATGTCTACTTCAGAGGAAAATATTTACCTCTAGTCTTCAATCCTTTTACCTTGTGCATCAGCATTTTCCCACACAGGTTTCAAATTCATTTTAATTTTTTTCTATTTACTCATTTTAAAAGAGATCTCTATTTAGGATTACAGAGAAATAACAACATATTTTTTAATGAATCCCAACACATAATTATTGTAACTGTGCTATGATTCTACAATTGAAAAAAAATATTTCTTAAACTAGCCAGATCTTGATGATTATCCTAATTATCATTTGAATGTATAAACTAAGTCAATAGGACTTTTGTTTTTATTGCTAAGAATAAACAATATTCAGGAGATCTGAGACTATAGTTGGTTTAGAATCTGGTATAGGCAGGATATCTCTTTTGTGTGATAGTGGATGAATTCTGAGCCATAGTAGTAACAGAAATAATTTGCATATTTGGTGAAAATCACGATGGCTCTTTTTTCAGTGCCTATGATTTGTCAAAATCTATGGTAAATGTTTTACTTATGTCACTTAATCCTCATATGTACTTTGTGCAAACTTCCTATTTTTATTGTATAGATGTGCAAACTAAGGCACTCAGAGTTCACTTAATTTGCCTCAGAACATACAATTAGTGGAAGATCAATAACTCCAACACATTCTCTCTGATATCCAATTCCATTCTCTAATACGCCTAGTAAGAAAAAATGATCATACTAACAAAGATCATATTTAAAAAAAATAACTTTTTTCCTGTATAAATGGAAATAAATTAGATGTTCTCTGAGGTCCTTTCCTTTTCTATGGGCTTAGAAAAGTCAACAATCAACACTAAATGGAAACTTTTATTTTGAAATAGATATTATCACAAAATAGAACTGAATTACTTTAAAAAAAAAGAAAATAGAACTGAATTACTTAAGAATGTTTCTAAGAGAGAAAGGCACAGGCAATAGTTAGGGTATTGATTGAGGAATACAACAAAAGAAACTTGAATTAACAATGGCTTAACAGAGATAGTATTTCTCTCTCAGGTTATCACCTGTTCAAAAACAATCCAAGCTAAATATGGAGATTCATGGGGTCAGGATTACAATTTCTTCCATTTTATTACACCACTTTCTGCCATGTAGATTCTGCTCCAGCCCCAGCCTGCGGAGCTGCATGGAAGCCACCAGGCAGCTTGACTAGAAAAGGGGAGAGAATCCAACTTTCCTTTAAGGCCAAAGTATGGAAATTGCACAAATCATATCAACATCACAGAAATAATTTAATCATAAGGCCTGTCCAGCAAAAGAAGGTCGAAAAATGTAATCTGTATCTGGTCATTCGGTTCCTTAGCAAGAATATTTTACAACACAACAAAGAAAGACTAGATATTGGGTGACAACAAAAGAAAATGTTTTTGTATTGTTGTTGTTGTTGTTTTTCTGGACAGACAGATAATCCATGGTTGAGTCTACAACCAAAATTGTCTCAGTATTCTATTTGATTAGGTGGATGAAAACACTAAAGGCAAACCAATAAATAGACAAAAAATCAGAGAGGTGAATTTTTGTTCAGAAATTTTTGTTTATCTTTATTATAGGGAAAAAATGCTAATCTGTATGCCAATAAAAGAAAAGAGAAAAGAAAAGAAAAGAAAAAAAGAAAAGAAAGAAAAGAAAAGAAAAGGAAAGGAAAGAAAAAAAAAAGAAAAGAAAAGAAAAGAAAAGAAAAGAAAAGAAAGAAAGAAAAAAACAAAACAAAAAACAAGCAAACAAAAAACCTGTAAGTACTTAGCTTCCATTCTAGAATTTTCTGTAGGTTAATATTGGATTTTTTTGGCTGGTTCTAAACTATGTCTTGGGTAACAAAATACACAGTCTTTTTTTTTCCCCCTATTTAATCAGCTTCTTTGCATATGAATGAAAAGTCTTTACTTAATATTCAGTACTGTGTTTTATAAACATGTTACTTCAGTGCTCCTGCAGTTTCTTGAAAGTACAAAAAACTATTGCAGGGATTTAAAGAAAAGTTATTTTTCCTTACTAGTATATTCTTGTATTTTCACTTACAAGCAATCATTACTTTGAGAGGGTGGAAGTAGTGTGGGAAAATAGCTATGAGTGTGTTAATGTAATATTTAACAAGAAATGGTGCTTAACTGACAGGGCTGCATTATTCCCAGGTTTCATATTTGCATTTTGACATTTAAAAAGTGAACCCTCCTGCACTGTTGGTGGGATGCAGATTGATGCAGCCACTGTGGGAAGCAGTATAGAGTTACCTAAAAAAAATTAAAAAAATGGAACTGCCTTATGACCCAGGGATTCTACTTCTGGGAATTTATCTGAAGAAACTCAAAACACTAATTCAAAAGAATATAAGTACACCCAAGTTCAATGCAGTGTTATTTATAATAGCCCAAGATTTAGAAGCAGCCCAAGTGTCCACCAGTAGATGAGTGAATAAAAAAGCTGTGGTAGCTCTGGCTGGTTTTGCTCAGTGGATAGAGTGTCGGTCTGTGGATTGAAAGGCCCCGGGTTCGATTCTGGTCAAGGGCACTTGCCTGGGTTGCAGGCTCGGTCCAACGTGCAGGAGGCAGCCAGTCAATGATTTCCTCTCATCATTGATGTTTCTGTCTCTCCCTCTCTCTTCCTCTCTGAAATCAATAAAAATATATTTTTAAAAAAAGCTGTGGTACATGTACGTAATGGAATACTACTCAGCTGTAAAACAACAACAAGAACAACAAAAGGAAATTTTACTTTTTTGTGAAAGTATGGATGGATTGGGAAAATATTATGTTAAGTGAAATAAGCCAGTCAGAGAAAGACAAGTATCATATTTTTTGATTTATATGTTGAATTTAATCAACAAAATAAACTAACAAACAAAATAGAAACAGACTAACAGATACAGAGAACAGACTGACAGCTGTCAGAGGGAAGGGGTTTGGGGGGTCTGGATGAAAAAGGTGAAGGGATTAAGCAAAATAAAAAAAATTTAAAAATTCTTAGGCACAAATAATATTATGGAAATTACCAGACAGAAAGGGGTTTAGGGGAAGTAAAAGAGGTTAAATGGATGATAAATGGTGATGGAGACTTGACTTGGATGGTGAGCACACAATACAATATACAGATGATGTATTATATAATTGTAAACCTAAAACCTATATAATGTTATTAAGCAATTATACACCTGAAAACTATATAATGTTATTAAGCAATAAATTCAATAAAAAATTAAAAAATAAAATATCTGTAGATTAGCTTTCTTTCTAAGTATATGCATGTGTTTTCAAAGACATACAAACACACTCATATACATATATATTATATATTAGTATTGGCTTTAGTCATAGAGCTCCATCTAGTGTTTACAGATATTGTAAATCGCAGGTAGATTTGTTTCCATATTTAATAATAAATAATTTCAAAAATGAATTTCTTTAATTATCTAATTTACTTTCCTATCTGATCCCATCATGGCAGAAAAGTGAAAAATTTTAAGAGTACCTCAGATGATGATAAACTCTTGATATTCTTTTGGTAATGCAATAGAGTGGATTTATAAATGCTTAAGTAACTATAACCAATATATGTAATTGATGCATAATTAAGGTCATGTAACCATTGTTGATTCTCAGAAGAAAATAAAATTATTTCTGTTTAGTTGGATTTTATAAATATCTAGAGTTTTGTGGTATCTGTCACCTTCACTTTGTCTATGGAGAAACTTTCAGTTTCCACTGAAGTTAATTAAGATGACATTCAAAATGCTAAACACAAGATACCTACAGTGCTATTAAATATTCAATATAGTGTCAAAACTAGGTCACACTGACATAATAAAAATTAGTTTTATTAACCCTTTCTGTTTTGGAAAATCTTACTGTGCAGCAATAGGATTTTGGTAAATAAAAATGAGTTCCATTGAAATGAATCATAGTAATAATTGTGTTCAGCTAAAATATTGCAAATTCTCAGGTATAGAATCTGCTCATTTGTCCCTTAATATCTAGAAAATATAGTTTTCTTTTTATGTCAATAGCCACATGTAATTCTATTCACTCATTCATTCATTCATTCATCGCAGGTAGATTTGTTTCCATATTTAATAATAAATAATTTCAAAAATAAATTTCTTTAATTATCTACATTTACTTTCCTATCTGATCCCATCATGGCAGAAAAGTGATTAATAATTTTAATAATTCACTCATTCAACAATAATCATTGTCCTATATATGCTAGATACTCTATTTAGGTATATTGGGTAAAATTATTAATCTTTTTCCCTTATCCATTATTTTGCCCTTCCTTTTTGCACTGTAATCCGCTCTACACATAGGATTTTGTTTGGCACCTAACTACCATTCCTAGCCTATATTGCAACCTTGAACCACGTTTAAACTAATAGATGCAAGCATAAGTTATTGTGTGTATAATGTGCACATCTTCCAGGTCATCTATAACAGTAAAACTTTCCCCAGCACTGCCTCTTTTTTCATTCTGTGGGAAGTAAAGAAGACAGGAGCCTCCTTCAGCTCTGTAGATGAGAGCCACAGACAAGAAGGGAACATAACGCAATGAAAAACCCTGGCTCCCTAACAACTTCATAGAGCAGAGATTTTCAACCCTTTCCATCTCATGACACACATAAACTAATTACTAAAATTCTGCAGCACACCAATAAATATATTTTTGCTGACCTGACCAAAAAAAAATAGGTTTGATTTGATTCACACCAGATGGCTATTGTGTTTGCCATTGTCATTTTTTGAATTTGACAGTCTAAGGGAAAAGAGATCAGTGCCCCTGACTAAAGAGTCAGATATTGCATGTTTTAAAAAGTCTAGTGCACACCAGTGTGCCACTGCACACCAGTTAAAAATCGCTGTCATAGAGAATAGCCACCTGACCAGCTGGACTATATTGTTTAAGAGAAGAAAACCCCGGCATTACTGAATCAATTGTAACATTGGGTCGCATGTCTTGTTAGAATGGGATTCTTTGTATAATAACTTTTAAAAAGTAAATAAAACATAGTTTCTGACATAAAGAACTCTTTCTTCTAACAAATGAGCCAGAAAAATGGGCAACTGTATATAACACTGAATCCTCTTAATGATGGATGTCTGTACAAGTGATGTAGTCACCCAGAAAAGTCAGTCTTCAAGAATTAGAGAAGGCTGCAAATGGGTAGTGATATTTAAGCTTGATTTTGAAATAGTAGTTTATGATCAGATCATCACATGAAGAAATAGGCAAAAGATGCGTGGGATGAACTCTACAGACCAAAAGAATAACATTAACAAAGCATGGGGAAGATGATTTAGTATAAATGAAGCATTTGGGAGATAGAAAATTACAGATGAGTCAGAAAGGAGTAAATGGCTGGTATGATCCTAGGACAGTGGTGGGCAAACTCATTAGTCAACAGAGCCAAATATCAATAGTACAACAATTGAAATTTCTTTTGAGAGCCAAATTTTTTAAACTTAAACTATATAGGTAGGTACATTGTCATTAACTTAACTAGGGTACTCCTAAGCTGGCCTTTGCTAAAAACTCAAGGGGCCAAAGAGCCGCAAGTGGCTCGTGAGCCGCAGTTTGCCGACCAGGGTCCTGGGAAAAGAAATTTGGTAGATTTTTTCTAGCCTATAAAAATAATTTTAAATTCATTTAAAATTTTAATATGTTATGCCACAGACAATGGAGTTTCAACAAAGAGTGATGTAAACTTGCATCATTCAGGGTTCATATGTTCTACATGGTATCAATGACAGTCAAGGAGAGTATGTTTAGGTTTCCTATTATATATGATATTCCTATATAATGAGAAATCTTCTCTGATTTAGAAGATACTTTCTTCACTCAAATTAAAATATAAGCAGCCACTCAACTAGGAAGGGGCAACTCAAAGAGATAAAAGGCATCCTGCTCTCATAGATATAATTAATCTACCATTTACATCACAAATAGTAGGAAATGTGGACCATAATTGTAGAACTCTTGAGCTATTATTTCTTCTGCATTGGTCCACAGCAGTTGGTACAGCTGAAATTCTGGAATAATCAAATATAGTATTGCCTTTCACAATTTCAGGGTCATCAGCAAATTGATAGTTTGAATATATTTGCATATGTCTCACTTCCTCTGTATAAACAGCAGTAGAAAAACAGATAGAAGCAAACTTACTAAAACAATACTAAAAAATAGTTTCAGCCACACAAGAGAAAAATGATGGCAGGGTGACAAAAGTGCCATAATTTTATATCCTTTTCCATTGAACTTCATTAATGTTCAAAGAGGAAAGTTTCTACTACTGTCTCTTGTCTTGATATTTTTTACATTTAATGTCAACCAAGAGAATTCTGGACCCTAGAGTTTGATGGGTTATTTAGGCTCCCTCAAATTGGAAACCTGGGTCTCCAGCCAGAGGGAATTTAATAATACATGGAATTAATGATTGTCAATCAGTGAGAAACTGTGAAATAAATCAGAGAATAGTCCAATGACATAAGTTTGTCAAATCAATGAGTTCTCACAGTTGGAAATTTAATTGACTATTAGGCCAACTTTTTCAAAACTGTCACATTATCAAAGATAATATCAGGCACAGTAAAGCTGTACATGAAGGCCAGACTGCAATCTAAGACACAGTAATTGGCAAACAGTGCAGATCAGCTGTCTATGCATTCTTGATATGTTTCTGCTTCTTTGTGGTATAATTTCACAGTCTCTGAAAGGTCTTATAGTCCTATAGGTCACAGAGTTTTGAAAGTGTATTTCTATCTCCTCAGACAAAGCTTCTTAAAAGATAGAAAGACATTTGGAAATATATATGAATATTTAGGCTAAGATTTAACATTCTAAAAACACTCAAAATAGTTTGTTCTCATTTAGAGACAGTTTAAAGTTACAGATGCAAGATTAATCTAAGCAGAGAAAACAAAAATGGTCCAACATTTGTCCCTCATTCCCTGGAGGATTGGTAGAATTAGTCTCACATTGCTAGAAATAATAGATACAAATAAAATTTCTTAATAAACAAGAATAAAGTCAATTGGCAATCCTGAATGAGATCCACATTGAAAATAATTTTATTTCAAGAGCAGGATCCATACTTTTGGCCCAATCTAAACATTATTTTATCTATCTACCACTTTCCAATTTTCCAATTTTATACTAAAACATATTTATTCAACATTTGTGAAAATAAAACACGTATACTGTTTTCTGAGGCATGAGTATAATATTTATGAAATATCAGAATAATAACATTGCTATGATATTGTACTTTTCACATGGAATCAAGTGACCAATTTGAATATATAGTCCTTCTTATAACAGGTAATCATCATTTCTCTCTAATTGTTTTTTTTTTTGTACCCAACCCTCAGATACCATTAAAAAGTTTTAATGTCCACTCATAGAGGAAAGTAAGTTTACACAATCAACTATGAAGATGGTGGCTTTCCATTTAAAGATATAGGGGGAATTGGTCTATTCCATTGCAGAACTATGAAATTTTTCATGGGTAAACTAATCTATCCGTGGTTGTTTCAGTTTAATCAGTCTGTTGAAGATAAAGATAACCAGGGCTATGTCCTTAACTACCTAAAGAGAAATAGAATGGGTAAAAATGATATGTATTTTTTTAAGAAGAAATCAAAGAGGATATTAAAATTTTTAACATACCTACTTGTTAGGCACTTCAAGAAATCACAACTCTAGCCGAAACCAGTTTGGCTCAGTGGATAGAGCATCGGCCTGCGGACTGAAAGGTCCCAGGTTCAATTCTGGTCAAGGGCATGTACCTTGGTTGCGGGCACATCCCCAGTAGGGGGTGTGCAAGAGGCAGCTGACTGATGTTTCTCTCTCATCGATGTTTCTAACTCTCTATCCCTCTCTCTTCCTCTCTGTAATAAAATCAATAAAATATATTTAAAAAAAAAAAGAAATCACAATTGACGGCTAAATAAGACATATGGGGATCTTATATCTCGGCACAAAAGGACCCTGGGATAGGAACATAATATAATATAGGACTATGCAGTGTGAAAGTTAGCAGCATTTACATCCAAAAACTAGATTCTATGTAGACCCTGGCAATCATCTATTGATAATGAAAGTAACCTTTGCATTAGATTTTACTCTGTGCCAAGCATTTTCCTCATTTATTCAAATATCGCAATAGACCTCCAAGTATTATAATTACCTCCATTTTGTGGATGAGGAAACTGACTTCTAGCATTTCTAATTTACTTGAATAAGCTTTCCTGATATATTAGTTTTCTACTGATGTATGTAGCAAACTACCACAAACTTAATGGTTTAGAACAACACCCATTTATTAGTTCAAACTTATGTAGGCCAGAAGTCTGGCGTGTTATGAATGGATTCTTTCTTTTTGGTATTGGCTGACCTGAGAGCTTATGTGAAGACCCAGGTGGAAAATCCACTTTCAAGCTCATAGAAATTAGTGGCAAGATTCAGCTCTTATTATTGTAGAACTAAGGTTCTGTTTCTCTGCTAGCCTTGAGCTGAGGCTGCTCTCAGCTTTTAACTCTGCTGGATTTGTTGGCATGTGACCTCCTGCATTTTCAAAGCTAACAATGACATGTTGAATCCATGTTATGCTTCAAAACTCTTTAGCATCCTCTTTGGCCACCAGCCAGAGAAAACTTTTTGTTTTAAAAGGGCTCACTGATGGGGTCAGGCTTACAAAAATAATTTTTATATTTTAAGGTAAACTGAATTGAGATATTTTAAATTTCTTTATTGATTAAGGTATTACATATGTGTCCTCATCCCTCCATTAACCCTCCAACCCCCCCCCCCCCCCCCACACACACACACTCATTTCCTCACCCCTCTGATGTTCATGTCCATTGGTTAGGCTTCTATGCATGCATACAAGTCCTTTGGTTGATCTCTCCTCCTTACCCCCACCTTAATTATCTCTTTAAAAATCTATTACAGTAGTGCTTAAATTAGTGCTCGGTTAAATAACAAGGAGATAGGAATCTAACAGGTGCCATCTTTAGAAATCTGATTACTACACTTGGCTTGTGGGAAGTAGAGCCAGAATTAGAATTGTAGTCTATAAGCAAAAAGACAAAACAAACCAAACATTTGTTAATTTACATAAAATTTGTTAATTTGTAACTAGTTTTTAAGTGTTTTGTACACACATTACTCTCACACCATTTAGAAGTCATTGTGGCAATCAAAAAGACCAAGCTCAAGGGGAGTTGTTTTGAGATCAGAGAATATACTCAAAAGGCCATAAACCCAGGAAAGAATGCCAGAGAGCTGATTAGTGGTGGCAGGGGGAAAAAGGCAAGACCTAATATACCATTGCCTACTGTTCCGATGTAGGGAGACCCTTGTAATCTCTCTCTTTCCACCTCTCTCTCTCTCTCTGACTGCTCTCTTATCATTTGAAGTATAAAAGAGACATATTTTAGAATAAAAACTTATTTATAAAAGAAAATGTTCACCCTTGTATCCTTTGTAACCTGGAGTAGGTTCTAGCACATATTAAATGCTAACAGAGAACTTGCACATAGTAGAGTACTAGAAAGGCTGAATTGCATTGTTTTGTTGAATTAAATAGAAATGTAACACAGTATCATTGCAAAAATAAACAACTTGGAAACAATTTCTAAAATAAACAAATATCATAATCAACTCTCTTTATACAAAAATGGTGTTAACTGTAGTACCTAACACTTGGGAGCAGTGTAAGTGGGTATGAATAAATGTTTAATTCATATAAGTAGATAAAAGTAAATTTTTAATTCCTCCCATGAATGTTTACAGATTCAGTTCTCTTTAATCAAAGTACAGGAACTTGTGTTTCTCCAATTGGGAAAAGTGCTATTGGGTAATGGAATTTCCCCCCTGAACCTATATCCATTACAATCCCAGGAAAAGGACAGGAAACATATAGCAGATTCTTAGAAAGTCTCTGTGTTGAATAATATTGTTTAATTATAATTCCTAAAATGTGTGTATTTAAAAAGTGTTCATTTAAAGATTTTTAAATTGTCTTTCAATATTCCTACCCTCATGTATAGAAGAATAAGGCTTACTTGCCTAGGGTCTCTCTGGGGGACTAGCTGGCTGACAAAATCATTTGATAGCTTCAAGTAGTAAAAAATATTAATTCCAATTATCAAACAAATTCCCTTGATGTTAGATACCTAATTTTTTTTTTTTTTAGCGTAGACTTGTTGAGCAATGGAGATCAAGGAAGCAACAGGAATTCGGGGATCGCTTTAGTTGAATTTAATTCTGGTGATCTTGTTTCGCATTGCACTGATTAGACTTGAGTCAAATTAAATTATGTTGTCATAGACATGTGCCCTTAAAGTCTGCCTTTCCCCATCATGGGCCATACATAACCTCTGTTGGCTCTGCCAGTAACTAAAAACACGCAGGCAAAAACACAAATGGATTGTGGGATAGGGTGGCCATAGGGTGAATGATTAATCCCACACTAGTTATCTATGTTAAAATCTGTGTGACCCATTGTTTTCTGTACAAAAATAATTAAACACAATATTTATCCCCAGCAAATTTCATGTAGGGTTTGGGCAAGTACTTGAATTTTTTTCTTCCTATCTCTCTGAACAATCTGACTTACGATGCATCTCTCATTTTGATCATCCTTCACTCTGGAACGAAAGCTGCCAATCAAAATTCCACATTTGGGGTGCCAAATCAGAAGATTTTCATATGTTCAAATGGCAATAAGGTTTGGCCTGCCAAAATTGTACTCACTTGTGACCTAAATATCTGAAAAAGAAAAAGCCAGTGCCATTAAAAATTGTGTCATCTCCTCTCCATGATTCAGTAATGAAAGCCTGCCGGTCAGCAGTCTGTCAGCTGCATTCTGTTTAATCATCGGAAATTGTGTGCACTATATCTGTGAAGCCTAAATGGAAAAAGTTGCCACTGCAATTGCATCTTTCTCCTTCCAATAAATCAATGTAGACAAAGTAAGGAGAAAGAAGGCCACCTGACAGCTTTCCATCAAAATGCCAATCATAAATTAGCACACACAGAGAACATATCTCACAGAACTGTCTTTTAAGGGCCTCTGAGTTAAATAATGAAAGAAGATACTTTAGTTGAAAAAAAGAATTACAGTTCCCAATATCTCAGACCCAAGTTTCATGAAGGCAAAGAGAACCACACAGTGAGAAAGTTTACCCTATATTTAGGGGTAAAGCTGTCTACTTTTTCACGATTTTTGACACTCGGGATAGTTAAGAGGTTGATAGGTTTTATAACTGCAACTGAAGAGACCCTGCTCCCTTTCACTGAAAGCATTTCTCAAGACTCTCCACAAAATCTAAGGCAAGTTCATTGTTTTCTCATTTTTTGAAAGAAAGTGCCATTGTGTAAAATATGATTTTCAACTTGATGGTAACATGCCCCAGTGACTTAGGTGATAGTGGATACTTGCATAAGTTCACTTCATAAACCCAGGAAAAGAATGCTGCTTCTGACAGCAAAGGATAATAAGTTTTATTCCTAAATAATTAGGTTAGAAATATACTTATTCAAAACATGCTGCAGTCTATGTTTCTTAGATTTAGAATATGGTGTTTAAAAGTGTTGGATACCAGGCCAAATGAATCCATATTTTAAAGAAAATAAAAGCTATATGCAATTTAAATCCAAATTGTATAAACTCAATATTAATTTGATAAATATATAAAAATAAAATATGAAATCACTAATTTTATAATAGTCCGACAATAACTTTAGGTGTCTTCTCTCCCTTCTCCATCAATACCTGCAAAGTTCTCCAAATCTCAGTCTTTATAATCTTTTAATAAAATGTGATTCAGTCCACTATTTTTTTTCTGAAAGAATAAAAATAATATGTAAAAGAATGATTTATTGCAATATTCCTATTTTTGAAAATGTATACCCTGGGAATTGGATTTTTTATGTTCAAAAGGTTCAATTTATATCATGTCATGATTAGGGTTGTTAGGAACATTTTCCCAAATTTCAGTTTGTTGGTTCTGGAAACACATACAAATAGCATCTTAAAATAAAAGTAAAAACTCAGAGTAATAAGAGACCTGAGAACTCATGAAGTTCAACTTGTATCTAATATGGGAATATTCTTCAAACAGCTCTGACAATAGTGATTGGGCCTCTGTTTGCACATTTCCAATGAAAGGGTATGCATTGTATATAAGGTTTCTATTTTTATCTCGCATAATTATGTTCACTACCAATATTTTGCTTTTTATTGAGGGAAATCTAAATAAAAATAAGTAAAATGTTGTGTGTGCTTTTGTTGTGTTATCCAGGAGCTCTGGAGTCCATGCTTTCATCCACCACACTACACATTGTGCCTGTTGAAAGAATCTCAGTTGTGGGTTAGCCAATGCAGATAGATTGGGACTGCTGTCACATTTTATCTGAATAGAAAAGTACATTAAAATAATACCTTTTGCCGAAACCGGTTTGGCTCAGTGGATAGAGCGTCAGCCTGCAGACTAAGGGGTCCCAGGTTCGATTCCGGTCAAGGGCATGTACCTTGGTTGCGGGCACATCCCCAGTGGAGGGTGTGCAGGAGGCAGCTGACTGATGTTTCTCTCTCATCGATGTTTCTAACTCTCTATCTCTTTCCCTTCCTCTCTGCAAAAAATCAATAAAATATATTAAAAAAAATAAAAAAAAAATAATACCTTTTATGTACTTTGTGTAGCATATAGGGTTTTGGAAAGAATTGGATGTTACTTTAAATGGGTAATTGAGGAGAGTTTAACAAAGGACTGTCATAAACTGTGGTCAGAGTTATGAACCCATAAGAATGGATGAAGAACTCTGGGGCTTATAGCATAGCAGAGCTCCTCCCTCCCTTAGGCCTGACAGGTACTCAGTGAGCATAGTTGTAGGTGTAGGAGAGGGCTTCTTGGTAGAAGCTTTAACTTTTGGGAGAGACCAAGTGGCCCAGCCTCAGGGAGTTAAGAAATTAAATGCCTGTTCATACTATCTTCCTGCCTTCTGATCTCCTGTTGATACCTCTTATTAGTTAAAGGCAACCAGAAGCCAGAAGCAGACTACTCAGCTGATGCAGTCCATAAATATCAACCTCCCTGGGCATAGAGTTAGGCAAAAAGAGATGAAGAGTGGGCAAGAAAATACAAGTGAAATATTAGCACATTATGTACTGGAAACTATGCTAGATTATTATGATAGCCTCACAGGTCACTGGAAAATATTAACTTTTAATATATCAAAAACCATAAACAAAAACAGTTCCTATTTTAATAGTATTAAAAAATGAAATTACAGAGGTAATGAGATTAACGATAGTATAAACCTGATCTCATTGTTTTATGATTAAAATTCTGTTTTGAATGTGTTCCACATAAAATATTCAGCTCATTTTACATTAAATATTGCTAAACATATTATCTCACTTCTAATACCTATGTTTATAAAGAGTATTGAAGTTTTTCTTCTTCAATTATCATATTGCTATTATTCCATTATTAGTCTTCTAAACCTTTTTCACCAATAACTAGAATTCTACTTTGACTTTCAAATCTTCAGTTGCTATAATTGGGATCTATAGCTCATAACTTAATTATGCAAAACTGGTGTTCTTTATCTGCCCCAGTATTTCATAAATTAGGTCTTTATCTTGTTTTCCATCTTCTCAGAGGCATGGTTTTCTAAGGACAAGAGAATCCATACTCTTGAAAATCATGGAGTCCATGTGACTATTTCTTTAATATCTTAGTACAAAGCCCAACACAATTTGTGGCCTGCAGTAAAAGTTTGACATATATCTGCTGAAAGAGACTGAAAGGCTGCCAACATTGCAGAATCAACCCTCTAGCTCTCTAGATTGCCCTAAAACACTTGCCACTCACACAGTGCTAATCATAGAGCCATTATTATTTCATTCTGTATTGAGGATATTTGGCTCAACTTGGACACTGGCCATTGATGTTTTTATCTCACTTGGCCTTTTCAATGAGTTCACTCTCTCAAATTCTGGCCTAGATTTAGATGTGCTTGTCCATGAAGCCATCCTCAGAATAACAATGTCCAGTTTGAACACTTTTTTCCAAGTCTCTAACATCACCCAGTCCTTCTACTCCTGTCTACATTTCTTTAGCTTGGTCTTTCCCAGGCTGAAACTATTATTCTACCTACTTGGTTATTGCAAATCTCATTGAAGAGTGTTAATGTTTTAATTAAATACTTAATAGCTATGATATTTAAATATAGTTTGAAGACATACAAATAACAATAAACAGCACCAATACTTTTGGAGTTCCCTTTGTCCTCTTCTAAAATTCTATTCCCCTGACCATATTAACCACAGCACCTAAGGTAACCACTATCCAGAATTTTGTGATTATCATGTTAACTTTCTTGCTTTCTTCCCACACACACACACACACACACAGTGCATATTTTAAGCTTTACGTAAATGAAATAATACTGTGTACAAACTTAAGCAACTATTTTTAATGATGAATATTATCTTCATTAGGTTTATCTATGTTGATGTATGTACTGTAATTCCTTTATATACCAAAATGCATTTTAACATATATTCTGTTATTTATTGAATTAGCTTTGTAGCTGTCACTCTTCTAGTTCTTCTCCCTGTTAGAGATAAAAGGATTGCCTAGGATAAGACCAAGTTCAGGCCTTACACACCATTCAGTTTTGTGTGAGTGCAGAGAATAAAAATCTAAATGAAGCTTAATGCAAGCACTGGATAAATTGATCAGATGCAAGGCCAATGATAGACACTGACAGGTTCTGAAGTCACTTTTCCCTATCCAAATAAAAATCTCTAAGAGGGTTAAGAAGGCAATCTTCTGACTCATATTGCCTTCGTTCTAGCTTTCATATTGAGAAAGTCTGTTCCTCTTTTTCTTTCTAAGTTTTCTCTTTTGTAAAAGGAGACTAAGCTGATTTACATCTTAAAAATTTTGTTTAGTCTTGTATCATATAATCTATGTGAAATACTTTACACCAGAGGTTACAAACAAATCCTTGAGTAATTCTTCCAGGCATTAAACATGTACAACATAAGTGGAGAACTCAATTGTATAGAGGCCAAATCAAAATAGACATTTTTCTCCTGTAATAAATACATTTGATAAAGCAAGATTTAAAATTAAATTGGATTATATAATAAAACTAGAGGCCTGGTGAATGAAATTTGTGCACAGGGGTGTGTGTCCATCAGCCCAGCCTGCACCCTCTCTGATCTGGGACCCCTTGAGGGATGTCCAACTGCCCGTTTAGGCCTGAGTATCAGGCCTAAACGGGCAGTTTGACATCTATCTCACAATTCAGGACTGCTGGGTCCCAACTGCTCACCTGCCTGCCTTCCTGATTGCCCCTAACCGCTTCTGCCTGCCAGCATGATTGTTGCCTAACTGCTCCCCTGCCAGCTTGATTGCCCCTAACTGACCTCCCCTGTAGGCCTGGTCCCCCCCCAACTGCCCTCCCATGCAGGCCTGGTCCCCCCCAACTGCTCTCCCCTGCAGGCCTGGTCCCCCCCCCCCGAAACTGCCCTTCCCTGCAGGCCTGGTCGCCCCCAACTTCCTTCTTCTGCCGGCCTGGTAACCCCTAACTGCCCTCCCCGTCAGGCTTGATCGCACCCAACCGCCCTCCCTTGCAGGCCTGGTCCCTCCCAACTTCCCTCCCCTGCTGGTCATCTTGTGGTGGCCATCTTGTGTCCACATGGGGGCAGCCATCTTTGACCACATGGGGGCAGCCATCTTGTGTGTTGGAGTGACAGTCAATTTTCATATTACTCTTTTATTAAATAGGATAGAGGCCTGGTGCACTAGTGGTGGCTGGCTGGTTTACCCTGAAGGGTGTCCTGTATCAGTGTGGGGGTTCCCTTGGGGCATGGGGCAGCCTGGGTGAGGGGCCTGTGGTGGTTTGCAGGCCAGCCATGCCTCCCGGCAACCCAAGCGGAGGCCCTGGTATCTTGGATTTATTTATCTTCTATAATTGAAACTTTGTAGCCTTGAGTGGAGGCCAGGGCAGGCCAGAGCAGGCAGAAAGTTTGGCTTCCTCCATTGCCAGGGAAATCCAAGCCTCCTGCTCGCTCCATGGCCACAGCCATCTTGGTTGGGTTAATTTGCATTCTCGCTCCTGATTGGCTGGTGGACATGTTTTGTGGATGTAGCGAAGGTACGATCAATTTGCATGTTTCTCTTTTATTAGTGTATATAATTTCTGCATGTCTTATATAAAATCAATACAAGTTATTTCAGCAATGAGAAATAAAGTACAATTTTTAAAATCATTCTGAAATCAGACAATTCATTAAGTGGAAGACACTTTTAAATAGAAATAATATAATATTAAATTCCTTGACAGTCTAATTAATACAAATTTTTCACATTGGGAAAAATTAAATTTTTTACTGATTTGACACAAAGATAAAGATAACATTTATAATAAGCCACTGTAGTGAGGAGACATGGATGACAAATTGTTTAATGAGTATTGTCAATTCAAAGTATTGCTGATGAGTTACTGCAAAGGAATACCTGAAATACTCATTATTTCAGGCCAGGCTGAGGGACCCCACTGGTGCATGATATATATAAACATATAGATGATTATTAATTTTTAAAGCCCACACAGATGTTAATGAAAAAAGAATGGACATTTTTCTAAGTACCAATTTTTAACTTCATGTAGTCTCTACTTATGTTCATTTAAAAAAATATGTTTATTGATTTCAGAGCGGAAGGGAGAGGGAGAGATAGAAATATCAATGATGAGAGAGAATCATTGATTGGTTGCCTCCTACATGCCTCCCTCCTGGGGATCGAGCCTGCAACCTGGGCATGTACCCTTGACTAGAATGGAACCTGGGACCTTTCAGTCAACAGGCCAATGCTATATCTACTGAACCAAACCAGCTAGGGCACCGATAAACATATTAAACATACGCTTGGGTGAGAATTAAAAAATAAATAAATAAGCATGTAATAAGAAATAATATCTCAAATATATTTTAATAAAACATTAAATTGTTTTTTTTTATTTGGCACCTATGAGTATTGGTTTGATTTTTAAAACTGGTAATGATTTATTCTCTTATTCTAAGTAAATATTCACTTTCATACTTTATTTTGTTTATGTTATTTTATATATTTTTTTCTTATTGGTGGCTTTTCAAATTATAAAACCTTCTGGATCCATATAATCTGATTTGCACCAGTGACATGGTAATTGCTTGATAAATATTAGCATTTATAACATTATTTATATGTATAAATCCTATATAATAAAAGCCTAATATGCTAAGTGTCCAGTCGGCTGGTCGGCCGTTTAATCAATCAAAGCATATTATGCTAATGATATGCTAAGGCCGCTCGCTATGATGTGCACTGACCACCAGGGACAGAAGCTCTGACCAGTAGGTTAGCTTGCTTCTGGGGTCTGGCTTATTGGGACTGAGCGAGACGGGCCGGACACATCCTGGAGCCCTCCTGTGGTCCCTCCCTAGATGACCAACTTCCCGCATTCTTCCCCACCCCAACATGCACCAGTGGGGTCCCTCGGTATATCTGGGACCCCTTGGGTAATGTTGGAGAGTTGGCTTCAGCTCGATCCCACAGGCCAGGCTGAGGGACCCCACTGGTGCATGATATATATAAACATATAAATGATTATGAATTTTTAAAGCCCATACAGATGTTAATGAAAAAAGAACGGACATTTTTCTAAGTACCCATTTTTAACTTCATGTAGTTTCTACTTATGTTCATAATTCAGAGATATTTTCAATTTGCAGTTGGATTATTAGCTTTGTATAGGCATAGATGAATAACAAAAGTAAAGGCATAAATGATTTCAAATCCAGACAGATAGAGTGAAAATAAATAGAAAGTTAAGAAACAATTAGTAAGGTTTCCATAACACTAATCACAAACACTATTTGCTTAGAATAAAAGAATACTCTGTAATTATCTGTACTTATGCATACATATATACAATTATTAGAGATCTTTAAAGAAACTTGCAGCAGAAACCCCACTATTTAAAATCCTGAATTATAAATGTGAAAATATGCTTTTCAAATATGAATGCATCTGTAGATATATAGTATGACAATTTATGACTGAAAGTTAACATTTTTTAATAAATACCAAGGTATTCTACAAGCTTCTGAGTAATGAGTAAAATTTATATTAGAAGTCTATCACCTGAAATTCTTCTACTCATCCTATAAGAAAAAGTAATGTTTACCCCACTGTGTTGAACATATTGTCTTGAAAAGAATTGGTATCAATTTTTGAAGCTTCAAAAATGAAGTATAAAATAAAAATACAGCTTGTCAGAAAACCACAGTGTAGCTGCTGTGTATGGTACAAGAGTAGAATAAGAGTTTCATGTTATTAGAGCAGATGACAGTTCAATCTACTGAAAACAATGGCATTTGAAAAGTATTATATCCATGTATTATCTATTTTACATAAAATAGATTTTACATGAATATACACACAGCATGGGTATACATATAATTTAACACTTCAAGAATTAACTCTCTTGTCATTATTCACAATGGAAATTATGAAAAGCAATTTTGTGGTAGCTTTAAAATATTTTAAAATGACTATATGACAGTTATGTCATGTTGTTTTATATATCACAAAGTTAGTCATTTGTCACAGCATGAAGCAAAGTGTTATTGCTGGGTCTACTACAAAACATTATCATTTGTTCAAAGTCCTTCAAATAAGGAGTGATTTAGAGGAAAGAATTATAAACTCCAGTGTCAAAAGGCCTGACTTTAAATCCAGCCCTGCCCTTTAAAGCTTTGTGATTTGAAATAAGTGGACTACCTTCTCTGTACCATTTTATTTTGCTATAAAATTGACAAGATTTGTCTTTAAGTTATATTATAAAGATTAAATCAAATATAAGAAGTTAAAGTATGAAAGAGTATTGGCTACATACTCTCAGTTTTTTTGAATCCCTTCCACACAACCTGATGGCATAAAATCTATACTAATAAAAGAGAAAGATGCAAATTAACCATCACTTTGCGACATCCACCAGCCAATCAGGAGTGAGTATTCAAATTAACCTGACAAAGATGATGGGTTAATTTGCATATGCAGGCCCCCAGCGGGCTGGGGCGGGGCGGCCACTTATATGCATGCCAGCGTCAAGCGGCCTGGGTCCCAGGGATGGGTGTCTTCGGGACCCAGGGCACTCTGAGCCAGTAGGCCCATGTGTAGGCCCGTGTGTAGGCCCAGAGCATCCAGGGTCCCAGAATGACCCCCGGCCACTCTGGGCCCACATGCGCAGATGCCGAGCAGCTGGGGGAGGGGTGTGAACACGGTGGATGTTCCTGCCCCATTGCCATTTGCACAGGCACTGGTGCCAAATGGCCTAATATGAGCCTGTAGGCCCATGCTTAGGTTGAGAGCAGCCGGGGGGCGGGGCAGGAAAATTCCCAGGACCTCCAAGCTGGCGTGCGCACGCAAGTAGGTAGGAGCGGGGCAGGGCAGGAACATCCCCTGCAGTGAGCAAGCAGACAACAGACTGCAGGGGACTGCTTGCCCCTCACCACGGCGGCGAGGGGCAAGCAGTCCCCTGCAGTGAATGAGCAGACCGCAGGGACCTGCTTGCCCTTGGCCATGGCAGCGCGGGGCAAGCAGTCCCTCACAGGGCCCCCGCAGAGAGCAGACATCAGGGCCCTACTTGCCCCTGGACCCAGCAGCGAAGGGCAAGCAGGCCCCTACAGAGAGCAGACACCAGGGCCTGCGGTGGTGTCAAGCAGGCAGGTCCGCAGAGAGCAGAGAACCAGGGGGAGCAGGCCTAAGCTGTCAGTAGGACATCCCCTGAGGGCTCCCAGATTGGAAAGGGTGCAAGTTGGGCTGAGGGACCCACCCTCCTGTGCACAAATTTCATGCACTGGGACCCTACTTAGTAATAATCAAGACAACAATAGCAATCTTCGAGAAGTATAATTTATGTACAATATTAGGCTATAGATTTTTTCCTCATAGAAATAACAGAAATGTTAAAATCTCTTTTCAAAGCTTTTTAGCTTTCTAGAGATCTTTGTTTTTGTCCAATAATTTATTTATTTATTTATTTTTAATTTTTTTTTCTTTATTGATTAAGGTATTACATGTGTCCTTATTGCCCCATTGCCCCCCACCACCCTCTTTTTAGAGATCTTGGAGAAAATTACCAAGGAAGCTGTTATGTTTGTAATAATCTAATTTAAATAAGACATTGACAAATGATAATTCATATATATCTTCAACCTTAGAAAACTAGTATAGATATTAGAAGCCAGCTCTAAAGTCTATAATTTTCTGGAATGGGTTAACTATATTTATGCCTCATAGAATTTCAACAGTTGTGAATATTTTGGAGATAGTTTGGGATCCAATAGTCCCCATTTATCAATATGAAATTGCTCAGACTTTAAGGTTTCTTTCTCTCCATCAAGATACATGAGTTTATTTATAACAGCTCAAAGTGAATTAAGAAAAATTCAGAAAAAAACAAACCAAGCCAATATGTATCCATGATAAAGAGATAACCCTTCCACTCAGATTGAGGGAAGAAAGAATAGTAAAGAAAATTCATGAACCACATGTACTGAAAAGTGTGAGGCCCGATGCAGAAAGATTCATGTAAGAATGGGCCTTCCTTCCCCTGGCTTCTGGCACCACCTTCGCTTTGGTGGGAGTGGCCTTTTCGCTCTGGCCCGGAGCCGCCTTTCTGCCTTCCCATGCTGCCCAGAGGCCCAGAGCAGCTGGGGCTGTGCGGGATGCCGGTGTATGAAAATTAACCCGCCATCTTTGTTGGGTTAATTTGCATACTCACTCCTGATTGGCTGGTGGGTGTCACGAAGGTATGGTCAATTTGCATATTACTCTTTTATTAGTGTAGAGATATATATTAGAGGCCCAGTGCACAAAATTCATGCATGGGTGGGGGTCCCTCAGCCCGGCCTGCACCCTCTCCAATCTGGGACCCCTCAGGGCAGTCGGACATCTCTCTCTCAATCTGGGACCACTGGCCCCTAACCACTTGCCTGCCTACTGGCTTGATCACTACCTAACCACTCCCCCACCGGCCTCATGGCCCTTAACTGCCCTCCCTGGCCGACCTCATGGCTCCTAACTGCCCTCCCTGGCCGGCCTCATGGCCCAAACTGCCCTCCCCGGCCGACCTCATGGCCCCCGACTGCCCTCCCCAGCCAGCCTCATGGCCCCTAACTGCCCTCTATATATCACCTCTAACTGCCTCTGCCTCTACCCCCACAACTGTGGTTTTGTCCAGAAGGAAGTCAGAAGGTAGGAAGATGTCTGGTGTCCTGGTATAATTAGCATATTACCCTTTTATTAGTATAGATAGAAGCCTAAGCGATCATTAAAACCGAATGATCAGAATCACTGGTCAACCAATCAGTCTCTATGACACACACTGACAACCAGGGGGCATATGCTCAATGCAGGAGCTGCCGCCTGGTGGTCAGTGCACTCCCACAGCCAACTTTCCATGGCCCCTCCCCCCAGCCAGCTGGCCGCCTCCCATGGCTCCTATCAGCCCTGATAAGAGGGGCCAGCTGGCCAACTTCCCGTGGCTCCTACCTCGGCCAGCCAACCTCCCATGGCCCCTCCCCCTGGCCTGTCAACCTCCCATGGCCCCTCCACCCTGCCAGCCGGCCCCCTCCAATAGGCCCCCTCTGGCTTGTGGGGGTCGGGCCTAAACTAGCAGTCAGACATTCCCCGAGGGGTCCTGGATTGCGAGGGCACAGGCCAGGCTGAGGGACCCCCTCCCACCCCATGCATCAATCTGTGCACTGGGCCTCTAGTTTTAAGATAAAAGCTCTATATATGGGTACTGTTTACCTGTGTCTCATTTTCCCTTCTGAAATAGACTTGCAGAAAGCAATTCAAGTTAAACAGCACCAATGATGTCCTAGGCACATATGGCAATCATAATATACATGCTCATTCTTTGATCATCCCAAGAATTCTGTGAGATACCTTTTTTTTTATAAGGCAAGGAAAATGAGGCATGAAACAAGTAACTGGGATAAAGTTATTGGATTTATAAAATTAGAAGTATGTGCATCTACATTTTGTGAAATTTTGTTTATAATTTATATTTTTTCTTTAAATATTTGGTTGAATTCACTAGTGAAACTAGTAGGACCTATAGTTTTTTTTATGGGAATGTTTTATTAATGTTCAATTCCTTTTTAATAGGTTAGTATGCTTAGTATTTTTGTCAGTTACAGTAGTTGTGTTTTCCAAAGAATCTATTTAGAAAAATTATCAAATCTATTGATATCAAATTGTTTATGTTATTTCTCTCTCATTTTTAATTTCCAGAGGATCTTTGGTAATATCCTCTTTATTCTAGTTATTGGTAGTCTGTGTTTCCTCTCTTTTTATCTTGATTAATCTTGCTAATAATGTTCGTTAACATTATTAATCTTTTTACATAATCACCTTTGGGTTTAGTTCTTTTTCTTTATTTTTTAATTTCTGTTCCATTGGTTTCTCTTACTGTATTTTTCCTTCTATTTAATTTGCCCTTTTTCTTAGCTCCTTAAAATGGAACTACATATTACTGATTTTCAACACTTTTTTTATATGGACATGAATTTATGAATTTCTCTTTATACATTGCTTTAGCTACACTTAGCTACATATTTAGATACACTGTGCTATCAATTATATGAATATTTGTAATTTCCCTTGTGAATTCTTCTTTGATCCTTGAGTTATTTTGAAGTATGTGTTTTTTTAATTTCTAAATATTTGGGGATTTTCTAGATATCTTATTTCCTTGATTTATAATTAATGCCATTGTGTTAAAACACTTTCTACAAAATTTAATTTTAAAATATATTGAGACTTAGAGAGTCTTATATACTAAGATCAAAGATATTATGTATCTTGGTTTTGATTCCATATATGTACTTGTATATAATGTATATTTTTTTAGATGTTGGATTTTTTTAATTTAAAAATATCTTTAATTGAGTCTCATTTATGAAGAATATCTTCATTGGATATGGAATTCTAAGTTAATTTTTTTTCTTTTTTAATAATGAGGTTTCCTTGATTTCTGGCTTCCACCATCTCTTATGAAAATTTAGGCATTCATAAAAAAGAAGGAATTCTTACCATTTGCAGCAACCTGGATGGAATTGGAGAACATTATGTTAAGTGAAATAAGCCACTCAATGAAAGAAAAATACCACATGAACTCACTCATTTATGGATAATAAAGAACATTATAAACTTGAACAAAAAGATAGATACAGAGGCAGTAAAGCATCAAACAGTCTGTCATATTACAGCGGGAAGGTTAGGGAGAGGTGGGAAAGATAAGAGATCAATCAAAGGACTTGTATGCATGCACATAAGCATAACCAATGGACGCAAAACTCTGGGGGTTGAGGGCATATATGGGAGTGGGGCAGGGGGGCAATGGTAAGATATGTACACATATAATACCTTAATAAAAAAATTGGGAAAAAAAAAGAAAATTTAGGCATTATTTTTATAATTGTGCCCAGTATATAATAAGTCTTGATTTTTTTCCCTTTTAATTTTTTGGCTTCTTAGGCCACTATTCTGCTCTTCACCCTGCCTTGTAATTCTCAGCTATGTCAGCATCCCCTAACCCTTTTTTCCACTTGGGGGCTCTTCCTTCACTATTCTGGGAAGTACCCCATACAAAAAGTCAGCTAAGATATTATGCTCACTTCCTGTGATTTTTTTTTCCTTTACCATCTTGTGCTTCCTACTGTTTACTCCTTGAAGTCCATTGCTAATATATGTTGTTTAATTGTATACTTGTTACGTAAGGGAGGATAAGTCGAACACTAGCTTCTTCTATGTGGTCATGGAAATCATATATTAATCGGGAAATAGACATTGAACAAGATTATTAATTTTAAAACTTCCACACTAGATACTAAGAACTATGGAAACTACAAATCAGAAGCATGGATAGGAAAGTTTGTATAGGAGAAGGGAAGGAGGTGCTTTTTAAAATAAAATTAGCCAAGGAAAACATATACAGGTCAAGCATCATAGAAATGTATACTTGAAACCTACATAATCTTATTAACCAATGTCACCCCAATAAATTTAATTTAAAAACTAAAGAAAGAAAAACAAATTATCCAAGGTAGGCTAATGTGAAAAGTACATTAGAAAACAGCTAAAAGAGTGAGCAATGCAGACTTTGGAGGGAAGGGTCTTCTAGGCAAAGAAGTAGCCAGTGAAAAGATAGGTTGGTAGAAAAGTGAGATGGCCAGCAAGATTGGAGCTAAATGAGTGAAGAGGAGAGTGCTAAGAGATAAATTTAAAGATCTAAATGAGGAATTCATTGGTAGTATTTTACAGATTATGTAAAGATTCTATTGCTTTCTTTGAGAGAATAGGAGGCCAGCAGAAGACCTTGGGCAGAGATAGTTTACTAAGCCTGTGATATGGGCCACAGATGGTTCTTGTGAACCAGATTCAGCGTTCAGAAAGCCTTATGCATGAAATGCTGTCACAAAGCTTCTACATTTGGAGGAAACTTACATGGTTGGGATATACACCCAGGCTATTTTGATTTGGTATGACTTTCTAATCTTTGAGGACCTTGAGCCTGCCTCTAGATGTCTCTGGATCTTATTCAAGCAAATCTCTGGCAATCATGGACCAGTTGCCAAAGCTAAAGTGTGTTAGTTAGCTATTGCTGTGGTAAAAAATCACTTTTAGTTCTCAGGTATGAGGATTTCTCAGGTAGGGGACATCCTCCTGTCACTTAGTCTTCTGGCTCTTGGTAGCAACCGCGCATTGGTCTTGGGTGATGAGTTTATACACACATAACCCAAAGAAAGCATATCAGTTTGTTTGGATTATAAAGAAAATGCCTATTCCTACTGGCTTAAAAAATAAAGGGGAATCATTGGCTCATATAACTTGAAAGTCGATGTCCTCAAGGATTCAGTTTGCAGACTCTGTTCTGCCATGAACAGAGCTGACTTCACTCTAAAGTTGGCTCTCCTCTAAGTGAAATAAGCCAGAGAAAGATAAATATCACATGATCTCAGTCATTTATGGGATATAATGAACAACATAAACTGATGAACAAAAATAGATCCAGAGACAGAGAAGCATCGATCAGACCATCAAAACTCAGAGGGAAGGTAGAGGAGGCTGGGGGTAAGGGAGAGAGATCAACCAAAGGACTTGTATGCATGCATATAAGCCTAACCAATGAACACAGACAAGAAGGGGGTGGAGGGCATGAGTGGGGGAGATGGAGGGGTAATGGGGGAATAAGGACACATATGTAACACCTTAATCAATAAAGAAATTTAAAAAACAAACAAAATAAATAAATAAAGTTGGCTCTCCTGTGAATCCTAGCATGGATGCCAGCAGTTAGGCTCATGCTATATTGTCATCTAGCAGGAGAGAGTTTCATCTCAGCATCATCAAATAAATATCTCTCTCACTAATTGAAATGACCCTGAATATATCCTTGTGTTTAAGGGAATGTCATATTCTGATTGGTTCAAACCTGGGCTATTATAAAAATTGTATAAAGGGGAATAGGACAACCCTGATTGATTTAAACAGCTAAAAACCTATCCATTGTATTAGAAAGTGGGATTAATTCCACCCTAAACAAAGTTGTTACAGCATGGGGAAGAATGAAATGGATGATGGAAGACAATGAGCATAAGAGAATAGATCTCACCAATGCTAGGATCTCTTTGTCCAGTATATTCATACATAAACACACAACAAACTTTAGGTTTTATTGTGATAAGAAGCAGCAAAGATGGAGTTTACCAACATCTGGGTCCTTCTCTGAACGAAGGAACTTTACAACTGTTGTGGAGGTGTTGATTTTGATGGCATAGGATTAGGCAAAATTTGGGTAGGGCAGAGTTAAAGTAAATAGGGCATTTAAACTGCTGTAAGTTCCAATCATGTCTAGAGATTAGAAAAAAAATCCTTTGTTGAAAAGGCAAATTATTGAAGCCTTTTGGGCCAAGAAGGCAAACTCTATTAGTCACTAACTATCTTTGATTTTGTTGAAGATCTCAGATTTCAGCAACACCAATATTTGTCCAACAATATGAGAGTACAGTTGATATCTTGTAGCTTGGATATTTTTATTTGGAATTAGAAGCACATTTCTTGCCAGAGCCATTATATTTGGTCTAGCAAATTAATTAAGAACAATTTAGATAATAAAGTATATTTTTAATAATAAAAATAACAAGGGTAATAATAAAAGCTCATATTTAATTGATTGCTTGCTGTATAACAGTAAAAAATTCACCATCATTTACATATTTGACCTCCACAATCCTATGAAGCAAATAAGTTACTGAGAAAGAAAGCCCCTTGCCAAAGGTCACCCAGCAAGTAAAGAGCAGAGCTGAGAGATGCTTTCAGGCTTTCTGAGGTCAGCACTCATTCTCATAAGCACTGCATTTCTGTCTAGGAGGTCATATAGGATCTGACCCCATATGTATGCATAAACTGGTGAGATTTGTGTGGGAAAAATATGTTTCTGTATTCATCATTTTTATTATTTTTCCTATATTTTTGAAGGCTTAGATCTTATAGTTTTTGGCACAAAATGTTGGGGTCTAAAGTAACTGTGTCCTGCATTAATAAACACAGATTATATATACTATTGTTTTTTTTAAAAAAACAAAACAAACAAAAAGCAAACCACATACAGGATTCATGCAGGCCCAAGATTTTTACTGATTGTTGAAGCCTTAACCATGGCCTTCTAGCTTGAAAACAAATCTTGAAAAGTAAAGTAGCTACTTAGAGATGATCTATTACTTGAGTTGTATACTTACTGAAACTAAAGGAATAAAAAAAAAATAAGCATGGGAAGCTAGAATAGTGTGAGAGCATAAGAAGTAAATTCAGTAAAGTGAATAAAATATATAAAAAGTATTATCAAAATAAGAGTACAGGCCTGAATGAGATATAGAATTAAAAATTCAGTTAGGAAAATGAAAAAAATGGGGAAGGGTACAGGAACTATTAGGTCAAACATACATGCTGTTAGATGTTCTGAAAGAATTAAAAAGACAAAGAATGCTGGCCTCTGGTGACTTATAATGCATAGTCTAGCCAGATGCATCTAAAGAGACAGGAAAAAAAATAGGCAAACCTTGATACTGCCCAAATAATAACTCTTTCCTATTTAATCCTCTCCAAACCAGTAATATGGTACCATCCCATTATCTAATATCTTAATTTATTTTATTTTTAACCACTGAGATTGCAGTTTTACAGACATGTTTTGTTGTTGCTTATTCCTTCAATCAAAAACTACTGGGTACTTAGTGTACGTAAGGTTCTATGCTTAGACTCTGATTCTAGAATGATGACAAAAACACAGTTATAGCCTTCTTTAAACTAACAATCTTTTAAAGGAGACAGATATGTAAGTCATGAGAAAACAATCCAATGAATGATGCCACGAAAGCAATACAAAAAAAAAACAATCCAGTTTACTGGAAACTGGAAACATTTGATGAATAAATACTTATAATTAACATGAAATGAGATTAAAAAGAGCATCTGCTCAGAAATCAGGTATCCAAGAAAAGATTAGCAAGAAATAAATCCAGCAAGGGAACCCAGCAAAGGGCTCCAGCACTAGTAACTGGCTGCAGACATAAACACCAGAGAGCCTGAACAGGTTTTCTTAACGGCACCACAAAAAAGGGAACAGTAACAATAAAAACAAATGGCAGGGTCACCAACTCAGATATGAAAATTGCCAATAAAAAGCAATACATCAGGCATTTTAGGAAAGAAATTTTGATTTGGGAATGAATCACAGACCCTGGTGATCACTGAAGCCTGTAATATAATTCTAGAATAGTTCAGCTACTTATTATTCCATCCTATGAGATTTAGAAAAATGACAGGCTGAATGCTTAGCCTGTCCAAGCTATTTCAGAAATTAATTCTAAATATTAAGCCCAAAACTGCAGCAACATATAAGGCAGCATACAAGCTTGCTAAGTCAGGATGGTGACAATAAAACTTACAAAGGTACTACAGTGCTATAATGAATGTCTAATGACTTACTAATGAAAGAAAATATTTTGTCATATATTTTCTACAGGTGAATAGCCTACTAAGATGAATTTATTTTTGTACTAAGGTTTATGGTCTGACTAAGCATTTGCTATAGGTGAAAAGTTCAACAGCTGCTTTAAAAATATACTTTGCATGCAATGCTCATTGTAGTTAGCTAGCTACCAAATTCCTAGGTATTCTTTTTTTCTAAATTAAGTTCATATTTACATTCAATCAGCATAGCACAGGTCCTTGACCAATATGATAGGCAGTAAAATAATAAATGATATGGATACATTACCAACAAAATTAATGAAAAATACTAAGCTCTATTGTAACTTGAATAGATGAAAAGCAATGCTATCCTATGATTTAAAAATTACACATGGGAATAACTGCACACACATACATGCATGCATACATATTCATACGTTATTATTTTATTTAGGAAGCAGGCTTTTTTTCATTCCATGCGGAGTACATTGGGGCAGATTATTTTATAATCATATAAATTATATTATTTCTTGAGTTAGTAAAGTAACATGTTTTAAATCATTCTAAACAAATGAGAATTTATCTCATTTTAAAATACATTTAAATAATTCCATCTCAATACTTACTTCCATATTGTAACACACACACACACATACACATACTTCTTTGATTTGTGCCTGCATAGAATAAGCAGAATACAGTCCTAATTTGGTCAATAGCAGTTAATTCAACACATTACATGATTGCTGAGTTAGAGTCTGAATTTTTTGGAAATTGCCTTCTCCTTGCACATCACTAACATAAAAGACCACATGAGCATGACATGATCCCACTCATTGTCTATCATTATTTGACCAAGGAATGGGCGCCTTACTGAATCTGAGACCATCACAATCACCCCTGGTGAACTCAGATTTGAAAGTAAGAAATATTATGTTAGGACCTGTGATAATTAAATCATATTACTGGTTGTTCTCTATATAGAAGGATCAGAATTTCCTTCCAGAGTCCAGGAAAAGATGCCCTGTGACTTGGTTTGCCAATTCCTCCTTGGAATATGCTGAAGTCTTTTAAATAAGCATTCTTTCAATAGAATGGGCTTCTGTTTTGTCCAATTATTTGGCCCTGTGCAAATATAACCTACCTTATTGTTCCCAAATTTCCAGTTGTTATTAAACAAAATCAGTTATTTTTATCCTTTTTGCACACAATGAGGATGAGGCATGCCTAATCTCAAATCCTGAGCAAAGTTTCTTCTCTAGGCTAAAAAATGATAATCCCATTCCTTAAATTAATCACTTTGCATACCTGCAAGTTTCTTTTATTTATTTTACAGGGTTTATTTGAGTGTTGCTTATCTGTCAACACCAGCAACTCACCATATAGTATGCAAGTGCTTCAAACACATTGTAAGCCCATATCCAAACCCAATAGATACAAAAAGCATAGCACATTGAAAAGGGATCATTCTAGGACTTCTGTGACATCTACTACTAGCAAAATTACCTTTGTTTGATTGATTCCAAAAGAGGTACAGCCATTGATAGTCACTAAAAATAAAACAGGAAAAACAAAATTAGCTTCTGAACAAGCACCAGAACAACAGCCTATGAGGAATTACACTACAGTAACAGAGGCTATAATTGGCTGCTTGGATCCCCCTTAAGAAGGACTTATTCTCACCAGCCATGCATGAGGGTTCCTTTTTCTCTGCATCCTCGAGCCCATCAGCAGATGAGTGGATTAAAAAACTGTGGTACATCTAAACAATGAAATACTATGCTGCGGTAAAAAAGGAGTTCTTACCATTTTCAACAGCATGGATGGAACTGGAGAGCATTATGGTAAGTAAAATAAGCCAGTCAGAGAAAGATAAATATCACATGATATCACTCATTTATGAAATACAATGAACAACATAAACCGATGAACAAAAACAGATTCAGAGACAGGGAAGTATCGATCAGACTGTCAAACTTCAGAGGGAAGGTAGGGGAGGGTGGGGGTAAGGGAGAGAGATCAACCAAAGGACTTGTATGCATTCATATAAGCTTAACCAATGGGCACAGACAACAGGGGGGTGAGGGCATGAGTGGGGGGGGATGGGGGGTTATGGGGGGATAAGGACACATATGTAATACCTTAATGAATAAAGAATTTTTTTTTAAAAGAAAGAAGGACTTATACTTCCAGCTGCGGGGAATGCTACTGAAAGACGATGCTCAGTTGTAAGCCATTTCAGGGAGTTGCCCTTGTCTGGAAAGAGCTGTGTTGCTAGTTCATGCCTCCTTCCCAGAGAAGCTTATGTCCAATGACTTGGTTGAAATGAAAGTGTAGGCCCTTCCCCACAATAAGAAATAACTCTAAAGGGATATCCCCATTGAAGAGCTCCTCAGGGAGCAGGTTGAAACCTTGCTTTGACTGCACTGCTGCCTAACTTCTCCCACTGCCCGGTCTTGTTTCCATCCCTTCCCTCTGTAGGTGCTGATTCTGACTGTACTCCCTAAGAACTTTCTGCACTCTAATATCTTCCTCAGAGTGTGCTTCTGGGGAGCCCAATTTGCACCAAATCCCTAGAAGAAAGATGTTAGGGGGAATACAAGTATATACACATTTAAGTAAGTAAATGCATAATGAATAATAATACATACATAATAGCTACTTAATATTTTTAGCTTCTATATGCACTAAATCTTTTCTTTGGGAAATACCTTACTTGCATTATTTTTGAGTTTTTTATGTACATTTATAGTACAGATAAGGAAAATTATCTTCAGAAAGTTTCAGCAATTTGTCCAATATGAAATAGTCAGTAAGTGGCAGAACTAAGACTCAAAACCCAGTACCACTAACTGAAAATCTACCGCCTTCACCACTTTCATATATACTATCTCAGACCTCAAATCAAAGCTAGACTTATATTTCAGAAATCAGACTGCAATGTGCATATGCCCTGTGCCATATTTTTTCCTTTCCTAAGTTGTTATATAAAAGTCCACAGCTGATTAGAATACTCTAGTCAACATCTAACCAGGGCCAAGAAATACTTGATAATGTGTTTTAATATGCTACTTGATCTTACTTGGGCTTTTCATTACTTCATTTCTTTCTTTAGGGCATCTTCAATGTGTTGGTGTTATATGTGGTCACTATAAAGTTAAAATATTTAGAGATCTAGAATATCACTTACAGAAGGCAGATAAGTAATAGACATAATGGGAGAACAGATTAATCAAGTCATTCATTACTTGGATAATTGGATGCTCACATGCAACAAAAAACACAAAATTTTCTTCTTGACATGTTTTTTCAACACCATTTAAGGTAATTTTGAAAGAGCTTAAGACAGAATTAATAAGGTTTATTATAAGTCTGGGTAATCTAATCAAGATTTAAGCAACAAAAATAGGCTTGAATTCAGATAATTGCTCATGTTTTTTTCATATATATTTTCCAATTAAAATATAATTAATTTATAATGTGTACTAATAATACATAAAGCCAATCTAAACAAGACTTTCTTTCATTGGTAATAGTGCTTTTAGTTTACTTGAAACAAATGTGTCTAAACACTACAAGCTTTAGTAAGTTTACAATTAATATGTAAAAGTTTAATGTTACCTAGAACAACAGATTGAAAATAGCAAAATTATTCTTACTCTTAAAGTTGTATTTAAGTAAAATGTTTTATTAACTAGCATTAAAAGCAATTTATCACTTTTTTAATTAAATTTTGTTATTAAAAAATGTCATCCCACAACTCAACAAATGAAAAAAAATGTAAAATCAGTATGTCAAGTTATATATATTAGAGCTACAATCAAACAGTATATTTTTAAAATATATATTTTTTTATTTATTTTTATTTATTTATTTATTTTTTTTACAGAGCAGAAGGGAGAGGGAAAGAGTTGGAAACATTGATCAGAGAGAAACATTGATCAGCTGCTTCCTGCACACCTCCTACTGGGGATGTGCCCACAAACAAGGTACATGCCCTTGACCAGAATCGAACCTGGGACTTTTTAGTCCTCAGGCCGACGCTCTATCCACTGAGCAAAACCGGTCAGGCCAAACAATATTTTTTAAATAATAAATATAGGGCTATAAAGAAGTCCTATCCTGAGTCTCCTTCTTAGAGGACATGGATAAAAAGATTCCATGTCTTATTAAAGTACTTTAGCAATTAGAATGAAATATTTGTTCTTTTCATTTGGAAGGAAATTATATTCATTTTGCCTTATCAATGCAGAGAAACTGTATTTGCAATATGATCAAATATATCATCTGTCAAGCACAATCATCAAGCTACACAAGCCATGAAATTGGAGTAAATCTGTCTTCTGAAATAGAAAAAAAAAGGAAATATAAAACTATTCTTATATGCTACCTATTGATATTGGCACATGTGCAATGTAGAGAAGGTGTTAATTCTGGGAGTTTCTACATATTTCAGTGCACTTAATCAGTGCTCAGCTTATCAAAAGATCTGAAGCCATGGTCAATGAGACTATAGAACTTTATTGAGTTATCCATTTTGACTCAACTGTCAGAAATACCTAGAAATTAAGATGTCTTATACACACAATCTAGGTTAGTCCATTGGAATAATGAAGCATGGCAGCAACCTATAAATGGAATCATGTCTCCGTATATTCAACTGAGATATGCACAGGGTTTCAGGTCAATTCAAGATAGAAAATGATGATTCAGTGTATTAACCAAGAAATTGTAAAATTCCCCAGGATCTCATAACTGGTAAATATCAAAGTTCATGTACCTTCTAAAAGAAAATATTTATGTTTGAGATTTCTGCTTTGTGTTAACACAATTATTTTAATTACTAGAGGCCCAATGCACAAATATTCGTGCAAGAATAGGCCTTCCTTCCCCATAACCCAACATAACCCAACAAGGCACAAAAAGCTCTTTCATTATCAATTTCATGAGGAAGTTACCCAAATTCATACTACCGGTAAATAATAGAATTGGCATCCCACTCCTTGTCTAACTCCCAGTCTCTACCATTAAACAATTAACTATACAAGTTTTGTCTCCCAAGCTTCTTTCTTTGTTTAAGAATAACAGTCACCGTCTTATAGTGAAAGCTAAGATGCCAAGAACACAAACAGCACTGACACAACCCAGCTCATCTCTAGATTATTCAAGTATTAAATCATCACCTACTTAAAAGAAATCTTGAATACTTCTTATAACATTAAAACAACCAATTAATCATTTAAAATTACAAATATTATTCTGCATTTTCACTAGCTGGGATAAGGCTTTTGCTATTGAAGATGAACATCCTTCTCCATTCATGAAGGGAAAAACAATTCCAAATGTGGGTAGGCAGAAAATACAATAGATAGTCAATATAATTTCAGGGTGGAAATAGAAAAAAATGTTAAATTAATGAATGTTAAAAATCTACGCCAGGACAGAAAATCATTAAAACCTCAGTAATATATGACCAGGGTCTTAAGAATAACCCTGATTTTGCCATAAGAAGGGTACTTATAAGATATTAGAAGCCCTGATAAAATATGTACAAATACATTTGTACAAGTTGCAACATATTTGAAGACTGATGATAAACTCAATGTCTTTTTCTCTGTTGATAAATTTCTTTGGGTTTGACCACTAGGTTTAGCTAAGGTCATTTTATTTACTATCTCACTCCTTACAAATGTTGCCAGCATTCAGAATAATTATTTATACAAAGAATTTTTGTTTACCAGGATTTATGGAGCTTCAGAGAAATCCAGAATGCCTAATCATGTTTGTTTGTATTTTTTAATCAAATGAAACAATCAAGGAATAAATAATCTTGTCCAGATTACTAAAAATGTAATTCTATGAAATTTTTTGTGACTTCTTAATCTTTTCAACATTTTACAATCTTTCAATCAACCTTACACTTGAAACAGAGATTAGTTTTCTCTATTTTTGTGTGAAACTTTTCCATTAATTATTGTCTGCAAACTTGAGTCATTTTGATATTGTATAAGAATTCTCAGACCATATTTTGTCTTCATTGCTAAGCTATGGCTTCCTATATAATACTAGAGGCCCGGTGCACAAAATTCGTGCACGGAGGGGGGTTGTCCCTCAGCCCAGGCTGTACCCTCTCCAATCTGGGACCCCTCAAGGGATGTCCAAATGCCCGTTTAGGCCCGATCCTAGCAGGCCTAAACGGGCAGTCGGACATCCCTCTCACAATCCAGGACTGCTGGCTCCCAACTGCTTGCCTGCCTGCCTTCCTGATTGCCCCTAACCGCTTCTGCTTGCCAGCCTGATCACCCCCTAACCACTCTGCTGCCAGCCTGTTTGCCCCCAACTGCCCTCCCTTGCAGGCCGGGTGCCTCCCAACTGCCCTCTCCTGCTGGCCATCTTATGGTGGCCATCTTGTGTCCACATGGGGGCAGGATCTTTGACCACATGGGGGCAGCTATATTGTGTGTTGCAGTGATGATCAATCTGCATAGTACTCTTTTATTAGATAGGATAGAGGCATGGTACAGGGGTGGGGGCCAGCTGGTTTGCCCTGAAGGGTGTCCCTGATCAGGGTGGGGTTCCCTTGGGGCGTGGGGCGGCCTGAGCGAGGGGCCTGTGGTGGTTTGCAGGCGGGCCACGCCCCCTGGCAACCCAAGCGGAGGCCCTGGTATCTGGAATTTATTTTCCTTCTACAATTGAAACTTTGTAGCCTGGAGCAGAGCCAAGCCTGGGGCTCCCTCCGAGGCCGGCAGCCATTTGTGTTGGGGTTATAATTGAAACTTTGTTGCCTTAAGCAGGTGAGCCCAGCCAGGGTGTGCAGAAAGCTTTGCTTCCCCTGTTGCCAGCGGCAACCCTGGCCTGCTCTCTCAAGCTCCATTCTGCCGCCATTTGTTTGAATTTGTTTACCTTCTATAATTGAAACTTTGTAGCTTGAGTGGAGGCTTAGGCCTGCAACGGCTGGCAGAAAGCTTGGCTTCCTCTGTTACCTAGGAAACCTTGCTCTCTGTGGCTGTAGCCATCTTGGTTTGGGTTAATTTGCATACTCGCTCTGATTGGATGGTGGGTGTGGCTTGTGGGCGTGGCTTGTGGTGTGTTGGAGGTATGGTCAATTTGCATATTTGTCTATTATTAGTTAGGATTACATTTCTCAAACTCAAAGAACTTCACATTTCATTTTAAAATCAATTTTATTATAAGTAAGTCCTTCAAAGTTCCTATTACTAAGAATAATCTTTCTAATGTTAGTCTGTGCATGGCTGCTTTTCCAGTTAGGGGATGTAAGATGACCCCTCACAGTCCCTTGGCTTGGCTTGGTGCACCAAATTAGACTTTATGATCATACAGTATATTCATTCTTAACCTCTTTTCTCAATCAATTTAACTATTTCTGTATACAATAGGGTCTTGGGTTACGTCGAAGATCCATTCCTACGCCATGACATAACATGATTCTGCCGTAAGTCGGAACCCACCTACATAAGCACCTAGGTCACTCACATGGAGCACATACATAGCAGTAATGAAGAGATACAGTAAAAAAATTTAAAAGAAAGAAAACAATTCCTGACCTCTACTTGTGGTAAATAAATAATAAACAACATAAAGCACATATGTACATACGTTGAAATGACAGAACTTTTTTTTAATAAATAAATGGGAGATGGCGACATAACCAAGAAATGACATACGTCAAGTCCAATGTAACCCAAAGATTGCCTGTATATTTCAAAAATAACCTTGATTTTGATAAAACTTATCAAGCCTAATTTTCTCTGAAATGTACAATGTAATAATATAAGCATACCTTACATCCCCCCACCCCCAATATCTACTGGTATCTAGTAAATTACCTCGGAAAAGCAGATGTTCAATAAGTTTGTGCTGATTTTTTGCTGTTTTTCATTTGTGCAATGTTTGTGATCACTCTTTCCTATAGTTCTTTGAGAGCAAAAGGGAAATTGTGCTTCTATAGGTTTCTCAGGAACAGTAAATCTCTCCATTTAGATCATGATTCACACTT
Organism: Eptesicus fuscus; assembly: GCF_027574615.1. Taxonomy (NCBI): domain Eukaryota; kingdom Metazoa; phylum Chordata; class Mammalia; order Chiroptera; family Vespertilionidae; genus Eptesicus; species Eptesicus fuscus. The sequence continues at coordinate 52,095,027 of NC_072481.1, read as the reverse complement.
GAAGCAGCCAAAGAGTAGTGGAAAGAAAGTTTTCTCATTTCCATGTACAGAATGATGCGTTCCTTTTACCCTTCTGACGTTAGAGGATGAAATCATACTCAACACATCTTTGCAAATTAACTATTTTTCCTTGTCTATAGAAATCAATGGAATACACAAAACTACTGGTTGTTCTCTCCTTGGGAAAAAAAATGTAGAGTAGAGGTTTTTTTGTTTTGTTTAAAAAACAAAAACAAAAACAAAAAAAAATGTCCACACACAATGAAACAATAGTTCATTTGGTTCAACTTGTTTCTTGCCACTGCCAGTATAATAAGTACCATTTGTTTAAACCAAACTTATATCAGGGATTGGGGGAGAGTGTGGATATTAGAATTTAGTAGGGATAACAGCTTTCAATCTTCAGAAAATTCATCACATTGTTCTCAGTGAAGAATCAGACTATATAACTAAATAGCTTAAAAGAAATCTTGAATAGTTCCTGTAACATTAAACATCCAACTAATCATTTAAAATTACAAATATCCACATGTATTATATGATTCTTCTATAAGATTACTCATCTCTCTCAATTTATTTACTCAGTCTTTTATTTATGTCAACATAGATTTATATATATTTATTTTTTACTTTAGCTTATAATCCAGTGCTATGTTATTTATTTTTTATTTATTCTGTTGTTGAAATTGTCCCAGGTCCAGCCTTAGGGAACTCTCAGTTTGGCTCCCTGTGTCCCTCTAACACATCTCATACTTTTGTGCTTGGAACACTTGCTTACTTTCTGGTACTGCAAGATCCTCCTAGCTTATTGTGTTTTCCCTGGCATAGACCTGGGATCATTATTTAATTTCTTAAAATTAGTTGGTAGGGCTCTGTGCTGAATCCCCACAGAAGCTGTGTTCTCTTATTATCCTGAAGTCGTCAAACTGAGCAGTGGTCGGCAAACTGCAGCTCACGAGCCACATACGGCTCTTTGGCCCCTTGAGTGTGGCTCTTCCACAAAATACCACAGCCTGGGCAAATCTATTTTGAAGAAGTAGCATTAGAAGAAGTTTAAGTTTAAAAAACTTGGCTCTCAAAAGAAATTTTAATCATTGTACTGTTGATATTTGGCTCTGCTGACTAATGAGTTTTCTGATCACTGATAGAGAAACAGGAATTTTTTTATCTCGCTGAACCTTAAGAGTCAGACCATATATGCACTATTCCAAGCCTGACTCAGAGTTCCTATAGACTCTAATATTACCATATCAATGCAACCTCCAACTCAAATGTCTTCTGGCTCTTGAGAGTCCTTCCTAATTGTCAGGGTCCCCCCCAAAAAAAAATATATCATGCTCAAGCTGCTGATTTGAAGGCTTTTGTAAAGGAATATTTATAAAAGGTGAGATCAGGGTTTAATAAAGGATAATACAGTATCCTAGGCCTAGTAAAAGCAGGAAGCTATCGTTTTTGAGTCTCTAAGGGGCAGTGGAGGAAGGGCTTACCAAAACCTAGAGAAAATAACTACATAGAAGTGCTCCTTAGAGAAAGAAAATAGCAAACCCAATGTAACCAACCCATTCTTATGGTCTCTGTGTTCTTTCATCTTCTAATAGCCTATCAGGAATTTCATTGGCTGAACCCAAGAGAAAGATAAAGTCACAGGAGGTCTTTGAAGCAGCCAGATTTCTAGGGCCCAAATGACTTAGAGAAGGGGAGAGAGTGGGTATAGGTGTACCAGTTAATAATGCGGATTTTATAATGAAAGAAAACATGATAATTTCAAGAGAAACATCAAAAGTGCTTTATTCAAAGTAATGTCCATCGCTAGCTACACATTTCCCCCATCTTTCAGGTAATTTGTTGATACCGTCCCAATAGAACTTTTCTTGTTTTGAGGCAAACCATTCAGAGACCCAATTTTCCACTTCTTTGTATGTTTTGTAGTGCTGCTCAGAAAGTGCATGTGCCATCGATTGGAACAAATGGTAATCTGAAGGAGCAAGGTCTGGTGAATACAGCGGTTGGGTTAATACTTCTCAGGCAAGGTCTTTTAACGTGTCTTTAACTGGTTTTGAAGTGCGTCATGGTGAGTTATCATGAAGCAAAATTACTTTGACATGTCTTCTGGCCCATTCTGGTAATTTCACAATCAAAGCGTGGTTCAAATTGATTATTTGTTGTCGGTAGCAATCAGTATTAACAGTTTCACCTGGTTTTAGAAGCTCATAATACACCACACATTCCTGATCCCACCAAACGCAGAGCATTGTCTTCTTTCTGAAGCGATTTGGCCTTGCAGTAGATGTTGATGGTTGACCTGGATCAACCCATGATTTTGTGCATTTGGGATTCTCAAAATAAATCCACTTTTCATCACCAGTCACAATTCGATGCAAAAAGACTTTCTTTTCATGCTGTTGAAGCAACATTTTACTGATGACATTTCGGTTTTCCATTTGTCTTTCATTCAGTTGATGTGGCACCCATTTTCCTTCCTTTGAAATATTTCCCATTGCTTGTAAACGATTGGAAATTGTTTGCTGAGCAACATTTAATCTTTCTGCAAGTTGTTTTTGAGTTTGGCACGCATCTTCATCCAATAGTGCTTGTAATTGTTGATCTTCAAACTTTTTTGGTTGACCTGGATGTCTTAGTCTTTCACATAGAAGTCATCACTTTTAAAGCATTTAAACCAGCGTTCACAAGTATCTTGAGATGGAGCATGTTCACCATAAGCTTCCCAAAGTATACAATAACTTTCAGCAGCACTTTTCTTCAAAATAAAGTAATGCATTAAAACTTCCCACAAATGCTCTCTTTGTTTGGCACGGAATTCAACATTTTTAAGCTTAAAAATATCTATGAAGTTAACACCTTCAGAAAATTTGACATATGAAGTTTTGAAGCTTGTTGTCAATTCAAAATAACATACATATCAAATCTCATATATATATCAACAAAGGTGTAACTACATCTATTGAAAAAATCTGCATTATTAACAGGTACGCCTAATATACCTAATATAGAACCATGTAGAAGATATGTGGTTTGTTCTTATTCAAATAGCAAGCAAAAAGGAAACACTTTCTGTATCTAACGTCTGTGCAATGCTCCATACTCTCATCATGTATCTTCACATTCAAACTGGTATCAAGTTCAAAAACAGTGTAATACTTCAAAGTGTGGATTATCTATATTTCATGTGCCATAAGAACAGAATTCCAAAAGGTAGAAGGACGTTTTTGGCCTATTTAATTTTGAGCAGATTTCAATTATAATATAATACTATGCCTCATTTAATGCATATTTGGTCTCTGATGCTTTATGCTTCTGCTATCTTAACATAAAATATTTCAGTTTGGGCTAGGGCTATAATAATTTTCTTTGAAATTTTTGCTTCCAATTTAATTTTCCACATCCTTTTATGTAAATCCAGTTTAATTATTAGTTGAATGTGATAGATAATTTGTATTGTTCCTTATCTTTTTGGATTCTGAAACCAGAAAAAAAGCACTTTACTTACTAGATTGCTGAGAAAAAGAGAGAGTTTAATAACACATACATATACACATACATTGGTTACAATGTACTTCTACAAATGAGGAGAGAAAAAGTTCCATTTCCTTTATTTAAATTTGTCTTGAGTGCCCTAAAGTTAAGTAAATATGAAAATTCAAGCATTGCACAATGTATCATGACTACCAGCTATTATACTATCTCCCTAAAACCTTTACCTTCCCCTTCTATTTTCTACCTTATCTCTCTCAAAATGTCCAAAGCTTCACTAAACTCTCATTCTCTATGATGGCCTAACCTCATGGTTCATGAATACCAAAAGCCATTTTACTGGTTTCTCAAGAAAAAAAACAAACAAAACAAAAACAAGCATAGGAACCATTATGAACTGGAAACTAAGCTTTATTTATATACTTCATTTTAAAGGCAGAAGATAATGGGATATAACTGTTTTCTAAGGAGAACAGGTCCATAGAGCGGGAAAGAGAGAAAAAGAGAAGGTATTTAACCCTAGTAAGATCAGTTGTTGTTTTTTTAGAATAAGAAACTTTTTATTAATTGCAAATAGTTGGAAAAACACAGCATGTGAAAATTCAGACTAAGGAAACTTTGTGCATTTAGGGCTGTAAATTAAAGAGTAAGTTTCTAATTGTCTATGCTACCATAGTCAAGAGTTACATATTTATCTTATTCAACTTCAAACAGGTTTTGATTAAGTTGGTTATTCCCAAAATCTTTATTCTTATTTATCTTCTTTGCATATCATTTCTTTATTCCACATTCTTTCAGTCATTCCACTAGTCTTCATGGCTGACTTATCTTACTATCTGTGGAGGCTGAGTATTAAAATATTCTGAATATCTACTCTGTTCCTTCTTCTGTATAAGCATCTTTATCTATTTTATCTGATCCATGTTCAAGTCCATGATTTTAATTAATATCTATATAGAAATGATTCCAAATTATACCTCCCAATTGTGATTTTTTTCTGATGCTTTATAAGGATATAAATTAGGAAAAAAAGAAAGATGAAAAAAATACATTTTTCTGCCCAATCTATCTCAATTAGGTATCCATGCCTTGATCTGAGAGCACTTTATTTCTCCCATAGTTCTCAACTAAATTTTGTCAATAGAGTCTAAGCAGAGTGTTTAAAGCTAGATGGTCAACTATTCAATACAATACTTGGCAAGAATATAACCTCAATCAATATTTCTAAAATAAATTACATGGTCAGTGCTAAGGTAGGAAAATACATACTATGGAATTCATGGGTAAAAGAGGAGCATGTATCCCAATATAACTTATTTTTAATTTTATATCTTTTTCCAGAGGTTTTCTATCCTCTCCTCTGTCATGAGTCACATTCTCTCAAGGCACACAATTTTTATCACATATGACCTCTTTCACTTAGCTTATATACATGAGGGGAAGTATAGAGGGCATGGTGAGATGAAAAGTATACAATTAACACAGCCCTGCCTTTGTTAACTAATGCCAACACCACCTCTATTTTATTCTGGTATAATTTTTCTCTTTTCCACTCTTACCCTCATTCTACTCTCAATCACTTCATTCTTGCACTTTCTTAGGTGCTCAATATTCCTGCATCTCCCCTCTGATCTGTCGTATACACTGAATGCTAAACTATATTTCTAAATAACAAGGTTTAAACAAAAACTTTAATGGAATGTTTGCCAAGACACACTGAATAAATTACATAGATACATTTAAAGCTCTTCATAGAAATGTGCACTTGAAACCTACATAATCTTATTGACCAATTTCACCCCAATAAATTTAATTATAGATAAATACATAAGCAAACCCTTTATAATATGCCACACATACTGGACATGCTGAATACTTACTGTCCCCTCTTAATGCTTTGCAACCTTCGGTATGCATACCACCATTAAAATTTCATTTCTGGAAGGAATCCCTTTTTATCCACTCCCCTCTCACATTGTCAATTCCAATTATATACCAAAGGCACAATATCTCTGGTGGAATTCAGCTCTTTTTAAACCTTTAGGTGTGCCCTTGATTCATACAACCATCGTTTTCCCTGCGTCAGCCCCAGCACATGGTCTTTGTATTAACTAATCTGCTTACTCTGAACTACCCCCTATTTAGCTTTAACTCAGTTCCTGACCTGCATGGGTTCCAACTTTGAGTCCCACCTTGTCCTTTGGATCTGACACTTGCTCTGGATTTGACCTTTTGCTGCCTTCTGCAGCCAACTTGCAGAATATTTTTCTAACTATGCTACTTGCAACTATCTTGGGTAAATATTCCAAGCAGCCTACCCAACTCTGTGATGCTATATCCCAGGTAAGCCCTTAAAGGTAGAATCCTTGTTCATGAACCGTTCCCAAACTCTACAATTTTAGTCATCTTTGACTAGCCAACACATAGCACCGTCTCTGACATGATAGTCATCGAATGGATTGACATATGAATAAATTTGACAGTTTAATTTAATCTTTTCCTTGTTTATTGCCTCATTTTATTTTGATTTACCCTTTATGATAACACATACTACTGCCTGACTATTTCTATATAAATCTGTGCGGAGACTATTTTTCATACCATGAGCTCTGGACAGGGAGCAAGAAAGGAGAAAGGGAACATGGGATTATTTTCTTCTTACCTTGCATAGTACACTGCATGCCAAAGGCATAAGAAACAACATTAATTTGTATTGAATTCAATATTGAAATTTGCACATAATACCACATAGGAAACTAAATTTGCAAGATATGAATAGGCTTATCCTGCTAGTAGAACAGTTCATCCAATAATTGTTTCAACTGGAAGCAGAATAAAGCCTTTGGCTTTATGTATTTAGCACATGATTTTTATTTTCATCAAGATGATTTAATATCTCTACTAGTCTTGGCCAAAACAACATCGTCTCTTATCTGGGCTGCCATTGCTTCAACTCTTCCATTATTGCTATCTCTTTTTCAAAGAAAAGTGCAGCCAGACAAGGCCTTTCAAAACCTAAGCGGCATCATGTCATTTCTCTGATCAGATCCTTTAATTGAACTCCCAGCTCTCTCAGAAACACCCAAAGTTCTTATCTGACATCAGCTCCTATCACTACCTGGCAAAATATACAATTATTATTTTTTTTAGTATCTGCCTGCCTCTCCTTGAATTTAAGTTCCAAAAGCAAGAATTTTATTTTGCTTGCTGCTTTCTGTTCAGTGACTAGAATACTTTTGGCACTGTTTTGAGTATTTAAAAATCTTACAAAATCATACATTCATTAAATATAAGATAAAATGGAAAATTAATACAATTTTGAGCACAGCAAATAATGATCATGTCATCATAAGTATATGTGTATATAAACTTCTGTGTAATAGACACGCTGGCTCATCCTTTTCTGTTGTTTACTTTTCTAAATAATTTAATATCAGGTATGCCCACGTAAAGTTAAATTTGAACCATGGTATCCTATATAATAAAAGCCTAATATGCTAAGTGTCCAGTCATCCAGTCGGCTGTTCAACCGATCAAAGCGTAATATGTTAATGATATGCTAAGGCCACTCAACTGCTTGCTATGACGAGCACTGACCACCAGGGGGCAGACAGTCAACTGGTCAACCAGTCGCTATGACATGCACTGGCCACCAGGGGGCAGATGCTCTGACCAGTAGGTTAGCTTGCTGCTGGGGTCCGGCCAATTGGGACTGAGCAAGACAGGCTGGACACGCCCTGGAGCCCTCCTGCGGTCCCTCCCCAGCTGCTAACCTTTCATGTCCCTCCCCGACCCGGATCATGCACCGGTGGGGTGCCCTCTTGCAATCGGGGACCCCTTAGGGGATGTTGGAGAGCTGGTTTTGGCCTGACAGCAGAATGACCAGTTGCTATGATGTGCACTGACCACCAGGGGGCAGATGCTTAATGCAGGAGCTGCCCCCTGGTGGTCAGTGCACTCCCACAGGGGGAACGCTGCTCAACCAGGAGCTGGGCTCACAGCTGGTGAGCACAGCAGCAGTGGTGGGAGCCTCTCTAGCCTCCGTGGCAGTGCTAAGGATGTCCAACTGACAGCTTACTAGTAGGGCCACTCCCCATGGGATTGGGCCTAAGTCATCAGCAGACATCCCCCCCAAGCTGGAAATCCCCCGAGGGCTCCTGGACTGTGAGAGGGTGCAGGCCAGGCTGAGGGACCCCCCCCACTCAAGTGCATGAATTTTGTGCACTGGGCCTCTAGTCTAACATAAAAGTACTAGTTACTCTAGAACCACACTACTCAATACAATTAAAAAATTAAAATGTGACTAGCACAAGTGAAGATATATTGTAAATGTAAAATACATAACAGATTTTAAAGACTTAGTTTGGGAAAATACAAAATATGTTATTAATAATTTTATGTTGATTGCATGAGGAAATAATAGTCTTTTAAACATAATTGATCAAATAAAATGTATTATAAAATTAATTTTACTTTTTCACTTTTATCTTTCTTAATGTGGCTTCTGGAAAATTAAAAATGACATATGCAGCTCTATTCATTATATCTGCATTGGGCAGCACTGATACAGACCTTTGGGCAGAGTCAACTGCTAGAGTCAAAATCTCCTGTTAGAGCACAGTTGCATTAAAGATGCTAAACATTTTTTAATTGATTAAGCCACTAACTTAAACACAATCTGCCACTTAATGTCACAAAGTGTTTGTTTTTACTAATGGTATGACATGTTTGTTTTATCTAACAATGAAAATTATCTAAACTTTTTTATGCTTTCATATTTCTTCTATGTTTTCATATTTCTTAGCATCTGTTGCTTAAAAACTGAATCTCAAATGTAACTCTCAGTCCTGAGTTTCTGAGCTTATTTCCCTCTTCTTCTGTTGTGATTTCTAAGTATATTTTCATATTCTTTTTTAATATATTAGGTGTAGAGGAATGCCATCTGTACATCCAATTCTTTTAAAAATAAATAGAAATTGTAACTTACTGACTTCAATAAATATAATTAATGTTACCATATATCATATATTGAGTTCTTATGTTACCTACATTCAATAAATATCTCCTATTTAATTGCTACAGCAAACCCTCTGATATACTTTTGAGTAAAGAAACTAAGGCCTTGAGAAGCTGAATACATTTCATCATGCTTGCGGCAAGTTACAGATTGGATAGATAGATGGTAAATTACTATTCCTAACAGACAGCCCTGTAAGTACAATGCAACAATTGGCTGCATTGCCAAGATTCAACTGGACCCAGAATTGCAACACCAGCATATATACCTGGTGTAATACATTGAATGGATTCTATACTGTCTTCATTTTTTTAGTATCCATGAGACACATTGTCATATGTTTACTGTAAGCTCCCTCAGCACCACAGATTTTTAACTGAGTAGAAGTTTAAAATAGTTCATTGCTCATTGCTGGCAGCATCTCAGTCACCTCCTCCTTCCCCCAAAGATTGCAGAAGAAAGCACAAAGTTCCTGTGGAATCTTGACATTCTCAGGCAAAGGTACATTTGGTATTAAGTGGCATGTGCACAATCAGAGATGCACTTTAACTCCCTCTCAAAGCAGAACCAAGTCCTGGTAACAGGGTGGATTAACCAGGTTGCCTTGCCAATACATGCTTACATGTCATGTTACATGAGCCACCCAAGGGGAAGAAATACTGCCTTATGTTTATATTATACCTTTCACACAGAAGGATGTCCAAATGCCTCGTTGGTTTTATCTACAGTGATCACTTTCTCAGAGCTGAAATAGTCACCCATTGAGGCCAGTCCACAGAACCATGGCAGTTAGGAAGGGAGATGAAAGAATTAACTTCTCAAGTGAGAAAAGCAGGAATAATTTTATGTACACAGAAGGTAATTCCACCTTTGGAATTCATCCAAGATGCATGTGTTCATCCTCCTCTTTGTACTTAGATTAGGTCGAAAACCTTTTATACAGGGGTGGTGACTTCTTCTGGGCTCCATATGTGGCCTCTATTTGCTTAGTCAATGTAAATGTTAATAAAATAATATGCAAATAAAATGCATCCTGTAACCTCACTCTTATTATACAGGCCAAGGTCTGAACATTGCATTATGAGTAAATGTTATTCTTGTCCTTTGTTCCAGAATTGATCACTTGTTTGAAATTATCACTTTGGTGTTAATAAGGGGCCTGTCATAGTAACATAGGGGTTCTTTAGTGGCCATCCTGAGAGGTCCATGTCAGGGTCAACCTGCTAAGTAAATAATCATCACTTCATCCAAGGGGCACAGATACAAGCCAGTTTTGAGTCATTTTAAATAACCTGCTTGCACAGTTAACTTCTCTCCTGCTGTGGAAAGGTTACACATTTTCCACTGTAATTTTGGATTTCTTTCTATTCCCTCACTTTCTTTTCCATGGAAAAAAAATAGTTTTTGATGAAACCATAAGAAAAAAAAAGAGAGCTCAATTATTAATCAGCATTGATGATTATAGAATCGAGAAATGTATTTCATAGACTGTATTTGAGGTGTTTTTAATTGATTGATCCATTATTTTCTAAGTTCAAAGGAGAACTCTAAGAAAACTCAGCCTTGTTACTTAGAATCTGAGGAAAGCCATGAAATGAGAAGCTGCATTGAAGTGTTCTGTTGTAGAGTAGTTGAAAAGCACAGTGGAAATGTTTTCTTTCAAAATGTGTTTTTAGCTTTTCCTAAAAATGTTTTTAAACACATGCCAAAGCCCCCTTCAATGAATGAGTTTATTACAAAAACAACGTATGACTCCAAAGCAAAAGTTTTAATGCTGAACTTTAATATTTATAGAGAGAAAAATTACAGGTACATACTTATACACACACACACACACACACACACACACACACACACTGACATCCAGGCTGGAAATGCTTTCTCTCTGAATTTGCTAAAGAAGGTCATCTCGTATTTCCAAACTGATTCCAATTGCTGTATCCTATCATTGTCCCCATTTCATTGAATATCATGAGAAGCAAAGGAAAGATTCAAATACTTGTTTTTACTTAGAAGCTTACATTATACCTAATCATAAGTAATGTATATGTATACAAGTATGTGATTGTGTGTGGATGTATGTGTATGTGATATTAAAATATTAATTTACATTTATTTTTATTATCTTGATTTTACTCACAATTTTCTCACAGTTTTCTTTTCCATCTATGCTTTCTTTTCAGTTGCATTGGGACAACCCATATTATTATACACACAGGCGCAAAAAACACATGCAAAATCAGAGTATCTTAGAAAGTTTTAGGGCAGTTTTAAGCTTTAATAACTTGAGAAGAATAAATGTTGCAAAACTTTAAAGTATATATTTTGAAAGTTTAATTAGTTGAAATGCTTACACTATTTTTTTAAATATATATTTTATTGATTTTTTACAGAGAGGAAGGGGGAGGGATAGAGAGTTAGAAACATTGATGAGAGAGAAACATCCATCAGCTGCCTCCTGCGCACCCCCCACCGGGGACGTGCCCGCAACCAAGGTACATGCCCTTGACCGGAATCGAACCTGGGACCCTTCAGTCCTCAGGCCAATGCTCTATCCACTGAGCCACACCGGTTTCGGCATGCTTACACTATTTTATTTTATAAATTCTGAGTAATCAATTCTGAATATTAAATTTTGTTTCAATAACTTTATCATTTTCAGTCAGAGGAATAAAAACAAAAAGTCAAATACATATTTATATGTACACGTATTAAATACTATCAATTTCTTCCCCTTAACACCTCTATTCCATTTACATTCTGCATAGCTGAATCCCTATCATACAGATTTATGTAGAATTTTAATGTGGGATTTATCATGTATATGTGTTCATTTTTCCTTTTTTGTGGAAGAGTTTGTTTTTTCAAGGAGGGTAACTTTTGTTTTGCTTTAATAACACATTTTGAAAGTAATTTATTATATTTAACTCACAGGTATCTTCAGCATCTTTTGTATTTTTTTTTTACATTTTTAAGTATTATTTTTAAAAGATGTTTTATTGTGGATTCTTATGAGGCTAACCTTCCAGGTATTATACCTTGAAAATATTACTTGGATTTGTACTTCTGTCTTATTTAAATACTAGTGGCCTGGTGCACAAGTCCATGCACATTGAAAGGAAATTAATTAGAAGAAATATTTTAATATTGGCCCTTTCTCTATAATAGAAGTGTCAACCAAATTCATGATTGACAATGACAGATGGAAACACGTGTGTGCAATTGGTGCCAGTGAGAGCTTTATATGTATCATGCATGCACGAGTCAACTTAGCCTTTTATAGAAATAAACTTGCTTACTTAGTCCTGCTTTCTGATTTAACTAAACTTTTTCCAGACTAGTGAATCACCCCAACTTCTCTTTCAGATAATTGTGAGCAACACAGCAGTAAATATCAACACAAAGCAGATTATTATTATAGATCACACAGGGAGAACAAAGGGTGAAATATTTAACTGCATCAGTGTTTGACTATATTCTATGCAGTGAGCAAACCAGAAGTCATTTTCAAGGTCCACCATTTCTTATTTCTTTTCAGTCAGGTCAAGTTTCTAAGCTTTCTAAATCTTTGTTTTCTGGCTAATGAAAAGGAAATAGGATTCCAACGAGTCTCCTATCTACCTACTCCAGGACTTCTGTGAGGATTAAATGAGATGAGGCATGGGAAAACGCTTCACAGAAATTTGGTTAAAGTGTGAAATATTTCCTCCTGGGCTGAAGAAACTGCAAGGAAGCTAGTTGCTAGGGAGAGGAAGCCAGTCATTGCTACTTGACGTCATTACCCTAACGGTCGGATGCTTAGCATATTAGCCTTTTATATATATACTAGTGGTCCAGTGCACGAAATTTGTGCATGGCGGGGAGGGGTGTCCCTAAGCCCAGCCTGAACTCTCTCAAATCTTGGACATCCCTCTCACAATCCGGGACCGCAGGCTCCTAACCACTCGCCTGCCTGCCTGCCTGATCACCCCTAACAAGCTCTACCTGCCTGCCTGACTGATCGCCCCTAACTGCCTCTGCCTGCTGGCCTGATCGCCCCCAACACCCTCCCCCTGCCTGTCTGGTTGCCCCCAACTGCGCCCCCCCTGCTGGCCTGGTCGCCCCACGCAGCCTGCTGTTCAGTCATTTGGTCGACCCTCACTAATCCCCCTGCCGGCCTGGTCACCCCACGCAGCCTGCTGTTCAGTTGTCTGTCTCGTTGGTTTGGTCGTGACGGCCCCTGGCTTTTTATATATTAGGATAGATCGGTTTGGCTGGATATGAAATTCTAGATTTGGTTATTTTTCTTCATTTGTTAAAAGTTTACTATTTGTTTTCTTGTATCAACATTGCTGTTAATACATTTGATCTCAGTTAAATATTTTTTAATAGGTAAACGGTATCTCCTTTCTCTCTGGAAATTTTGAGAATATTTTCTTTTTCCCCCCATACTTCTCCATGGGCTCTTCAATCTGATTTGTTTCATCATCTTATTTTGTTATATTTATCTTTGTTCTTTGTAATTGAATATATTCTTTACATTTTAATATTTTGTTCTTCTTGGGGCTCTGTTAGCCTAATGTGATCTTGGGTGGCACTTTCCTATCTTTTATATCTCCTAACTTCAAAAATATATATTTTTTTCTATTTCTTCATTTCCCCAGCTTTCTTCTTAGAGACTTACTTGGAATTATCTTAAAAGTTACTAATCAATACTGTTATTTGTCCTGAATATTTTATTTTTTGATAAACTTTTATGTTTTTAACTTGTATACTTGATCCTTTTTATTATTTCTTATTCCTTCATATTACACAAAGTTCCCTTGATCTTTTGCATTATTTGATATGCTTACTTAAAATTCTTTATCTATATGTGACTGCTTGTTGAATCTGATGATATTACTCTTCTAGTCTGTTAGGATTTTGGAAGTAAATGTTCTCAGATATTTCTCATCATGGTCTCTTGAATTTTCAGTCCCATAAGTGATTCTTAGACTTTTTGTAAATCTTTGACTTTTAGTTTCATCCTCATGTCATTTCCAACAGTATCGTATGCAGATAGTTCTTGAGCATTTTAAATAATCTCCAACAAAAATCAGATTTGCCTCTTTACTTTCCCCTCTACCTTCTTAGGATGAGTGTTCTTGGTTTGTCTAAGTTATCATTCAAACACCTTCTTTCCAACTTCTAAGATTTTTGTTGCCATTGTCTCCTTTTTATTTTCCCTAATAGTGTACACAAAATTACATTTTTTAAAGAAGTACTCATTTTAATGGGTCTTTGGAAAGGAGTATAGATCTGCTCTCCTTATTTAGTCTACTATCTCTATTCAGAAGTCTGGCATGCTTAACTGCTTAGCCTTTACATACATTTTTTTACCTTCTTATTGATGACTTTTTTTCATCTTCCCATTAGGAAGATAACTACATTACCCCGGAAAGACTTTAATATTTGTATCTGTAACTTATTACAATATCTCCTGTTAAAGGTCTTTTACCCCCTAGTCAAGTGTATTATTACTTATCTTTACATTTTTAAACAAAATTTAATTTATGTACATGATTTAATAAATGCAAATTTGCTTCCTAAATAGTCAATGAGAAATATATCGTTTAAAATTTTACTTCTGGTTTCTGCAACGTGTGTTTAACAACACAACAAAAAGGACTAACAACTACCTTCTTCTGCTTTCCACTCTTTAGGTCCTACTCTTATGAACATTACTGTGTTGGAAAAAAATCTTCTGGACCCATTGCTAGAGAGATATTACACAACCAGAACCTTGCACATCATGATAAAATTAATAAATCTATCCCTGGAATTCAGGGAGATAATCTCTCTCTTGTGTAAACAAATATGACAGTGATTATATGGTAGGGCTTATAGTGGTGTTTATCAAAACAAAGAAATGTATTTTCCAATATAGACAAATAGTATACTTAAAAATAAGGTTAAGCTTTTTAAAGTACAATAGCAAATTTTTGGGCAAGTTAATGATATTTGTGCACATTGACCTTGAGCAGAGAAAGCTTCTGTCATGTGGTGCCTATCTGACTTGTGTCTCCATTAATTTAACCTAGTGTCCTCTTTTGTCATATATATAGTCTTTCACAAACTTTGATCATTTCCCTTGCTGTTTGTCAGCATAAGAAATAGTGAATGTCCCTGTAAAGAAAGATATGAAAAACAAGAGTGATTTAGAGAAGAATAAAATGGATGACTTTTTAAAGTACTATTCACAAGCCTTCTGTTTCTCTGCCTTTTATCAGTGCCAGTTGCTGCATTGAAGGCTGACAGCTGTTTTGTTGTGTTTTTAATTTAAAAGTTGTCATCACAAGCAATAAATTCATATTTATTTCTCATAAAAAATTAAAAGCTATTTCATATTGTTAAAGAGTAAATTCCCATACATGGTTACCAGAGATCCTCAATAAATGTTCTAATATCTAAGCAAACCACATCTGAGAAGATGCTTGTCAGTAGGCATAATAGCCTGTTAAGCATACACATAGCAGTTGGCAAAATTTGTTTTAGACTTTTGTTTACCTTTTATATACATAACATTTTTTCTTATTATAAATCTTCTAAGGTTAAGTACTATGGCTGATGTACCTGCGTATCCTAAGTCCTAGCAGGCTATTTTGCATGGCATGGATATCGATTACTACAAATGAGGATACTGCACATGATGGTGATAATATACTCTTCAGAAAATAGCACAGAATATCAATATCTATATTAACCATAATGATAACTACAATATCTATGATTTGTCACTCATCTTTGCCAATAATCATTCTTGGTTACTGGTGATGGAAAACAAATAACTAAATTCCACATGCCCTTTTACATCTAGGGTTCTAAATTCAGATTAAGGTTAGGCATTTTCATGCACTTGCATGAGATTTGGAAGGTAGGAGTTAGGTGAGGCATCTCCTAGTATTTTAACTTTTGCTCTTTGCAAGCAGATTGTAGACATCAGTTTTTCTGTAGCAGGATTCCTGTGAACTATGATTCACTTCATGGGAGTTGAAGTGAAGTGATGATAGTGACAGTCTTCAGACCCTTCAAGTACAGCTACTGCCCTTTGTTCTTGTGACTCATGTGAGGCCGTGGTGGCTCCCTGACTTCACAACCTCAGGTTGTGCAGTGTAAGCAGCAACCCTAATACATTCATTAGTTTGAGTTGTAGTTTTGATATGAGATTATTTCTGTAGCCTAGACTTTAGCATGCTCCCCCAATCCTCCGAAGATGTTTCTAAGCACTTATTCTTACGTATTAAATATGCTTCTTTTTAAAATAACTATACTGATTTTAATTTCTAGTACTGATCCTTGAATGACACAACAACAAACACTTTCTAAATAATTAGAGGCCCGATGCACAAAATTTGTGCATGGGTAGGGCCCCTAGGCCTGGCCGTCAATCAGGGCCAATCTGTGGGGTGACTGGCAGGACGATGTGGGGGGGGGAGGTGCTGGCACCCACCTTGGCTGGCCTGAAGCCTGTGGGCTGGGGGCAGCTCCTGCATTGAGCATCTGCCCCCTCGTGGTCAGTGCGCATCATAGCAACCAGTCATTCCACGGTCGTTCTGCCGTTCAGTCGATTTGCATATTAGGCTTTTATTATATAGGATTACTATGAAGCAGATATCCCCCAAATCAATATGTATAGAGATTATCACTCAAATCATTAATAGTATTTTCGCATTTTTACAGATGAGAACACTGAGTACTGGAATGCTATATTGCTAGTAGATGGCAGAGTCAAGATGGAAACCTGGCCAGAGGCAGGATCACTCTTATAATGAGATTCATTACAGAAAGTGACACAAGTAATTTGTTATTAATCACAGTTTAGAGAACTAACTTTTGAGTAATTTACTTTAAAAATTCAAAGTAAGTAATGTACTTTATTAGAACATTTAAGAGGTCATTGTTTTAATGTGAGGCTGACTCATATGCTTTCTTGAGAGGAAGGCAACTGAATGGAATTATAGCTTTGGAAATGCACATAACCAGCAGTCTATCTTAGTTATATCACAACCATTAGGGATGTAAGATTTATGTGAATTTATCTGACATGTATATCTCATAAAAGGGGTGAAAAAATTTGTTCTGTGCAAATACTTACATACTGATTAAAGCACACTTGATATGGGATCTTCAACTTACTTTATGATTAATTTCATGGTAAAAAATACCATATTGTGAATGAGCCTCTGTGTGTATATGTATGTATTGAATGCAGATAAATATATATGCATTCCCTGGAAGTATAAACTGAATCACAATTTGTGACTAAAATTCAATGTCACTGCCCTAGCCAATTTTGCTAAGTGGTTAGACCATTGACCCCATGGATCGAAGGGTCAAGGGTTCAATTCCCAGCCAATAGCATGTACCTCAGTTACTGGTTCAAACCTCAGCCTTGGTTGGGGTGCATGCAGCTGGCAACCAATGGATATGTCTCTCTCATGTTGATGTCTCTTTCTCTCTCTCCCCTCCTCCTTCCCTTCCACTCTGTCTGAAATCAATGGAAAAATAATATAACCTTGGATGAGAATTGAAAAAAAGGTCATTTTGATAATGCATAACTAGATACTTGTACTTCCAAGAAGGATTTAGAAATTGAAACAGAGCAAGTGACTTATTTTCATGTATTTTTAAATTGACTTTTTTGTGTGACATCGGTTCACAAAATCATACAGGTTTCAAGTGTAAACCACAACACACCATCTGCATACTGCATTGTGTACCCATCTCCCAAAACAAAGTTTCTTTCTATCCCCATTTATCTCCCCTTTGCCCACTTCTACCTACTCCCACCCCTCTTTCCTTCTGACTACTACCACAGAGTGGTCTGTGTCTATGAATTTACTAATGGAACAAACATTACTTGAGGTATATACTGTGTGAAAGGGATTGCCCTGGGATTTGTGAGATACCAAAAGAGATTCATTACAGAAAGTGTAGTTCCTGTGCTCAAGCAGAATGAGTTGTAGTAAAATGTTAAAGGTGTTTTGTAGAAATACTGGTGGGGTCCCTCAGCCTGGCCTATGCCCTCTCGCAATCCGGGACCCCTTTGGGGGACGTAGTAGTGCATGAAGCAGCAGGCGGCCAAGGAGGAGCCCAAGCCCAGGCCAGGTGCTGCTCCACTCCTGCTCATCCCAGCCCTGCTGTGCCTACCACCACCGCAGCTTGGTAGCACTGCTGTGGAGGCAGGAGAGGCTAGTGCAGCAGCAGCTGTGCTTGCCAGCCATGAGCCCGGTGCCTGGTGCCTGTTGGTCAGCTGAGCAGCACTCCCGCTGTGGGAGTGCACTGACCACCAGGGGGCAGCTCCTGTGTTGAGCATCTGCCCCCTGATGGTCAGTGCACATCATAGTGACCGGTCAATCGGCCCTTCGGATGTTCGGTCCCTTAGGCTTTTAGATAGATAGATAGATGATAGATAGATAGATAGATAGATAGATAGATAGATAGATAGATAGATAGATAGATATTCAGCATACAGTAGGTCTCAAAGCTCAAAGTAGGGAGGATTCATGTCAGCCTGGATTGTTGGGTAGTACTTTGGTAAAGAAAAAAAAAAAGATTTTTTTTTTTTTCATCAAAACATTGATGGCTTTCATAGTTTGTTCCATCCCATATTTATAATGTGTTAGTAACAATCCATCTACTATTGATGTTATCCTCCTTTCCATGCCCTAACTTATATGCATTTGGCTGGGCAAAGTCAGCAGAATCAGTTTTTAATGGAACCATTGTTTGTACATAGAATACCCTTATAATTTGAGCATAGAAAGTATAACCACATTTATGATATTTTTACCTAATGGAGTTATTTCTAAAATAAAAATATTCATTTACAAAGGGGACTAATTTGCAAAAATGTAAAAGACTCCTAATTTAAGTGTACCAGGGGCTGGATCCAATTTTCATCCTTAAGAGAATATTGCTGCAATAATTATCTTACTATTTAAGAATAAGAATAATTAATATAGGAATCTCCTAATCTTATAGCACTCAGAGTTCAGAGGTGAAAAGATAATCCTAAATAAATTATATATTTTTACTTATAAAGTTTATATGCAGATATACACTGAGTGGCCAGATTATTTTGTTCTCTGAACACATAATAATCTGGCCACTCAGTGTATATCCTATATAATAAAAGGCTAATATGCAAATTGTCCCCTCGACCAGGAGTTCGACCAGCAGGCAGGCCGGCCAACCGCCCATGTCCCCTCCCCTGGCCAGGTTGGACGGACCCCACCCATGCACAAATTCATGCACCAGACCTCTAATATACATAAACACACACACACACACACACACACACACTGAGTGGCCAGATTATTATGTGTTCAGAGATCATAATAATCTGGCCACTCAGTGTATATTTAAATAACAATGTTATAATACATAAATCTATACAGTTGTTTAATAAGTAAATACATTTATTTTCTATTTTTTCAAATGGTAACATATGGCAAAAGAAATGTTAATTTAATATCTAAGGCAATCTATAAAGTACAAAGAACCTCTGAAACAACTATACTATTCTCCAAATAATCTTAAAATTTTTTCATTTCTTAGAAAAAGCTTTGCTAATTATTGTATAACTTAACATCTAATACTATAAAGTTGAGTTAAACTTGCTCAATAATTTATTCTATTTTTAAATGAATAGAGAGTTGACCCTTGAACAATGTGAGGTTAGGACACCAACAGCTGTGCAATTGAAAATCTAAGTATAATTTTCCCACAAAACATGTCTGTCCTTCAGTATATATGGAGATTGGTTCCAGGAACTCCCATGTATACCAAAATCCACAGATATTCAAGTTCCCTATATATAATAGCATAGATCAATGCATACAATTGGCCTTGTGCATTCATAAACATTCAACCTCTGATTAAAAAGAGTACAAGTATTTACTAAAAACAAAAATCTATGTATAAGTGGACCTATTCAGTTTAAACCCATGTTGTTTAAGGGTGAATTGCATAGTAATTCCTATTGATTCCTAGATATGGCCATATATTAACAAAATGATATTTACCCACATATCAGACTAATCTTTTTCAACTTACCAAGTATATGTGCATACATAGATGACCATCTTTTATCCTTTAGTCATGATTGACATTGGATATACTTTTAGTAATGGACAAAGATATCCCCCCCTTTTTTTTAGGAGAATAAAATAGAAAGCAATATTTGAGGCTCTCAAACAAATTGTATTGTAGTTACATAATTTGCAAAATCTAACTGATGAACAAAAACAGATTGTGATTTTAAATCTCACACACACACACAAATATGTAGTCTCAAATTAACAAAATCCTTTCTCCTTCCCTCTCCCTCCCTCTTTTACTGTTCTGCTTCCCTCCCCCACCCACTCTCAATCTCTTTCTGTGAGGTGCTGCATAAGAATTTTGTGCTCTATCGCTCTATCCCTACTATCCTTGAGGTATTTCCTATAAAAATGACAAAGACATTACCATTACAATGCACCAAACAAGCTTATTAATTGAATAAAATTTTTGGTATTTTAGATGATAAATTTTAAAAATCAGAATTTTTGTTTGGGCTACAAAAATTTCATAACCAGTGTCCAAGTGATGGATCCTTTCTTTAACAAGGTTTTGTGGGTCACCTACTCTGTGCAGATGCAATGACATGCATTGGGAATACAGCAGGGAACAGGAAATACCCTGAAGAGGTCATAATATAACTGGAAGCCAACATTTGTTAGCTTATAGAATTGGATTACAGTATTCAATGTTTTCAAAAAGCTAAAGATAATTTCCCATAACAAATAATCTCTCTGATTGCATGACCTCACTTTTTCTACTTTTACTCCTCCCCCTTCCTTTGCTCCAGCCGCTCTGTCCTCCTTGGTATCTCTACCTTTGACCGGGTATAGCTGTTCCCTCTGCCTAGAATGGTCTTCCTTCAGATATTCTTCAACATAATCCCTCAGATCCCCAACATTTTGCTCAAAAGGGGCTACCCTGTCTTGTATTTTCTCAGCTCAAATATTTTTGACCTCTTCAATTAATTTTCTTTCTCCATGGTAATTGGCATCCGCATATATGTTATTTTGTTTACTTATATATTTTTTAAATATATGTTTATTGATTTCAGAGAGAAAGGGAGAGAGAGACCGAAACATCAATGATAAGAGAGAATCATTGATCAGCTGCCTCCAGCACACTCCACACTGTGGATCAAGCCCGCAACCTGGACTTGTGTCCTGACCAGGAATCAAACCATGACATCCTGGTTCATAGGTCAATGCTCAATCACTGAGCCACACTGGCTGGGCTCTTATGTATTTTTTAATCTATTTTTGCCCTGCTACAAGGGCAGGAATGTGGTTGTTTTCTTCCCAGGTGTTTTCCAAGAGCCTAGAAGAGTGCCTGATACATAAGTATTGAATAAATTTAAAACTATCTCTGAGCAAAATAGTTTTTCTCTGAAGTTTTACTTTCAACAAAATGGCACACTGAATCAACCTACAGATTCTCTAACTACTAACTATTGGAAATACCGGAAAAGATATAATAAAAAATGATGCGTGGCAGAAGAGTTCGTGAGATAAAAGAAGAAATGTACCCTGACTGATCATCAAAACCACAACCTTGGTGTATCAGAAGCATGTGCTAACCAACTGAGCTACCCAGTGAAGGCAAGAACAAGAATTGTTCAATTGTAGTTTCTCTCTCCTTGAGCTGAAACTAACCATAGGAAATATAGCAAGGGTAATAAATCAACATAGGTGTTCTTAGTGCTGAATATCATCCATTCATTTATTCCATAGTGTTTTCAGTCAGTTGATAAACAATAGAAACTATTCGTGAGTAGTGAGATATTCACCCAGTCTTGTCTTTTTCTTCTCTATGGCACTCAATGCGGAATTTCGCAAATATAACTAAAGTTATTATGCAAATCATAAAACTCAATTCATTAATTAGCTCATTTATTCAATAACCATTCACTAGGGCTTCCATAGGTCAAGTATTACATTAAGAGTTAGATATGCAAAGATTTTACAAAACAACGGTCTGTAATGCCATGGAATTTGCCTTTATAAGGGAAGACAGACCTTAAGTAAATCACTACACAGTTGAAATGAAAATTATAAATTGTCACAATGACTATGTCAGTTTACCACTGACAAAGCCAGGCATTTACTATGTATGCTCTAGGAACCATGCTGGGTGATATACAAATGCTGATTCAGTTTAATTATTATATCATATTAGATTAATAGATATTTTCTCCATTATTTGCATAATTTGGGGTTTACAGAGGCTAAGTAGCTTGCTGAAAACAAGGTGGTAGTCATCAGAGCAGGGATTTGAGGCCATACTTTGAGTCCAAAGGCCCATCTTAAGTACAATGTTACAATAAAAAGTATAAGGATTTTTCAGTTTTCAGAGACATTCTATAGGCATAGCCTTATATTTGGAGAGTCATGATTAAACTCAAAACCATTTGAACTCTATAAAAAATTTCACAGATGTTCACTATTAATTTACTGTATGCTGAATATTAGCATGAATGCAACAACATGCTATGCAGCCTGGGTCTAGTAAGCAGAATTCCAAGATTTTGTCTTTCTATTTTAATCAGGTCAGATGCACCAGAAGCCTGCTCTAAGACAGTAGTACAATTCTAAAAAAATTCTGAAATTCTGGAGGAAAAAATAAATTCTGAAAAACATTCTGTTTTCTATATATATTCTTATGAGCCATACAACATTAAACATTGATAATAAAATGAATTTTACTCCAAACTTTCTACTTCTTAGTTATGTCAAGTGATAATAGCAACTAGAGAGCCACCTTTGAAAATGTATATTTGGAACAATATTACATAAACAAATCTAAATCAAAGATCTTCAAAAAGTTTATTAAAGATGAATGTAGTATATGCATGCATAGTTAATAACTAGAATTGATTAACGTATTTCTAATTGAATTTTTTCTATATTAGATACAATAAAGCTTTTTAATAATAACTGAGCCTTAGCTGGTTTGGCTCAGTGGATAGAGCATTGGCCGGTGGAATTGAAGGATCCAGGGTTCCTTTCAGGTCAAGGGCACATGCGGGGGTTGTGGGCTTGATCCCCAGTGGGGGGCATGCAGGAGGCAGCCAGTCAATGATTCCCTCTCATTATTGATGTTTCTATCTCTCTCTTCCCTCTTCCTTCCTCTTCAAAATCAATAAAAATAGATTTAAAAAATAAATAAATAACTAAGAACTTAACCATTAGATAAATTAAAATTTTATGTTTATTATGACACAATAAACTGCATTTTGACCCTTCAAATATATAATATTTTTAGAGTAATACCCATTATTCTGAATGCTATGCATATTTACATAGTGGAGTATACAGAATAGGATCCTGGACTTTGTAGTTAGAGAAAGCTGAACTCAATTCATTGATCCGCCACTTATTACCAATGTGATATTTAGCAAATATTATAGACTAAATTGACTTCCCAACATTCAGAATTTGAGGACTAAACTCCAGTACTATGATTGCACTTGAAGATAAGTTTTTTGAAGAGGTAATTGAAGTTACATGAAGACCTAAGGGTGGGGTCCTAATGTAGTATGACTGTTTTCCTATAAGAAGAGGAAGGCACACTAAGAATGTACATACACAGTGGGAAGGTCATAGGGGGACATATGAACTACATAAATGGAGATATATTCCACTTTCATGAAAATATAAAAAAGGCAGACATCTACAAGCCAAGGAGAGGGGCTTCAGGAGCAAACAACCTGCTCCCACCTTGCTCTCGTACATCCCCCTTCCAATACTGGAGAAAATAAACTTCTGTTGTTTAAGCCACCCAGCCTGTGGTATCTTATTATGACAGCTCAAGCAAGTAACTTCATACATCAGCTTTCTCATCTAGAGTGAAAATAATAGTTCCCACTTTCAGAGTTTTATTGGAAAAAAAATATTATGTGTAAATCTTCTGCCACATGGTAAGTTAGTTATTGAAAACAAACAATGCCTTTGAAATGTGCATCTGAATATATATCAGTACATGTAGGTACTTCCAATGCCATATTCTATACAAAAGATAGAGCAAATAAATGTTAACTCAAGTTAAGACTTATTTGACTCTCTTCCTTACACTCTATTTTATGTGAATCGAGTCATAACATGACAAGTTATTAACATAATAGAGAAGGGCCTTAAACTACTCACAGAAGCTCTCTGTGAAATCTACCATTTTATTGACTTGTCAGAGAAAACAACATGTATGCCATTTCAAGCTGTAGCTCTGGATATGTATCTCTGGTGTGGCAAGTAAGGGACCAATTAAGTATGAAATTAACTTCTATATCTAAAGCTGTGTTAGCTCACCTTTAGGCATTTTGGGAGTCCACCTAATGAGATATGACTTTTGCTCCACAGGACAATCACAAAGCTCATTAATGTTCATTAAATCATGAGTAGTATTGAGTGGATTCAGCAAAATCTTTACTATATTTTAATGAGCAGCTGAATTATCCAATGGAGCAAAACCCTGTCATGGAAATTTCTTATTAATGCAAAAGAATGTACAGGCTAATAAAGATAGTAAATATTTTAAGTTTGTCTACAATATAGACACATCCATGACAAAGAGAAAAAACATTTCTAGAAGTTCACCTGTTAACATTTGAAGATAAATCCATCTAGGGTGATATGCTAAAGATCTGAAATACCATGGAGTATTGTACAATCACAAGGTTACTAATCAACAATGAACCTTTAAATTGATTTTGACACTCTGAATTTAAGGCAGTTGTAAACTTTCTATCTTGTACCTCATTAAAATGGCATAGGTAAATGATGAATACTTATTGACTAAGTAAATAAATGACATTAATTTTTAAATTCATAAATGCACTTATTATATGTCCCATTTTATTTATTTTCCACAAATATTTGAATGCCTACAGTATGTCAGATATTATACTAAAACTAAAGATAAAACAACTAAAATAGACAATTATCATCTCATGAAACATATTCCTGAGAGAAAAAATAAGAAAGAGAGAAGTAATAAACAAATAAACATGTAAATATTGAGTCAGTTAATAAAAAGTTATAGAAGAAATTAAAAGCCTAGTAATGTTATTGATTCTCTATAATTTCTTTTAGAGGATAGAAGCAAATGGGAAATTTCCTAACTCTTTGTATGAGGTCAGCATTACCCCAATACCAAAAATAGACCAAGATAATCAAAGAAAACCCTAAATTAATGTATCTCATGTATTTATATGCAAAAATAATCAACATAATATTAGCAAGTCAAACTAAATGATGTATAAAAATAATGGTACACCATGACCAAGTGGGATTTACCCTGGGTCCATCACATCAACAAGCTGAAGAAGAAAAATCACATAATTATATCAATAGATATAGAAAAAGCATGGCAACATCCAACACCATCAAATACATAGAATTTCAGTGGTCTAGGAATAAAGGGCAAATTTCCTCTATTTGATAAAGAATATATATAAAAATCTTATGGCTAACATCATATTTAATGGTGAGAAACTTGTTGAGAAATTCATAAACTTGTTTCTAAGATCAGAAACAAAGGCAAGCATGTTATTTTCTCATCATGACTTTTCAACAAAACACCAGAAGTACTAGCTAATGCAATGATTAAATAAATGGAAATAAAAAGTATACAAACAGGGAAGGAAAATATAAAACTATCTTCATTCACAAATTTCATGGCCATCTCTGTAGAAAATCTGAAAGAACCAACAAATATAATTCATTGAACTCATAAGTGATTATAGCAAGGTTTCAGGATGAAAAGCAAATGTACATATGTCAATTTCTTTCCTATATACCAGTAATGAACAATGTTAAATTAAAAAAAAACAAGACAATGTACATTAGCATATAAACAAATAAAAACTTAGGTATAAACTCAACAAAATATGTATGCAAGATTCATGTGAGAATTAACAAAATCAAAGAACTACATAAATGGAGATGTATTCCACTTTCATGAATAGGAAGACTCAATATTGTTAAATTGCCAGTTCTTCCCACCTCATTCTATAAATTAAATGCAATTCTACTAAAAACTACAGCAATTTATTTTGTAAACATCACAAACTGATGCTAGTGTTTATATGAAGGGTGGGGGGATCAGAATAACCAATACAATATTGAAGGAGAATAAATATTGAGGAATGACACTCTCTGACATTAAGACTTGCTATAAAACTACAGTACAAACATTGTGGTATTAGCAAAAGAATAAACAAATGGATCAATAGAACAGACTATAGAGCTTAGGAATAGGTCCATGTAAATGTAGTCTACTGATTTTGACAAAGGAGCAAAGATAAAGATGGTATCTGCAACAGATGGTGCTAAAGCAACTGAACATCCACATGCAAAAATAAAAAATAAAATGAATCTAGCTCATGCCTTACATCCTTTACAAAAATGAATTAAAAATGTATCATAGATTTAAGTGTAAAATGTAAAGCTATAAATCATCTAGAGGATAACATAGGAGAAAACCTAGATGACAATCCATGGAACAAAAAATAGATAAAGAGGGTTTTATTCAAAGTAAAACACTTCTCCCAAGAAAAAGAGAAGCTAGAAAATGAAACAACAGCCACAAATTAGGATAAAATATTTACGGAAGTCATATCTGATAAAGTAGTTATTCAAAATATACAAAGACCTCTTAAAATTCAGCAATAAAAAATAAAACAAACAACTTGATTAAAAAATGAGCCAAAGACCTTAGCAGACACTTCACTAAAGAAGATGTACAGATGGCAAAAAAGCATGTAAAAAATACTCCACATCATATGTCATTAGGCAAATGCAAATTTAAACAACAATGAAATACCATTGCAAAGCTATTAAAATGACCCAAATCTGGAACCCTGACCATACAAAATGTTGGTGTGATGTGGAATAACATAATCTCTCATTCATTATTGGTGGGAATGCAGAATGATTCTGTCACTTGGAAGACAGTTTGGCAGTTTCTTACAAAATTAAAGTTAGCACACAGTCCAGTGATTACACTTCTTGGTATTTACTCAAAAGATTTAGTAGTTTGATTCATAATTATTAAAGCAGCCATGTTGTTCTTCAATAGGTGAATGGACAAACTATGGGGCATCTATGTAATGGACTATTAGTCAACATTAAAAAGAAATGAGCTGTTAAGCCATGAAAAAATATGGATAAATTTTAAATATATATATTACTAAGTGAAAGAACCCAGTCTGAAAAAGCTGCATATTGTATGATTCCAACTATATGACATCTGCAGAAAAGGCAAAATGATGGAGGTATAAAAAGATGAGTGGTGCCAAGGGTTTGTGGGGAGGAGGGTGATGAATCAGCAGGACAGTGAAAATACTCTGTGTGATGTCATCATGATGGATAAATGCCATTATACATTTAATTTATAAAAACCACAGACTGAACAACATCAAGAGTGAACCCTAATGTACAAACTATGGAGTTCAGGTGATTATGATGTGTTAATGTAGGTTTAACCAATTGCGACAAATGTACTACTCTGGTTGGGAATGTTCGTAATGGGGAAGGCTACGCATCTGAAAAGCAGAAAGTATGTGGGAAATCTCTGTACGTTATGCTTAGAAAGCTGTGAATGAAAAGCTGATCTGAAAAAACAGTCATTGTAAATTTTTTGAAAACCCCAATACTTAGTTAAGTTACATGTAGTACAGGGCAACAACAAGTGCTATCAGATAGAATAAATAGGAAAGCCCTCTCTAAGAAGTTGATATTTGAGTCAATACCAGAATAAAAAGAAAACCTTGGGTGTATGTTGGGAATGAACTTTATAGGCAGAGGAAACTGTAAGTATGGATGTCCATAGGCAGAAACAGGGTTGGATAAATATAAGTAGCTATATTTAGTATATAACTGCAATACAATGAGTGATGAAGGAAAGCATAGGAGACGAGTGTAGAGACAGAGTTATGAATGGCAGCAGAAACAATCTTTCAGGCTTTCATGATGAATCTGGATTTTTGTCTAAGTGTGATGGTATCATTGGAGAGCTTTGTATGGGGAGTAACTTGATTTGGCTTCTGTGTTAAAAGTCACTCTGTGCTATCTACATAGAGAATAGGTCATAGTTGGAACCATGGTTATAGCAGTTGAAACAAATGTCTGAAAGAAAAGTTGGCAGAACTGAGTAAGATATTAAATGTGGTATGTGCTAGAAATGGAAGAGCCAGATTCCTTAAAGATATTTAGTCTAACATATTAATTGCATGAATATAACATTGACATTTTCAAATAAGGGTTTTTATTTATTTCTCTCAGATAAAGTAACTGTAAAACTGACAAGTAAATATTTCATGCAAAAATGAAGTATAAATGGAGCAGTTCTCATGGGTCAATATCAGGCCCAATTCTGTTCTCACTCAGGATGTTCTGCCTTAGAAAGCTGTTCTATTTACAAGGTTTTAAAAGCAATATAAACTCTAACAACTCCCAGTTGTATGTTTATAACTGCTTTTTTTCTGAGATTCAGAAGGTAACTCAGAGTTCTTTTAAGTATCTCCAAATCATAATGACTGAAGGTGAACTCTTAGTATTATACTACCTATATATCCTCCTGAGACTTACTTTCTAAATAAATGTCACTTTCATCCACCTAGTATTGGAAGTCCATCTAGATATATAGGGTGTCCCTAAAAATGAATACACATTTTAACAGCTGATAACTCACTTAATATTCACTCCTTTTCAAGTTTAACTGATTTAAAATAATAGATGAAACTAAGAATTGAACAACTAAAATTTATCCTAGTTTATCCACTAGACCCATGGTCGGCAAACTGTGGCTCGCGAGCCGCATGCGGCTCTTTGGCCCTTTGAGTGTGGCTCTTCCACAAAATACCACAGCCTGGGTGAGTCTATCTGGAAGAAGTGGCATTAGAAGAAGTTTAAGTTTAAAAAAATTTGGCTCTCAAAAGAAACTTCAAAATCGTTGTACTGTTGATATTTGGCTCTTTTGACTAATGAGTTTGCCGACCACTGCACTAGACCTTTGTTATGGGGATACATAAAAGATAAAGTTTACAGTACAAAACTGGCAACAGTTGATGAATTGAGAGCACACAAATACCAAGGGAAATGGTTCTTGATGTTTGAGATTCCATTGCTTCACATTATTACAAGTGCCTAAACCAGAATGGTCATCAGTTTGAAAACAGGCATTGACAAAAAATGTTATTCATATATGTTGATTCTTTTAAATTTTTAAAATTAACTGTATATTAATAAACAATGACTTTATAAACATTCAAAGTGTGTATACATTTTTGGGGACAACCTGTATTTCTTATACATTACCAACCTATTTATCATAAAATCTCTGACCAAGTTCTATTGATTCTATTTCTAAAATATATCCCAAATCTAACTATTCTATCTCTGTTGCCAATGACCTACTCAAAGCCATCATTAGTCCATGTCTAGATTGCTTATCTATCTGCTCCACACTAAATTTGACATGGCACTTTAAGAAGTAAAACCATTAAGCAGAGAAAAAAGGGGGAAGCGTAGAAAGGAACAGGAAAGATGTCGTGGAAAAAATAGGAAGATATCTAGAAAGAGACATAAGATTGGCAGAGATTTGAAGGTATTTACTAGTTTATCTGAGAAGACTTGGGATATATGTTGAAAGAAATATACAAGTAGTGTTTGAAGATTCAGTTATGAGAGGTGAATAACTGATGAATCAAAGTCCCTGAAATGAAGGAGGGAATATGTGGAATGCAGGTGTAATTATCCACTTTAGATCAAAGAAACAACTTTTCCACCAAAATTGAAGGAAAAATAGTAAGAATCGGGACATATCTGGATAATTTAAAGCCCTTTGTTGTTGATGACATCACTGGTACAAAATAAATTTTGTGAGAATTCTGAAAGTAGGAGATATGTGGAAATGTCTTTTTTTATTTTATGTGTACAAGAATGTACTAGAGCCTAAATCAAAACAATGCAAGTATCTGGATGACTTAGAAACCTAGTTAATTTACTATGTGAAGTAATTTCTAGTGGTCTATAAAATGTGACTATATTAATAAGTTATATTAGCATAGATGACTCATCCTTAAAGGATTTTTTATGGAAGCGATATATTGTTCACTGACTGTATAATAGAATTTAAATGAATTAGGCCTCAGCTGTTATCTTCATTTTTTAAAAAATAGCATGATATTATAGCAGAAAGAAACAAATTATATTTAAATAACTGGAAGTTCTTAATATGGCTGAAATTATGTAAATTCCACCAACCATCAATTTTCTAGGAATGTCAGTCTTCATGCTAATTTACAAAAATCAAACACAATATATTTGCAGCTGGTGCAATTCTCCACCAATCTTTCACAAGGAGAGTTAGTTAAGAAATGGACTTGAATTACAGACTCACTGAACTTGGTAGTACCAGGATGGTATGGATCCTTTAATAAAAGGTCAAAATATTGGGAAAATATCAGTACTATCTTAGAAACATCAGCTCCTTAGTATATTAATATACCATATTCCATATAATTAGTAGTACAGGCCTATATTTGAGAGAGGCAATATGACATTTGAGATACTGGATAATGCAAAAAATACCTTCTTTGAAATTCTGTAGCCCAGAGTTTCAATGTCAGTACTCCTGGGAAGAGACCCTCACTATCGCTGAATCTTAATGTCCTCAAGGATAAGATAGTAATGATCATAATATCTATAATCAGCAGTATTGTTAACTTTAGAAGATATGTTTGTTTCCCCTCTTTAAGATGGTAGATATATTTGCATATGTTTTAATGATTGTATAAAGGATAGCAGACAAGGGAAAAGTATAGATTAAATACAGAGACTATTTATTCTATTTTACTCTATGAGAAGTCAGGAAGGGATAGAATCTAGAGCATGGAAATGATAATAGCCAAAGAGGAGATGATGTGCAAAACACCTTAGGTGTAGGTTGACTAAATAATAATATATTTTATTTTTAAAATAAGATTATTGAAGCAACAGTGACAATGCACAAAAATTGAATTGGCTCTCTTAATGCCTACAAATTTGTAATTTTTGTCTCTATTGGTTTAATTCCTCAGCATTTGAAACCAGTATTAGGGAAATCACTACCTCATTTTCTTTCCCTACATGTGTATTATTTTTATGAATATATAACCAATGCAATGCTTGAGTTAATTTTCTAATTATAATGCAAAGATTCATGTACATTTTCTGAATTCTATTTACCCAAAGAACAAATGCATGACATGATACACCTGACAGCCATCGTTTAATAGCTTGGTCAAATATGCCAAGCCTTTACTATGAATTTGACAGAATGTTTCAAATACAACCTTCTTAGGAAAATTCAAACTAAGAACCAAATCTATTCAGAGGGAGATATGAGCATATGTTTATAATATCTTCAGTTCTTGGTTTCTGACCAAGCAAAAGTAATTTTTTTTAGTATTAAGCATGAAATAACTAATATTTTAAAATTTAGAGAGCATTGCCAATATTCAGTGTATTGGAATAACTAAGCCACAGAAACAGACTGGATTCAAACAAATCAAAAAATATTAAATTGAGTGCAGGAGAAACTGGAACATAAAATGTTAAAAAAAATACCAACCACAAACTACTGATTTGTCCTCTTTAGCATTAGGGAAAACTTTTTAAAGGTTATCTTTAATCCAAAATATTAAATTCTAGATTTTCCAAGGAGAATAACACTCTCATAAGAAACTGAAGAAGCTCTTTAACTCTATCCATATTACCAACTGGCTAGATCAGCTTTCAAATATCTCATTCTCATGATTATGACATACTAGAAACTTTTATATACAGTTGGAGTATAAAATATAAATTGGTATAAGGCTTCTAGGAGGTATTTTGAAATATCTATCAAAATTATAAAAATATGTCTATCTATACATAACAAACTTATGAAGATAATTAAGATTTTGCACAAAGAATTGGCTATGAAGATGTTTATTATAGTATTGTTTAATAAATGGAATATTGGAAATAAATGTTCAAAATAATGTATTTGCAAACTAAATGATAAAACATTCATACAATGAAGCATTTACTAAAGAGACATTCAAAAAAAGGTGCTAAACTATTTCTAGTGGTAATTAATTTTTTCAAGATACACAGTTAGAGAAAAATGACAAATTACCTAAAAGTATGTTAAAAGTATGGTATTTTATTAAAAAAGGCAGTATATAGGTATAAAAATTGTTACATTGAAAACAAAAAATAGCAAAGGTAATAATAATAGTAATAATAACAACAGTTAATAACAATAACTGCATTTTCTCTTTTCTGCCCTCAAACTTACACACACACACACACATACACACACACACACACACACAAAATGCTGATTATCATTTCCAAAGTGCAGATGATAAATGTTAGCCTTAGTCTGGTTAATTGATCAAGAGTACTGGAACTCATAAACTGTTGAGGAGGTTTTAAATCCAGATTTCTGTGCCTCCCAACCATATCACACAATAAATTCATCAACATTTTAATAGTGAATATCTTTGGAAGCTTACTGGTGTTTATTTTCTTTATTTTGCTTACTAGTGCTACCTAATTTTCTTTATCAGACATATATTATTCATAAGAATATACATTTTAAAAGAATAAGTATAATGTTGATGATAAGAAAATAACCAAAGGATCAAATGTATTATCAGATGTAAATAGTATGGCAATCTATGATGTAAGACAAACATATTTAGGGGTGTCTGTCATATATAGAAAGATTCATAGGTTGACATGTATACAAACACCCGTATTATATATGAAATAAGTTGGCATTAAATTAAAAAATAATGATCTCATTGTTGGTACCACACATTGTAAAGAATGTGATTTTTTTTTTAATTTTGTATATTTACCTGAGTCTAAAACTAAGCATTCTTTTATAGTTCCGTTTTATGCTTAGGAGATGGAGGTTGCAAATACATTAACTAGAGCATATCATTTGTAATTGTTGGGAAAATTCATTTAACTTTTGTAAAATACTCTTGAATGGCTTTGGTGACTTCTACCATCTTAGCAAAAGAGATTGTGTACATTGGACTAATCTTGCTAGATGCAGCAAGTGTGAGTACATGCACACATAGAAACACACCATCTCTGGGTGACTGCCTCAATGAAAAATGCCTGTGTTTTCCAAGCTAAATAAGTTAACCTAGTCCTTGAGTTTATTACCTTTATTCTTCACACTTTTCATATATATCCTCGTATTAGGGGGTTAATTTTTATTTAAAATTGTAATTTAAAAAATGAAGACAAATAATAGTTTGTATTAAAAATGTGATTTTTGCCTTCACTCTGTTTATAAAAGAGCAAAAAATGAGAGAAACACCATTTATAGGAGTCTGAAGAATAAAAACTGTGTGATCCGCTCTGGCTTTCATTGGAAATGAGTTTTTGATATATATATATATATATATATATATATATATATATTTTTTTTTTTTTAATTTGATAGACCAAATGACATTTTTTCTCATCTCTACTACACGGATCAGTGACTCACTACTTAGCCAAGAGGTCAATGAGAAATTGATAGTAATAACCAAAAACATACCAAGAGAATTTGCCCTGCTTCTCCTCATTCAAACTAACAATTTGGAGCATCTTTCAAGTACCCTCTTGAAGAGAATAAGCTATGTAAAAGGGCCAGTAAATAAAGGACATGCTTTATAACTTAAGATCATATCCCTTTCTGAGATTGCTTCATTAGCTACTTTCACTGTATATTATCTGTTGCTAAATACAAACTCATACAGTCCCATACTTGAGATTTACCAGTTTCTCTGTCTTAAATGTACATTTAATCAGGCACTTGCTTTTTATTGAAATTACAATATAACCTTTGTGTGTCTTTTTAATGTGGCTAATTATTCAAATGAAAATGTTGTGATTTAAAAACACTGTGCACAAGCCAATGCACATAAACACATGCATATATGTATGCATAATTAAGCATAATATTTATAATATGTTGTATCATATTATATAAAGTTAAATATTGTATATAATAGAATCAAAATAAAAGTTATTCTCACATGAGCTGCTCAAAGAAACTTACTTTCTGAAAGTATGACACATGCCCAAAATTCAAAATACTAACACCAAATGCTAGCAAGTACCGTGTTTTTTCGTGTATAAGAAACCACCATGTATAAGACACCCCCACTTTTTCAACATAAATTTAAGAAATCAATATTTTAAACATTTTGTTGATTTTCCTCTTAAAGCCTTCTTCTTTTTTGGCATCTTAAGGAGTTGTTCTTGTTTTCTCCACTGTCTGATCTTATACTCAGTGGGAGGAGGTGCAAATTGTCTCTCTGCAGCTCTATTTCCATGCTCTTTTGAATAGCTGATTACATTCAGTTTGAATTTTGCAGAGTAAGACAATCGCTTACCAGTATTTATCGTTTTATTTTTTGACATCTTTATGGACTCAGAACACTCAGGCCCCTGTTGCATCTGCACACTCTCCACCTCCAACTCCAATTAAAGCATCAGCTGACGTCAGTAACAATAAGGCTCATGAGTGGAGGAAGCCTGTTTGACAAAGTATGGGCAGCTAAGCACCCTTGCTGCTCCCTCCTCAGCTAACTTCTGTGTATAAGATGCCCCTCAATTTTCAGTCTAATGATTTTAAAATAAAAGAGTGTCTTATACACGGAAAAATACGATATGTGGAGCAACAGGAACTCTCATTAATTGTTCCTGGGAATGCAAAATAGTAGTCATTTTAAAAGACAGTTTAGCAGTGTCTTACAAAGCTAATCATCTCCTAACCATATAATCCAGCAACTGTACTCCTTGGTATTTACCCCAAATAGTTGAAAACTTATGTCACACAAAACCTTGCACACAAATGTTTATTGCCACTTTAGTAATAATTGACCAAACTTGGAAGAAACCAAGATGTATTTCAGTAGGTGAATGAATTAAAAAATTGTGGTATATCCAGACAATGGATTATTATTCAATGCTTTAAAAAAACAATAAGCTAACAAACCATGATAAAACATAGAGGAAACTTAAATGCATATTATT
The DNA here is from genome assembly GCF_027574615.1 of Eptesicus fuscus. NCBI lineage: Eukaryota > Metazoa > Chordata > Mammalia > Chiroptera > Vespertilionidae > Eptesicus > Eptesicus fuscus. The sequence continues at coordinate 52,060,371 of NC_072481.1, read as the reverse complement.
AAGTAAAATAAGCCAATCTCAAAGGGTACATACTGTATAATTCCAACTATAAGAAATTCTAGAAAAGCAAAATGATGGAAACAAAAGGATAACTAGTTGCCAGAAATTGGAATGAAAGACAGATATACTGGTAGAACATAGAGGAATTTTTAGGATGGCAAAATTACTCTTAATGGTACTGTAATGGTGGGTGTATGTCATTATACATTTGTTCAAACACATAAGATGCTCAACATCAATAGTGAACGCTAATGCAAACTATGGACTTTGGGTGATAATGAGGTGTCAATGTAAGTTTCTTGATTTCAAGGTGTGGGATTTTTAGGGGTGGGCAGGGGGAGTCTGTGCATATGTTGGGGCCATGGATATATGGGAACTCTCTGTATCTTCTACTCAATTTTGTTACATATAATATATATTACACATTTGAATATATATTATATATGTTTGAAAAATGACATGTAATTTGATTTATAAGTATCAGCAACCACTATAGTAGAACACCAATAAGTGAATATGAGACCTAAAGCATAGAATGTTGAATGTTGATCATAGCTCTTGAGTCTCTCTAAAATATTTCCAAATTATTTGACTATAGTTGCCCAGTTTCCAAAACACTCCAAAATCTAAACAATGCAATCCTGCCATTTTATCTCCATCACTAACCCCATTTTAGGAAGAGCTTGCAATTTTGTGTTTTCAGAGTATGGTAAGCTAAATGACTACCAGGAATGTTGTTGTTACTAGAATTAGAAAAACCTTCTTTTTATTGTTATTATTATTTTCTAGAGAATATAAATTTCTCAGTGAGAATTTGCTTTCTAGGGAATATTAAGGACATCTTAGATCTTTCTGTATTCCTGTTTTTTAGAATGAAAAACAAACAAACAAACAAACAAAAAACACAGATAATAAAGACATTGGCTCCAAGCTTAGAGTGTTGATATACAACCCTCCCCAAGGTGGAATTGTATTTAATGGGCCCCTTTCATTAGACTCCCAGAGACCTGCTGCAGCTGGCCATCCTTTTTCCTTTCTACCACTCAGAAACACTCACAAGACATTTTTGCTAATGCTGACCATTCTGCTTTGTGTATTGAGATCCTAAAGCCTGCTAATTACCCTGGCTGGAATTCAAAATCTGATCTACTTTGCCAGAAATAAGACAGAGGTCCCTAAGATGCACAGAGGGAAGAAGCTAGCCTTCAGCTTGTTAAGCCACCATGCTGGCCACTTCATCATAGGAGCCTTTATGTCCCTAGAAGCCAGGGAAGATTTATGGAACTGCTTACAAATTAAAAGAGATGCTGAATAGGCAAGAACAGTGGCTTCAACTCACCGTGAACAGTTTTGGAAAAATTAGTTGTTTACTGGACTGGAAAGTTGCAAATCCAATTAAACACAACAAAAAATACAGTGGTCTATAATGGCAATATACTTGCAAGAAATACATATACACACACATATATATGTATATATATGCACACACACTATATTCACACACATATGTATGTATGTATATGTACATATATATTCACACACACACACATATATATATATGAACACACACATATATAATGTGAGTATATATATATATATGTGTGTGTGTGTGTGTGTGTGTGTTTGTTTGCATTTACATAATACTTTTAAAGCTTTCAGAGCTAAAATGATAATTGTGGTACACTCAAAATACAAGGAAAAATATTTTTTTTCAAATGTCTAAATTGCTAGGCTTTAAAGTGGAAATACTATATGTCAAAAAATGCTCCAAGGTACTGGTTCAAACATTTTGTAAATCTTTTATTAAATGTAAGAACACATTTGGATCCTTATTCTTTTCCCTCATATACATGATTAACTAAGTTCATTTGCAGAGTTGAAAGTTTAGTTTCATATTTCTTCTTCAACAACATTGAAGATTTCTAGCCAAATCATTGCTGCAATTGTCAAAAATCTAAATTGTTAAACCTTGCTGTAGTTTTCATTCGCTATACTAGTAATTCATGTTAACAAATTCAATGAATATTGCAAATGATCATTTTTCTTGTTATTCCAAAGCTCCTCACTAATTTGGACAAAGTTTGCCCACATCGAATTTACTTAATACCTGAGTAAAATGAGATAAAATGAAGAGAATTATATATTAGTAAAATGTTTAATTTAGGCTCATGAGGCTGCTGATTCAGGCTTTCCAATGAAGCTAGCTGCTGGGGTTTGGCCCCCAGATAGCAACCACTCCCATTCTCTTCACTCCTCTTTTCATCATGTTCCAGGATAAGCCCCTCTTCCTTCATTCAGAGCTTGGACCTTGCCATGGTTTTCTACATATTTTTTTCCCCTTTCTGGACAATTTTTAGCACATTAGAATTTATTATTTTTTGTCTTTACCAACAGTTTCAAATAATAATATAGAAAATACTTGTTAAGTGCCTAATATTTTCTTAGTAGTAAGTTAAATGGACTCTAGCTGGTGTGTAAAATAATATGGTAAAATAACATGGAAAAATAATATGGTAAGAATGTATACTCTATTGTCAAAAACATACAATTTTGCAACAGAGAAAATATATGTAAAAACTAATGACAATGCAACAAAGGATCTATTCAGTTAAGTGCTAAATTATCTCCTGCAGTGTATGAGCTCTCAGAGTTCCACAAAACACTGTCAAACATCTACAGCCTAGTATAGTGATAAATGTATAAGATAGATTTATGATTAGTGCTAATGGATTTGATATTAAATCTCTTGAAAACCTGCTAATAATAATACATCTAATCTCAAACTACTCTAAAACAATAATTAAAACATGGTAGTTTTCAGTGATTTTAAGTTTCTGGAAAATAGTTATAAACCTAGTGCAAAAAAAAAAAAAGCAAAAATCACACAAAACAAACAAACAAAAACACATTGTTTCCAGACTGAAGAATTCACACAATTTTAAAAATCTCAGGTAAAGAAAATATTCTATTGTGTTCCTTTTCCAGGATTATTTTTTCCATGGATTTTTAGTATTATAAACCTCTTCTGTATTTTCATCATTGTTCCATTTTATCATCACAGTTTTGTTGGAGAGATAGAAAAATGTTTCTAAATCTCTCTTATTTTTTTTTATAAAGTACACGAGTACAGCCATCTCCCAGTACTTAAGAAGCATATGTTCTACCAATGTAAACTGAGCCCTGACCTACCACAATGTTGAAGGTTTGAATAGAGGAGAGAGAAGGAAGCAGGGGAGACTTAAAGGAAAATCTAGGAAAGCTTGTAACACAGGGGCCAACTATCTAAAGGAAGACATAAGTATTTCAAGGAAGGAGAATAGTTCATTGTGACAATGAAAGGAAAATCTAATAAGTAGAAAAGGAAAAATCCCCATTAGTTTTGTCAACATGAATGTTGCTGTTGATCATGATAATAGCCGTTTTTAATGCGTGGTGGAAGAAAAAACTAGGCTGAGTGTGTTTCGGAGTGAATGAAAATTTTGAAGTGAAAACTGTAAATATAGAAAAACCAAGAAATTTTGCTTTGAGAAGAAAATATTTGTGAGATGGTGCCTAGAGCAGTATGATGGACCTAAAGGAGATTGTTGTTTTTTTGTGTTCTCTTAAAATGGAAGACACCATGGAGTATTTCTATATTGATGGCAATGATCTATTATTGGTAGTTATATTGTTAAGTGTCATTTGTGGTCATGTTTAAAGCATGAAAAGATTCTAAATTAGGTCACTAGCTGAGGGTTTTGAAAAGATAGATTCAAGAGACATAGAAGGTCGAAGAATCAAAACTTGATTAATCCATTTGAGTGGTAGTGGAATAAAGAGCAAAACATGTTTCGAGACAAGAACAGTTTCATATAAGGGACTTTAAGTAGAAAGCTCTAGTGGTACAGATAATGTACCTGGTATATAGGTTTACAGGTGATCTTGCATATGGTAGAAATAGCACTGGAGAAAAGTTAACTAAGATGAAAGGGAAAATATTAAAAAATTAATGGGAAAAAGAAAGAAGGAACAAGGCAGAATGAGAAGGAGAATCAGGAGTGGTGTGCAGAACTGATTAAATCTGAGAAAGTTGAACAAAGTTAACAGGTGCAAGAAAGTTAGGCTAGACTACTTTGGCCCTTAGAACCAGCAGTTTCAGATAATGTTAGGGTTCAAATGAGATTGGAGTTGATTTTATAGCAAAATGAAGGGGAAATGTATAAGTAGAAAGTGTAAATCTGCTTTAAACGTTTTAAATTTAACTTTAAGAGGGAGTGGTGATATAAGGTTTCAGCATGCTTTTCTGTTAGGGATGGAATCAATGAAGGCTATAATTAGCAGACAAAAGTGAAGGGACATAATTTCATGAGAAAATTGGTGAGAAGAAACAGATGCCTCCTTAAGGTTCATGAAATGATTATTTCCAAGTCTACATACTTAAATTAAGGAGTGATTTATAACATATAGAGTGGTAAGTATTACCATAGACATTAGAAATAGATTGAAAATTGCCTATACAATAAAAAAAAAAAATAGTACCTTGGTTATAATACCATCGTATAAACAGCCAGACTTCCAATAAATGTGGTTGAGGCAAATTGCCATTTGGTCATTGGGCGAGCTGCTAAATATGAATTAAGACAAGGTGAGATACCCTGGCTAGTGTGGGAGAATAGGCCCAATAGGTGGTGAATTTGATTCCTGGTCAGGGCACATACCCAGGTCATGGGTATAATCCCTGGTTGGGGTGTATTCGGGAGGCAACCAATTGATGTTTCACTCTCACATCAATGTTTCTTTATCTTCTCTTCCTTCCTCTGTCTAAAAAACGAGTGTTACAACATTCTGCTATTATGGGATTGACAGTTAACATATTTTAATTATAGCTCAAATAACTTGAAACATTTTCAAAATTGTGTGCACTAAAATACTTTTCTTACACTTATTTTCCAAGGTTCATTTTTAAATAAATATAATAATTTATGATAATAAAAACATAATATGCTCATTAGACCGGACGTCCTTTCAGACGATCTTCCAGATGAAGCTGGGGCTGCAAAGGAAGCCCGGGTCCCAGGTGCCAAGGGAAGCTGGGGCTGGCAGCCAGAGGAAGGAAGGCCTACTCTTACACGAATTTTGTGCATCGGGCCTCTAGTACTATAATATTTAAAAAGGGGTAAAACTTATTCTCTGTCATCCCTGTTTTCCAGCCTCCATTTATGGCCTCTCAGGCAATCAATGAGATTAGTCTTATTTGTATGAGTTGAGATAATATATGTTCCCCAAAGAAAAAATACTTACAAACATACATGAAAGTGCACACATAAGCATGATACACAGATGGTAGTATATACATATGCTTAAGTGTCTTGCTATCTCATTTAACATTATATCTAAGACTGTTTTATATGTGTGTAACTAGGTTTCCCAATTTTTTTCTGCTGAATGATATTCATTTGAATAATTATTATAACGGATTTAAGCAGTTCCACATAGGTGGATATTTAGGCTATTTCCAGTTCTAAGTTAATGTGAACAATGCTGCAAAGAAATGTATATGTAATTTTACTGTCTAATCTTAACTTTTTCATGACTTTCAACTTTATTCTTTTGCTTGTCACATGTTGCTTCATGACCAATTTATAGCTCTATTATACTTTTGGTTAATATCCATTTGAGGAGGGTAATTTTTTTTCCTACTACCTCATGCTTGCTTGCTTTTTCTTCATTTTTACCTTTTGCCTTTAAGAGCTTTTTATCTCTGCTTTGTGCTTCTATGAATCAACACATTTACTTCAATTTTTCTTAATTTTTGGCAAAATGTTTGGTAGAAGTTGCATCAGCTCTCTATGGCAACAACTTTTTTGTTTTCTAGTTTGCCATTTGTTTTTCTTTTCCACCATCACTCATATTGTTTTGTCATGTAGGTCCACAGCTGGCTACTTTTTGAGCAACCATATTGAATAAAGTAAGTTTCTGTTGCCTCACCTATTTGTTAGAGGCAGTAGCCAGGGCTAATCTCCAGGGAATCAGACTAGTTTCCAGATGACTGAGAATTGTGTAGGTGAGTTCTTTCAGATTTCACTTCCCTCTGCAGAGTTCATATTCTATTGGGTCATTTAAATTAAGTGTCTCTCTGCTTCCTTTTCTTTCAAGGGTTAGGTGCTATCTGAAAATATGACTATTTTTGTACATTTTTCTCAGTTTTACTTCCTTTGAATTTCTGAACTAATCCAGGTCTGCCTCCTGATTTCATGTGTTTTTTTACCCCATTTGCTAATTGCATAAAATAAGGATTGAACCTTTAGTGTTTGCTCCTCAACTTGAACCAAATATTCTCTGGGCTCCTCTCAGCTCTCTCAATCTGAGTATTTGCTTTTCTGAAGGTACATTTCAAGATAGCTATCCCATTTTCCGTCTTAATCTTGGGCTATCATTTTACTTTCAATCCTAACTAATCACAGGCATCATAACAAATTCTTCATAGTGTCTCAATTATCTTTTGCAATATTACTTACATTTTAGAAGAAGACAAGTCATAAAAAAAAATCAGTTGACTGCCAAAGACAGACAAATCATAAATAGCTCGGTCAGATATTAAAACCAAATACATGTCTGATGTTAAACATCATGCTTTTGTCATAAACTTTATAGAAGCTCCCTGATCATAAAGATAACATTAACTTTGGATGTTGAGAGTGTAACCCAATCTATATCAAAGCTAGAAACAAAGATAACAAATATAACATTATGATATTTGTATTGGAGAAGCACTTATAATTTTTAACCATTATCAGTTGAAGCATATGCTAATACAGATTACTTATTTTACTACCCACAGAGAGCAGCTATGTACCATTGTAAAAGACAAATTTTAAAAATGATACTATAACAACTAATCAACTGGCTAAATTCTTAAACAGAAAAATAAAAATCAGCATTCCACCTTAAATTTGACCTAGAAAAAAAGCATTGTAACCATCACAGTAATGCATCAAAGTCCTTCAAATTTTCCTGAAGAAATACGACACTGAACAAAGCACTTGGATTAAGGCAAGCAGTCATTTAAAAATTTGGTTAGCATCTCTTTCACAGAAAGTTGTCTTTCTCATCGGGAACTGCTTAAATTCTAGTGTTATCTGTTTCTGAAACAATGAAATGGGCAATTTGATTTAAAGTCTGCCTCACCATAATTTAGAGCAAGAAGAATGTATTTCCCCCTTATTGGTTCACATGTTCCAGTTAGTCTTTGTTGCTGCCGTTGTTTTTGTTTAATAAAGATTTTTGGGGTGAAGCCTAAAAGGAAATGCTTTCCATTTTAGAAAATGCCTGGAGTTGCTTTGGAGTTTATGTGATAAGGCGCTATATAAATCCAAGTTGCTGTTGTTGTTAATGAGATCCATTCTCACAAAACATCATTGTATCAGCTGCCTTTTTGCAGAGGCTGCCTAGAGGAGGGAGGGAAGTGGAGATTTTGCTCCTGCTTTAAAAGGAAATAATCAGTCTGCAGGTGGCTGCATAGTAGGATAAGCAAATAGGACTAAGTGCAGCACACGGTTTTCCACACAAAATAACACCAAACAAGAATGAAGGAGATAAAGATCTTTTGTACAAACAGCGTTCTAAAGAGAAGCTTCTGGTTCCTCACTCCTCATGTTTATGCAGAAAAATCAGGGGATGCTTAAAATTTGATTTTTCTCCACAGGAACTGTGAAACTGGAGCGGTACATAATTTTAACATTTCTGTCCCTCCAAATCATTGAAACCAATTCTGAGTCTGTGTTAAGATGTTATGGGCCAAAATAAATCCACATTCTAAGATCAGAGTCAACTCTTTCTTATCAAAGGAGTTTGTCCAAGGTTCAGAGTTAATGTATACTTTCTATTCAGCTCTAAGTAGGAAATGAGTTTTTAAGAGGAGGAGGTAGGCTTAGAGCAGTGTTAGTCACAGAAATTCTTTATTTCAGATTTTTTTTACATCCCATTATTCAGGTCACTTTTCCTGCATAGCTGAAAAATATGTGGCACTCCCATGAAATTTGAAAAATGTGTTTGCTTCACTCTGACGTTTTACAATGAAATCAGGATAATTTCAACTCAGTCTGATTTTCAAAGATAAGTACTTTTTTGAAAACCACTGCCAGATACCACAGCTTGCTAAGGGAAAAGTGAGAGGTGCTGAAATTTATTTCAAAATGCTCCCTGCATGGGTTTGGGAAAAGGTATTAACAACAACAAAGGTGTTCGTCGTTGTAAGATGTTCAGCTGCTTAGCTCTGGCTTCAGAGAGTCTATTCCCTGTTCTTGTCACCTACTCTAATATCGGGAGGCAGCTGAGTGGCCTTCAGGATAACCATATTGCAGGACAAAAGAAAGGAGATGGGGATGGAAGAGTTCCAATTTCAGCCCAATGAAGCCTGTGAGCTGGTGCCAAAGATAACAGAGTAGCATCAAAGGCTGGATGGGACAGCTGCTCTGGCAGGGAACTCCAGAGGCAAAGGAGAGGAGTGAGGGAGAGAGAGAAAAAGAGAAAAGGAATACTGAAATCCATGTATGCTAGTGCCTTACAGGACTCTCAAAGAGAAGGGGAAAAAAAAGAAGAGGAAAACAGAAGTCGGGGAGGAAGAGGGTTGGTAGTAAAGAGAGAAGAGAGAAAAAGGGAAGAAGTAAAAACAAATGAGGGGCTGTGGGGAGAAAATATTGTGGGAGAGTGACAGAGAGCAAGGTTGCTGGAGTAATTTAAAGAATTCTGAAAACAAACAGAAAAAAAGAAAAACAGTAGGAAGTTGACCATAAATTTAGTTTCCTTCCCCAGCAATTAAAGACTGGGGAAGGACAATCATCTCTTTTTTCAGAATGTCCATGGAGCCATCTTAAGTACATCAACTCCCAAGACAATGATTCTAAAACTAAAAGTGAATTCTCTGCTGAAAATGAATCAATTCTAATTATATTAGGGAATGTACAGGGATGCACAGGGAAGGGCAAGGCAGTGAATGAGGGATGTGTGTGTATGCATGTTTATGTGTGTGTGTGTGTTTCTTTGTGTGTGCATTCCCATTCTTCAAGAAGTTGAATCAAACAAATTATGGAAATAATCAATTATGAAAGATTAGGTTAGCTAAGGGAACACTCATACTAGGTAGAATAGCTAAACTACATTTGTAGGTGGTTCTCACCAGGCACAATTTTTGCCCCCAGGAGACTTTTGGCAATGTCTGGAAACATTTTGACTGTCATGACTGGGGAATAGAACTGGTATCTAGGGTAGGGGCCAGGAATACTGCTAATCATCCTGCAATGCACCGGACAGCGCAACAAAGAATCATGCGACACAGAGGAGGTTCAGAAACCTTGATCTATAGTTAGAGAGACCTGCATTCCTACTGGGGTTCAGCACGTTGCTAGCTTTGTGACCTTGTACTAGCTATTTGGGTTCTTTGTGTATCAGTTTTATTACTGTAAAGTAAGGATGGCAATATTAACATAGAATTAAAAAGTCTAAGAATTAAATGAGATTTCAGTTATTATGAAAATTTGTAGGTCTATGAATGACACCAGATTGGTGTACAATAGATATTATTTTATTTTTCTTTCCTTCCAGGGTGTAATTTGAGAATGGAGTAAAATAAAGCAATAACAAATAATGGGTAAAACATACATTGATTTTTTTCCTTCTACTGTGTATGGCAAGGTCTATGATTTGAAAACAGTGTCATGATTTTTATAGTACATAAAGATGCCAAAAATTCTTGCCCCCAAGAAACCCCCAATAATAGAAATAAATATCTATGAAAATAAAATAAGAGGGGAAATTTCTTCATATCCTATCTAATAATATGCAAATTGACCATACCTCTGACACAACCACAAGCCACGCCCACAAGACACGCCCACCATCCAATCAGAGTGAGTATGCAAATTAACCCAAACCAAGATGGCTACAGCCACAGAGAGCAAGGTTTCCTAGGTAACAGAGGAAGCCAAGCTTTCTGCCTGCCCTGGCCAGGCCTAAGCCTCCACTCAAGCTACAAAGTTTCAATTATAGAAGGTAAACAAATTCAAACAAATGGCGGTAGAATGGAGCTTGAGAGAGCAGGCCAAGGTTGCCACCAGCAACAGGGGAAGCAAAGCTTTCCGAACACCCTGGCCGGGCCCACCCGCTTAAGGCAACAAAGTTTCAATTATAACCCCAACAGAAATGGCTGCCGGCCTCAGAGGGAGCCCCAGGCTTGGCTCCGCTCCAGGCTACGAAGTTTCAATTGTAGAAGGAAAATAAATTCCAGATACCAGGGCCTCCGCTTGGGTTGCCAAGGGGGCATGGCCGGCCTGCAAACCACCACAGGCCCCTCGCTCAGGCCACCCCACACCCCAAGGGAACCCCCACCTGATCCCAGACGCCCTTAAGGGCAAACCAGCTGGCCCCCACCTCTGTACCAGGCCTCTATCCTATCTAGTAAAAGAGTAATATGCAGATTGATCATCACTGCAACACACAATATAGCTGCCCCATGTGGTCAAAGATCCTGCCCCCATGTGGACACAAGATGGCCAGCAGGATAGGGCAGTTGGGAGGCACCGGCCTGCAAGGGAGGGCAGTTGAGAGGGACCAAGCCTGCAAGGGAGGGCAGTTGGAGGTGAACAACCCTGCAGGAGAGGGCAGTTAGGGGTGACCAGGCCGGCAGAGGAGGGAAGTTTGGGGCAAACAGGCTGGCAGCAGAGTGGTTAGGGGGTGATCAGGCTGGCAGGCAGAAGCAGTTAGGGGCAATCAGGAAGGCAGGCAGGCAAGCAGTTGGGAGCCAGCAGTCCTGGATTGTGAGAGGGATGTCCGACTGCCCATTTAGGGATCCGACTGCCCACCAGGATCGGGCCTAAATGGGCAGTTGGACATCCCTCGAGGGGTCCCATATTAGAGAGGGTACAGGCTGGGCTGAGGGACAACCCCCCCTCTGTGCACAAATTTCGTGCACCGGGCCTCTAGTATATATCTATCTATCTATCTATCTATCTATCTATCTATCTATCTATATACATACATATACATATGCATATACATATACATATACATATATATATATATATCAATGAATAAAATATAAAATTTTAAATTGCTTCAACATCTAGAATTTTCAATTCAGTGGCTTCTTTTATCACCAAAACCCTAGTTTATGTTCCCTTCTACAAGCATAGTTCCTCTTTCTCATGATTTATCACATATGTACTATATTTGTCACTACACTATGACTGTGGAAATAAATAAAGACCACCCAAATGAGAACAAACACAGGCTATTTTATCAGAGCTTGCTAAAGCAAAGGAGCCAGCCAACATCATTTGCATTTGGCAGAGATTCAAGGCAAAATACTACCAATAATAATAATAATAATAATAATCCTACCTAATAATAGACAAATATGCAAATTGACCACACCTTCGCTATGCCCAAGCCACGCCCACAAGCCAATCAGGACGAGTATGCAAATTACCCCAACAAAGATGGCAGCTAATTTGCATATCAAGACAGTGTAGAAAGAAGCCAAGAGCTGCAGAAGGGAGCAAAACTGCGGAGAAGCAAGCAAGCTGGGGGGAGGAGAAGGGAGGAGCGGAGGCAGGGCCGGGGGAGAAGGAAGGAGAGCAGACAGGGCCGGGGGAGAAGGGAGGAGTGGAGGTGGGGCCAGGGGAGAAGGAAGGAGAGCAGGTGGGCTGGCAGAGAAGGCGGGGCAGGGGACAAGGGAGGAGAGCAGGCAGGGCGGGGTAGAGTTCAGCAGGAAACCCTATTGCAGGATTTTTCCTGCAACGGGAACACTAGTATAATAATAATAATAATAATAATAATAATATAATAATAATAATAAAATGGAAAGTGTCAGGTTTGCCCTGATTGGGGGTTGTTGACATGGGGAAGCTGGAGGCAAGCAAACTAGAAATGGGACATTACATATAAGTGACTAGGGAGGTACATTTGGCTTTCTCTGGTTGGTCCTAAATTGGAAGCAGGGGCAAAAATTAGGGAAGTTATCAGTTACTGATTAAGTCCTGACTGTTTAGGGCCAAAGGCTACAGAGGTTGCGGTTTGGCTTCCTGGGCTGGTTGCTGCAAGTTTTGAGTCAGAGTTTTATTTTAATATATAGTTTGGCTCTTTTCCATTTGTATATTCATTCACTCAAATCCCTTCAAGATAAATACCATGCTTGCCTTGTGTTATTTCCAAAGTTGAGCTGAGCAAGTTAAAAACAACAATAAATAAAAGAAAGCAAAGAGATGCCCAACTGTGAGTAATGAGCTTGTATGCTAGTTTCTACTTCTTGCTTCTTTACTCATCTTAGAGATTTTCAATAGAATTGATTGGGATTAAAATAGAAGAATAAAGTGAAAGCAGGTCTTCTTATTTCTAAATAAATCACATGGATTCAGAAAAATGCATTAATTTTATTCAAGAAATATTTGTTGAATACTAAATGTGGACTAGATCATTTACCTTCAGGGGGTTCAAATTTTATCAAAGAACATAGACCCATCGAAGGCAATTATAGATTTCTGCTCCTGGCCATGATGATGTAACAAACTAGATTTATTCTCTTACCTCAAAGAATTAAATAAACAAACAAAATTGGACAAAATATATAAATTATTTAAATTACTGGACAATAGGAATCTCAGCATAATGACCCTTAGAGAAGGGAAACAGACAGGGGAAGTAAGCACTACAATTGTCCCACGTTACTGCCTGAAAGAAGAATTGGGCCACAGAGCATGGAGGTAGGTCCAAACAGGACCCAGTGATCTCCCTAATTTGGGGGGACAGAACTTATACAGAGGGATCCCTCAAGTCTTTAGCTGAGTACTGGTCAGCACATGTGTATAAGGAAAGATGGGGGAAGGACCACAAGTCAGAGAAAAACAGGTCAAACTATCATCAGAATATACAGTGACTGGGAATAGTTTGTTTTCTTCAATCAGAATGGAAAGATCTCACAATGCAAACAAAATAGCCTAGAGTATTCAGAAAGATCCCCTTAGTAGTTAAAAAAAAATACAATATTAAAACAAAAAAACAAATCTGTAAAAGAAAAAAATGGATATATTGAACTTCATCAAAATTTAAAATGTTTACTTTTGAATGATACTATTAAGAAAATGAAAAATCAAGCCATAGACTTATAGAAAATGTTTGCAAAAAAATTCTACAAGGATCTGTATCTAGAATGTATTAGCAGTTTTCAAATATAATACTAAAGAGACAAATATCCTCCCTTACCAATAGGAAAACAATTTGCATACTTTCTCAAAGAAGATGTATGGATAGCAAATGAGCACATGTAAAGGTACTCAGCATCATATCTCATTAGGAAATTGCAAATTATACCACAATCATATACCACTACCTATTTAAAAGGCTGGGATTAAAAAGGTTGCTTATCTAAGTATTTGCAAAAATGTAGATATTGGAATTCTGACATAGAATGTAAAATGGTACAACTATTTTGGAAAACAGATTGACATTTTCTTTAAAAAATCATATATCCATAATATGGCCCAACTATTTCACAATCTTATAAGGGAAATGAAAACTATAGGCTCAGCTAAACAAAACAAAAAAACAATTGGACTAAAAGATAAACTAGGTCCAGATCTTGAGTGCCTGTCATTTTAGTAGTTTATATTGTAGAAAATAACAGTCAAGTGAAAGTCTTTGAGCAACAGAAAGACTAATCAGATTTCTGTTTTAGAAAGGTCATGGTGTTAACAGTGTGGGACAGTGATATAGGAAGGAGACAAGAAGAATTAGATGTCTTCAAGGAAGCAAGCTTGAACTGAAACGTAAGAGAAGGAAAATAACATTAGTTATTATATATTTGGTAGGTTGAATTTGGGGGATGAAGGAAAAAAAAAAAAAGAAGGAAGGTAAAGAGGAGAAAATCTGAATACATGAATCCCTGGAAAACTTATTACCTTCTTTTACACTTTAGAGCTTTAATGGTCTTTTTCTTTCCTTGAAATAATGGGATGGGAAGAGATTAACCAAGGAACACATATGCCTATATAGCTCATGGATGCAGACAATAGTGTGGAGAAGACCTGGGGTGCAGCAGGCTTTGGGTGGAGGGGGGCAGAGGAGAGGAAAATGGGGGACAGCTGTGATATTGTCAACAATAAATAAATACAAAGTTAATGACCTCCATTTGTGGATATGATTTCATTGGCCAACATTTTTTTTTCATGTACTTCTTTTAAAATTGTAACAAAACACTACTTGGTTATAATCAGTTTTTAACTTGTATTTTTTAATTTCTTCCACTCAAATTGAGGCCATGTTTAGTGACTTTCTCAGCTCTGTATCTCCAGCAAATACTCCCTTGCCCAATGTAAATTTTCATTAAGTATATATTGTTTCTTTGACAACCACATAAGGAAGTCAGTTATTCTCAATCTTCAGTGTTCAGTTACTTTTCTTCTTTATGAACAACCTTATTTCTTTGAGTTCTCCTTGGTTTATAAAATTATGTTTATACTAAGCTTTGGTCACCTCTTTTCTTTTGACAATATGAGGCATACTTGCCTGTTCAATTTACTAAAGTTAACAAGCTTAATTAGTATATTTTCTACTCTAACAATCAGAGAACCTATCACTAGCTTTGTAACAAGATCCATGATGTTTGAAATATTTCTGCACATGGTTGAGTAAGTAAGTGATTAATTTACATTGGAGAGTAGATAATTTTATGATGTAATGTCCAAAACCATGAAGAAATAAGCATGACAAAGACTTATAAATTTTAAATTGTGTATAAACTTTAATTTGAGAATCATAAATGTATTTTATGAGGTTGATAGAGATTGACTTCATATAGTGACTACTTTTAGTGTGGATTGGGTTTAAGGTATAGACAATTTCTAACATAACCAATGAATTGTAAATCCCCTTATTTACATATATTTGGTATGTAATTTAAAAAAAAACAAATTTATCTGTCATAATACTGGGCAAATTACTCAGATGATGAAAACAGAAAGTATTTGCCAAAGGTTACCTAGAAATTTCAGGCAAGAGAATTTGGTTAGTCTTCAGTGTCCCAGTTGCTGTTATCTCCACATTTTTTGTGTTCAGGCTCTGTTTGAAAATGGGGAAGAGCCATTACATATCTATATCTTTGGCATTACTAAGTAGTTCCTCCCTGTACTTTGGATACTCTAACCTTTTATTTGCTATGCCAGATTAATAGCTCTGTTCCAATAACAAACTAAAATGTTCTCCAGGCAACTTCAATATCCTAAGTAAAACATAGTCCAAGCAATCTATTTTCTGACACTTGTTTACACTTGCCATCCACAGTGATGGGAAAAGTGACACAGTATAGATCTGTAAGTGACAGATTCCCAGCCAGGTCTGTTTTCCCAGCCCCAACATCCCTGAGCAACCCACACCAAAGAATTTACTCATGGCATCCTCTACATATAGACACAGACTCATGTTTAAACACATCTTGTTAAAATCAAAATAACACAAATATCCTACAAATCCATACATGAATAGAAAGCCTTTGCAAAATAGAAAGAAATAAAGGGTAACTCCAAATCAAACTCCCTGGTGTGTCCAGCTTGTCTGAGCTAAATAAGATGCATTCTGTTACCTATAGTCTGTTGTCACGCCATGTGTTAAAACACATCCACAAAACCAAACGATGCCAGGAAAAATATATCAAGTAAAATTTATACAGGAAATAATTAGCGAATTGATAGGAATCAACTAAGCAATTCTGTAATGTGTATATGATAGAAGATTGTAAGAGAGTGATAATAGAGTCAGATGACAATAACTGATTAAACAACTTAATATTTTCAGAATAATTTGTTTAGCAATGTTGCACAAATTTCTGAACTAGAAAAGACAAAGCATCTTCATAATCTAATTACTTCAAAATTCTGTCAACATAATTCAACTTGGTTGTTTGCATAGTATTGTCATTGAGAGCTTCAGTTGCCATGGTGGCAACATCATTAGAGAAAATATCATACAGAAATGAAATATTTCGATTGAACATAAATGGTTGTTAATATTTTAGTGCAAAAAAGGAAATAGTCTATAAACAATACCAAGACAAAAACTTTTAAGTAATTAATTGTTTGATATTTGCAATGGAATGAAACCCATTAAAAATACCAAACTGCAGTGTCATGTATAATCATTTCTGGTATTTTAGCTTATTCCTAAAGTTAATATTCTGAATGTGCAGTGCATTACATATGATATATACCCATTTAAATACCAGTAAATTTTAAATTTATATTTATCCTATTCTCATTAATATTGAGTTTAAGAATACATTTTTGTTATCAATTGTACTTTCATGTAATTTAATAGAAGTTGGAAATAAGTTCTTATTTATTGTAATAAAGATATTAAAAGATTGAAGTAGATACATTTCAAAATAAAACAAAATCTGTAAGAAATTTGATGAACATTTTATACTAGTAGATTGAAAGTGTTTTGTTTGAGGTCATTGAAGTCCAATTTAGAGCCAAACCTATTTTATTAGTTAGAGACAAAATTTTGATTAAAATTCCAAGAAGAGGTATAGGGGTAAGAGTGATGTAATGTTGCGATTAAATAATTACTCATAAATCACAAGGTACCAAAAAAGCATACTTTTTAGAAAAACTCATTATATAAGAAATTTTAATAAATTACAGAATGAATTTTCTTAAACAACTTCAAAAGGAGATTTTTGAAAAACTTCTATCACAAATACTCTGTCCAAAGGAAATAATTAACACTCTGGAGAGCAAACCTTTTGCTAAACAATATTCTAGGTATTTTTTTGTGCTTTAACTCTTAATTCCTGCAACAATCCTAGGCATTTTCCCTATTTTATAAGGAGGGAAAGCTCTCTATATTGATCCCCTGGCATTCTGGCTTCAGATTCTGTACAACTACTCTAAATTGCTCCTAGGTTATTCAAGTTTATGAGGTCTAACCACTTATATCTATGGCAAAGATTTTATGATACATTTTAAATTTTTCAATGGGCAAAAACTAAAAGCTATTTTTGGCAATGCAATTCCTATATAATACTTCCATATTTCAATATTCCTATGGTGTATAATTTCAGGCATTTTAAGAAGCATTATTAAGTGGTATTACTATAATTCATTTTGAAGCACAGTGATATTTTTCATAGCATCTCTGGGAGACATCATGTGCTCATTAGAAGGGAAATATTCTGACATCAATACCTTTAGACAGTTTGGTAAAGAGAGAAATGCTTTTGAATGTGTCCCATAATATAGACAGTCATAGCTGCATTTCAAGTTCAGAGAGAGGAAACAGTTCTACTCCTAAATACAAACAGATATTTGTCAGAAGTTTTAAAAATCCATGTTCATTAAAAGTTACAATTTTCAGAAAACCAAAAAAATAATCTGATATAATCCAAACAAAGACCCCTGTCTGTCACATAACCTTGAATTATAATATGGCAACTGTAATTCCACCTAATTAGAAAAGGTGAATCTAATTTTGAATTGCAAATTATCCCTGCTATGAAAGCTCAAAGTAAAGCATCATCAGACTCACAGACTCAGACAGTATGGATTGAGGCACTCTATAATGCAATGTTTATGATTAATCAGTGAGCCATCCTAAAAGACTCTACTTGGAACCATTCTTTGGTTTTAATGCTAGTAGATACAGCTTTCCAATTAACACTTGTATTATAATATATGAAGATTAGCACTCTACTCCTTTCCAATCTCCTTAAATGTCTATTTTCTCATTTGTAAATGGGGATAAAAATACTGACATTTCTATGAAATAACAAGGGATTACACTAGAAAACATAGGAAAATAAGTGGGCACTTATACATTTTAACTGAATTAATTAATTTAGGACTGTACACTTTGGGAGATACAAAATTCTACCAATTTTTATTTTATTAAAAATAAAAGCTTTAATCATTTTCTAGGTTCTACAGAGAATAAATTATTGGTTAATCATGTATTTTTGCATAATAAAAAGCAAGTGAGAAAAAAAGTGTTAAATTTCTAAGATATATAAAATGACTAGCTATACCAAATTAATTTTGATTAACAAAATACTGTGTTAAAATATGGATGTAAATAAATTAAACTACCAGTGTTCTATTCAAAGTAGCAAGTATGGGACATTTTTGAAAAACAATTCACCATAGCCCTGGCTGGTTTGTCTCAGTGGATAGAGTGTTGACCTGAAGAAAGAAGGGTCCCAGATTCAGTTCCAGCCTAAGGCGCATGACCAGGTTCATGACCATGTTACAGGCCTGATCCCAAGTAGGAGGTATGCAGGAGGCAGCCAATCAATGATTCTCTCTCATCATCAATGTTTCTCTCTCTCTCTCTCTCTCTCCCTATCTTTCTCTCTCTCCACAAGAATTGCTTCTGTTCATTCTAAATATTTATCAATAAAACTTGAATGTATCAAATGGACTCAGCCATTCCTAAAATTTTATAGACTAATGGTACAGCATGAAATATCAAAATAAAAAGCTTCTGCACAGCAAAAGAAACCATCAATAAAACAGCAAGAAAGCCCACTGCATGGGAGAACATATTTGCCAATGTTACTTCCAATAAGGGTTTAATCTCCAACATTTATAGGAAACTCATACAACTTAACAAAAGAAAGATAAACAACCCAATTAAAAAAAATGGACAATGGACCTAAATAGATAATTTTCAAAGGACGACATACAGCTGAAACCGGTTTGGCTCAGTGGATAGAGCGTAGGTCTGCGGACTGAAGGGTCCCAGGTTCGATTCCGGTCAAGGGCATGTGCATTGGTTGATTGGTTGTGGGCACATCCCCAGTGGGGGGGGGTGTGCAGGAGGCAGCTGATCGATGTTTCTCTCTCATCGATGTTTCTAGCTCTCTGTCCCTCTCCTTTCCTCTCTGTAAAAAATCAATAAAATATATTTTTTTTAAAAAAAGCAATTCCACTTTAAAAAAAAAAAAAAAGACGACATACAGAAGGCCAAGAGACATGTGAAAACATGCTCATAGTCATTAATCATCAGAGAGATGCAAATCAAAACGACAATGCGGTACCATCTCACACCTGTCAGAATGGCTATCATCAACAAATCAACAAACGACAAGTGCTGGCAAGGATGCTGAGAAAAAGGAACCCTCCTGCACTGTTGGTGGGAATGCAGAGTGCTGCAGCCACTGTGGAAAATAGTATGGAGTTTCTTCAAAAAATTAAAAATGAAACTCCCATTTGACCCAGTGATCCCACTTCTAGGAATATATCCCAAGAAACCAGAAATACCAATCAGAAAGGATATATGCACCCCTATGTTCATAGCAGCACAATTTACCATAGCTAAGATTTGGAAACAGCCTAAGTGCCCTTCAGCAGATGAGTGGATTAAAAAACAGTGGTACATCTACACAATGGAATACTACACTGCTAAGGAAGAAACTCCTATCATTTGCAACAGCATGGATGGAACTGGAGAGCATATGGTAAGTGAAATAAGTCAGTCAGAGAAAGATACATATCACATGATCTCACTCATTTGTGGAATATAATGAACAACATAAACTGATGAACAAAAACAGATCCAGAGACAGAGAAGCATTGATCAGACCATCAAACCTCAGAGAGAAGGTAGGGGAGGGTGGGGGTAAGGGGCAGAGATCAATCAAAGGACTTGTGTACATGCATATAAGCCTAACCAATGGACACAGACAACAGGGGTTGAGGACATGGGCAGGGGCTGGGGGTAGGGGGGTAGAGTAAGGTGACCAGATTTTAACATTGGTAAAGCGGGACACCATTGACCGGGGGGGGGGGGGGGGTTCTTTGTGTTTTTTTAATATATTTTATTGATTTTTTACAGAGAGGAAGAGAGAGGGATAGAGAATTAGAAACATCAAAGAGAGAGAAACATCGATCAGCTGCCTTTTGCACACCCCCTACTGGGGATGTGCCCACAACCAAGGTACATGCCCTTGCCGGAATCGAACCTGGGACCCTTGAGTCCGCAGGCCGAGGCTCTATCCACTGAGCCAAACTGGCTTCAGCCCGGGGCGGGGGGGGGGGGGGCGGGGGGTTCTTGATTAAAAATTTGGTCTATATTGTAATTGCTTTTGGTTTTTTTAATAAAAGGAAATTCACTTCTTAGATCATCGCTGAATTTGCATCCTCTTTTCTTACTCATTATGTTAAAAATCTAAAAAAAATAATTTAAAATTATATTATAAATTATTATATACATATTGCTTAAAAACACAGTAAGTAGGTACATAATTACATGAACATATTTTATTGTTAGCTTATAAATTAAATTAATTTGATTGTTATAAAGTAACTATATTTTAAAAATTATTTAATCCTATATTTCTTTCAAAATAATAACAATACTAACTTGTATTATTTTCCTCTGAATTTGCCATAACATAAGTCGTAAGTGTCACTTTCAAGGCCGGCGCTAGACTTTTTGCCACCACTATAAAATATAAATAATACGAGTACTGTCTGCTAAATTCAAGAAAATTTATGTATTTATGAAATAAATAAATTACTTACCTAAATTATCTGAATAGCTGATTTGTAATGACATCACTTGTTTAACTAGCTTACTAGCACGCAGTACGATGTGTATTGTCTGAGAGACAGTTACAAAATGTTTTCATCGTTGCCAATCCCCAAAAATGCCATTGTTCATTAAGTCCAAACAATGGTGGTCGAATTCTAACAACTGATCAACAATGCGAACTTTGATAAGCAGTTCTCGATAATCAGTTCTCAACAATTATTTGTTATTATTAAAGTTTAACATTATAAAATTAACAAAAATAAAATAAAACTCATATCCTGGCTAAATAGCCACATGGCCGCTGAAAACCGTATATTCCCTTCCCGTTCTCCCGCCGTTCCCTAGCTTGTTGTGCATTCTTTCCAAAAATCGGGACTTTTTTAAAACGCCGCGGGACGCGGGACGCGGGACAAATTGTTAAAAATCGGGACTGTCCCGCCAAAAGCGGGACGTCTGGTCACCTTAGGGTAAGGACATATATGTAATATCTTAATCAATAAAGAAAAATTTTAAAAAGAGTTTAAATAAGACCCAATAGTGAATGGACAAATGGAAATTTCTACAGTGGATCGAAACAAGCAAAATGTAACTTCTACCATCAACCACCAGGTCAAAAAATAGGTGGAAACATTAAACTTTAGTTAACCTACAAATTTGTTTTACCCCATTAAAAACTGCAATTAATTGGCTTTATATATTTAATTATTTGATTATTAACCAATTATTTTAGTATCATAATTATACAGGCAGTCCTTGGCTTACGTCGGACTCAACGTATGTCCTTCGTGGTTACATCATCATCTCCCATTTATTTATAAAAAAATGTTACATCATTTCTACATATGTACATATGTGCTTTATGTTTTTTATTATTTATTTACCACAAGTAAAGGTCAGGAGTTGTTATTTTTCTTTTAATTATTTTTACTGTTTCACTTCATTACTGCTGTGTATGTGCTCTTATGGGAGTGAAGTGGGTGCTTATGTAGGTGGGTTCCGACTTAACGGCGAAAATCGCGTTACGTTGCCATAGGAATGGATCTCCGACGTAACCCAAGGACCTACTGTATATAAAAACAATCACTCTTAAGTATTGATAGATTTGGAGTTGAGGACTTGAGAGAAGTTAGTGTTTGCTCATAATGATAAGTTGCATGTTATCCCCATGCTATTTTACAGGTCTGGAAGGTAGGCATCATATTTTTAACAATCTCAATAATTCCACTTCAGTTCTTATTTGTCACTATCTCGTTTTAATCAGCTCTGCTGGAATTACTTGCAGAGGGATTAAAAAGGTCTGACAGCTATTTTGAAGAGCCCTTGCCGTTGAGAGCAAGAAATTGATGGAACTAACTTTCTTGTGAGGGCTGCAACTAAATTTTTACCTAAGGATGATAGGCTTTCTGTATAATCTACTCTTTGTCCATTCCTCTCCAAGTACATTACACAGTTTATCCTACCCAAAATGAAAAATGTGTTCAGGGAAGCAAAGAGCAGCTGCATTTCTCTACCCCAGGGCTAACTTATAGATTTTAATTATTTTGAAATCCTTGAACAGGTCTTTAACTGGAATTATGTGACTAGATCTTTTCGACATTCCAAATTGACCAGAAATATAAATGTAGGCTTTGTTTTATCCTTCCATGCGCCCGTGCGAAGCATAGGAAAGTGAAACAATTAAAAGTATATGGAAAGCAGAAGCACACTCACAAACATTTTCCATCTCTCTGAAGTCTGCCTTGGTATAGGTGTCCCACATGCAGAGCAGAAGCAGTGCCAACGTCACAGCAGGAAGGTTTCTTTACAAAGGGCTTTCAACAAGTATGTACTTTTTCTCAGAGCCACAAGAACATTACCAGTCTACAAATGGCAGGTGATGAAATCACAGGATTAGGAGATGTAAAATGGAAATGTTCATGATTCCTTCTCTGCTGAGGCGATAAATTCAGCACAGTAAAATATTCATCCCTAAGTTTTAGCTAAGGTTTGGCAGCTATGCTATAGCAGTCTCCAATTTAAGTTTATACCTACCTAGAATTCCTTTCAAATAGCGGTGGTGATCCCTCAAAGTTAATCTGCAATGTTCAGCCAGTTTATCTCTTGTTGCTACAGAAGCAGTCATATCGTTTTGAGAATATAGGCCTCAATGCAACTTTTGAAAACAGCCTCTTAATGAAAATGAAATTAACCAGTAATACCTGACATGATGTAACATGGTTTATCTAAGTATACTCAGAAGATGTAAAGAAAAAACAAGAAGGGATTATTATATATATATATATATTTGCCATACCCAAATACCAAACAACCCCACACTTCCCACTTGGACTGTTTTCAAAGTATTAGATAATAATTGAACAGAGAATAAAATTTTATAAAGCTACCTTTATAGTTTAGAAAATCCCAAATTGCTAATACAGGCAATGAATGCCAAAGCTTTGCAATAATCCAACAAATATAAGCATATTCATGGGCACCACCCGGAAATTTGAGACAATCGTATATAAATTGCAGTTTTTCTTCTCATCATGTCTTATTTCTCAAATCAAATCTCATGAATAATTTGGCAGTCTGATCTAATACAATCCTGATTTCTAATGTTTGGGGCATTAAAGTATGTCTGATGTCTAGCCTGTACTTTACCCAGACTAATAAAACAAGGGTACTTAACCATTTTAGTCACATTTTCTTGCTTGAGTTTTAAATAGATTGCATGATGTGGATATTAGAAGCAAAAGTTTGGAAAATGCCAAACTATGTTTTCCCTTTGCATTGAAACTTAAAGATCAGATGTATTTGAATTAGATTAAAAAATACTTTATTTTTCTTAGACTTTTGTTCTTGTTTTGTAATTAATTTAACTTTAAAGAAATTACAAGCAATATGAGAATTGACTAAAGTAGAAATAAATATATATTCATTATATTTATCAGGGTGTAGGTAGAAATCAGAAACCATCCCAGCTGTTTCAACAGATACAATTAAACATAAATAATGGCTAACCAGGGACTGAAGAACTGAAACAGCAAACTGTGGACAGTATTGAGGTGACAGGAGGGAGCAACTGCAGGAAGCAGCTCTAGGTCTGAGAGAACAAAAGGAAGAGTTCTAACTTCTTAATATTTAGAGGCTTAGGGGAAGGCTCCCTTGTAGTTGAAATTCAGACCTTTGAGAAAGAGTGCTGGTACTGGTGTCTCTGAGATCAGAGATATGTGCTGTGAGTCTGGAATGCAGATCTCTGACAATTAATTGGGATTGATGCCCTCAGGGTGCTGTGGTAATTATTAGTGGGGGAATATAAACTGGAATAAAATGCCACTGTGAATACTTGTCGGTGGGTGTTACCAACAGGAACAGAAAGCAAGTAGGAAGCACCTAATAGGAGCAAATCCTTCTCCCCACAGGTGTGTGGTCTCTTTCCTGTGCCTTTCATTGGCACAGCTACCAAGAAGACCAGCTGGAAAAGCAGAAATAAGGGTTGCCTGTCTCAGTTACAAGGATGATTTCAGAAAGATGAATTTGAAGCTGAGAGAGCATGGGATAGTGTGACCATTTTGCCAATATTCAACTTTGATAAAATGGGGAAATTCTTTGAAAAACACAACTATCAGAGCTCATTCAAAAAGAATAGGTAATTTGAATGGGCTTTTATGTACTGAGGAAATTAAATTTGTAACATAAAACTTTTCCACAAATAAAACTTCAGAAAGAGATGATTTCACTGATGAATTCTACCAAATATTTAAAGAATAGTTTTCTTCACAATCTTTTCCAGAAAATTAAACTGGAGGAAATC
Source organism: Eptesicus fuscus (assembly GCF_027574615.1). Classification (NCBI taxonomy): domain Eukaryota; kingdom Metazoa; phylum Chordata; class Mammalia; order Chiroptera; family Vespertilionidae; genus Eptesicus; species Eptesicus fuscus. The sequence continues at coordinate 52,036,019 of NC_072481.1, read as the reverse complement.
CTTCCCAACACATTCTATAAAGCCAGCATCATCATTACACCTAACAAAAAAGGACTAAAAAAAAGGCAAGCCAACATTTGTCATGAACATAGAAACAAATATTCTTAACAAAATGTTAGCAAATAAATGTCTACCTTGTATAAAAAGGATAATGCATGATGGGCAAGTGGAATTTGACCAAAGTTAGTTTAACATTTAATAATATGTCAATGTAATTTACCATATTTGCCAACTAAAAAGGAATGAGTATAGGACCATTCCCAATGGACAGAAAAAAGAAAAAAAGAAAAAACATTTGACAAAATCCAACATTCATTTCTGTTAAAAACTCAGCAAATCAGGAATAGAAGGGAATACACTTAACCTGATTCAGGACATCCATGAAAAATTCTGAAGAACATCATACTTAATAGTAAGAGACTAAATGCTTTTACTCTAAGATTAGGAACAAGACAATAATGTCCATTCTCACTAATTTTTTAACATAGTGCTAGAGTATCTAGCCAGTGATATACATAAAGGAAATATCAGTTATACAATTTGAAAAGAAGATGTAAAACATTCTTTTTCACAGATAACATGCTGTTCTTATAGAAAATTCACTGTAGTATACAAAAGTGAAAGCTATGGAAAGTAATAATTAAGTTTATTGATTAAGTTTGCAGAAGATCAATATACAAAAGTGAATTGCATTTCTATGTCTTAAAAATTAAAAATTTGAAATTAAAATGTAACAGCAGTATAAATTAGATTAGCACAAAATTATGCGAACTAGTTAGGGATAAATCTGAACAAAAAATGCAATATCTGTACCCTATAAATTATAAAACTGTTGAGAGAAATGAAAAAACCTAAATATATGTACACACTAGTCTATTTTAATATTTTAATACCATAAAATATAAATGCATATGTGTCAATTGACTGTACATTATCAGTATGTCTTCTAGCAACAGCAATATGGTAATACTTAAGTATTTGAAGAGTCAGTGGCTATAGTGGATTTTCAGCTGCTCACGGGTCAGTGTTCCTTGCCCCCTATATTGTTCCAGAGTAAACTGTAGCTTGTTCAGAGGCTGGGAAACACACAATGGTTAAGACATCAATTCTCCCCAAATTGAGCTATAGCTTGAATACACTCCAATCAAAATGTCCACAACCCCTTTTGTTAAAACTGACAAACTGATTCTAAAATTGAAGATGGTAATGTAAAGAATGTTGTGTTTGCACAACAAAACTTACTTTTAAGACTTATTTTATTTAGTTATTTCTTTTTTTTTTTTTTATCCTCACCCAAGGATATGTTTTATTATTGATTTGAGAGAGAGAAGGGGGAGAGAGAGAGATAGAGAGAGACTGATGTGAGAGTAACATTGATCAGTTGCCTCCTGTATGCATCCCAACTGGGAATCGAACCCGTAACCTCCTTGGTGTATAGGATGATGCAGCAACCAACTTAGCCACCTCACCATGGTTTTAAGACTTATTTTAAATCTACAATTACCAAAGCACAGAACTAGCATCACAATCAACAATTAAATCAAGGGAATGAACTAGAAAGTCCAGAAATAGTGTTATCTCATAAATTCACATTTGATTTTTGAAAAAGGTGCAGAGGTAATTCAATGAGGAAACAATCTTTTTATTGAATAGTGTTAGAACAACTTGGTATTCATATGATAAATAGTGGAAGCTTATTGTTAGTTTAATTTTCATTTTTCAATGATTAATATCTTGAGCGTCTTTTTATGTACCTGTTTGTATATTTATTTGTCTTAAATTTAAAATGTCATATATATTCACACAAAATTTTATTTTATTCCTCTTATGAAAAGAAGATAGAACCAGAATATCTAAATTACATGTTTCTTCTTACACTGTGACAATAATGCACATGAAAAAGCAAAAACTATAGTATAAATACCTACGATGTGTTTCTTTCCTCGTCGCTCCTTTATTCTCCCCAAGCCTATCACATACATGCTAGGCCATACACCTGTTCAATCACTCTGTAACCAGTCTGTCACTTTGAAAGCTCAACGTTGCTCCCCTGCTTTGCAGTGCTATTCACACGCTGCCTAAGTCAATCATAGGGAATCATGCTGTCCACCATGCAGTATCCCTTCCATCTGTCAAAAGAACATGAAAAAACAGAACTGCACATCTCAGGAAAGACTCGAGTTAAGGTCAAAATCATTCAAAGTCTCTTGCACTGTCTTGTTATTAAACTCCTCTTTGAACATGTACAGTCAAGTGGGTCTGAGGAGAAGAAAAGCTCCCTGTTCACTCCCAAACGGTGTCACATTCAGGAGTGGACAAAAATACGTTTCCTTTTTCCTATGAGCTTATAGAGACAGATTTGCAGGTCAGAGGTTCAACTCCTCCAAATGAAAAGCTTTTATAAAAACTACTTAATGCTAGGTATATCTATTAAGTAAAACAATCACTGACAAAGACAGACATCTAGTGTTGTCATTTATCTGAAAGTCATCATTTAAAAGATGAGTTCTGTTTCTGTCTAGAGGATTTAAATAAACATTAAGTCATGTGGCTAGAGAAACACAAACAAAATTGTATAGATTTGATAAAACAAAAAGTAATCATTGCTATTTTAATCAAAGATTATTTAAATGGTTAGTATCTATTTATTTTTTCAAAATAATTTACTATAGAGCCTAGCCAAATCAAGCACATCCTTAGGCTATCTACTTCAATTTAATTAATAAGCAATTTTTCTTTCAATATTCTTGTTTAATTTGGGTTAGTATAGAATTTTTATTTATAAGTCCCCGGGGGAGATTCCTGCCTCCAAATCTGGCCATCTGTATTTGTAAGTCATGGTAAATTCACAATTTGTAATGTTTCCTATGACAGACATGGCAGTATGACTGCCTTTATGCATTTACTATTTTAACTAGGTCATTATTCACAGGACAAAACAATTTGAAAATAGCAAAGTTAGTAAAATAATGAATTTCATTTTTTTAAAAATGGAAAGATTTGATCCTATAAAATGAGAGTTTCTCACCTTTTATGGAGACAATGCACTGATCTGAACATCTGATTAATGCTCAGGCTATTCTCCATAAGAAATATCTATGGTCATGTACATTGAATGTTAAAGTAATTTCAGGATATTTGCAGAATGCTGGGTCCATGGAGCAAATTAATTAGCTCCAGAACTGCATTATCCAGGTGTGTAAATTATGCCCTACAAAAAGTTACGCAGATATGTGTGATGATGGTGAAATGTGTGTGTGTGTCAGAGGTGGGGATAAAACAAAACTTTAGCCTGCTCCCAGCTCACCAACTCTTATGAGGTTGAAAGAGTTTATAGTAAGAAATCATAGTATATGCTCCCCAGATGTCTTACCTACCTCTATAATAACTATGTTAACCAGTAAAGTTGTTTCCATTTACTCACATTAGTTTAAAATTATATATTGATCAAGACAAGATTTTAAGTCATATAAATAGCTGAAATAGTCAAAGAAGTCATGACTTTCTTCAGGATTCCCCATGGTTATTTTAGCTCTATATGATAGATAATAATAAATCCCAAGATTAAGCTAATTTGTTGTGTGTGTGTGTGTGTGTGTGTGTATGAGTGTGTGTGTGTGTGTGTGTGTGTGTGAGAGAGAGAGAGAGAGAGAGAGAGAGAGAGAGAGAGAGAGAGAGATACTAGTGCATTTCAAACCAAAGTTATATATCCTTGGTGAAATCCAGATCTCTTCTTTGTAATACTTTTATTCTTGTTTAGCAACAAAAATGTGTGTTTGTATTCCAAATCTAGAGTTCTCTATATCTTGTATAAATCTATACAAATAAGAATTTCAGCCTATGAATTCAACATATTAGCCATAAATTCAGAAAAGACTAAAATTATCCATTTGGATTCCTTTTCTTGTTTTCAAAATATTGTAATTAGAATTTGCAATATTATGGTATACAGATTAAGTTTATTCATTTCTACACAAACAAATTTTACCCAGTTCCATTTGAGTAGGTCCATGAGATACTGGGTAATGAAAATGGAATATGAAAATAATTACTACTGGGGAAGTTTTGCTTTCACACTACACAATATAATCATCCATACATGTTATTTTCCTGCTACTGATAGCAAAAGAAAACTTCAGTACAATACAAAAATTCTTGAACAAACTTTTTCTCTGTATAAAAAATACTATGTAGCTTAAAAAAATCTCAGTGAATCAATCTGTACCCAAGTACTAAGTAAGATATTAAATATATATGTGAGAAATGAAATGAAAAATGGACTGAAGAGTAAAGAATTAAAAGCAACCACAATAAAAAAATAAGTACATTAAAACTTATTAGAATTTAAAACTTATTAGAATTGGCACCAACTTTAATAAAATTAGCATATTAATTATTTCTATAAAGATAAGGTGCTACACAATTTTAGGTGAAATAATAATATATACAACTATAGCTTTTCTTTGTTTTACTTTTTCTTTACACTGTCATGATCCACCCAATTACAAATGTCCTTTAAACTAATTTCATTGGTCTTCTCTTTATGAATTACTTTTATGAACTATTATTGTTGATTTTGCTTCCCAGCCTCTATTCATTCTGTGTTCAGTCTTATCACCTCAAACATTGTCTGAGAAATAGTTCTTCTCCACTCTGTATGTGCTTTGAGAGGGGCTCTGATACGCGCTTCATAAATAAAGTCTATAACCTCCATTCATTTTGGCCACATTTATTGGTTTAGGATGAGCACATGGCAATTTGTGCCATTAATATACTCTGGATACATTTATACATCTTTAACTTTAAATATTTAACTTAAACTAGACATTTATTCAACAATGAGTCTATATTTGATAAATGCACTACCAAATTATGTCTTGCATACTATTCCTCAAATAAACCAACTATTTAAAGTGACTTATTTAAAGTGAACAGAGAAGCAAAGGATACTGTAAGTTTACCTGAATGCACAGTTCTTCTGCAGTAAATTGATTGTAGCAGTGTCCTCAATTTGTTCATACCTATCTAGTATCCTCATTGACACTGAGCTTGGCCATGTGAATACCTTCAGCTAAAGGGACAGTAACAAATGCAATAATGTGAACCTGTAAAGTGTCAGTACATTGGGGCTTACTTTTTTGCTGCTCTTGGAAATTTGCCCCAGTGACAGTAAATGGGCCAGCCTGTTATAGCAAGTCCTTACAAGTTTATTGGTTTCAGATGATAGAATTTTATTATCTTATTAGAGGCCTGGTGCATGAAAATTAATGCACTGGAGAGGGTGGTTCCTCAGCCTGGCCTGCCCCCTCTCACAGTCCGGGAGCCCTCAGAGGTGGGCAGCGACCTGGCGATCAGGGGAAAGCGATGCCCCATCACACCTCTGCTGCTGCCACTGCCAGCAGCACAAGCCTTGGCCGGCCCTGGTTACCTGAGTCTCGGGCGGCCTTGGACAGCTGGGCAGCTGGACAGCTGCTATACGAGGCTTGCCTGGGCCTCAGGCTGCCCTGGGAGGCTGGGCAGCCAACATCCGAGGCTTGCCTGCACCTCGAGCTGGCCCTGGGCAGCTGGGGGGCTGAGGGGACTGGGGGACTCTGGAGGCAGGTGCATGGAGCAGCCACATGCCTGCTGCCCCGGTGGGGCTGAGGGGACTGGGCACTGCCATTTTGTAGCTGTGGGGGCCACCATCTTTGAGGGCGTGGCAGTCAATTAGCATATTCCCTCCTTATTGGCTGTGGGTGCCACCATCTTTGAGGGCGGGGCGGTCAATTCGCATATTCCCTCCTTATTAGCTGTGGGCACCACCATCTTTGGGATGGCACAAAGGTCAATTAGCATATTCCCTCTTTATTAGATAAGATAAATTTTGGAGGTCCAAAATCATTTTTGCTGATCTGAAGTCAAGGTATCAACAAGTCCTGTAATCCTCCTGAGACTCCAAAGAGAATCTGTTCCTTGATTCTTTCAATTCTGGTGGCCACATCACTCCGATCTCTGCCTAGATGTTCACATTGTGTCCTCCTCTCGGATATGAAATTTCCTTCTGCCCCAAATAATTTGTTTGCATTTAAGGCCCACCCATATAATCCAGGATATACTCCCACCTCAAGTTCCTTAATTTAATACACATGCAAGGTGTTTGATACACAAGACAACATTCACAAGCTCCAGGGACTAAAGTGGGGTCCATTTTACAGTTTACCACAGCATCCTTCTCTCATTATTAACACCAAGAAAAAAGATTTTATACCATTTTGTATGATATTTAATATATATACACTAATAATAGACTAGGGCCACCACAACCAGACGGACGACTGGTCCAGGTGGGAGCTCCACACAGGCTCACTGCGCCCACTGCCAGGTGCAGGGAAAGCGGAGTCCGGGAGAAGCTGCCCAAGCACGTGTGGCTGGGTGGCCTCAGGGGCCCTGCAGATGGATGGACTGCGCTGGACAGCGCCAGCAGGCTGCACAGAGGGCCGCAGAGGTACGGAGCTGTTAGGGCAGTGGGCCACGGGGGTCAGCGAGGCTGGGGTGCCAGGTAGTCCCCAGGTCCTCTGGTACCAGCGGAGCGTGGCCGTCCAGAGTGGGAGAAAACCCCTTCTTTCCAGAAGAATGCGGATGGTTTAAACGTGCATAGAGAAACTGCGGCGGTACCCACATGGCTATGTCAGTTCCCCGAGCCACCTGTCAGTGCCCCACCGCGGGCTTCACTGTGGGGCGTAGGCCTGGACGTGGGCCAAGACGTGGCCTTGGCAGCCGGACTCACCCCCAGTGTCGGCTCAGCATCAGGACTTCACCATGTCGCCCACAAGTGGCCATCGCTGCTGGTCTGTGGGCCCCAGTGAGCCGGCACCATGCGTGCTCAGGGCAGCTCTCTCTGTGTTTCCGTTGAAAGGACACCGTATGTGACGGGTGCTGTTGATTCCTTAAGGTTGAAATGGGGCAGCCTGAACTTGCTTACGACGCGATCTTTTCTCCACATTTTATTGCACAGGCTTCTTGGGCTCAGGGAACCGATCGGTACTGGAGCGCGAGCTTGGCCATCCCACACTAACCAGGAAGCACAGAAATGCCAAAGCCCCAACGGAACCCATCGCGAAACAGACCCCAGTTCACATACGGGAGCGGAAACAAAAAAAAAGTGGCACCTGTTGGACCTCACCTGGGACTGTGCCCACAGATCTGTCTGCAGGGTTCTTGCACCCTGGCCATGGCCCAATGGCCAAGGAAGCTCTGCAAGCCTTGGTTCCGGAGTTATGGATCTTAGCAAGTAGGCAGGTGCACAAAGGTGGATTCAAAAATAGCAAGGTTTGACTGTGTGTGAGTGTGTGCATTTATACACGTATATGCCCATTTCCCCAGTCTTCTTCTGAGCTGTATGAGAGCATGCTCTGCACATGACAGGATGCCTGGATACTCCCCTGTGTATTTTCCAAAAGCAGACACTCCTACATAAAAATTCTCCACCCGACCATGTGAGGAAATCTCCATTCAAATGGTATTAAGGTTCAATCCACAGACCCCATTTGAATTCTGACAACTGTGTCAACAATATTCCCCACTCCCCACCCGATGGGTCCTCTGTTATTCCTGTCCCTGACAGTTTTTCAGTTTTAATTAAAAATCATAGACTTTTGCACTAAAAAAAAAAAAATTAAATAAATAAAAATAAAGAAAGACCCGCTGGCACTCTGAATTAAGAGCCAGCGGTCCCGGATTGTGAGACGGATGTCCGACTGCCGGTTTAGGCCTGATCCCAGGATCGGGACTAAACTGGCAGTCAGACATCCCCTGAGGGGTCCCAGATTGGAGAGGGTACAGGCCGGGCTGAGGGACAGGCCCCCCACTCTCTGTGCATGAATTTTGTACACCGAGCCACTAGTGTGTGTGTGTGTGTGTGTGTGTGTGTGTGTGTGTGTATATTTATATATATATATTTATATATATATAAATGTGTACTTTAAATATATATATATATTTATATTTATATTTAAAGTACACATTTTTCTAATGACAAGTTTATCTTCTATTCCCAGTTAGCGAAAAGTTTTTGACTGAATGGGTTTTAAATTTTACTAAATGTTTTTCCTCTTCTAGTTAAACAATCACCTGATTTTTCTCTTTCAATCTACTTTTGTATATTGAGTTTCTATTGTTAAGCCATCATAACATTCATGGAAAAACACCAATAAGTCAAAATATATTTTCTTTTATATACTCTAGGTTTGATTTGCTAGTATTTTATGTTAGAGCTCTTGCTTTTTTATGTGAGAGATTAATTTATAATTTCCTTATAATTTATAATGTTTAGTACCAAGGTCTTAATGTTCATATCAAAAGGATTGGGAAGTCTTCTTACTTAGTCTTCTGGTAAATCTGTGTGAGATTGGTATGATTTCTGGATTTTAGTTAAAAATATGCAACAACTTTATAAAACATAACTGCCCAGAATAATGCAAATCAACTAAGTGTGAATACATATAATCCCAGCCTGTATTTCTAATCCTAACCTCTCACCTTTAATACAACTATGTATTATCTACCATATTTAAGGTATTTTTATTTAAATAATGCATTATCCCTTTAAACAATTAAATTATTAATTATTTTCATTTAATAATTTATGTAGGCCAGGCTGGTATAAAGCAGCTGGATTGTGTTTATTCTGAGTGAAAATTTTAATTCAGCAGTGAGGAAAGAGAGTCAGTGAGCAGGATCCTATACCTCCTCAGCAGACAAAGGTGGTGGCTTAAATCTGAATTACCTTCATAGGATTTTAAAGCCAAAATATTCTTCCTATTTTTAACAAATGCTGAGAATGAGACTGATATTTGGGTGTGGGAGATTGTTACTTTCCTCCATTTAGGAAAGGACTACACCAAGATTATTTTAGTATACTTTTTTTTTTCTGATATTGACAGTGAAACTATATATATATATATATTCTGTCTACTATACTCTACTACTGTGAATGAATTTTCCAGGCACATTCCTAAAATCTGCCCCTCTATTTGCTTCCTAAATACAAATCCATTTCATCAATTCCAGCAATCATCACTCCTTCCTTCTGCATATTTTCCGTTTTGTCTCTCCCCTCTCTTAAGTGTCTCCAGTTTCACTCTCCACACTAGTTATTCCAAACCAGCAATAGGTCATATTATAAATAAATACATACTATCTTGACTTAATTTTTATTCTAAATAATCTCTATTTAGCATGAGAACAGATCAATAGTTGTCTAGGGATAAGCATGGAAGGAGGTTATGATGAAGAGTTAACAGCTTGCGCCTGGCCAGTGTGGCTCAGTGGTTGAGCATTGACCTATGAACCAGGAGGTCACAGCTCTATTCCTGGTCAGGGCATATGCTTGGGTTGTGGGCTCAAAAGCCAGTGTGGGGTGTGCAGGAGACAGCCAATTGATGATTCTCTTTTATCATTGATGTTTCTATCTCTCTCTCCTCTCTTCCCCTCTGAAATCAATAAAAATATATCTTACAAAAAAAGTAAATTAAAAAAAAAGTAAATAGCCTGAGAAAGTTTTTAGATAATGAAACTATTCTATATCTTAATAATAATGGTGGTGTTTGCAAGTTTACATTGTATTAAAATTTATAGAATATCATTTTACTATATGTTTATGTAAAACATTTTACTATATGTTTATACCAAATATCATTTTACTATATGTTTATGTAAAATATAAAATAGTGTAATCATAATAGCATTGTGTCAATCATGAGAGTAATATACTAGAAAACAAAGAATGTAAATTATAACTGAAAAGCTCATAAATAGTAAAAGTTTTAAAAATCTAAATGTATTAAGAGGATTTAATGACATTTCCAATCATTGTCAGTTAGGAAAATTCCAACTATTACATCTGAAAAATACTTTGTTACCCTCTCATTTTTTAAAGGAAAGTTTGCCTGGTTTAGTTTTCCAGGTTGACAGATTTTTTTTTTTCTTTCAGTACTTTAAAAATGTTATTCTATTTTATTTCACTTGCATTGCTTCAATGAGAAAGGTGCTGTCATCCTTTGTTTCTATATACATAATGTCTTTTATCTGACATCTTTTAAGTTTTAAGATTTTCTCTTGATACTTGTTTTAAGAAATGTGAATATAATGTATGTTTTTGTATGTTGTTTCCCCTTATATCTTTGCTTTGTTTGTTTGTTTAACCTCTTGGATGTGGTGTTCTGATTTCCATTCAATATAAAATGTCTTCAACCATTATTTCTTCAAATATTTTTAGTTTCCGCTTTCCTCTCCTTTAGTGATTAGAATTATACATTTATTTGGCCTTTTGAAATTGCTCTGCAGGTCATTGGTCGTTATTTTCCTGAAGTGTTTTTATCTGTGTGCTTCATTTTGAATAGTTTCTATTGCTATGTCTTCATGTGCACTAATCTTTTATTCTGCAATGTCCAATTTGTTAATAGTGCCATCTACTCTGATTTTCATATCAGACATTAACATTTTCACCTCTAAAATTTTCATTTGGCATGTTGTGTATATATTTGCTGTCTCTACCTATTATGTGTTAACTTTTCCTCTAGACTTTTGACCACAAGTTTTAGAGTCGTAATAAACTTAAAATTTTTATCTATCAATAGTATCAGTATCAATTCTGGGACAGTTTTGATTTATTTTTCTCCTCATTAAACATGTTCTTCATAGTTGGTAATTTATTAGATGTCAATCATTATAAATTTTATTTTCTGTCCTGAATATTTTTGTATTCTATATCCTCTGCTTTGTTTGGGGATATGATTATATATTGAAAATAGTTTGTTCCTTTTAAGACTTCCTTTCTAAATATTTTGGTTATACTAAAATATATAAGGCTCATTTTTGCCAACTTCTGAGGTACTACTCTAAACCAATTTCCCGTGGGGAAGCATGAGACTTGGTTGGAAAGTTTGTAAGGAGGACATTCTGAGAAAAGGGAAGTGTGTGGAAGGCCACCCACCCTGTTTATCTGAATTCCAACTTAGTGGAGTGCCAAAGGTACACCCCTAATTATTCCTTGACCTTTCCAAAAAGGCCTGTGCATGTGCAGACCCCCAGGTGTTTACTGGAATCCTTATGCTTAATCTTTGGGTGTCCTTGCTTAAAGGACACTACAAACACATGTGTCCTCCCAATATTACTTACCCTACTGATTGTATCTAAAAGATAAACTTTATCTCAAACCACTGCTACAATAAAAGCTTAATGAGGCAGGCAATCAAGGCTGTCTGATTCCTTTAGCCAGACAGTCCCTTAGCCCTCTCTTTCACAGAAAATGTATCAGAGTAATCATTCATCCATCGCTCAGGGTCAAGAGGTCAGCCCCAGCAATTTCCCATGCAATGTGAGGTACTCTAGTTTGGGTGGAGGCGATGGGCACTATTTCTAGCCCTAGATTAGAACAGCACTGAAGCCACTATTTCCTGTAATCATTTCAAGCCCTTCTTTCCTTAGTCTTGGATCTTTTTTTTTTTTTTCCCACATGCATCAGCTGATTGGTATTCAACTAAGTATTCAAGAAAAAGCCTCAGCAGATCTCCATCATTCTTTCACCTGTGCAGTTATCTTCAGTGTGGTACTCTGGCCTTCAAATTTGAGTGGCCTTGGTTCCTGTAGAATCCAGATCTATTTCCTCAACTCAAGGAGACTGCTGGGCTCTGATTAGGTTCCCGCTCTTTGCACTGCAACTGACCTTCTCCGGGAATTAAATTGTGTTACTCTTATGGCCTTGTCTGTTATTTGTCTCTCAGGGGTCACTGTGCTTCATCACCACCTGATGGCAAATATTTTGAGTATTATTTTTTCACCTATATTATAGGCTTTTTAGTTGTTTAATACAGGAGGATAAAGCCAGTCTGATTTGCTTTGTCTTAACTAGTATATACACTGAGTGGCCAAATTATTATGACCACCCCATCAGTACTTCATTGGGCCACCTTTTGCCTTCAATACTGCGGTGATTCTTCTTGGCATTGACTCCACGAGATGTTGAAAGGTGATGCAAGGAATCTGACACCATGCCTGATGAATAGCACTGTCCACTTCTGTGAGATTTGATGGTTGTGGAACCAGCTGCCTGATGGATCTTTTAACTTCGTCCCACAAATGCTCAATTGGATTGAGATCTGGTGATTGTGGGGGCCACCTAAGTAAGGTAAAGTCTCCCTCATGTTCTTGAAACCACTCCTGCACAATACGAGCACCATGGCATGGCGCATTGTCTTGTTGGAAGAAGCCATCTCCATTGGTATACGCCATCAACATGATAGATGAACTTGATCAGCAATGATACTTAGGTATGTTGTGCTATTCAGACTTTGTTCCACAAGAATTAAAGGGCCCAAATCATGCCAGGAAAACATGCCCCAAACCATAACACTGCCCCCACCAGCTTGAAGGGTTGTACTCATGCATGTGGGGTGCATGCTTTCATGCTGTTTCTGTGAAATTCTCACTCTGCCATCTGTATGATGCAACTGGAAATGTGATTCATTGGACCACATGACTTTTTTCCAGTGCTCAACTGTCCAATCCTTGTGTTCCTGTGCGAATTGGAGACATTTTTAACTTGGTAACTGCAGACAGCAAAGGTGTGCAAACAGGCCTTCGGCTTCCATATCCCATACAATGCAGTGTACGGCTAATTTGCCTACAAACGTCAGGTGGTCATAATAATCTGGCCACTCAGTGTATGTGTATTACCTTAAAAAAATCTATTTTCAAGTGTAGAACACTATATACTTTCAAATCAGTCATGTATCATAATATCAACCTTATTTTTAAAATGTGTGTGTTTGTATGTTTCTATGCATATATAATTCTAATGTTTATAGTGATTATCTTTGGATAGCAGCTGATACTTCTTTGTTTTCTTTAATGCTCATAATTTTCTACAATGAATATGTACTATTTTTGTGATTAGAATACAGAAACTATATTATGTCTTATCCAAAGTTAGAGCTATGGAATGGTTTAAACAGAAAAAAAATGCAGTTACAAAAGCAGTCTAGACATTAAGTTTTCTTGGTGTGTCTCACAGTCAAAGAGCTACCAGCTAATTAGAAATACTGATGAACAGATAGGTATGAGATAAGTAAATTGATTAATTAACTTTCTGCTTATTGTCATTTGTTTTCTTGATTCATTGTTGCATACTGATTTTTAAATATCCATGTATATATTAAAATATGACATGTGGTTAGCACACTAAAAACAATGCAAATCAGCAATAGCAAGAAAGATAGTCTATCTTTACTGATAATTAATGTAAATGATGCATATTTCATCCATAATTATATTACTATTGTTTTCATTGTAACTACTATTAATTTCAATTTTGAAATATTTGAATATCCAGTTTATACTCTCCATTATGTGAAATGGTCAGTATGACTGCTTTCATAAATAATACCAATAAATTATATCTATTTGATTGTGTGGACATTTATTTTCATTACTAAAATCCTCATAAGGAATATATTAATCCTTATTATTATAGTTTATTGACAGAAGCTCAGGAATACAATGTAGTTAGTATCAATAAAACCTAGGTATCAATGCCTTATAGATTGGTTTTTCACATGTAATTTTTTCTTCCTCTCACATATATTCATCTTTTAAAGTGTTATTTTTTAAGTTAGTTTTTATTCAAATTATTCAAGAAACCCAAGATAAAAAGAAAAATATTTATTATATGGTCTAGTAAAGGGAAAGAAAAGTACTAGATTATGAAAAATTAATATGTTGTATGCAATTATTCCTTTTCAAACTAGTATGGCAAGATTACATTTCATTTTCATTAATATTCTTTTTTTAATTAATCTCTATTGTTGAAGGTATTACAGATGTCCCCTTTTTTTCCCTATTGAGCCCCTCTACCCTATACCCTCCCCCAACCCCAGGCCTTCACCACACTATTGTCTATGTCCATGGGTTATAAATATATGTATAAAAATTATTTGGTTAATATCTTCCTACTGACCCCTGGCTTCTCTCTGAGATTTCAGTCCGTTCTATGTTTCTATGTCTCTGGATCTATTTTGTTCAACAGTTTATTTTGTGCTTTAGATTCTACAGATGAGTGAGATCATATGATACTTGACTTTCTCTGACTGGCTTATTTTGCTAAACAAATACTCTCCAGGCCCTTCGATGCTGTCTCAAAGGGTATTTGCACACAGTGGGCTAGGTGTTGGGCAATTTTAAAGGATGGTTGCTTTGTCTGTGATTTACCTGATAAGGTGGGATTTTTACAGTCTGCTCTTATACAAATTGCAAACTCAGTGACAGGTTTTCCTTCTAAGGCTGTCATTTGAGATGTAGTCTCACACACAAAGCAAAGTGGAAAATTGAGACAATTCTCTAGACAATTAAGTTTTTTATTTAGGGTTGCATTACCAGAAAATTGTCTTAAATCTCTATTTTACCTTTCATCGGTAGGCACCTTGCTACTGGCATAGAAGTTGTACATGTGTATGAAGGTGTATTTTAAACAATCTACTAATATAGGGATATACGCTTTGGTAAGCCTGTCAAATGATTCTTAAATTTCATGGAAGAATTTAATCTTGTATTCCATTTTAAATCCTTGTAATGTCATTACCAATGATATACTTGATGTTGACATGTTCAGATCTTCAAATTTTTTATTAAAAAAAAACACTGGCCTATTATTTTTTTTCAAAAAGTCAGAATTTTAAAAGAAAACTACTAAAAAATAATGTTTATATACTGAAAATCATAAATGGCTACCATTGAGCTAATTCTGATTTTCCATTTCAACATTATAGTTACTGGGGCATATAAAGCTTATACATGAGAAATGTCCCAAACCAAACAAATAAACAAAAAGGACTCCATTATCAAATTAAATATTAAAAATGAGTTTACTTCCTGTAGAATAATTTCTCACCTTGAGTCATGCATGAAATAAAAATCAATGAAATAATGTGAGACAACCATGCAAGTCTTCTTTTAATGAATTATGTCTTAATAAATACCATATTCATAAAAAACCTTCATTGGAATATATTATCTACACCTTCTCCATGCCACTTTATTCTGATTAGAAAATTTCACTTCACTAAAGCATGAACAATGAATGTGAAGGGAACAGAATACTAAAATATCAGTTACTGTTTATAAACTTACATTTCTTACACTGCTTTGGAACATCAAAAATTTAGGCGAATATTTTTGTGGCTTTGAATTTTCTTTAGAAATGTTTCAATCTTTTGATTTTGTTTTATGCTCAGTAAATATAAATAACATATATGTAGCAATGTATAATAATAAAAGTTTATAATATGTAAAAATATAATATGCATATATAAATATCTCCTTTGAAAGTTTTTCTCTTTTGGGAACTATTTAATAAATGCCATTGTCTTATCTTATCTTATATCTATCTATATATATGCATATATTCATATACATATCTGCATATATGTATATCTGAATATATAGTTTCATTATTTAGTTTATTTGGTTCATTTAAAAAAAATATTTGTGCATTGAATTGAGAAAGGGGTAGGGAGAGGGAGAGTGATATAAACACTGATGAGAAAGAAACATCAATCAGCTGCATCCTGCATGCCCCCTACCGGGGATCGAGTTCACAACTAGGCATGTGCCCTAATGGGGAATCAAAATGCTGACCTCTCAGTGTATGGGCCTATGTTCAACTACTGAGCAATATGAGTTTTAAGTTATATTTTTACTTTAAGTGTTTGGTCCATTTTGGAATTTATTTGTATGTGGAATAAGGAAGGATAAATTTGTATCTTCTTTTCAAATAATTAATAATATTTCTATTATGGATTAAATAATTCAAACTCTTCCCTCAATTTAATGCACACAAAAATTTGAGTATGATAGCTAAACATTTAAAATCTATGTTTGAACCAATTGTAGGATTCATTAACTTAGTACTTAAAGCCTCAATTGGATGTATTAAAATATAGTCAATAATATAGATAATAATGATAATTATTAAACACAATAGTACTTAAATATCAAATAATATCACTTGTACAATACACACTATATCTAACTCTAAAAACTTTGTATTAAATTAGTTATTATAAGTCTTCTTTTACTTTATAAAACTGGTATTATAGAAACCACTAGCTTTCCATAAAACCATTTGGAAATACACACAAATTGTATTTCCAAACTTCCCTTTTAGGTAGTTGTGATCATGCGACTAGATTCTATTCTATAATATGCAAGTATAAGTATTATGTGTCATTTTTAGGTATAGCCCAGAAAATTTTTCCATGATAATTCTCCCATACTCTTATCCTACCCAGCTTATTGAAATGGTGTTGATAATATGACTCTGAAATTACATGTTTAAGATAGCAGAAATGCCATTATATTGAGTCTCTGAAGAACTTCTAGTAGGTATGTGTTCCTCTACCACCATGTCCTAAAACTTGAGACTAAAGTGGAATACTGATGTAAAATATCGATATCTATATCTATACATATACACTGAGTGGCCAGATTATTATGATTTCTGAACGCATAATAATCTGGACACTCAGTGCATATCCTATATAATAAAAGGCTAATATGCAAATTATCCCTTCAACCAAGAGTTTGACCAGCAGGCAGGCCAGCCAACTGCCCATGTCCCCTCCCGCTGATCAGGCTGGCTGGACCCCACCCATGCATGAATTCAGGCACCGGGCCTCTAATATATACATACATACACACACACACACACACACACACACACACACACACACACACACACTGAGTGGCCAGATTATTATGCGTTCAGAGATCATAATAATCTGGCCACTCAAGATAGGTAGGTAGATAGATAGATAGATAGATAGATAGATAGATAGAGATATAGATAAATATATGTGGTGCTGTCATAACTATTAAGAAGAAGACAGCGAGTAAAAAGAAATCAGGCCCTGGTTGGTTTGGCTCAGTGGATAGAATGTCAGCCTGCAGACTGAAGGGTCCTGGGTTCGATTCTGATCAAGGGCACATGCATTGAGTGGGCTCAATCCCCAGTGGGGGGCATGCAAGAGGCAGCCAATCAGTGATTCTCTCTCATCATTGATGTTTCCATCTCTCTCTCCCTCTCCCTTCCTCTCTGAAATCAATAAAAACATATTAAAAAAGAAAAAGAAATCAGAAATCACAGGCAAGATCTGCAGACCGATTTTATGCAATGGCAATATATTTTGTAAAACTTCTGCCTGCAAAAACATAAATGTCAGTCAATGTACCTACAGCTCTAGGGAAAAGAGTTGAAAAATGCCAACTCTTCATAAGTACAGATACTCTTTACTAATTTTGGCATGGTATTACAAGATAGAGATGAGTTCAGGGAAATAATTATTCATTGATAAAGCAAAGCTTAAACCTATAAAAAGGTTGGAGAAAACAATTGACTTTCGACCCTAAAGAGTATAAGATGAGGCTGAAAAAGGTTCTAAACAACAACATCCCTTAGCGCTTCTTAAAATCCATTTAGATATGTGGCAAATGTAAAATAAAGGGTTTATCTTCCCACTTAAGACTAAATTTTTAGATGATCTCATGGTGGTAATCACATTACATATAGAGCATGAGAAAATGGGGTCAAAAACAATAAAAACAAAGAAGCCTAAAAATCTATGTCTAAGAGAGAATTTTGGGTGCAGTTTCCAGTACCTGCAACTGACTACTAAGAAATATATCAGCAATATGTAATTATTTTAAGGGAAATTGTATTCTCAAGGAAATAAAAAGGCATCCAAAATAAATGTCTAATTGTTTCAGCTCTAAAAAACTTGGGACATCCAAGGTTGCACCAGCAGGAATCAGAGAATAAAAGTAAATTAGATTTTCAACACTCACTGCAGAAGTGAGCATGGAGACTAATAAGTAAGGAATAACTCCCAGAGGGCAAAGTTGGAGGCAATTGAGAACTCTGAGGTTTTTCCTTGAGAGGACATTCAGTTTCTCAACAAAGAATTTCCTCATTGCCAGGGTAGGATTCTTCACAATGCCTCCCTCCAAGAAACTATACTTTTCTCCATCCTTGCAATTTCAGTGCTTTTCTTTTCTTACTTTTCCAAATTTAACTAGTTTTATATGCATACTAGATGCCTGGTGCACAAAATTCATGCACAGAAGGGGGGGAGGGTCCCTCAGCCTGGCCTGTACCCTCTCGCAATCTGGGACCACTGGCTTCTAACTGCTCACCTGCCTGCCTGATTGCCCCTAACCACCTCCTGCCTGCCTAATTGCCCCTAACTGCTTGCCTGCCTGCCTGTTCGCCCCTAACTGCCTATGCCTCGGCCCCAGCACCAGGGACCCAGGCTTCTCTCTTCCAGCCAGCTGCAGGCAACTGGGACCCAGGCTTCCCTCCCTCTGGTCGGCCGCAGGCACCCAGGACCCGGGCTGGCGTAGGCAGCCAGAACCACAGGCAGCACGGCTTAGGCCCTGGCTTTGTCAGGAATGACATCCGGTCTATCCAATATAATTAGCATATTACCCTTTTATTAGTATAGATCTTTTCCCCAATCCAGCATTGTATATTGGGTTTGAAAGTACAGATGACTTGTCTGTTGAGTTTACAAGTTTTAAGACCAGAAGTAACCACACCTTAAGCTAAGAAGATCATAAAAATTGTTTTCTTACTGGCTGCCTGGGACAGTGATCGCCAGAGGAATCTTGGAGTCAAGACAAAATAACTAATTTGGCTTTTGTAATTTTTTTCATTTTCCTTGAAACAGTAATTTACTTTATCAAATTCATAAACTCTTATTAACATATAGGCAATTTTATTTCATACTAGAGACGCAGTGCACAGATTTGAGCACCGGTGGGGTCCCTTGGCCTGGCCTGCAGGGATCAGTGGACCTCTGCACCGCTGCAGCCCAGCCTTACCAGCCAGCTCATTGGGCTCCAGTCCAGTGTCCACATTGATCCTGCACAGCATGAAGTAGTATGCAAAGAGGCAGAAGGCTGGGGAGGAGCCCGAGATTGGGCTTGGCGCCATGCTGTTCCTGGTCATCCTGGACCCACTGCACCTGCTGCCACTGCTACTCGGACTTGCAAGGGGAGTGTCTGTGGGAGAGGTTCACGCAGCCACAGCTGTACTTGCCAGCCATGAGCCTGGCGTCTGGCATCCATTTGTTAGCTGAGCAGCCCTCCTGCTGTGGGAGCGCACCGACCACCATGGGGCAGCTCCTGTGTTGAGCGTCTGCTCCCTGGTGGTCAGTGCGCATATAGCTACTGGCCAATCGTCCAGTCATCTGGTCATCTGGTCGCTTAGGCATACACACACACACACACACACACACACACACATACTAGAGACCCGATGCACAAAAATTCGTGCAAGAATGCCTTCCTTCCCCTGGCTGCTGGCACTGCCTTCGCTCTGGCTGGAGCCACCTTTCCGCCTTCTCACACTGCCCAGAGGCCTGGAGCAGCCGGGGGTGGTGCGGAACACCTGTGTCATCACCATGGTGACAACACAAGCAACCCACTCCAACCCCGCCCGCTCGCCACCTGCTTATACAAATTAACCCGCCATCTTTGTTAGGTTAATTTCCAGTACTCACTCCTGATTGGCTGGTGGGCATCGCGAAGGTACGATCAATTTGCATCTTACTCTTTTATTAGTATAGATATATATAAAATGAGTTAAATCCTTCATCATGGGGGAATATTTACATGTAAAAACTTTTCTGTTATTTGTTATGTTTACATTTTAATTTTCATTTAATTTACATGAAAATTAAATACTATAATTGATGTTTTTAAAAGGATAGATTTGGGCATGTTATTATCTTGGCTACAACTGTTTCTTTTTGGAAAATCCACACTGAACTATTGTATTGTTTTGTTCAGTGATGTTTATGACTCTGAAAGATTTCCTATGACTAGCAGCATGAGCCTTAGTTATCATCATAAATGTTTTTCTTTCCATGACCTTAGGGTATGAGACATCAGCAGTTAAAATAATAAAATAATATGAAAAAGTTCTGAAAAGCATATCCAAGTTGACTTATTTCACCTCTTTTCCATTTATCTAAGCATCCTTCTGTCCATGAAGATTTTCAATAGAAGGTAAAATTTTAAGTCAAAGAAATTCTACATTTAAAAGTGTATTTTACATTCTTATTCTACTTTCCTGTCACAAGTAGAGATGCAAGCTGCCCTTCATAACACAATCATGCATATAGGTGAAGAAAATATTTATGTGTTTTTTTAAGAAATTTCACTATGTGAAAGAAATACATAAAGTAAGCAAACAGTATAGAAAAGTGAACACATTAACCCTTCTGTAGCATACATAGCTACTTTTGTAGTGGTCTATTCTTCTTTATTCCTTTCCTTTCCAGTCATTTTCTGCTATAATTGTATAGAGTCAGATTGACAAATATTGGCTGAGATTATTGCCAGGTAGACAAATATCCTAATATCTGCCTATTAGGAGGCACAGAATCAAAGAGAGGAAATGGCTTTTTAATGGCATAATGCAATATAAACCCAACACATTGGAAGTTAAAAGTGATGGCCACTCATTTCCTTGGATAATATCATTGTTCAGGAATTTCTCTTCAAAAGAACTAAAGTCACCATCATAAGAAATGTTTTAAATGCAACCAAGTAAACCAGATATATAGATTTTAGTCATTCATAAAATTCATATTATACTGCTATCACATAAAACATTAATATATTTAACATAATGAATTCTATTAAGTTTCAGCAAAGGCCTCTTTTGTGTGCATTAGGAATATTATCTTTGATGACATCCAAAGCAATGCATGACAAAATAAATTTCACTTATGTGGCAAATAAACTGACTTTTATTTTATAATCTATTATTTTTTCTTTTTTAGTTTTTCCTAGATACCTTAATTCTAACAAGAAATTTACAAAATGCTTTAATACATTATGGATTAATTTATTAAGGGTCAGACTCACCCTACCCATGTATGTCACAAGATTATTAATAGACCTATTTTTTTTAAAGAAAACTAGATAGTAAATTGTACCAAGACTGTGCTTCAAATCTTGATTTTTAAAATAAACTTATTGTATTATTTTTTAGCACTTTCTTAAAAATAATACTTTAGGCTAGAAAATTGGATTTATGAAGATAAGTTCTTCCTTAAAAATTATATAACTTTAAAAGGAAAAAAATAAAAAAGAATGAGTCGAATTGGTGTTATACACCCCTCTTCCCTAAGTCCATCAAGAAATACCTAAAGTTCCCTATATGATTTTTATATTAATGAATCACCATTAAGAAATGAATGAGTGGCTGTGCTTTTATGTGATATTCCATTTAAATGGGAAACCACATTTCTGACTTAATTCAATCAGTACTTCCTTCTGATTGCAACTAATCTGATAGGAAACTATGTTAAAGTGGAAACTAAACTTTTGAAATGAAGGTTTCCTGTCTATAACAGTATAAAAGTATTGGAAAGGAAGAAAATATGATGAAATAAAGAGGCATAGAAAATATATAAAGAAAAAGGAAGAGTAAAAGAAAAGTGAGAGGAAGGGTCAAGGTTCATACATATTTGTTCATATTCTCTGCCCTAAATATTGTACTTAGTGCTTTCCGTAAGCAAGCTCAATTAATCTTAACCACCTGAGGGAAGCATGTCTTAATAATGCTGTTTTTTTTTAAATGGCACTACTAAAACTAACTGTAATAGGATAGAAGCCCTCTTACACAAGATCATAAAAGTATTACTGCTGATAGAAGTCAGGTAAAGCAGACAATCATGAAACTAGGACAAATAGGATATACATACATTCAATATTTCATTTTAACTAAAAACTTCTTAGGGAACATTCATTATTGAGGGGAAAGGTGTTTGTAGAGGATGGGTCCCAGGTTTTAATTTCTTCAAGTTACATCTCGCAAAGAAAATTAGAACACAATGTTATGATTTTTAGTTTAATATGCTAAAGTAAAAAATGATAAAGCATTCAGAATTTTGGCTTTTCATTATATGTCTCAAATCTTTTCACTCTTCTTGCTCACATCTAATTCAAAATCAATTTTAGAGACATCTTTTAGGTACCTTCCAAATCATCGATTGCTTTCATAAAACAGGATTTTGTTCTAAGAAATAATAAACAAATTTATACTAACTTTAAGTAGTTTATCCAATCATATGGCATGAGAATATTTGGGAAATTTAAAAAAAATGTTTTTTATCCAATCATATGGCATGAGAATATTTGGGAAATTTAAAAAAAAAATGTTTTTTCTTATTGCTGGGCTTGTGGCAGCAGAATGGGTGCTTTAGAGAGAAGTCTAATATTCGCAAATATCCAGCATGCAAGGGCAACAGTCCATGGAGGACAGTGGAAGTTGGTTATGAGAACTTCTATTGTAATCATAATAATAACAGCTATTTATTTACTTACCTGATAAGGGTTAAGTCCCTAATACATTTTGTCTCTTTGATTGTCATAACCCTATGGGATAAGTTTATTATACACACTTGAAGGTGTAGAGATGGAAGCAAAAGTACCCTCTCCAAGTTGTCAACTGGCATAGGATGGTTAGGTAATTGCTCGAAGACACAAAGATAGTAAATTGGCAACTGAGATTGAATCACCTATCAGTTTGGTTTCAAAAGCCTCTCTACTACAAGTAAGCAAGGAAAATAGGGTGGCTTCTAATGAAGAGGGTGTCCTCAGTGAGACAACCACGGCATCTACCTCTCAGATTCCCTAGTGCAGGGAGCATAAGTGATTACTCATGCAATCTGCAGTGCTCAGAAATACACTTCCTTATTTAAACCAAGGCCATGCTGTATAAGTTGCTCCCAGCCAATGACTAAACAGGATACCAGAAAACTAAGGCAGGTTCATTGCCAGGAGATACAGGATGCATAAAATGGAAAACTTTAACTCTACAACTACTATTTTACTTTTGTCCAAACATTCTTAAAGCTGTGTTGCAATCTAGGACTTTCCACCTTCCTGCCTTCCCACTCTCCTTCACAGGGTCAAACATCTTGCAGACTCATGATTTTTCCAGACTCCTCCAGCTCCCTCCCCGCCCCCCGCAATTTTTCTGTAGTATATCCCCCAACAAACCTTTTGCATGCATAATTCCTTTTTTACTTCTGATTTTTGAAAAATCCAGACAAATGTACAGAATAACCCTACAACTAAGAATGAGGAGAAGGCTACTGTTAGGATATCCCAAGGTACCTGCCTGTGTACAAAAAAAAAAAGTAAAAAGTGTTTTATTGCTCAGCATGGTCTTCCTTAGGAAGAACACACCTCTAACCTCTAGTCCACTCATACAAGTTAAGGCATATAAGGACCAACAGGCAATTCATGCTTGCTTTCACTTTGATTCTCATGAATTCTGAATTATATTGACCCCAATTAGTCTAGTCTATTTTATTATATCTTGTTTTCCTGTATACCACTCTTACAAGCTGAGTTAAATGTGCTGGGCCTATGTTATGAGATGAATATGAGAGTTAGATAAAATGATAAATGAGATGATCTTTGGAAGTGTTTAAAAGCAACCATATAAATATTAGTTCACCTGAATTCCTTTACTACAATGTAGATGCATTCACTGTCTCAGTTCTTCATGAAAATAAATATACTTTCTAGAAATAAAAAACATCACTGGAGGACTATCGATGCTTTCTTAAGTGACAAAATAAGTGAAGAAAATAATGTAAAGTACTCTCCAAAGTACAAAACACATCTAGTCTTAAAAATGCATATTGTGAGAAGAGGAGGTCAAGGCTGTATGGTAATGAATGTTAAAGTCACAAATTTTGGTAAAAGGGCCTGATTTACCTATTCAGGTATGTGATTTCTCTGTACCTCTCTTTCCTCACAAATTTTTTTGAAATAATAAAATTTACTTTATAGACTTGTTGCAATGCTTGAATAATGTAAACTATCAGGATTGCTAAAAACGGTGCTTCCCTTGTCCTTGGGACTTAATATTATTTCCAGTCTTTTGCTTAGGTTAGGAAATAAGGAAAATAGACTGGATCTCAACTATACATGGAATAATAAGAATGATGATAGCTGGCATGTGATATGCATCTCTGCGTGCTATGTAGGAGATGCTTTATAAATGCTATACATTTCATTGAAAACAGAAGTCTTCTATGTGATTAGCATTATTAGCTCACTTTTGCAGATAAAATTCTGACTGTCATAAAAGTGTAGTCCAGGGTCAATCAGTATAGAAATGGGGAATGATTTTGAAGCCCATATTCATAACCTTAACAGTACATCTTCTACAGAAATCTGAGGCAAGCTTAGGGAAAGCTATAGGTGATATCCTAATTGCACTAGTATTAGAAATTCTGGAGAAAGAGAGTAAAAATGTCACATGCTGTCCCAACAGGACTGCCCTCCAGTGATCATAAACCAAGGAGCTAGTGCTCCCCAGGGGAGCAGAATCCCCTAAAGGCTTTCCTTTCTGTTCATCAACACACAGTTATCATCTGCTCAGTGCTCTGATTTATTCACAGCTTGGTGGCTTGGGATAGTTGGACATCCTATCTATCAGCCTCAAGGCCTCAAAGGCAGAGTTTCAAATACCATGAAATAAAGCTGCTGGTGTCCCCAGTCCTGGGCCAGGAAGTTGGCACAATACCACTTCTACTAAATGAGAAATAATATATTTAACCAAATATGTATTGGTTAAACAGGGACAGAGCCAGCCACAATTCAAGAAGAGGAAACATAGACCCAGCCTTTCTGTGAATGGAATTCCAGGAGGGATGCCTAAAAATGTGTAGGCATTTTTATTCTGTTAATAATTGTATTATTTCATAGCCCTTTTGTTTCCCTTGCATATATGTGAGTATATATTTGGTTAAGTTATATGTTTCTTTTGGCAAGTAAAGTTCAAAAATTTTTAAAGTTCAAAATTTTTTAAAGAAATTCCATTTTTATATCAATTGCATCCAGTACTCCTCCTCAATTTCACTTTATTTCCAAAATATACAACTTAAATGATTGTATCTGATTTTTATTCCTCTTCCAAAACAAGCAAATAAAAGTATTATATAGACCAAAATGTGTATACAACATATATATATATATATATATATATATATATATATATATATATGTGTGTGTGTGTGTGTGTATGTTTTCTAAATGAGAAATAATATAATTGTCATTCCCAGTGCATTTATTTTGTAATATTTTCAAATTATCTTCAAATGTTATCTAATATTCATAAATTAGAGAGAAATAAATATTGAAGATTATATTGTTTCCTTACAAATCTGGGAAGTAAGGATAGATGGCTAGAATATGAAAACACAAAATGCTATTTATGAAATAATAAATCAATGTCACTTGTGATGCAATTACTCTAAGAAATAATTTACTTGAAGATCTTTTTTAATGTAGATATTAATTATACCCATTTTGCAGAGAAACATAAGGCTTGAGAAATGAAATATCCAACCCAAATCACTCAACTGATTGGCAGAATTGAAATTCAACAGAACTATTTATTATGCCAATGACATGGTCATAAATAGTATGCTAAGCTATTTCCTAAAGGAGTTCTGAATTTCAGATTAACAAATTATTTTCCCATCTGAACTTTTTATAAGATTGAATAGAACAACAATAGAAGACTATAGATGCTACTAAAAACTTACTTCTATATTTTTACATTCTTAACATATCAGTAAAGCATTAGTAGATTGTTTGCAGTGCTCCTACAGTACTAAAAGAGAAACTCCTAAAGCTAAGGGAACATTCATAGTGATAATTTAATCATCTTTCTTCAGATTTAAAAAAGTCCTACCAATTTTGTTTTAACTATTAACAAAAAGAGAACTTTCATAAATTTTGTTAATTCAACTTTTAACATTATATGATTTTATTAGAAATGTACTTTTAATACTGCAATAGGAATTTTTAGGGGTGAAATAGGCAGGTTTAGGGAATTTTTTAAATTAAGGGGGTCCATGTAAAAAACACAGGGCTACAGAGTTGCAAAAGGGTACTTTTCCGTAAGACAAGGAAGTTAGGAGAGGCAGCAGTTACATTTCCATAAGACAAGGGAACTGGGAGTAGCAAAATGTCTATATTTACAAAATAAAGGAGGAAGAAAGCCCAGAGGGAATAGGAGAACAATAAGAGAGGAGGGCCTCACAAGTCCCATGTGAGGGTTGACCTTTGAGCTCGGGAGTTGCTACAGTGACCAAATCAAAGTGGTTTAGTGGCCAATCAGAGGGAATATCTAGGCACAAAAACTGCAGCATTTATAAACAAGAGTGGGAGTATGTGTGTGTGTGGGGGGGGGGTAATGAGGAGGGAAGGAACTCAGTGGGACTCTTTCCCCAGCCCCATGCTGTGGGACTCTTTCCTCCTCCCCACATGGGAGTCTGTACTTGTTCTTCAATAAATTTCCACCTTTGCTATACCATCTTCTGTCGGTGGTTTCATTCTTTGACTCCAAGGGACAAAGTACCTGGGGAAGCCATCCTGCCCAGGGGAACACTGCATGTTCTAGTCCCAAAGTCCCGTGTCATTACCTAACTTAACTTATTTTATTTTCATAGTTTTGAAGCAAGAATTTTAGGGGGACATAGGCAGGCTTAGGGATTTTTTAGAATTGGGGTCCATGGAAAAAACACAGGGCCACAGACTGGGAGAAGGTACATTTGCATAACACAAGGAAGCCAGGTGCAGTTACATTTCCATAAGACAAGGAGGCAGCAACAGGTATATTTTCATAAGACAAGGGAACTGGAACTAGCCAAGAAAGATCACATTTACAAAATAAAGAGAAGGAAGCCCAAAGGGAATAGGAAAACAATAAGGAAGGAGGGGGGAAGAACCTCATATGTCCCATGTGAGGTTCAACCACCAATCAGAGGGGATATCAAGGCACCAGGATCTGCAGCCTATATAAGCCATAGAGAAAGGGAACCCAGTGGGACCCTTCTCCCCCTCCCTGCATGGGAGTCAGGTCTGTGGGACTCTTTCCCTCTCCCTATGTGGGAGTCTGTACTTGTTCTTCAATAAATTTCCACCTTTGCTATACCACTATCTGTAGATTCATTCTTCGATTCCAGTGGACAAAGAATCCAGGTTCCAGTCCAAAATTTCAGTATCAATTTGTACTATAAGTCTAAATTTAACAGGAAGTAAACATTAGTCAATCAATCTCTAAGTAGTACTCTTTCATATCTAATATTAATAAATTACTATTAATGAGAAATAACTGACAAAAGATAGCTAGAGGTTCCTTAAAGGGTTTTTAGTAGTTAGAGTAAAAGGAAAATATTATATAAAAAACAGTTGCATAACCAATAATTTTGTAAAGTAGCTAATATCAATATTCTTAACAGCATGTTATACAAATTGTTAAAATAGAGAACAAGAAACTTTGATGATGACCTCATGCAGCATATAGGTGGGAAGTATATCAAGTTAATGAGAGGTAGCTTAAATAGTTAAGTAATTGAGAAGGAATTGAAGTATATCTATTATCTGTACCCACCTACTAAAATCGGTTCATCCTTGCATTAATTTTCCACTGCAGCGTAGAAATTACTACAAATTTAGTGCCTTAAAACATTCACATTTCTTATCTCACAGTTTTCAAGTGTCAGGAGTCCTATTAGCTGGATCCTCTGCTAGGGTCTGACCAGAATGAAATCAAGGTGTCAGCCAGAAATAGGACTCTCATCTCAGGCTCAGGGTCTTCTAAGTTTACTGGCTGTTAGCACAATTCATTCCCTAGCAGTTGCTTTCTTGCCAGCTGTTAGCCAATGATTACTCTCAATTCATACAGGCCACCCTCATTCCCTTGCCACTAGCTGCTACAGGAAGTTTGCAGCTTGACTATTATTTTCATCCAGGTTAATTGGAGTGAGTCCGTATTCTTATCCCTCTCCAGTCTGCTTAGATAAGTCACATAGTATTTGTAATACAATCATGGGGAATGACTATCATCACATTCACAAGTTCTACCAATACTCAAGGGCACCAGATTATACAAAGGGAGTGTAGAAGGGATCAGAAATGTTGGGGCCACCTTACAATTCTGTCTAACACAATCTTGTATTGTTACATAATATAAGTTAAAAAGAAACATTTATTAATTATTGTACTATTATTTAACATTTATTAGTCTGTTTATAACATGAATATGCTAGATGATCAGCACTCTGGATATAAAGTCAAGTAAAATATGATTCTCCTGCACTCAAGTGAAGAAGATGACTAAGTCAACTATGAGCTTGATAAATGAAATGGCTGAAACATATCAAAGTGCTCTGAGATCATAAAGGAGAGTTATATAATTTGAACAGCAGGGTGAGAAAGTCATTATAAATTGATATTTGGATTAAATTTTAAAGAACATGTAGGAACTTGCTGAATGAATAAGTGAATTAGGAGAATTCCAGGAAGAGGAAAAATTATGTAAGGAGAAAGATAAGAAATACTATATGAAATGTTTAAGAAGTAATAATAGTTTGATATATCTTCAGGTCAGAGTACCCATCATATAAATGTAGACTTAGCTATATCTCAATGCTAATAGGATCTATATTGATTTAGTTAAAACTAGGTTTAACTATATTGAGTTAATTAGAGCTAGATCACTGATGTCAGAGTTATATTGCAACTAATGTTGGTGGCTAAAATCAATGTCTTATGCAGTAAACAATTTTAATGTTTCCTAGAACATTTTTTTTAATTTTTAAGTTTACTTATAAGGCACAAGACATATTTTACTCCAAATGTTGACTATAATAATTTTTATATTATGTGATAACCTATTGTAGAAAAATTTCAAGTATTAATATAACATGTAAAAGAACTAATATAAATAAAGGATTGCATAAATCCAATGGTTTGATATTAATATTAATCACAACAGTGTCTACTATTAACAGTAAAGTGCAATATTAAAAAAAGTGAACGAATTAATTAATTAAAGTAAATTTGAGCACCTTTTACTGTGTTGAGATCAGGAAACTGCCATTATCTTCAAAAGGGTAAATGACTTCTAATGTCTTACATTGTCACAATGAAGTCCCTTTGTTACTTTTCTTTTTCAAACAAATCTTCATCAATTTTACCTTTAGTTTTCCCCCCCCCCCTCTAAAAGTATATAATTTATATTTAGATAATGTGATTCAAAAGCAGAAAAGTCTGGGGCAAATATCTGATTTCTGAAAGAAACATTTTGAGGAGCGTGCCTTCTTAATTCCATACTTAAGATGAGGCAGTATATCACTGTGGTTAAAAGCAACAGTGCTGGAGGCAGGCTACTTAAGTTTGAATTCCTTCTTTGTTTCTTATTAGTTAAATGACCTTGGGATAAGTACTTAATTTCTCTGTTAAATTGAGATAATAACTCACGAGCTGTTTGTAAGTATTAAATTAGTTAATGTACGTAATGCATTTGGAACTGTGCCTGGCTCCGTAAGTTTTAGCTATGTGTTATCTTGTATTGAGATATCCCTATGGGAAACAAGGAAACTGGGAGCTGTTTTCATATCGGGTGGAAACTCCCCTGTCAACCTCTGTTAAAATTTTATTCAGAATCAAACTTAGTTCTGAACATAGCAGAAGCTCACAGGCATTTGATGGTCAATAGCAAAATAGCTTATGGCATACCTATTGTACAGTAGGGCTCTAAGCTGGCAATGGCCACTATAGGAACAGGTCCTGGAATGGGTAACTTAATGATATTGACAAAGGGTGCAGATTTTTTAAAATGACAATTATTAAAATACTAGAGGCCCGTTGCATGAAGAGATTCGTGCAATAGGCCTTCCTTCCCTTGGTTTCCAGCACCGGTTTTCCTCTGGCACCTGGGACCCAGGCCTTCGCTCTGGCCAGAGTCTGCCTTCTTTGTCTTCGCTGCAGACTCTGGAGTCTGCAGTCTTGTCTTCACTGCAGCACTCCGCTCCTGTAGATCCCTTCGCCCCCTGCCCTCCCTCTCATAGCAGGTGTCCTGCCCCGCCTGGCCACTCCTTGCCTGGAGCAGCTGGGCAGCTGCCATCTTTGGCCTTCTAATTTGCATACTCACTCTGATTGGCTGTGGATATAGCAGAGGTATGGTCAATTTATATGTTTGTCTATTATTAGGTAAGATCTTCAGTATAGTCATTTACCTCTAATAAGTGCCTTTGTAGGTGTTGGGAGAGGGGAGTTGATGGGTAATAGATTCTATGTGGTGTAACCAGCAAGCCAACAGAGTGAAGATTTAGATTTAGCAGTGAAGAAAATAAAAATCATAAGGGATAAAATAAACATTGATGGCAATCGTGACATTTCATTCCCATCACTGTGGACAAAAAGAAGGTTCCATGGAACGTTACCTAATAGGGTAATCAGATCATAAATTTCTAACTGTTCAGGTCCTAGTGGGTAGTCATGCCCCAGGAATACAACTTCTTTAGTAAAAGGCTTGCCATTGCCTTAAGCAAGCTCTGTCCATTGTTTCTCTACATCTATGTTGACACACATTTGAAGTGCCCCCTTTTAAGACCCTTCTAAAGCATGCAAGTGGTAATCCAGTCCCCATCTTGCTTTCTCTTATCTTCACCTAAGCACCATTATGACTCCCTCCTTAATCTCAAATCCATAAAAGAAACTCAAACTGTTATCCTGGAAAGTATTTAACTAAGTCTGTTGAGGGCTTGTTTCTATGTGTATTCTCTGGCTCACATACATTTTTATTAAAATTCTCCACTGGATTGAACATTATTACATTGACATCAGGTTAAATTCATAATTCATAGTTTATAACCCCCTTTAGCCAGTAATAATGACAAACATCTCTATCAGAGCTTTTATCCAACTTTTGGTCAGTGCTCTAAGCCTGCTTCATTCACATAGGGTTGCCCTGTATGGCGTTTTTCAGCCTATCCCTCTAAGTGATATGCCTAACAGCTTAAAAAAAGGAGGAGTACAGAAGACATGTTCTTTATAGCAGTAAAATGTGGCCTTGATACTCACATGTTGGCCTGCCTCCCAGAAGCTAACCTTTGCTTTACAAGCTTATGATAGGAACTATCCAATGCTTTCTGAGTGACAGATATTTCACAAGACTGTGACATCTTTTCTTGCCTCTGCATAAGTCTCCCAAAGCAATTAAAATTGGTGAAATAGAAGCTTTTAAAAAAAGCAAATAAATAGTTTTAGAAAAACATTGAAGAGAATTAGAGTGAGCTGCATCCTCTTTTTTCATATTTATGTTCAGAATTTTAATGGGACTTGACTCTGAAATCATTCCACTAAAGCGGAAAATTAATATTTTAATATGTCTACCATTCCAGCAAGTAGAAATAAGTAAAGTGGAATAAGTAATAGAGAAAATCTTTTAGTATTAACTATATTGATGAATATTTATCACCTCTCCCCATCAGATATCTGCTTTTCGGCATGCCCATTCACTTCAATATACAGTAAATCATTGCAGAATACACACAAACAATTATTTTACATTTTATAGAAAACAGGGTGACAATTTCTTTTTAATAATTTTGATTAAATTTTGTCATAATTTTTTACTGAGTGAATCCAAAATAGTGAAGCATAACTAATATACAAACATTACCCAATAGGTTTTTCATGGAATTATAATATTCTTATCAGTTTTTCTAGATGGGGTTGCCAGAGAAACAGGAGGAAATAAAATGGCTTTCTGTCTGTGATACTGTCTGGAAATCTGTTTTGCTTCAGGGTCAAGTGTTGTAAAAATTTGACCCATATGGCTGATTTGTTTATTATGTGTATTCATTTATTTGTGGAAGGAGCAGACTGACCAAGGGATCCATTAAAACAAAAAATAATGCAAAAGCAAAAACAAGCAAGTTATTACTATTAAATGACTCTGTACAGTATACAAATGAAATTAGATTTTTTTATCCATGTGCACAATTAGCTATGCTATCAAGAGAAGAGTTACTTATACATGGGATAAGCATATATCCATGATATCAATGACCATTCTTATTACACCTGACCTCAATGCTTCTCAATATCATAAGTAAAGACCTCATTGGTAACAGGCACCTTTTAGTTACTGCTTCATCCTTGGCAACTACTTTACCCCAAAGAGAGTTGTCATAATTAAAATATAAAAGTGACCAAGCCTTATCTCCAAGAGGACAATTAAATAATCAATTAAAACATAGTAGAGTAAGTAAAGTGGGTTAGAGTAATATGACTTTATTTTTCACCAGGTGACTCTGGTAAACATGTAATATATAAAATAATTTATATATTGTACCTAGAACCATTGCTACTATGAAGTTAACATTAAATAAATATTAGCCTGTTATGATAGATACTAAAGGCCCGATGCACGACATTCGTGCAAAGGGCTTGGCCCTCGCAGCCCCAGCTGCCCCGGCTGCCCCTTGCAGCCCCTTGCAAACCCCACCAGCCCCGACCAGCCCTGACCGGCTCTCGCAGCCCTGACTGGCCCTTGCAACCCCTCGCAGCCCCTCACAGCCCTGGCCGGCCCTCGCAGCCTCGGCTTCATCCGGTAGGTCATATAAACGGTCCTTCTGCTGTTCGGTCTAATTAGCATATTAGCTCTTTATTATATAGGATGTTATTATTACTATATTCATCTAGTTTCATTCCAGAGATAACTACCTTTCCAAAATATATTCAATATAGATCATACTGCTCTTAAAAAGAAAAAAAATATATACACATTAATATATATGTACATATATGCCCACATATACACATATGTAGTTAAAGCAAAAATATTTGTATAACCAATCTTCAAAAATAAAAGGTGATTTGCTGAGAAAACTGGAAAGCCACATGCAAATGAATGAAACTGGATTACAGTTAGTCCCCATGTACAAAAATTAATTCAAAATGGGTCAAAGACCTATATATAAGACCTGAAACAGTAAGTTACATAGAAAAAAATATAGGTACAAAACTTGAACCTTGGTCATGGAGAACATTTTATGAACTTGACCCCAAAGGCAAGGGAAGTAAATGCAAAAATAAATGAAGGTGATTATATCACACTCAAAAGAAACTGACAAAAAAACAAAGAGGCAGCCAACCAATGGGAGATTATATTTGCCAACAGTGGCTCTGACAAAGGTTTAGTTTCCAAAATATACAAAGAACTCATAAAACTCAACACCAAACAAACACCAATCTAAAAGTGGGCAGAGGACCTAAAAATACACCTCTCTCAAGAAGACATACTTACAAATAGTCAATAGATATATGAAAAGATGTTCAACTTCACTGACAATTAGGGAAATGCAAATCAAAACTACAATAAGATAGCACCTTACACCTGTTAGAGTGGCCATTATCAAGACCAGCAATAGCAAGTATTGGAGAGGTTGTAGAAAAAGGGAACCTTTATTTACTGCTGGTGGGAGTGTTGACCAGTACAACCACTATGGAAAGCAATCTAGTGATTCCTCAAAAAATTAAGAATAGAGCACCATACAACCGAGCAATTGCTCTCCTGGGTATATACCTGAAAAACTCAAAATCATGTATTTGCAAAGATATATGTGCCCCTATGCTCATTGCAGCATTATACACAGTAGCCAAGACATGCACACACACAAAGTTTCCTGCAATAGAGGACTAGATAAAGAAGATGTGGTACATATACACAATGGAATACTACTCTACTACTCAGCCATAAGAAAAGATGGAATAGTGCCATTTGCAACAACATGAATGGACCTTGAGAACATTATGCTAAGTGAAATAAGTCAGTCAGAAAAAGCTAAGAACTATATTATTTCACTCATATGTGGGATATAAAACTGAAACAGGTGAACACAAACAGCAGTGTGGTGATTGCCAAAGGGAAGGGGTGGGGGGAGAAAAGGTTCCTGATATAAGGTTACAAGAAAAGATTTGACTTGGGTGGGTGGTAGGCACATGGTGCAATATACAGATCTTGTAACACAGAAACACACACCTGAAACCTGTATGTTAATGTTGACCAATGTCACCCCAATCAATTCAATAAACAAATATTAAAAAATAAATAAAAATAAAAGGTGAAAATTCCTATACTTGATGTTAATGCTAGCACTTAACGTTTTGGCTTAAAAAAGGAGAAATGCTTCACTCTCTATGAATGCAGTAAAACTATAGATAAACTAATTTGTCAACATACTCAAATATGCGAATTTTTACCAACTTTTTATTTAGAAAACAGAGTTGCCTTTTTATGTCCTTAAAATAGTCTCTGTTTAAAGGGCAATCTCTAAATTTCTATATTCTAAAAATATGTTTTGTTTTCAAAAGACATCACAGCCAGAAATGACCTCAATTAATGTTATTTTTTAATCTTGCAGAAGTAATATAATTAAAACAAAACAAACAAACAAAAAAGACAGAGTCTTTACCCAATTTTCTCAGTGGTTAGAGCATAAGCCCAAAGACTGAAGGGTCTTGGGTTTGATTCAGGTCAAGGACACTTGCAGGATTGATCCCCGGCCTGGTCAGTGGTATGTGGAAGGCGATCACTTGATTTGTCTGCCTCACATCAATGATTCTCTCTTTTTCTGTCTTCCCCTCCCTTACACTCTCCTTAAGAAATCAATGGAGACTAAGGCTTAAGGTACATGTGATGGTTTAAAAGTTATTTCTGTATTGTGAAAGTGACAAAAGTAGCTTTTCTAAAATAATTTGATAATTTATATGAAATTTTAAATGCTTATGTAATTAAACTAAATATAAATATATGTTTAAGTTATTAAATGTATTTATTTAAAATATATCTGTTTATATATTCTTGCTAGATAAAATTTAAGATTGGTTGGCTACAACTAGAAATCAGATTATCTTATATATGAGTACATAACATATTTTAAAATATATGTAATTAAACTCGACATGAATGAAAATATTTAATAGGAATATCCTGGACTTCTCCTGATATATTTATCATAGGCAAACATTTTGTTTCTAAAAGAATGATCCCTCCCTGGTGCTTTTACTATTTGAATTGATAAAATTGTCATGGGTTGTGAAATGGAAGCATGGTTTGTAAAATCTCATTCAATTTTATATCTTCTACAAAAATACTGAAAATCTATAATAATAAAAGCATAATATGCTAATTAGTCTGGACAGCTGAACGACCTTCTGGACGTCATTCCAGACATCATTCTGGATTAAGCCGTGGCAGTGGGGGCCGAGGCAAAGGCAGTTAGGGGTGATCAGGTGAAGCATCCATCTTATATGAAAACTGCTGTTTGAAATTTTAACCCTGCTAATTGGCTTCTGTAAATTCTTGATTGCTAAGACTACTCCCACTTCAGCAAGGCCATAAATCTTCCCCAGACAAGTTTATCAGTGCTGGCGCCAGGCTAGGCCTCTGGTTGAGGTTTCAAGGCCCAGCACATACGGGCTCTTTAAGAACTTGCAAAAGGGGCCAGAACCACTCCATATTTGGGAGACAAAGAAGGTAAAATCATATAAATAGGGAGAATTCCTGCATGTTGGGGCCCAGAATTTGAGATACATTTTCCTCTGGACCCGTGCATAATAAATGTAATTCTATCTCTCTAAGTATTGCTTTGTTCTTCTTCGGTTTTCTGTAACACAGGCAGGAAGGAGAGCAGTTAGGGGCAATCAGGCAGACAGGTGAGTGGTTAGGGGTGATCAGGCAGTCAGGCAGAGGTGGTTAGGGGTGATCAGGCAGGCAGGTGAGCAGTTAGGGCAATCAGGCAGGCAGGCGAGCAGTTAGGAGCCAGCGGTCCCCGATTGCAAGAGGGATGTCCGACTGCCAGTTTAGGCCCGATCCCGCTGCAGGATCAGGCCTAAACCGGCAGTCAGACATCCCCTGAGGGGTCCTGGATTGTGAGAGGCCTAATATATATATATTAGAGGCCTGGTGCACAGATTCGTGCACATTGAAAAGAAATTAATTAGAAGGTGACTGGCAGGGCTGGACTGGGTGAGACGAGCTAGACACGCCCTGGAGTCAACCTTCCTTGGTCCCTCCCCAGCCAGCCACACCTGGGACAGTGCCGGGGCTCGAAGGGTGTCTGCGGAGTGAGCGGGTCCCTCCAGCAGGTGGGGTCCCTTGGCCTGACCTGCTGGGATCAGGCCGAAACCGGTAGTCCGACATCACTCGAAGGGTTCCGGAGTGCGAAAGGGCACTCTGCAAAGTTGCGATCACTCGGCAACTCCTGCATTGAGTGTCTGCCCCCTGGTGGTCATTGCGTGTCATACCTATCAGTAAGACGGTCGAATGGTCGGATGGTCGAATGGTTGGACAATCACTGGGCTTTTATATATAAATAGATAGATAGATTATATCTATATCTATATCTATATCTATATCTATATCTATATCTATATCTATATCTATATCTATATCTATATCTATATATCTATATGTACATCTATCTATAATAATAAAAGCATAATATGCTAATTAGACCAGACGTCCTTCTGGATATCCTTCCAGATGACCTTCTGGATGAAGCTAGGGCTGCAAGGAAAGCCAGGGTCCTGGATGCCTGCCAGTGGCCGGAGAGTAGTCCTGGGTGCCTGCTGGTGGCTGGAGGGAAGCCTGGGTCCCGGGTGCCAGAGGGAAGCCAGGGCCAGCAGTGGGGGAAGGAAGGCCTACTCTTGCATGTGTTTTGTGCATTGGGCCTCCAATATATATACGGGATTCTAGGAATTAAAGGGAATGGAGCAATAAATGGCCCAAATGTGAATCATTTTCCCCCATTTTGTTCCATCACTATCCACACTAAACTGTATAGTGGATATTCTCAAATTCCCAGAGGATACATGTGGGTGACAGATCACAGGTATATTGTATAAAGGTATTATCTGACCATAATGGCTTTATATATTTATGAAATGAAATTGAAGTTTACTACAAGAGCTATAAGCTTTCATATTTGATCCTTCTTTTCTTTGGTAGCTAGGAAACTAGAATCTCAAAAAGGACTATTAGAACATGTCAATTCTCTTCCTGATCTATGCTTTTTGAGAATGACACATAGTGATCAGAGCATGGGTTTTGAAGGTAGAGAGACCTGCATTGAAATCTTGTCTCTATCAATTGTCAATGTAACAATTCATGCATCATTTAAATCCTCTTATAAAATAATCCAATAACACCAATAACACTTGATAGAGCCAAATTACTGTGCTGCCCCTCCCTGTAGACTGCAAGAATGTAACAGTTGCATGTACCTGCCAATAGGAATGTAGAGAGATAGACTCAGTCCATTTTAGGCAAGCTGCCCAGTGTGCCCCTGTGTAACTGGACCCCTCACCCTACCCCTGACCAATCATGGGGGTCATAAACACTCTCCCTGCCCACTACTCGAAACCCCCTTAAAGTCTTTGTGTTGGCGAGAGAAGCTCTCTTGGTCCCCGGTGAGCACTGGAGATGAGAGCTCGTGCTAGCACGAATAAAGGTTCTCTTGCAGTTACAGCGGGTCTTGGCTCCTTCCTGGGGGGTTTTTGGGGATTCTGAACACTGGGCATTACATTTGGGGGCGCGTCCGGGATCCCCAAGCCCCCCGAGGGACCCCCAAACCCGGAGAACCTGACTGGCCACGGTAGGTGTCTATTTTGTCTTTTGTCCCTTGTGTGAGCTCAAATCTGAATTTCTGGCAGTGCCCGAAGCGGTCTAGGCAGACGTGCTGGAGGACCACGGGCTAGAGGCATCGGGAGACGTCTCGATCCTCTTTCAGGAGGGATGTGTATGCCCCTCAGTTTCTGGGACGAGGTGGGTCGCTCCCGCTGGTCGGCGTGAGGCCGTCGTCCACGCTTCTGGTTCTGCTCCAACGCACTCACGTTGGAAGGCTTTTCTTAAGGATCCTCTGTTTGTGTGTGTTGATTTGTTTTTGTTTTGTTTTGTGGACTCTCTTGATGGACGCTATGGGACAGACTCAAAACACTCCTTTAAGCATTATGATTGATCATTTCAAGGAGGTTAAGGGAAGAGCTAGCAACCTCAGTGTGGAGGTCCGGAAGGACCGGTGGCAAACTTTTTGTTCTAGGGAGTGGCCGACTTTTAGTGTTGGATGGCCGCCAGAGGGGACCTTCGACCTCCCCACCATCCACCGGGTGAGGGACATTGTCTCTCAGCCCAAGAAGGGACATCCTAATCAACTTCCTTATATTATTACTTGGCAGGACCTCGTGGAAGATCCGCCCTACTGGCTTAAGCCCTTTCTGCCCCCACGCCCCCCAGAGCCAAAACCCATACTTGCCTTACAGGAAACGGAGAAGGTAAAGGAGAAGAAGGACCTCACCCTGCCTTCAGCACCCCTCTACCCTGTCTTGCAGGGGGGAACTGAAGAGGAATTAATCTTTCCTCCACCGTACCAGCCCCCTAGGAACTCACAAAGGGGCAGTCCTCCACTGCCAGGAGAGGCAGAAGGGGCTCCGGCAGCAGAGAGGGGAGGAGGGGCTCCGGCAGCAGAGAGGGGAGGAGGGGCTCCGGCAGCAGAGAGGGGAGGAGTTCCGGTTCCTGCGGGGAGCCCGCCCCTCACTAGACAAAGGGCTCAGAGGGAATTGCTTATCCTGGCCGCTGACTCCACAGTGAAGACTCTGCCTTTACGAGCGGCAGGGCCCCCAGATGCGGAGGGAAATCAGCCCTTTCACTATTGGCCCTTTGCCACTAGTGACCTGTACAACTGGAAGGCTCAGAATCCTAAGTTCTCTGAGAAGCCGGCAGGACTTACTGACTTGTTAGACTCTGTCCTTTTCACCCATCAGCCGACATGGGACGACTGTCAACAGCTTTTGCAGGTCTTGTTCACCACAGAAGAGAGGGAGAGGATCCTCAACGAAGCCCGGAAATTAGTTCCGGGCGTGGATGGAAATCCCACCACCAACGCAGCCCTAATAGATGCTTCCTTTCCCCTGACTAGGCCTGAATGGGATTTCAACACGGCAGAAGGTAAGGAGAGGCTCCGGGTCTACCGCCAGACTCTAATGGGGGGGTCTCCGCATGGCTGCTAGGAAGCCAACTAATCTGGCCAAGGTAGGGAATGTTCAGCAGGAAAGGGATGAGTCCCCGGCTGCCTTTCTGGAGCGGATCATGGAGGCATTCCGTACCTACACCCCCATGGATCCAGAAGCTCCCAATAACAGGGCGGCTGTGGTCATGGCCTTTGTAAACCAATCAGCCACAGATATTAGAAGGAAACTGCAGAAGGTAGATAGGTTAGGGGAGAAGAGTTTAAAGGACCTGCTGGAAGTAGCCGAGAAGGTGTACAATAACAGAGAGCCCCCGGAAGAAAGGCAGGCTCGTGCTGCGGCGGCTGCTAGCAGCAAACAAACCTGAGACCTAGCTAAGATCCTGCTCGCCACCACCGCGGACTCTCCCGAGGAACGGAACCGCCGTCTCCGCCGACTCGCCGGCAGCCAGGAAGACTGTAAGGGGACCACCCGGGGCGGGAGGCGGAAGCTGCAGAAAGATCAGTGTGCTTACTGTAGGGAGATAGGGCACTGGAAACAAGAGTGCCCAAAGAAAACCAGCAAAAAGGGTGGTGGAGCGGATCGAGTAAAGGTTCTGGAGCTGGATGAACTGAGTGATTAGGGGAGTTGGGGTTCGGACCCCCTCCCCGAACCCAGGGTAACCCTTAGAGTGGAGGGGACCCCCATTGACTTCCTTGTCGACACCGGAGCACAACACTCAGTCCTCCGTACGCCTCAAGGAAAATTAGCAAATAAGAAGTCTTGGGTGCAAGGGGCAACTGGTATGAGCCAGTATTCATGGACTACCCGAAGAACGGTGGATTTAGGGACGGGACGGGTATCCCACTCTTTTATGGTAATTCCGGAATGCCCCTACCCCCTGTTAGGACGAGACCTACTCACTAAGATCGGAGCCCAGATAACTTTCAGACAAGGGGGGCCTCAGGTTACTGATGGCAAGGGCCACCCTATTCAGGTCCTGACCATGAGGCTGGAGGATGAGTACCGGCTTCACCAAAAAGCCTCTCCAGTAGAGGACAGCATGGACGAATGGCTGCAGGAGTTCCCCATGGCTTGGGCAGAGACAGGGGGAGTGGGGCTCGCCGCCCACAGGGCCCCAGTCCTGGTAGAATTAAAACCAGGGCAAGGCCCGGTAAGAATCAAACAGTACCCCATGCCCCAGGAGGCCCGGAAGGGAATTCAGCCACACGTTCGGAGACTGAGGGGCCTAGGGGTGCTGGTCCCCTGCCAGTCTGCCTGGAACACCCCCCTCCTGCCAGTCAAGAAGCCTCACACGAATGACTACCGGCCAGTACAGGACCTCCGGGAAGTAAATAAAAGAGTTATGGACATACACCCAACAGTCCCCAACCCATACACTCTCTTAAGCTCTCTGGCGCCCTCCCGTGTCTGGTATACTGTGTTAGATTTGAAGGATGCCTTTTTCAGTTTGCCGCTGGCACCCCGCAGTCAACCCCTGTTCGCCTTTGAGTGGCATGACCTGGAAGAGGGCTACAGTGGGCAACTGACGTGGACCCGGTTGCCTCAGGGATTCAAGAACTCGCCCACTATCTTCGACGAGGCTCTAAACGAGGACCTGGGTGAGTACCGGAGAACACACCCCTTCCTCACTCTCCTTCAGTATGTGGATGATATCCTGATTGCAGCAGACACGGCTGAAGACTGCAAGCAGGGGACAAGGGACCTGCTGGCCTCCTTGGGGGCCCTTGGGTACCGGGCTTCTGCGAAGAAGGCCCAGATATGCAAAGAAAGGGTGAGTTACCTGGGATACATCCTAGAGAGAGGACAGTGGCGGTTGTCTGACGCAAGAAAAGAGACTGTCCTGAAAATCCCTACTCCCACCTCCCGGAGGGAAGTAAGGGAATTCCTAGGGTCGGCTGGCTACTGCCGCCTCTGGATACCGGGTTTTGCTGAGATCGCCAGGCCCCTATATGAAGCTACCAAGGAGGGGAGGGCGTTTGAATGGACTGAGAAAGAAGAGACTGCCTTTAACCAGATAAAGAAAGCCCTTTTGGCTGCTCCAGCCCTGGGCCTGCCAGATATCACGAAGCCATTCCACCTCTTCGTAGATGAACACAAAGGAATAGCGAAAGGGGTTTTAACTCAAGCCTTGGGCCCCTGGAGCCGCCCAGTGGCTTATTTGTCCAAAAAGTTAGACCCTGTAGCTGCCGGCTGGCCACCGTGCCTAAGGATTATTGCGGCAACGGCGCTTTTAGTCAAAGACGCTGACAAGCTGACTCTGGGGCAGGAAGTCTGGATCACCACCCCACATGCCATTGAGGGAGTCCTGAGGCAACCTCCTGACAGATGGATGAGCAACGCACATATAACACACTACCAGAGTCTCCTTCTCAACCCTCCCAGAGTACGGTTTCTTCCCAGTGCGGCTCTCAACCCTGCCACCTTGCTGCCCGACCCCGACCTAGATGCTCCCCTACATGACTGTGCAGGAATCCTGGAACAAGTGCATGGGATCCGGAAGGACCTGACCGACCAGCCCCTTCCAGATGCAGACGTCACCTGGTTCACGGACGGAAGCAGTTTCGTACGGGACGGAAGCAGGTATGCGGGTGCAGCTGTAGTCACTGAAACGGATACTGTATGGGCAGAGGCCCTGCCCTCCGGGACGTCAGCCTAGCGAGCAGAGCTCGTCGCCCTCACTAAGGCACTGACACTGGGAGCTGGAAAACGGCTCAACAACTACACAGATAGCCATTATGCGTTTGCCACAACTCATGTTAATGGGGCAATCTTTCAGGAGAGGGGGTTACTAATGGCAGAGGGGCGGACTATAAAATATAAGCAGGAGATACTCGACCTGCTTACGTCCTTATGGCTTCCTGCCAAGTTAGCTATCATCCACTGCCAAGGGCACCAGAAGAATGATGACCTGATAGCAAGAGGTAACCGAAAGGCTGACCAGGCAGCCAAGGCAGTGGCCCTTACTTCGGTCCCCACCATGGCCCTACAGCTCCCAGACCCAGGGGACCCAGTTTTGCCAGTTCAGCCAGGATATTCCCTGGAGGAGTTACAGCGCATTAGGAAGCTTCCCCAAGCAAAAGAGGAGAAGGGGTGGTGGTATACACCGCAAGGGGAGCTCATACTGCCGAACCAGCTTGGAGTGTCCATGATAAAGCACATGCACCGGTCCACTCACCTGGGGGCACGCAAATTAAAGGACTTAATCCGACACGCCAGAATTAAGATCCACCAACAGGACATCAAAATAGAACAGGTCGTATCTGCCTGCAAAACCTGTCAACTCACAAATGCAAGAACCGGGCCGAGTGAAAAAGGAGCTCGGCTCAGAGGAACCAAGCCCGGAGCACAATGGGAGGTCGACTTCACTGAGGTTAAACCAGGAAAGTATGGCTATAAATATTTATTAGTATTTGTAGATACCTTCTCCGGATGGGTAGAAGCATACCCAACTAAGCATGAAACAGCTCAGACGGTGGCCAAGAAGCTGCTGGAAGACATCTTGCCCAGGTACGGTTTTCCCGCTGAGATAGGGTCGGACAATGGACCAGCCTTTATCTCGCAGGTAACGCAGGCAGTGGCCAAGGCCATTGGGGCAAATTGGAAATTGCATTGTGCTTATAGGCCCCAAAGCTCAGGGCAGGTAGAGAGGATGAATAGAACTCTAAAAGAGACCCTTACCAAACTGACCATGGAGACTGGCGGGGACTGGGTGGCTCTCCTTCCATATGCCCTTTACCGGGTTAGGAACTCCCCCTACACCCTGGGTTTTACCCCTTATGAGATCATGTTCGGCCAGCCACCCCCTAGAATCCCCAACCTTAAAGCTGACTCTCTTGCAGAATTTGAAAGTCAAGAACTGTTTCTTTCCTTGAGAGGGCTCCAGAAGGCGCACGAGGACATTTGGCCGCGCCTCCGCGCTATCTACGAGACTGGCCCAACCCCGACTCCTCACCAGCATAAGCCGGGGGACTGGGTATACGTCAAGAGACACCGCCGGGAGACCCTTGAGCCACGTTGGAAGGGTCCTTACGTCGTGGTGCTGACGACCCCCACCGCTCTCAAAGTGGACGGCGTCGCCACCTGGGTCCATCACACCCACGTTCGGCCAGCAGACCCCTCGGCGATCCGTGAAGACTTCATCGCCCAGTGGAGCGTTAGTCGAGACCAATGCAACCCGCTCAAGCTCAAGCTGAGGCGTTCTCAACCTGCCTGATGTTGGTAACCCTGCTCGCGGCCACTCCCACCACCGGGAGTCCCCACACCCCCTTCAACATCACCTGGCAGATCATAGACACCAGCTCGGGGACAGTAGTTAACGAGACTTCTCAAATCCACCCCAGAGACACTTGGTTCCCGGACCTCTATATAGACCTTCTTATCTTCTTTCCTGACATAACAGCTGGAAAGCTTATTGGGAATCTCAGAACATTCTATTTCTATGTTTGCCCCGGGCACTCACGAGGACACACCCAGGACTCATGCGGGGGAATGGGGAGCTACTTCTGCGCCTCTTGGTCGTGTGTCTCAACTGGGCACATCTGGTGGGCTCCCCCGAAAACTGACGACCTGATAACCGTGACAAGGTCGGAGGCGCCGCCTTGCCCTATGGGATTTGGGAGGTATCTCTGCAACCCCGTGCGAATGTCCTTCACAAAACAGGGGAAAAAGGCAAC
Organism: Eptesicus fuscus; assembly: GCF_027574615.1. Taxonomy (NCBI): domain Eukaryota; kingdom Metazoa; phylum Chordata; class Mammalia; order Chiroptera; family Vespertilionidae; genus Eptesicus; species Eptesicus fuscus. The sequence continues at coordinate 51,992,397 of NC_072481.1, read as the reverse complement.
AGGATGGGATGCTGGAAAAACTTGGGGAATCAGACTTTACCATGAGATGAGAGACCCGGGGGCGCTGTTTACCCTCCGAGTACAGGCGACACCCCTTACCCAGAAAACCCGTGCAGGGGTGAGACCCAACCGAGTAATGGCCCTCCGGCCCGCCACCCCCCGAGTGTCCATGCCCAAGAGCACCCGGACTCCAGCTTCACAGCCCTCTACATCCCCAGTCCCTATCAGGACATCGCCTGCATCCCCTATCCCGGCCCGCGGGCTTCCGCCTGATGCAGACCCCTTGTGGAACACGGTTGTCGGAGCATTCCATGTTCTGAATGCTTCGAGGCCTGACCTGACTGAGTCCTGTTGGCTCTGTCTAGATATCCAGCCACCATACTATGAAGGCATTGCTCTTAGCGGCAAATACACTACAGCCATTAATTCCAGCTCCTGTAGGTGGCAGCAGTCTGCTGCAAGGCTAACCCTCCAGACAGTAACAGGACAGGGCACTTGTATAGGCCACGTGCCCCCAGAACAGTCGCATCTCTGTAACGAGGTCCTTACTGTTCCCAATAAGACAGTGTATCTACTTCCCCCTGAAAATACCTGGTGGGCATGTTCCAGTGGCCTCGCCCCCTGCATCCACACAGGAATCCTCAGCTCCCCGAGGGAAGGCTTTTGCACACTCGTCCAGTTGATCCCCAGACTCATATATCATACGGGGGAAGAGATACTTAACAGGTTTGGCTCTGCCAATTCCAGAAGCAAGAGAGAGCCTATTACCGCCCTGACTATGGCTGTGCTCTTGGGGCTCGGGTTGGCAGGAGCAGGAACAGGGATATCATCACTCGTCATCCAGGATAAGAATTATGGGATTCTGAGGGCGGCCATAGATTTAGATATGGAAAGAATCGAGAAATCAATCTCTCATCTACAGGAGTCACTCACTTCCCTATCGGAGGTGGTACTACAAAATAGGAGGGGATTAGACTTATTGTTCATGCAGCAAGGGGGCCTTTGTGCGGCTTTGGGAGAGGAATGTTGCTTCTATGTCGACCACTCCGGGGTTGTAAGAGAATCTATGGCCCTCCTGAGAGAAGGATTGCAGAAGCGCAGGTTAGAAAGGGAGAGATCACAGTCCTGGTATGAATCTCTATTCAACTGGTCCCCCTGGTTAACCACCCTCCTCTCTGCCCTAGTTGGGCCCCTTATAATCCTACTCCTGCTGCTGACCGTCGGACCCTACATCATCAATAGATTAGTTCAGTTCATCAAGGAACGAGTAGGGGTCGTGCAGATGACGGTGCTACACACTCGGTATAAGCCTCTACCAACGGAAGAAGAGATGGGGGTGCCAACTGACCCATGATTGGGTCTGTAAGTCTCATGACAAAGGGGGGAATGATAGAGCCAAATTACCGTGCTGCCCCTCCCTATAGACTGCAAGAATGTAACAGTTGCATGTACCTGCCAATAGGAATGTAGAGAGATAGACTCAGTCCATTTTAGGCAAGCTGCCCAGTGTGCCCCTGTGTAACTGGACCCCTCACCCTACCCCTGACCAATCATGGGGGTCACAAACACTCTCCCTGCCCACTACTCGAAACCCCCTTAAAGTCTTTGTGTTGGCGAGAGAAGCTCTCTTTGTCCCCGGTGAGCGCTGGAGATGAGAGCTCGTGCTAGCACGAATAAAGGTTCTCTTGCAGTTACAGTGGGTCTTGGCTCCTTCCTGGGGGGTTTTTGGGGATTCTGAACACTGGGCATTACACACTTAGTTGTAGTGGAACCTCAGTTAATAAATAAGTATTTATTAAATGCCTAATATGTGTCAGCCACTATGCTAGATACAAGAAAAATAAAGCTATGCAGGGAGGCATAGGAAGAAGAGTAGATGAGAAGAGAGAAGAAATGAAAACAAATGCAGTACTTACCCATGCAGAGTGTGTAGTCTATTAGGAAAGACAAAGTTAAAACAATTGGTAGCATAAAACATGATATTATGAAAAAAAAAACCTTAATTAGACAATGTCCCTACATTTTTAAGGGCATTCTTTAGAGAACAGTCTTAGATTGTGTTTAGCAAAAGCAGGGAAAGACTTCAATGCATGTAGTTTATTTGGGACATGATCCCAGGAGGTACAGGTGAGGAGCTGGGAAAGTGAGACAGCAAAGTAAGAAAATGATTTGCATAAATGGGTGAGTTACTGCCAACAGTAAGTGCAGCTCAGTCCCACTGAGGAGCTTCTGAGAAACCAGGTGAAACCTGGAGTAGAATCACTACACAAAACAGACAGACAATAAGGAAGCTAAAAGATTTTGTCCATTGACTACCACTCCCCACTGGGTATAAACTCTCTTCTTTTTCCAGGTTACACCTGGCTTATTGCTGGCTGAGCAATTTTCTTCATACCACCTGGTGAAGCAGGAATTTTAGGGGGACATAGGCAAGCTTAGGGATTTTTTTAGAATTGGGGTCCATGGGAAAAAGCAAGGGGCTGCAGCCTGGGAGAAGGTACATTTCCATAACACAAGGAAGCCAGGTGCAGTTATATTTCCAAAAGACAAGGAGGCAGCAACAGGTATATTTCCATAAGACAAGGGAACTGGAAGTAGCCAAGAAAGGTCACATTTACAAAATAAAGAGAAAGAAGCCCTTCATTCAAAAGGAAGGAGGGGGAGAGAACCTCACAAGTCTGATGTGAGTTTCTATCTTTGAGCCCTGGAGTTACTATAGTAACCAGTCTAAGGGAATAGTGACCAATCAGAGGGGATATCAAGGCACCAGGATATGAAGCCTATATAAGCCATGGGGAATAAGAACCCAGTGGGACTCTTCCCCCTCCCTACGTGGGAGTCTGTACTTGTTCATCAATAAATCTCCACCTTTGCTATACCACTTTCTGTCCATGGATTCATTCTTTGATTCCAGCAGACAAAGAATTTGGGTTCCAGTCCAGAAATTCGGTATCACTGGTAAAATAGAGGTGAAGGTGCCTGAGAATGCTTTTCAGAATGTAAAAACCTATATTTTACAGCGTTGGGGAATTCAGGTGGGCAAAGAGCTCTAGAGTAGAATTTCAAAAGCATATGCTTCAATATATTGTTGAGATACTTTATCAATCAAAATTGAGCTTTTCACAGTTTTGTCCCAAGAGCTCTGGTCATCAAATTTATATCATTTTTTAATAGATTGCTTTGATTCTACACCTCAAATTTAGAACTTCCAGATCAGTTCACCACATTTAGGAATGACAAGCTGTTACTCTCTCAGTCAGACAGCTCTTGCTCAGCTCTAAATAACACCACCAGTTCTATAAGATACTCAACCAGCTCCCTTTCTTTCACTCCCATGTTTCATTAGTTCCACAGAGTTCTGCTGTTACCCCCTCCCATTCTCTAAAAAATGACTACATAGAGCAATTGTTCTAGTGTCTTCTCTGATAGTCTCCCAAGACAAACAAGAAGGTTCTTTGTATTTTTAAGGTACTACTCATCACTCAGTGAAATATGAATAAGACAGAAAAATACCCACCTAATAGCAAACATTTATAGAACCCGTCAGTTTGACAATGTGAAAAAAGCAAATTTCAAGTACGATATGTCAGGTTTTAAATTCTCGCCCCTGCTATCTTTAAGTATCTCATTTTAGGAAAATGATTTATCCCTGCAGGCTTCATAAAACCAGTGAAACCCAAATAACATATCATTGGTAATATAGGGTTGCTATCAATTTTATCGTAGTGATATAGTAAGGAAGAATTAAAAGATGTATTTAAAATGCCTAGTTCAATGCCAAATGCATAGGAACACATTCAATAACAGAGACTATTATCATTGTTAACAGCAATTATTTACACAAAAAAAAAAACACCCATAAAGATGATATTAACAAATCTTACTGAAAATTATAATTAGTTAGATGATAAAACTATTATATTGTCTCTCACAGGTGAATATAGAAACTTTTACAATTTATGTGCAAATCTACACTGCATTTCTTCAGTTTATTATGTGCTAACTCCATATAATTGGGAGAAGAAAAATAACTTTATGTACTACATAATTGGAAATTTAAACAAAAAAAAAGAGAGTTGATATCAAAATTTCAACAATGGTAGGTATGCTAAAGATATGTCTACAAATACATATTTTAAATCCACTTACAGGAAATGCATTTTTCTGTACAGCTACTACTATTGCTTATGTTTTGTTCTAATATCACCATTTTTTATCACTACTTTGAGATTTTAAATATGTATTTACATCACCACTTTGGACTTTGAATCCTTAAAGTATATTCCTGCAAGTATATACACAGTGACTAAGAGCAGGAAAAACAAGATTGATATTAATATTTCCCACTTAGATAGGCAGGATTACCCAAAACATTACAACTTTATTTACTTCTTATCTATATCCACACCCAAGAGAGAAATGTTAGAAATAGCACTTGCTTCTTAAGAATCAGTCAAATCCTTCACATTGGTTCATGGACAATGAATATTGGAAAGCATTGCTTCCTCCTTATATGTGTTCAAGTTATTAAGTTTACTTATAAGAACTTAGTTAAGATAGCATGCTGCCTTGTGCTTCCAAATGTCTTTTGGAGGTTTCCTAACTGCCCACCACTTTATAAAGGTCATCATTCACTAGTGCAATCGTTCCAGAAGATTGCCACCTTACTTATAAGGGGCATTTTTCTTGTACAACATCTTGCAGGTTGCACATGAGACCTGTATAACTAGAAAGAGGAAAATGATTGATGATTAATGAAAACATTACCTACAGGCTGACAGCAGCAGAGAGTAAGACTTTACACTAAATTGGAGTGAAAAATGCCTTACCACTAAGAAAAGATAGCCAATAGCTAACCTAAAATAGCAAAGAGAAAAGAGCTCTTAGTTATTTGGAAATAAAAGTATAGATTCATGCTATTCTTTTATTTATGTATTAGAACCTATTATCTAAAATATTTTAGTATATATTATGAAGATTTAATGATGAATTAGATAAGTATCTTACCTCAATAAACTTGTACTTACAGGAGCAATCACAAACATATACCTGTTTTACCATAGATTTTGAGTAAAAAATAGAAAGCTCCCCAAATCTACCTGGCCTTTTCTATATTTTGTTTGTAATCCTACTCATTTTATTCTTATATCCAGTAATCCATAAACCTGACCACACATCAGCATCATCTGAAGACTTCATTCAAACTTAGATTTCTTGGTCACATCCCCAGGGATTCTGATTCAATACTTCTGCATATGATATGAAAAATTTTGTTGGTAACAAGATCACAGATAATTTTTGTTGGTAACAAGATCACAAAAATTTTGGTGGTAACAAGATCACTGCTACTGTTTTGGGAACGATACTTTGAGAACTACTGCTTATGGAGATAATGACAACTTAATAGAGTAAAAGAAAAATGCTTATTTTTTATATTGAATCAAACTGTTCCTCAATAAATTTGTAAACATAATCTCTTTGGAACTATATAAAACCAAGAAAATAAACACTTCAAATGGAAAAAAAAAAAAACACACACACACACACAAAGGAATTACAAACAAATTTGAAATTTGATGACTGACATACTATTATATGGAAACTCTATTGAATGAACTAAAAGGTGTGAATCTAAATTTAATGTAATAGACTCTTTTCCTAAGTAGAGAAAAATCTATCTCTTACTAGTTGAAAGTCAAAATTACATATATATTATTCATTATATTAAAATCACTAAGGTGAAAAGTTATAGGTGCAATGTCAAGCACTATATATTATGTCTTTATTCAGAAAAGTCAAAATCTTTTGTGTGCACCTATATTTTTTATAATAACTTTTCTTTACTGAGTTAGATTTGACCAAAGAATAAATTAATAATTTTATAGCTGATGATGAATCTGTTGAAAATATTAAAAATATCTTACCAAAATCTCTGCAGAGAAGTCTTGTAGTCATCATAAGGACAAAAAAAGGCAGAGATATATACAGAAATATATACAGCATTCTGTATGGTCCATCCTCTCAGCTTTAGAAAATAAAAGTCACTTAAGGAAATACAAGTTAAAGTTTAACCAGTTTCAATTTCCAAAACTTCTATTTAAGTGATATATGCCTACATCTACATATTTCTTGTGCATGGTATTGACATAAGTGATGATTAATGACTGCTTTCTCTTTAGCATATAAGCATGATACTGTCCTTTGCTGGCTTTAAGTGGGCTTTCCATATTTACATGTAGAGGAAACAAGACTTCTTATAACAACTACTCCTGAGACAAACCCAGCTATGAAGAAAAAATCTCTCTATATAAAAGCCTAAATGACCATTACAACCGAATGACCAGAACAACTGGAATGACCGGAAAGACCGGTCACTATGACCCACACTGACAACCAGGGAGCAGACGTTCAATGCAGGAGCTGCCCCCTGGTGGTCAGTGCACTCCCACAGCCAGCCTCTCCTGGCTGGCCAACCTCCCGTGGTCCCTCCCCCTGGCTGGCAGGTCCCATTCGCCTGATTAGGGCTGGGCCCTGGGCTGGGACGGGGCATTGGGGGTGGGGGGCAGCAGACGCGGCCCCTTTCCCAGGTGAGTCAAAGGCTGGCTTCCTCCTCAGAGCCAGCAGCCACCCTCCCGTGGTCTCTCACCCCTGTCCCTCCCTCTGGCCAGCAGGCCCTGTCCCTCACCCCGGACTGCAGGCCCCAGTTGTGGCACAGTGGTGAGGGAAGGAAGGGGGCGGGGGGCAGGAAATTGCGCAGTGGTGGAATGCCAACGGCGGCATCCATTCCTTCTGCACCTGACCCTGCCCATGCATGAATTTCGTGCACTGGGCCTCTTGTAGATAAATAGATAGAGTTGGAGCTAGAGCTAGAGCTAGAGCTAGAGCTAGAGCTAGAGCTAGCGCTAGAGCTAGAGCTAGAGATGAAAGAGATAGATAGAGACAGAGACAGAGACAGAGACAGAGACAGAGACAGAGACAGAGACAGAGATAGAGATAGAGATAGAGATAGAGATAGAGATAGAGATAGAGATGACAGAGGTAGAGAGAGATATATTCAGGAGAGAGAAGAGAGAATAAATGAAAACAAGACCAGTGATATTTTTTTCTGTGGTACACAAATATATTTATAGATTTTCTCCTATATAAATATGGGTGCTACAGTCCAAAGAAAGCTTGGACCTTTTTGCCCCTCAAATAGATAATAGTGTTTCCTAAGTTCATTTATTTATTTATTTTTATCAGGATATAATTCATTTGACAGTATACTAGGGTCAAGGACTTAACAAAAGAATAGGGAAAACACAAAATGGAAGGGCATGATAAAAAAAAAAAAACACCATTCTGTTCATAAAGCGGGGACATTTGAGTTAAAAACTAATATGAAAAGTTCTATACCTTCTTTGTTTATTTGTCTATTTGGGAGGTATGAGTCTTTAGCTCTTACCTTGAATCTGGGTCAGAAGACACATTAATATTGACACAATATTGGATAGAATGCTAGTACTGCTTTAAACACTACATCTGTTTGTTTTTGTTTTGGTTTGATTTAGTTTGGTTTTGGGTGCATTGATGTACATGAATGCTAGGATTTCTGAATTTACATAAAACCAGTGAAATTGGAGAACCCTCACAATAGTTCTGGTAGCTAACTTGCTAGAAGAAATGCTAAGAAAATTATTACACTTTTATGAAAAAATTCTTAATATTATGCTCTTCTAGAAATTCTGCATTATAATGAAAACAGCTGTGTTTGCTAAAGTCTCTTTTCTTTAATGGTGATCCACTTTAGTGCGGCTGTTTCACTGACTTGGGCCTCCTCTGAGAGTCCTCCCCTCAGCTGCCAACATTAGTGCTCCCATGCTGGGCATGTCAATCCCATTGGTTCAGTTTCATTTTGTGGTCACAGGTGAAATGTACAACACTCAGGTGCCAGGAAGGGGAGAAGGTTCTAGTAAAGCTTGAACATCCGCAATTCAGTTGAGGCCAGAATGACTATTCTCTGTGTTACTTATTCAGAATTAATTTTCCACAGGAGACAAACTGTGAATCAGTGGAGAGTTCAGAGCATTGATATCTACTTCTAAATGCTTCACAGAGCTGCACTTCTAAATTTATTGATAAAGATGTGCTCACAAATTTTATATTTTAAAACTAAGATAGCATTAATAAATCCCTAACTTTCCACCCACTATTGTTTAAAAAGCAACCAATCAAGCATAATACATTCATTAGAGCAGACTCTTTCTAAAGAGGTTTAAGAATGTATATGCAAAGTAAAATTTGGGAAGAGAATATGCCAATAGTTTAGCTCCTCCTATGCAGGAATAAGTAAGTCCTATTGTTTTATAAATTGCTATAGAACATATAAATATAATGTATACTTTCTAATGCTTATCCTGGCATCTAAAAATCTATCCACATTTTCATTAGAAAAGAGAACCGTCTGTTGAGCCAGGCTCCCCTTGGGAAATCCTGAGCTTGTTGACACAGACACTTGGCGATTAGCCATGTGTCTGTCCCTCTCCCCTCAGAGAAAGAACAGGTTTCATAAATTGTCACTAGTGTTCCTGCTTCATTGAAATCATAAGACTGCTTTATTGCAAGAAGAAAATTTATACACGTTAAATCAATGAAGAACATGAAAGCACAGACTACTAGAAAATTCTTGTATCGCTGTCTCTCTATCTTAGAGTATTATGCACACTAACTGCTACACAATAATTCTATTAGAGACGAGGTGCTGAGTTTTTCAGGACCCCAACTGAACAAAGAACTTTGTGATTTGATGCAATTTCTGTGACAACTACTCAATTTTAAGCCAAAGTAGTCAAATAATTATTGACCAGGCTGTGCCTATGGATCTTAATAATGGAAAACCTTTTTCCTTGCTTGTCCACCAAAAAGCAGTGGTGGTGCAGGGTGGGATTTGGGGTACGGTGTGTGCAGTTGTGTGTTTGGGTGATTAGGGTTCTCTTCTATTCAGATTTCTGAAATGAACGAAATAAATCTCCATAGTGGTAGAAGCTGAGAAAGCAGGAGAATTATATTTGTTACTTAGCAGAATTTCAAGATACATAACAGCATCTTGAACATTTTACAAAATGAAAAATCTTTTTTACTGTCATTTTAATTTTATTCTTACACTTGTTCCTTTACATCAAAATTAAATAACTGATTTAGGATTCAGTAAAGGTAAGTGTCCATTGTAATTATCTCATGTTGTGTAACTAGTCACTTGTAGAAGAGTGGCTAAAAATATGAAAGCATCATTTATTTTGCTCAAGACTTGAAAATGACTGGTTCAGCAGTTCTCACTTAGGTTCTCACATGAGGTGATTTTTTTTAAAAAAAATGTATATTTTTATTGATTTCAAAGAGGAAAGGAGAGAGGGAGAGATAGATAGAAACATCAATGATGAGAGAGAATCATTGATTGGCTGCCCCCTGCATGCCCCACACTGGGGATCGAGCCAGCAACCCAGGCATGCGCCTCCTTGACCGGAATCAAACCTGGGACCCTTCAGTCCACAGGCTGATGTTCTATCCACTGAGCCAAACCAGCTAGGGGACATGAGGTGGTCTTGAAGCTTCTCCACTTACATGTCTGGCACCTGGTCTAGAAAGATTTCAACATGTAGCAATTGAAAAGATGGGCCTTCTTTGGAATCTCTTCTCTCTCTCTCTCTCTCTCTCTCTCTCTCTCTCTCTCTCTCTCTCTCTCTCTCTTCTACCCCCAAGTGGGTGTATGTGTGTGTTCTTTCCAAATACAGCTTTATTGTAACGGGGCTTCTTCCATAATGACATACAGAGCCAGTGTTTAAAGAGCTCCAGAAAAATCAATAAGGCCTTCACTACATAGCCTCAGAAAGCATGCAGTGTGATTTCTACCACATTCTCTTCGTTTAAGAAGTCTCAAAGGTAGGCCCATTTTCAAGAAGAGAAACTGACTCCTCCTTTTGACAGGAAAAGTGTATCAGAACACTTTACCTGAACAAAAAATGGATTAAAAAAATATAACTAGTGGGATTTTAAAAAGTAATGAGACAAATGAAAATGGGAAAACAAAATACCAAAACTTATGGAATGAAGCAAAAGCAGTTCTACCAGTTAAGTTTGAAGCAACAAATGCATACATCCAGAAAAGTATTTTTTTAAGATCTCAACTAAACAATCTAATTTTGAACCTTAAAAAAATTAGAAAAAAATGAACTAAACCCAAAGTTATCAGAATAAAGGAAATAATAATAATAAGAGCAGAAATAAATGAAAGAGAGAAGAGGAAAACATGAAAATAGATTAACAAATCCAAGAGTCAGTTGGTTCTTTAAAAAGACATAGTAGACAAAACTTTAGGTAGACTAACCAAGAACAAAAAAGAGAACCCAAATAAATAAAATTACAAATGAAAGAGGAGACATTAAATCTGACAACACAGAAATACAAAGAATCATAGAAGACTAAACTACTATGTAATAATATAAAACAAAAAATTGGATAAACTAGAAGAAATGAATGACGTCCTAGAAAACTACAACCTATCAAAATTGAATCGGAAGAAATAGAAAATATAAACAGATGAATTACAAGTAAGGAGATTGAATCAGTAATGAAAAACCTCCCGACAAAGTAAAACCCAGGACCAGATAGTTATCTGGTTAATTCTACCAAACCTTAAAGATTATTCAATGGCAGTCTTTCTCAAATACTTTCAAACACTGAAGTGGAAGGCACACTCCTAAACTCATCTTATAAGGCCAGTATCACCCTGACCGCAGAAACAGACAAGAACAGTACAAGAAGAGAAATCTATAGGCTGGTATCCTTGATGAATACAGATGCAAAAAAATGCTATCAAACTGAAATCAACAGTACCTTTAAAGGATCATACACAGTGATCAGATGGGATTCATTCTTGGGCCATTAAGGATAGTTCAACAAATCCTAGCTACTGTAAATTGTGCTGCAGTGAACATAGGGGTGCATACAGCCTTTCTGATTGGTGTTTCTGTTTTCTTGGGACATATTCCTAGAAGTGGGATTACGGGGTCAAATGGAAGTTCCATTTTTAATTTTTTTGAGGAAACACCATACTGTTTTCCACAGTGGCTGCACCAGTCTGCATTCCCACCAGCAGTGCAAGAGGGTTCCTTTTTCTCCTCATCCTTGCCAGCTCTTGGCTTTTGTTGATTTGTTGATGATAGCCATTCTGACAGGTGTGAGATGGTACCTCATTGCTGTTTTGATTTGCATCTCTCAGATGATCAGTGACTTTGAGCATATTTTCATATGTCTTTTAGCCTGCTATATGTCTTCCTTCAAAAAGTGTCTATTTAGGTCCTGTGCCCATTTTTTGATTGGATTGTTTACCTACTTTTTATTAAGTTGTATGAGTTCCCTATAAATTTTAGAGATTAAACTCTTATTGGAGGTAACATTGGCAAATATGTTCTCCCATGCAGTGGGCTTTCTTGTTGTTTTGTTGATGGTTTCTTTTGCTGTGCAAAAGCTTTTTATTTTGATGTAGTTCCCTTGTTTATTCCCTCCTTAGTTTCCATTGCCCTAGGAGCTATATTGGTAAGGACATTGTTACCACAAATGTCTGCTATTTTGCTGCCTATGGCTTCTTCTAAAATTTTTATGGTTTCCATCTTACGGTTAAGTCCTTTATCCATTTGGAGTTTATTTTTGTGTATGGTATAAGTTGGTGATCTAGTTTCATTTTTTTGCATGTATCTGTCCAATTTTCCCAACACCATTTATTGAAGAGACTGTTTTGACTCCATTGTATGCTCTTGCTTCCTTTGTCAAATATTAATTGAGCATAATAGTTTGGGTTGAACTCTGGGTTCTCTGTTCTGTTTCATTGATCTATATGTCTGTTCTTGTGCCAGTACCAGGCAGTTTTGAGAACAGTGGCTTTGTAGTATAGCTTGATATCCTGTATTGTGATACCTCCAACTTTGCTCTTCTTTCTCAAGATTGCTACAGCTATTTGGGGTCTATTTTTTTATTCCAGATGAATTTTTGGAGAGTTTGTTCTAGGTCTTTGAAGTATGCCATGGACATACACAAATCAATAAATGTGATTCAACACATTAAGAGAATGAAACATCAAAATCACATAATCAAAAGGTTGGAGTAGGGAGTGGAAACAGTTGGAGGGGATTGACATGGGGGAAAGGAGGACATCTGTAATACTTTCAATAATAAAAATAAAAAAGTTTAAAAACCTATAATGGCTATCATCAACAAATCTACAAAGGACAAGTGTCGGCAAAGATGTGGAGAAAAGGGAACCCTCATACACTGTTGGTGAAAATACAGATTGGTGCAGCCACTGTAGAAAACAGTATGGAGTTTCCTCAAAAAATTAAAAATGGAACTGCCATTTGACCCAGTAATCCCACTTCTAAGAATATATCCTGAGAGACCCGAAACACCAATCAGAAAGGATATATGCACCCCTATGTCCATAGTGGCACAATTTTACAATAGCTAAGATTTGGAAACAGCCTCTAAGTGCCAATCAGCAGATGAGTAGATTAAAAGACTTTTGGTACATTTACACAATGAAATACTATGCAGCTGTAAAAAAGAAAGAACTCTTAACCATTTGCAACAGCATGGATGGACCTGGAGAGCATTTTGCTAAGTGAAATAAGCCTGTGAGAAAAAGATAAGTATCACATGATCTTACACATATGTAGAATCTAATGAGCAATATAAACTGATGAGCAAAAATAGATCCAGAGACATAGAAGCATTGAACAGACTGTGGAACCTCACAGGGATGGGAGGGGGGAGGGTGAGTGGAAAGAGATCAACCAATGAACTCATATGCATATATGCATAATCCATGGACACAGACAATAGGGTGATGAAGGCCTGGGATGGGGTTCGGGCAGGCTAGAAGAGGTCAATGGGAGGAAAAGGGTCATATGTAATACTTTCAACAATAAAGATTATAATTTTTTTTTAATTTAAGATCACATAATCATCTCAAATGGTTGCAAAAAAAAGTTTTAGACAAAATTTAGCATCCATTCATGATAAAAAAAAAAATCAACAATTGTGTACAGAAGGAACATATTTCAACATAATAAAGGCCATATATGACAAACCCACAATTAACACATTCAGTGCTAAAAAGTTGCAAGTTTCTGTCTAAGACCAGGAATGAGACTAGGGTACTTACTGTCATCACTCTTATTCAAAACAGTCTTGGAAGTCCTAGCCAGAGATATCAGGCAAGCAAAAGAAATAAAAAGTATCTGAATCAGGAAGGAAGAGTGTCCCTGTTTTCAGAAGACATGATCTTACATATAGAAAAATCCTAATGACTCCACCAAATAACTGTTGAACTAATAAACAGTTTCAGTAAAGTTGTAGGTTATTAAATCAAATACAAAAATCACTTGCATTTCTATATACTAACAATGAGGTATCTAAAAAAATAAATAAATAAAATAATCTCATTTGTAATAGCATCAAAAACAATAAAATAGTTAGAAATTAACAAAAGAGGTGAAAGATCTGTACACTGAAAACTATAAGTTATTTGATGAAATAAATTAAAGAAGATATTAATAAAGAAAATAGTATCCCATGTTCATGAATTAGAATAGTAATTATTGTTAAAACATGCATACAACCCAAATCAATCTATAAATTTGATGCAGTAAGATTTTCAATGGATTTTTTTACAGAAATAGAAAAAAAAAATCTAAAATTTACATGGAACCAGAAAAATGTCCATACTACCCAAAGCAATCTATAGATTCAATGCAATCTGTATTAAAATACCAATGGCATAGTTTACAGATCTAGAATACTCCAAAAATTTATATGGAACCAAAAAAAACAAACAAAACCCAAATAGCCAAAGCAATCTTGAGAAAGAAGAACAAAGTTCAAGGAATCACAATACCAGACATTAAGTTATACTACAAAGCTACTGTAATCAAAACATCCTGGTACTGGCATCAGAACAGGCATATAGATCAATGAAACAGAACAGAGAACTCAGAAATTGACCTAAGCCATTATGCTCTACTAGAGGCCCAATGCACAAAGATTCGTGCAAGAATGGGCCTTCCTTCCCCTGGTTGCTGGCACTGCCTTCGCTCCGGCCGGAGCCACCTTTTCGCTCAGGCCCAGAGCCACCTTTCCGCCTTCCCATGCTGCCCAGAGGCCCGGAGTGGCTGGGGCGGGGCGGCTGGGGCGGTGCAGAACACCTGCGTTGTTGCCATGGTGTCACGCTCCGCCGCCCGCTGCTCAGTGCCTGCATATGCAAATTAACTTTCCATCTTTGTTGGATTAATTTGCATACTCACTTCTGATTGTCTGGTGGGTGTCACAAAGGTATGGTCAATCTGCATCTTACTCTTTTATTAGTGTAGATCAGGCGTCCTCAAACTACGGCCCGCGGGCCACATGCGGGTGTTTTTGCTGTTTTGTTTTTTTACTTCAATATAAGATATGTGCAGTGTACATAGGAATTTGTTCATAGTTTTTTTTAAACTATAGTCCGGCCCTCTAACGGTCTGAGGGAAAGTGAACTGGCCCCCTGTTTAAAAAGTTTGAGGACCGCCGAAACCGGTTTGGCTCAGGTGGATAGAGCGTCGGTCTGCGGACTGGAAGGTCCCAGGTTCGATTCCAGTCAAGGGCATGTACATTGGTTGCGGGCACATCTCCTGGTGGGAGATGTGCAGGAGGCAGCTGGTCGATGTTTCTCTCTCATCGATGTTTCTGGCTCTCTAACCCTCTCCCTTCCTCTCTGTGAAAAATCAATAAAATATATTTAAAAAAAAAAAAAAAAAAAAATAAATAAATAAAAAATAAAATAAATAAAAAGTTTGAGGACCCCTGGTGTAGATTAATATGTGACAAAGGAGGCAAGAACACACAATGGAGTCAAGACAGTTTCTTCAATAAATGGTGCCTCAGGTATGTTTAAAACATGCAATACCTGAGTCTTTAGTCAGGATCACTGACCTCTTTTTTTTCTGATTGTCAAATAAAAAAATTACAACAATCAACACAACAATAGTGATCCAGTGTGAATGAATCAAAATTATACCTTTTTTGTTGTTGTTGTTAGATCAGCAAAAAAACAAAACGTTTGGATGTGCCACAGAATTTTAGTAATTAGTTGTGTGTGCCATGAGATAAAAAAGGTTGAAAATCACTGATGAATACATGAAGCATTGTTTTTGTAGGAAAATTAACTTAGTTATAAAAAGTTCAAAATTGAGTTATTGGATGTTTATAACTACAAGCTAAAACAAAACTTGCAAAAAATAGGTAAAAATGTTTAATGAAATATATTGTATATACAACAAAAATAAAGTGACATATTTTAACTTAGAGGATGTATATAAATTTAATGCTAAACCCAATATTTATACTTAGTGTCTTACAGGAGTGAAAAATGCAGTTAATGAAACTCCTTTCAACAGAATTCACCACAGGAAAGATTTATATTATCTTAAAATTAAGTAGTGTGTCATGACATTATATATACTATATATTTCTTTTGAATAGAATGTGGGTCACTTTAGGGCCTATTTGAACTCTTCTGCTTCTAAAACAAATGACCATTCATAAATCTAAATTCAAAGTCTTTTAAGATATAGGTTTCTTGTAGTCAACATGTGTGTTTCCCACAGTAAAAAACTTGTAAACCTTTATAAAGTTTCTTCTTCAACATCACTCAGTAAAATAGGCTGTTACAGAATGTGTTAAAATCTACATTTCTATTTTTCCTTGTAGTCACTTACTACAATGTTTCTTTCTTGTATTCACCTCATCTGTCAGCACTGGTTATTTAACCATCCCTTACCCTGCACTAATACCAAAATTCAGATTCTAAAAAAATGACTGTACCTGCAAAACACAGCCCTCTCAAATTACTGTCCCTATTTCTTTGTAATAGCTGTTCTTATAAGGAGAAGCCCACACCTAGAATTCTTCTAAATGCATTTATCCTTCTTGATATACAGTTCAAGATGGCCCAGGATCACTTTCCTGATTTCTAATCCTATATAATAAAAGCCTAGGTGGCATCGCGTGACATCGTCACAAGATGGCCACCATGATGTCATCACAAAATGGCTGCCACAAGATGGCCAGCAGGGGAGGACAGTTGTGGGCGATCAGACCAGCAGGGGAGAAGAGTTGGGGATGATTGGGCTGGCAGGGGAGGGAAGTAGGGTACGACCAGGCCAGCAGGGGAGGGCAGTTGGGTCCAACCAGGCCAGCAGGGGAAGGCAGCTGGGGGCGACCAGGTCTGCAGGGGAGGGCAGTTGTGGGGGACCAGGCCTTCAGGGGAGGGCAGTTGTGGGGGACCAGACCTGCAGGGGAGGGCAGTCAGGGGTGACCAGGACTGCAGGGGAGGGCAGTTAGGGGTGACCAGGCTGGCAGGGGAGTGGTTAGGGGGTGATCAGGCTGGCAGGGGAGTGGTTAGGGGGTGATCAGACTGGCAGGCAGAAGCGGTTAGGGGCAATTAAGCAGGCAGGCAGGCAAGCGGTTGGGAGCCAGCAGTCCTGGATTGTGAGAGGGATGTCCAACTGCCCATTTAGGCCCAACCAGATTGGAGAGGGTGCAGGATGGGCTGAGGGACACACCCCCATGCATGAATTTCATGCACTGGGCCTCTACATACACTAATAAAAGAGAAATATGCAAATTGACCATACTTCTGCAATGCCCATCAGCCAATCAGGCGTGAGTATGCAAATTTACCCAACAAAGATGGTGGGTTAATTTGCATACACAGGCACGGACAGGCTGGGCAGGGCAGGATGCCTGCTATGATGGGGAGGACAGAGGGCAGAGGGAGCTACAGGAACAGTGCTCCACCAGGAGCGAGGACTTGCAGGCTTCTGGGCAGCCAGGAGTGAAGCCAGGGGAAGGAAGGCCTATTCTTGCATGAATCTTCGTGCAACCAGCCTCTAGTTACTCTATAAATTCCCGTGGTTGAGCCTGGACTCCAGAGGAGAACTAAATTCTATTTTCAACTTAATTCTGTATTGCATTTTAAAATACACAAAGCACTTTTACATATATTATTTCTTTTGTTCTGAAGCAATGAACTGTGTCTCCAAGGAACTAAATGACACTGGCCTAAGATGACAAAAGGCAAAGAGTAAAGTCAGGATTTTAATTCCTAAATTTGTGTACTTTCCATCGTTCTTTTTTTTTTTTTTTTTAATGTTCACAAATGTATTCTGACCCTCTTAGTGCACTATGTCAAACATAAATTATATTGTTACCAACAAATACCTCTCATTGCTCCTATGTTTTTATCCCTTTAATTTGGGGAAATTCAGGGTTTCTAAGAATATTAATGAAAATTGTTCACACTCAAGTATTGTGCCACGATTTTATTTCTTATTATACTTAGCAGGTGTAGTATTATTGAATTGATCTTAGGCTTTTTTTATCTAGTAAGGTAACAATTTATAGAGCATTATTTTTTAATGTTTATTTGTTAAATTTTATAAGTCTCCATATTCTCAAATTTATATCCTGTGTTGTACTGGTCTACAAAATCATTTAATTTACCCTAAAATTTACCTTTTCAAACAATATACAATGATTTAGCATCTAAATTTAAGTTGGCTGTTAAAACCTAGCATCATTTAATTGATGTACTGAAAAGTTCACAAAGTTGAACCACTAGCCAGTATTTTCCCCTTTGAAAACAGCTGCTTTTTTTTTTTTTTTTACTATTCTACTTTGCTATAGGTCATTAGTTACCTTATCTGATTGTACCAACAATTAAAATGTTCTGAAGTAGGTTCTTATCAGTGTAGTGTGGTGATAAGGGAAAGCTGGAGCACTAAAGTAAGTTAAATCCTCATAATTTATGACTCCAGATGTTTAGATTGACATTATTTTTCTCCATATTCTTTTTTAAGAAAATACATATTTTGGAAAAAAAAATTTTTTTTGAGAGAGTATTTCATTTTCAGAATCCTGGCGACATTAAAAGAAAGGTATTTATTAATAGTTGCTACAGGCTATTTTAACTACTATGAAACTCTTCACCATTAATGTGTCTTGTTTGACATCATTTGACATCAAGGATTATGGTTCTGAAGGCACTTCTTCTTTTTAATGACTATACATATTCTATTTCAGAAAAATGCTAGGAATAATTTAATTCAGTTTTGACCATTACTTCAATTTTACTGATTTTTTCAAAACACAACTTTCATCCTCCAATCCAACTTCTTACAGGGTATAATTTTGAAATTTTCACACAAATGCTCTACTACCTATTTGCCAAACAAAGGAAAAATTGAATCATATTTTGCTATTTCAAAGTTTTCTCACTATTTTATCTATACCTTTTTAATGCATATTTGGTTACAAGGGTCAGAGAAAGTCGCTTGAGCTAATCTGGTGTATAATTCTCTTAAACAAAATGTGTATACATTTGGTTAAAGACATTAAAAAATAATTTGAGTAGTTCCCAACCTCTAATAGTTGTAAATTAAGGGCTAGCTATCTGTGTTGTCCAATGTAGAAATCTGTTGATAAAATTATGGAGCAGTTTACATTTCTAAAGTTTATACATGGTCTCTACTTGCCCTTGTGGCTTACATAAATCAATTCCAAACCTCCTGTGTCCTAGTGGCTGCCCCCATAGCAAAGAAATAAATTATACAGTTTGAGCTTACCTCAGAGCCAATGATTCTGCTAACATTTGCTCCTGTATTAAAGTCCAAGCCAGCACTCTAGCCAGGTGGCTACCCACATTTTCCTGTTCTACTTTCACAGTTAGGAAAGCATGCCCGTTTTCACTGGCAGGAATTCACATAGCCATTGTGAGAGATGTAGTATCCAGATGAAGAAGTAGGGGTAGCAAAAACCACCTCATTATGCTAAGATATCCCAATAAAATCAAATTACTATTTACAAAACCTAAAGACAGAAAAAAGTCTTGGATAATATGAGATGGTATAGAACTTTCCCATTGCCTAAATCACCATATCTGGGCTAAAAAAAAAATGCAAAATGCCCCACATTCTAATAAAAACTGCAAACAGCTGGGGCAAATAAATTTTTTAGGGTTTATTTTAAAGGGGCATAACTAGACAAGCTGTCACCAGGAACCTCCTCAATGCACCCATTTTTAGTCTGGGATGGTCTGTGCATGGTGGATACTCATTGTGACCACCATGTCCATGTGCACCTATCTCTAAATGAGGAGGTATCTAAAGTATTAGTTTGTAGAGATTTAGGGACCCTAACAGACACAATAGCTGGCATTTTATTCCTCTCTTGAACATCTTGCAAATACACGGATCTTCCCTGAGCAGGGGACAATTGGTTGTGGGGCCAATCTCAAGGAAACAAGAAGACTGATATATTTAGTACTGTAGACCACAAGGGCAACAATCCATCCCACCTCTCATTAACTGTTATTGTAGCCTTACAGGTGAGTAATCTGGGTTTCTTAATATTTCTGTATTAGGGTCTCTAGAAAAATGTTTATAGGATATATATGGATTTCTGTAATTGGATAAAATAAATATACATTTATAAAACTAGTTCACATCATGAAAGCTGGCAAGTCCAAAATCTGCAGAATAAGCAACCTAGTTTGGAAGAGTTGATATTCACTTCAAGTCCAAAGGCCATCTGCTGCAGATTTTTTTTTGTTAGGAAAGATCAATCTTATACTGTTTTTAACCCTTCAGTGATTGGATGAGGCCTATCCACATTATGGAGGACAAAGTCTATTAATCCTATCTCATAAAAGAGTAATATGCAAATTGACTGTCACTCCAAGACACAAGATGGCCACCTCATGTGGTCAAAGATGGCTACTCCCATGTGGACACAAGATGGCCTCCACAATATGGCCAGCAGGGGAGGGCAGTTAGGGGTGACCAGGCCAGCAGAGGAGGGCAGTTGGGGGAGACCAGATTAGCAGGGGAGGGCAGTTGGGGGGTACCAGGCCTGTAGGGGAGGGCAGTTGGGGGGCAGGACTGCAGTGGAGGGCAGTTGGGGGGGACC
The DNA here is from genome assembly GCF_027574615.1 of Eptesicus fuscus. NCBI lineage: Eukaryota > Metazoa > Chordata > Mammalia > Chiroptera > Vespertilionidae > Eptesicus > Eptesicus fuscus. The sequence goes on along the minus strand of NC_072481.1, from coordinate 51,972,369 downwards.
AGGCCTGCAGGGGAGGGAATTGTGGGTGATCAGGCCATCAGGGAGGGCAGTCAGGGGTGACCAGGCCAGCAGAGGAGGGTAGTTGGGGGAGACCAGGTCAGCAGGAGAGGGCAGTTGTGGGCAATCAGACCAGCAGGGAGGGCAGTTAGGGGTGACCAGGCCAGCAGAGGAGGGCAGTTAGGGGTTACCAGGCCGGCAGGGGAGGGCAGTTAGGGGCAACCGGGCTGTCTGGGAGCAGTTAGGTGTCCATCAGGCTGGCAGGGGAGTGGTTAGGGGGTGATCAGGCTGGCAGCAGAAGTGGTTAGGGGCAATCAGGTAGAGGCAGGCGAGTGGTTGGGAGTCAGCAGTCCTGGATTGTGAGAAGGGTGTCCTACTGCTCATTTAGGCCCGATCCAGGCTGGCCTAAATAGTCGTCAGACATCCCTCAAGGAGTCCCAGATTGGAGAAGGTGCAGGCTGGGCTGAGGGACACCCCACCACCCCCGTGCATGAATTTCTTGCACCGGGCTCTAGTTTAAATATAAACCTCATCACACACACACACACACACACACACACACACACACACACACACAAAATCCCTTGTAGAAAGATCCAGAATAATCTTTGACTATATATCTGAGCATGTGGTCCAGCCAAATTAGTCACAAAACATCTTACATGATATTGAATTATATGGCCAACTCTTCTTCATTGGGATCCCAGTAGAAGAAAGCAGTGACATTCATTATGTTCACCCCATATAAATGCTCAAATTTCCAATCAGTTAAGGGAAACAAGAAGTATTTGTATTTAAACAATTTGTTGGTATTGTCATGAGAAGTTGCCCCACTGTAAAAAATAGCACAGCAACAGGCCTAGTCAGTATACTGCCTAGGATGCCTAAGCCATACCTCACAAATCAGGGAACTGTGCAGTGGGGAGGACCACAGCACCTCCAGAAAATCTGATACATGTGCTTCCAATCATTGGCACACTTTCCACACAGAGAATATCTGTGGTGGTCAGAAAAGCTGTCAGAACCAACCAAGAAAGCAACCTACAACACCATCTGTTTATAGAGAAACACATGTAACTTTCCCTCTCTTGTCTATGAGCCCCAACTCACTGCAGGATACATAATTTAGAGGAGACAAGAAGAGGATGTATCTCAAAGACAGACACGTATCTCTCACCTCTGAATGTGGAAGGAAGAGGAATGATATGTTCAGATGTCTGAGGAGGGGAAACGGTTGAAATAAAGATGGAGCTGAGAACTAAAACAAACATAGGTTTGAAAGTAACAGAGTGTTCTGCAATCTGTCCAATATTATTTGGGACGGATAACAAAATGTTTCCCAGAATATGACTGAAACAGTGACTGGAGTAAAATAAAATAAAAAATAAATTAAATTAAATTAAATTAAAATAAAATAAAATAAAACAACACCATGTTTATAATGTATTAATTTGGACCACTTAATAAACTCACCCTTAAAGGGGATAGGTAAGCAGTGCACACACTTGTAAACGTGAATAAGTAGTGCAATGCTATCTGTCTGTGGTGGCTAGAGCTCCCTCGCTCAGCCCCCTCAGACATCCCCATTCTCATTATTCTAGTGACAGCAATCCCTTTCTTTGGAGAATTTCTCTGCAATTCCAAATAGTCATGCTACGACTTTGAATCAGGTGCTCCCTCATCTCAGGTAAGTACAAATTGTTAGTTGTAAATATAGTCATGGGGATGTAAAGTACAGCACAGAGAATATAGTCAATAATAGTGTATTAACTATGTATGTTGTCAGATGGGTACTAGATTTATCAGGGTGATCATTTCATAAGGTATATAAATGTCTATCACTATGTTGTACATCTGAAACTAATATAATATTGCATGTAAGCTCCAGAATCACAAAGCATTCTATAGAAATGTAAGGATGGAACTGCTGAGAAACAAGAATAACAGGCGGGGAGATATAGCTCTTCCTTGTGGATTATGAGGTTAAGCTTAATCTGAAAGTCCATTTCAAGGGAGGAACAGGTTCATTTCTGCCTGTTAGTTCCAGAGACTCTGCTTGACCAGTAAGTTCCCATTGTTAATGTACTCAACTAGACGTTTCCTGCCTCCCTTCCTCATAAATATACTAGAGGCCCAGTGCACGGATTCATGCACTGGTGGGGGTCCCTCAGCCTGGCCTGCGGGGATCTGGGTCCAGGGTATGGCTGAAGCAGATTCGGGGCTGACAATGCCCCAGCAGCAACCTAACCCATGGCTGATTCAGGCTCCCTCCTCTACTGGTCAGAGTGTCTGCTCCCTGGTGGTCATTGTGCGTTAGAGCTAGCAGGAGAATGGTCAAACAGTTGGATGGTCACTTAGGCTTTTATATATATATAGATGGAGTGATACAGGAGAATGGGATTCCCCAAGCAGAGCCTGTCTTATTCTCAGGCATGTTTGGCCTGAGTACACTTCTCTGTAGGATAATGAGAGCTCAGGGGGTTGGGTGTACTCTATAATTTATTTTTCAATTCACCTTAGTTTGCATTTATACTACATGACTACATTCTGGTGCCATCTCTATAGGACAGTTTAAAAGTTGTAAAGGCATATGTCCAGGGCAATGGATGGCATGCCATGCCACATGAAGGAAGCTTGTCTACAATGTGAATTTGAAATAAGAAAACAAAGACAGATGTTAATGAGCCAATGCTCATTTTCCTCTTCTCAAAATCAGATGTTAAACTCATAATCACAAATGTGATGGTATTAGGAGGTAGAGCCTTTGGGAGGTGACTAGTATTAGATGAGGGTAGAATGCCCCCATGATGAGATCAGTGCCCTTATAATAGGAACTAAATGTGGAAGGTGGTCTCAGGAACTAAATAGGAAGGGACGCCTGAGCTTCCTCTTTCCCTCATGTGAGGCTACATCAAGAAGGCAACTATCTGCAGTACTAGAAGAGAGCCTCTCACCAGGAACAAAATCAGCTGCCTCCTTGATGTCAGACTTCCCAGCCTCCAGAATTATGAGAAATAACTGGCTGTTGTTTAACCACCAGATCCATGGTATTTTCTGATAGCAGCCCAACCCAAGTCAAGAGACAAGAAATAGTATTAGAGGTTCTTACAAACATCATTTGACCACTCTGTGCATAAAACATGACTCTACTGAGCTCCCCACAAGATATGTGCCTATACATATCTTTCTTGCCTAAACTACTTTGAATGGATTTCTGCAAATAGTATTGACCAATGCATGGAATTTAAAGATGAGGTTATTACAATTATTTTTTTTAAAGAAGGGGTAGTTTTAAGTAAAATAATGATGTTACTTTTAACATGATTAACTAACCAAACTATGAGGGGACTCAGAAACTCTCCTAAATATAGGACTTATTGGAAAATAAATAGAGATAAAAATGCAATTGTCATTCATTTTAAATAACCATGTTCCATGTGTTAACAACACCCCAAAGTGGTGGATTTAATTATTGGATTTAAAGGGAAACAGTGAGTCATAAACTGCTTCAACTTGATCCAGCATTTAGAAACAGCCCTCTTCAGAGATATACTGCCATGGAATAGAACAAACCTCAATATAATGAATCAAAGAGTCTGTTAAATGGCAAAACTGCAAACCTTGGATTCCATCCACTGCCTAAATTTTCCTAGTCATGGAGCTGGAACATTGTTGTTTAGAAAAAGGATAAAATTTTGGCCAAACAGAACCAGGCAGCTAAGCTTTCAAACTTCCACAATTACTTTCCAGCTTTTCAGAGAACAGTCTAGCATTCATGCTTTACCTGGTTGAAAGTGAACATTTCCCTGGAAGTAATGCAAGTCCTGACCTGTCATCTAGTGCCCACACAGATCTTGTAAATAAACAGCCTGGTGATATAGCTCCATTAACTGCAAAGGTCTGCTAAAATAACCAAGACATCAGTTGGAGTAAATTTTCTCCTTTCAGATAATAGCTCAACCCAACAATATACTTTGGGGGGTAGAGGGGGGAATCATCCTACCTAATAAAAGAGTAATATGCAAATTGACCATACCTCAGCTACACCCACAAGCCATGCCCATCAGCCAATCAGGAGCAAGTATGCAAATTAACCCAACCAAGATGGCTGTGGCCATGGAGCAAACAGGAGGCTTGGGTTTCCTCAGCGATGGAGGAAGCCAAGCTTCCTGCTCACCCTGGCCGGCCTAGGCCTCTGCTTAAGGCTACAAAGTTTCAATTATAGAAGATAAATAAATCCCAACAAAAATGGCTATGGCCATGGAGCAAGCAGAAGGCTTGGCTCTGCTCAAGGCTACAAAGTTTCAATTATAGAAGATAAATAAATTCCAGATCCCAGGACCTCTGCTTGGGTCACTGGGGGGTGTGTCCGGCCTGCAAACCAACACAGGCCCCTAGCCTAGGACTCCCCACGCCCCAAGGGAACCCCCACCTTGATCCAGGACACTCTTCAAGGCAAACCAGCTGGCCCCACCCATTCACCAGGCCTCTATACTATCTAATAAAAGAATAATATGCAAATTGACCATTACTCCAACACTCAAGATGGCTGCCCCCAGGTGGTCAAAGATGGCTGCCCCCATGTGGACACAAGATGGCCACCACAAGATGGCCAGTAGGGGAGGGCAGTTGGGAGGAATCAGGCCAGCAGGGGAGGGCAGTTAGGGGCAATCAGGCTGGCAGGGGAGCAGTTAGGCATCAATCAGGCTGGCAGGGGAGTGGTTAGGGGGTGATCAGGCTGGCAGGCAAAAGTGGTTAGGGGCAATCAGGAAGGCAGGCAGGCGAGCAGTTGGGAGCCAGCAGTCCTGAATTGTGAGAGGGATGTCCGACTGCCTGCTTAGGCCCGATCTAGGATCGGGCCTAAGCAGGCAGTCGGACATCCCTTGAGGGGTCCCAGATTGGAGAGGGTGCAGGCTGGGCTGAGGGTCACACCCCCCATGCACGAATTTGTACACTGGGCCTCTAGTATATATATGATTTCCAATTGTTACCAACATCCTCAACTCAATAAGACTTAAAACCACTTAGAAATGTTAAATTATTTCTATAATAATTTTGCTATCCTACTGTCCACAATTATTATCTGATATATTCAGGCCCCTTCAATTTCTAATGTCTCCATTAGACATTTCAAAAGCTGTGACTCTGAGCTTTTGGCTTTGTCTCTTACTTTAGAAAAATTAAAAGCCAAAAGATATGGACTATTTAATCACATCAATTTAATTACATTTATCACATCTTTTTTCTGCTCCCATTTTAATGATGAAATTATCTAAGTCCTAACAAAAGCTGTTTCTTGGTCAGAACTGAAACAAATGAGTTCTTACCACACTTTGTACAAAATTAAACAACAAATTCATAATAATAGCAAAAAGAAAAAACCTTGAAAGCCACAACTTTCCTCAATTATAGTGCATCTCCCTACTCCATTTAGTTTTAAAACAAACATTTAAATAGAATTCTCTGGCACACTGTGTCATTTTGTCTAATCTCTTACCAGCCACTTAATCAATTTTCCTATGTTCACATTGTTTTCCTTAAAAAATAAACTTTAATGGCAAAATTGAAAGATATTTGTATGCTTTTCCCAAGTTTATGCTTTTCCCACTCTTCTCAGAGGCATCCATTATCCTAACATTTTTGGGTATCACTTTCTGCCCATATGCTTTAATTTGCACTACTCACACTCCACACACACACACACACACACACACACACACCAATTTTTATATGTCAAATGTTTATTTATTTATATTATTTTTTTTGGGTGCAAATTAATTGAAATATTTGTTTGAGATCTATCCATGTTGGACAGTCTCAGGATTCATCATTTTACACTGATTCCTAACAGCCAATATATTGGCTTTCAAATGCTATGTATATTCTAATAATTTGCTAATCTGCATTTGATGCTTTTCTGAACTCTACATTGATACATATAATTGCATACTTAACATGTACTTTTGAATGTGCAATGAGCTTCACAAAGTTAAATTCAAATATAAAATTTTAGTAGCCTTTCAAATTTATTATCCCCTCCATATTTCCTGTTTTTGTAAATGGTAATTCCATTCTCCCAATTATTCAGGTCAAATGCCATAGAATACTTACTTTTTATTTACTACACTAGAGGCACGGTGCACGAAATTCATGCATGGAGGGGTGTGTCCCTCAGTCCAGCCTGCACCCTCTCCAATCTGGGATCCCTCTCACAATCCTGGACTGCTGGCTCCCAACTGCTCGCCTGCCTGCCTTCCTGATTGCCCCTAACCACTTTTGCCTGCCAGCCTGATCACCCCCAACCACTCCCCTGCCAGCCTGATTGATGCCTAATTGCTCCCCTGCCAGCCTGATTGATGCCTAACTGCCCTCCCCTGCAGGCCTGGTCTCCCCAACTGCCTTCCCCTGCAGGCCTGGTCCCTCCCAACTGCTCTCCCCTGCAGGCCTGGTTCCCCCCCAACTGCCTTCCCCTGCAGGCCTGGTTCCCCCCCAACTTCCCTCCTCTGCTGGCCTGGTCACAACTGCCCTCCCCTGCTGGCCATCTTGTGGTGGCCATCTTGTGTCCACATGGGGGCAGCCATCTTTGACCACATGGGGGCAGCAATCTTGTGTGTTGGAGTGATGGTCAATTTGCATATTATTCTTTTATTAGATAGGATAGAGGCCTGGTACACGGGTGGGGGTCGGCTGGTTTGCCCTGAAGGGTGTCCCGGATCAGGGTGGGGGTTCCCTTGGAGTATGGGGAGACCTGGGCGAGGGGCCTGTGGTGGTTTGCAGGCCAGCCACGCCCCCCGGCAACCCAAGCGGAGGCCCTGATATCTGGGATTTATTTATCTTCTACAATTGAAACTTTGTAGCCTTGAGTGGAGGCCAGGGCAGGACAGGGTGGGAAGCTTGGCTTCCTCCATCACCAGGGGCAACCCAAGCCTCCTGCTCAGCTCCAGCTCCATGGTTGCCACCATTTTTGTTGGGATTTATTTATCTTCTGTAATTGAAACTTTGTAGCCTTTAGTGGAGGCCAGGGCAGGCCAGGGTGGGAGGCTTGGCTTCCTCCATCGCCGGAGGCAACCCAAGCCTCTGGCTGGCTCCAGCTCTGTGGCTGCTGCCTTATTTGTTGGGTTAATTTGCATACTCGCTCCTGATTGGCTGGTGGGCATGGCTTGTTGATGTAGCAGAGGTAGGGTCAATTTGCATGTTTCTCTTTTATTAGATAGAATTCTCATCTTCAGTAGTAAATGTCCTCCACAGCAGTCTCCCTGGTCCCAAGACATAACCTTCTATCTTCCAGTTTCAAGTTGTTTAGTGAACAAAGTCATCTTTTAAAAATATGCTTCATCAAAAACTTCTCTGCATCCTGCAGCAACATCTGACCCCTGCCCCTAGAGTACACAACAGATTTCTTTTCCAGTCATAATTCTGGACTCAGATTTCCAGAGAGACATAACTCCTTTTCCCTGAACTCCTACCTAATTCCCTAATATTATAGACCTTCATCTTTTAGCTTAAATGCTATTTTAAAGAAAGGTTGTTTTTGTGCCCTTAACCTCAATATCTCAGCTTAAATACTATTTTTTAAGAACAGTTTATTGATTTTGGAGAGAGAGAATGAGAAACATTAATGTGAGAGGGTAACATGGATCGGCTGCTTCTGGCACACCCCTCCCTGATGGATCCTGCAAACTGGGCATGTGTTCTTGACCAGGAATCAAACTGGCACCTTTCAGTGCACCAGAGGATGCCCAACCAATTGAGCCACACCAGCCAGGGCTCAGGTTACATACTATTTTAAAGAAAGATTGTTTATGCCCTTATCCTCAGTCAGTATCCAGGTTATTTTATCTCAAAGCACCCTGATTTTTTTTTTCTTCTATAACATGTAATATTTTAAAAATTCCATACATACAGATACAGTTTGATTCTTCCAAGTCCTTGGTTCATTATGTACTGAAAAGTCTGGCCCACATATGACTCTATTCCTTAAGTATGTACCTGTTTATAATAGAAAAAAATCTATAAGTACAACACTAGAGCAAATCTTCACATTTTTAAGAACAATATTTTTGTTCCTTAAATCTATTTATGAATTCCTACCTCAACTTTTCCTTAAATTTCCCTCTAGAGAGAACTATTATCCTAACTAAATCATGTTATCAGTCCTTTTTGGAAGTTTTTACATTTAGTTTTAATTTGGTTTAATTTTAATTTAACCCCATCTTTTATTCTTCAATGTTATATTGTTCAAATGTATCCATACTATGGTCTGTAGTTATAGTTCATTAATTTAAAATTCTTGATAATAGTTTATTGTGTGAATTGACTACAATTCACTTGTGCATTTTCTTTTCTTTTTAAAAATTTTAATTTTTTTTCAATTACAGTTTATATTTAATATTATTATGAGTTTCAGGTGTATAACATAATGGTTAGACAATCATATTTAGATAAGTATTTGTGTTGTTTATAATTTTTCATCTTTGCCAACAAAGATACCATTAAGATACTGATACATATTTTCTAGTCCACATGTGTGTTAGGTAGAATTTTGTCTTCTGTGATGTTTTCCAGGTGGTGATACCCCCATAACATGAATATGTTATGCTACACGGCAAAAGGATTTTGCAGATATAATTAAGTTTATTAATCAGCTGAACTTAAGTTAGAAAGAATATCCCCTTTTATGTGGGTGTGCCTAATATAATCACATGCACCCTTCAAAGCAGAGATCTTTCTCTGGCTGGTAGCAGAAGTCAGAGATATGAAGCAGGTGAAGTGGCAAAAAATTGGGACTCGGGACTTGGCCACACCCCTCCAAGTAACTGAATTCTGTCAACAATCTGAATGAGCTTGAAAATGCAATCCTAATCAGAGTTTCCAGATAAAAGCTCAGCATGATGATAATTTGATTTTGGCCTTGAGAGGCCCTCAAAAGAGGACTCCATTGAGTCAGGATCTAGTTGACCCTGTCATACACAAAACTGTGAGCTAATACATGAGTGTTTTAACTTACTAAATTTGTAATAAAATCTTAACCAGCAATAGAAAACTAACAAGTTTAAATGTTTCTTTGGAAATGTAATGGCTCCATGGGATGCCGAGGGTAATCTATGATATTCATTAGTAAATTCTTAGTGTCTAACTTAGTGTCTGGTTCATTTTGAATATTTAATGCATATTGGTTGATTAAATGAATAAACGGAAAACTGAAGCTTACACATGTTTAAAATCTTAAGAGGAAAATAGGATATGAAATAGAAAGGCCAATTAGGTAAATATAAAATAATAAAACATATATTGGAATTAATAATGCAGGAAACTGATAGCTAATATTTATGAAAATGTAACAGATGAAACAAAAATTGTAAGTTAAGAATTATCTGCAGTGCCGAGTTTATAAATAATATATTTAAAAGTTTATTGCAAAGATAGGCTAGAATTCAAACCATGATACAGGGTGGGGAAAAGTAGGTTTACAGTTGTTGAGTATGGGAAACAGAGTTTACTCTTGTATTATTACTTATTAATAATTGTATCATTTATCATACAAACAACTATAAACCTACTTTTGCTCCACCGTGTTTTACAAGGTGCCAATACATTTCCAATATCACCTAAAAGCACCAGATTAATTTATAACTCAATTCATAATTTCCATGAATGATGCAAAGAGAAAGAATTGCCAAGCCATTTTAATAGTAAAAGGTATATATCAGCAAATGGCTGATGTATGTTTGTACAAGCAGAAAAAAATGGATGATTATATTTGAAACGATTGGAAATTATGGCATTTTATAAGAGAAATTGATATAATCAAACAATAGCTTCATTCAATAATGTTGCATAGTTTATATGGAGTGGACAAGAGACTAGAAGCAAGGGCATTATTAAGGTTTTTGCATTTAACTTAACTACCAGTATGAGTGAAATAAGAATACATTTAAATTGTAACTGTTGAAATGGGTATATCTCAACAAACATCTGCCTCAGGCTTAATTATGAACTGGATATAAAGATTGAAAAGGAAAGATGCTAAGCTTTTTATAAATATTCATTAGAGGTTAAGGGTGGGTTGAAAAATTAGAATTTTTTTTTATCCTAAACGTATAATTTTCTAAAAATATCAGGTCATTCCCTATTGTGTTCCACACAAAGTAATCTGGACAGCTTGATTTTATGCAAGACTAATTTCACTGATTGTCTAAACATATCTTTACATTTTCCTCATTATCTTCTCATTTAATAATCTGCAGAATTTTGATTTGAGCTCTATCATTCTAGATGAAGTTCAGAATCTGTTTTTCTATGCTGGTATACAATGATTCTGACAAATGGATCAAACTTCTTTCCTCCTGCCTTTATTTGGTTAGGCAGCTCATATGCCAATTCGATGGTGGCCACATAGTTTATGTTAACAAGCATGTGCTTTTAGCTGCATGAACAATGGATATATGATCTAAACCCAGAATTTCCCCCAGGCTGCTTTATTATATTAAGCTAACACTGCATTACTGGTTATAATGTAATTAAGATAATATTTAACTACTTAATTATGTTGTTGCAGCATGCTTTTTAATGCTAAGGAATTACTTTATTTCTTTTATCTTTCTATGCTTTATACATTCTATTTTGTGTTTCAGTAGTGTTTTTTTTTTTTCTAAGTCAGATTATATCCACTCACAAACTGTGGTTTCAAATATATAAAAATTATAGCAGATAAAATATTTAAAAAGCAAATGTAATTTTTCAAATTCATTGCTTTATATCCTTTTAATTCTAAGAGCTTTAAATCCTAAATAATAAAAGCCTAATTGCAAAATGTCTGACCCTTTGTTCCACCATTTGGCCAGTTGCTATGATGCACTGACCATCAGGGGGCAGACGCTCTGACCAGTAGGTTAGCTTGCTGCTAGGGTCTGGCTGATGGGGACTGGGTGAGATGGGCTGGACATGCCCTGGAGCCAAACTCCCGCGGTCCCTCCCAGCCTCTACAATATTTCTTCTAATTAATTTCCTTTCAATGTGCATGAATCCGTGCACCAGACCTCTAGTTAATTAATAATATTCTTTAATAAGAATGGCCTACCAAACTATTCTCCAGAAGAACAGATATATTTATGACCTCAGAACCTACATATTTATGACCTCAGAATACATATGCCCCATTTTAAAAATTAGAAAATCTGCTAATTGTTTTAATAATTTATCATTGAATTTATATTTCATAGTAAGTGTACACTGTCTATATATAAAAGCATCTATTTTATACTCCATTATATCTATAAAACCTAACACTGAGCCTATATTTTATACATATTTGTTGAATGAATACATGGCTGAATGCATTAAAGAATAACAACTAACATAAAATAGTCATTGCCAAAGGTCAGTGTACACTCACTATTTCTCTGAAAGGATACCATAAAACCTGAGAGAAGTTATTTTGAAAGAGACAGATGAAAGCCAGAGTAAACTATATTGGCAACCCTAGCAATTAGGACTGTTAAAAGTTTTTGCCATATCTAAATGTTAAATTGTTAGGATTTGAAAATATTTTCAATAGCATTCTCAAAAGAAGCATAGCAGGGAAATTGTTCTTACATGTTACATGACTTCAATATGTCTTTAAAAATGGTTTTCATCTAAAAAAAATGAAACTTGAACCTAAATGATTTCTAAAAAATCATTTGGAAATACATTTTAGAATTAAGGTAAAAGATAACAGAATTAAACTTCTAGAAATTATTATAGGACAATATACTCATGACTTTGAGATTGGTACAGATTTCTTAAAAAGGGCACAAAAAAGAATCACTGATCATAAAGAAAAAGATAGACAGATTTGATTTTATCAGACACGAAAACTTCTGTTTATCAAAAGACTTTTTTTTATGAGATTCAGTAGGCAAATCCCCAAAAAGGAAAAAAAATATCTATCATACATATATCCATAGAAGAACTCCTATTCAATGAATCCTATAAATTAATTAAAAAATTTCTTAAAGAAATGATGGAAAAAACTTGAGCAAGCTTTTTACAAGAGGATATCCAAATCGCAAATCTATATATATAAAAGACTAAGTGACCATCACAACCAAATGGATGACCGAACAGGCTGCGTGGGGCAACTAGGCCGGCAGGGGGGTTAGTGAGGGATGACCAAACAACTGAGCAGCAGGTTGCGTGGGGCAACCAGGCCAGCAGGAGGGAAGTTGAGGGGTGACCAGGCCAGTGTGTGTGTGGGGGGGAGTTCGGGGCAACCAGGCCTGCAGGGTAGAGGGCAGTTGGGGCGACCAGGCTGGCAGGGGAGCAGTAAGGGGCAACCAGACCAGCAGGGGGCGCAGTTAGGGGTGATAAGGCAGGCAAACAGGTGAACAGTTAGGAGCCAGTAGTCCTGGATTGTGAGAGGGATGTCCTGGGGATCGGGCCTAAACCGGCAGTCGGACATCCCCCAAGGGGTTCTGGATAGGAGAGGGTGCAGGCTGGGCTGAGGGGACCCCTCCACCCCCCGTGCATGAATTTTGTGCACTGGGCCTCTAGCAAGCATATAAAAATGTTCAGTGTTATAAATTATCAGGAAAATGTGCATTATAACCACAATGAGATACTGCTCCATATTCACCAGAATGGTACAACTTAAAGAAACTCACAATACCAATTTTGGGCCCTTAACTAGATCAACAGTGCTCTCATACACTTCTGGTGGTATTGCAGGTTGGTACAAGTTTATAAAACTTTTGGAAGTCTTTTCTATAAGTAAATGTTTGTATATCCTATGACCAAGTGCAGCATAGACATACAAGCATGTACAGGAATGTTTATTAAGCACAATTTATAACATCTAAAAACTGAAAATATCCACGATCAACAGTAAAATGGGAAATGCATTTATTATGTAATAGAAAAGACAATATTTCAAGCAATTATATAGGTAAATATTATAGACTCATGTTGAGCAAAAGAACCTTAAACACAGAATAGCATTTACCACCTCAGGTGTGGTGATAGAAGTCAGAATAGTGGCTACTTCCAGGGTGTGTAATGACTGGGGCACAGGTGCAGGAGAGGCTTAGAATGATCTAAACTATGATCTTGGCACTGACTACCCTGGTGTGTTCACTTCATAAAAAATTACCAGCCTGTAAAACTAAGATTTATGACTTGATTACATATTTTGAATTTCAATAAAATGTTTACCAAAATAGTTAAATAATAGAATGCAACATATAATGTGCAAGTATCTATAATCATTTCTCTTAACTAGATCCATGCATGTTGTAGAAGGTTGGTGTAAGAGTCAGTTCAATAATAGTGTCCAAATTATTATGTTTTATTGACCAAGATTGATGCTATATTTTTAAGTAGTTTCAGTGAAAAAATAAGACAATTTATAAAACTTCGCCTTCTTAAATTTCCCTACTTGGTTAGAATATTACAAGATTTATAATCTCAGTGAGTCAATTTCCTTTCAATCTTCCTTAAAAAAATAAAGCAATGCTAATGAAGATCCAAATAGTCTTGATTTAATATTTCTTTTGAGTTGACATATTTTTAATATAAAAAATCCTTTTAACTACCAAACCACTCTTTTGTACTTACCTATACAAGTATGTATTGTAAGCTTATGTGTCTCTTCATAACTGGTAATAATAATTATCATTACATAATAATAATAGTGCATAAGAAACAAATTGAGACCACTTAAGTAACTAAGAAGAAAGCTATATGAAGACAGCATCAAGATATATATACATATATATTCATAATATTTATATATATTACATATAATAATAATTATCTATAAAAATAAAAGTGTAATATGCTAATTAGACTAGACAGCTGAACGATCTTCCAGACATTCTTCCGGACAAAGCCATGGTGGCAGGGGCCGAGGCAGAGGCAGAGGTGGTTAGGGGCAATCAGGCAGCAGGCGAGCAGTTAGGGGTGATCAGACAGGCAAGCGAGTGGTTAGGGGAGATCAGGCAGGCAGGCAGAGGCAGTTAGGGGCGATCAGGCAGGCAGGCAGAGTGGTTAGGGGCGTTGAGGCAGGCAGGCAGGCCAGCGGTTAGGAGCCAGCAGTCCTGGATTGTGAGAGGGATGCCCGACTGCCAGTTTAGGCCCGATCCCGCAGGGATTCCTGTGGGATAGGGCCTAAACTGGCAGTTGGACATCCCCCAAGGGGTTCCGGATTACAAAAGGGTGCAGGCTGGGCTGAGGGACAACCCCCCCATGCACGAATTTTGTGCACTGGGCCTCTAGTCATGTCATAATAAAATACATTTTAGAGAGTTTATAATGGGCCATACACTATGGTAAACACTTATCCAATGACCTTGTTTAAAAATCATAACACTATAAAGCAATGCTATTGGGAAACTGAGTCTTGAAGAAGATAAGAACCTTGCCCAGGATGACACATCTGCCAGGTGCTGGCACTTGGGTTCAAACCCAAGCTGTCAGTGGAGAAGCAGGGCACATAACTAATTAACTCAATGCTAAGGAACTAGTCCTGAGAGTGCCAGCCTTATTTAATTCCAGAGATGGGAGCAGTTAAAGATCAATTGTAGCATCTTGATGCTGTCTTTGCATAGCTTTCTCCTTATTTACTTAAGTGGTCTCAATTTGTTTCCTATGCATTTAAGTGCTCAATTATGTTAATACTGTTCCCAGGTGATTTGCTCTTTCCTCTTCTGCTTTTCCTTCAAGTGATCCCAGAGGTTTCCCTTATTGAAATAGGGGCTACACTTTTCACCTGATGAATTTATCATACTAAGCTTTGAGGGGCTGTATTCTCTGAGGCTGCTTTTCATTGTAATGGATGTTGAGATATGGGTACCTCCCCATTTTTGAAAATGTATTGCTTCTTTTACAGAATGCTTATTAATTGATGCAGCTGGTTAGAGAGAGTTATTGCTGGTGTTGACACATATTGATAGTTTTCATTTTGCTTCTACAGATGTTGCTATAATGTTCAACCTAGTTATGTCTTCTGAGCAACATATATCATCAGTGTTTAGAAAACTATAAGAAGTGTTTCATTTCTAAGGTCTCACAATAAGAAGATTTATGAATTGTTTGCTTCCTATAGTTCAGACTGAAATGTTTGACTGAATTACAAAACATTTGAAACACTGAAGGTATTACACACTCAAGAGTGAATGTCAGCCTTGGGTGTTTTGGCTGCTCACTTGTTTACATATCAGGTATGTGCCATCTACTCAGTGATGATACCACTCTTATCCTTTCATTTGGATGTAGTGCTGAGACTGGAAATGTGGATGCCAAATACAGAAAGAGCAAACACACCTTTCTCTCTCTATCTGCAACTAAAGCAGTGGACATGGAATACCACCAGCTACAAAAATCAAAATAATTACAGGTTAGATTATATCTCAAACATTGTATCCTACTCACCATGCCCACTGCCATCCTACACCAATTGCCAAAAAACGGTAGTGTATCTTTTCTAAACTAGAGGCAATTAGGTTCTTCTTGTTAAAACTATCCTTTAAGCATCCCTACTTTATGTTTCTCATCTTCGCTCTGCCTCCATAGCTAGAACACAACATCCTCAGAAACAAAAACTGTACATTTTTAATCTCTCCACAATTTCAAATTTAGTTTAGTTTAGTAACATGGTAGATTATATTAAAAATAATCTCCCTTAATAAACATAGCAGGTGCATAATACACGCTTTTATGAGGTTCTGTATAGTGCACACAGCTGCCGCTTGATATATATCTGTGTTTCTCCTTTCATGCTTTGATGCACTGTTATTTTTCATTTGCCTGAATAGTACAGCATCACATACTTCAAGCTATAACCCAGTGGAGCAATCTACACTGAGGAGTACCCCAACAGTTAAGTGACTCGCTGTTTTCGAGACTATTGGGTGCATTAGTGCCAGAATCTGGGCAGCAAAACAAACAGTTTGCATTAAGTTTCTCTTGGCTGGTGACAGGGACTTAGCCTCTAGTTTAGGTGTTGAATAGTAGAAGTTGGTGAGAGTTGGGGAGAAGGGAGCATGAAAAGAAAAAGAATATTATCCTACCTAATAAAAGGGTAATATGCAAATAACCATCACTCCGCTACGCCCACGATTGGGCCAGCGGGAGGCTGGGGGGTGGGACTCAGGGTGGCCTATCTGGCCGTTGAGAAGATAAAGATGGCAGAGCCCAGTCCGCTCAGCTCCGCTGCTGGAGTGTCCAGCCTGTCAGCAGGAGCAGCAAAGCTGGATCCACCTCCAGAGGGGTTTTTGATCTGCCCCAAGACACGGCAGTCAGAGCCAGAACAGCAGGGCATGGTGGCTTCTGCGGCAGCGGGGAAGCCCCCGCCCCTGCAAACAGAGCCAGGCCAGGACAGCAGGGCATGGCGGCTTCCCTGGCAGCAGGGAAGCCCCAGGCCCTGCAGACAGAGCCCGGACAGCAGGGCATGGTGTCTTCCTTAGTGTGTCGGTGTCCTCAAAGCCCCCAGGCCCGGCAGACAGAACACACTGCAGGGCATTGAGGCTTCCTTCACATGGCGCATGGGGAGGCTGGCAAAAAGCGGAGAGCAGGGCATGGGGGCTTCATCTCCATGGCTGCAGCGAAACCTCCAGTCCCGCAGAGAGCAGAGAACCGCGGGGAGTGGGCCTAAACCATCAGTAGGACATCCTCTGAGAGCTCCTGGATTGTAGAGGGTGCAGGATGGGCTGAGGGACCCCCGTGCATGAATTTTGTGCACCAGGCCTCTAGTTTCAATCATAAAATGACAAGCAAAGACTGAGGCAGATCACACAGACAATGACACAGGCAGAGAATCATGACTGGGAGAGTAAGGTTCCTATGTGGGGCAGGGAAAAGGCAGAAGCTGTTATTAGAATGGGGTACCAGTTGAGAATCAAATCACAATGAGGGTACCCTGATGTTATTCTACAAGTGCTGGTTTAGACCCTTAATAACTCTCAAGTACAACTCAGGACAGGTAGTATAATGGGGCAGAACTGAGCCTAAATGCTAAGGCCAAGTGATTCCCACTCCAGAGAAATTGATTCAGAGACTGGGAAATGACAGTGATGAAAAAGGGAAAAATTAATTTTTCCAAAGATGTTTTATTTTCCTAAGTCATATAAACTCCAGAAAGAAAAATCTTAGGTTTAGAAAATGATACAATTTAGAAACTGTGGATTCATTTTATCTTGATATCAATTTCATATATTCACTAGAAGAAAGGTTACTGTATTGTTTCTTATCTATTGACATCTTTATCTGGGTCTGGTTTTAAAGTCAGGGTGAATTCATATCAGTGTTTTATGATCAATATCTTGAACATTTCCTCACCATTTTCACCTCCCATCCTGAAATCCTGATGGTGCATCTTATTAATATTTCATCACCATACAGCAATTTGCTACATAAAGAGTGGTGACAATTCCAAATTTAAATGATTTTGTATTTTAAGGTTTTCCATAATTCCTGGAGGCAAGATAATCTTCCTTCTAAGGATTTTGCTCTGAAACCTATTCATGGGATATTCTCTATAAAATTAGGCTTTTTAACACATTCAACATTTTAACTGAAAATTTAAACACACCTTCTAACAAGTACTAGAATATTTGAAATGCTAATTTTATAAAATGTTTCATGCTTCATTGTCTGAAAGACTGATGCAATTAATTACTCTTATTAATTTATAATATTCAATTATATCAATAACCATAATCTAATCATTGTTTTATTATTTATATTCATTAAATAATTATTGACAATAATTTAACAGGCATAATATTTCATATTTCTGTTATAAGTTTAATTAAGTGACAGGTATGCACCTCCTGATTTCACGAAATAAACAAACAAGAATGTAGCCTTATGTAGCAGTGTCAAAACCATAGGTGTTGATGAGTAACTCACTTAACCTCATTGTCACATTCAATTAATTTCCAAATTACACAAAACTGTTTGAAAAATAATATAAATTTAATAATTTTACCCTATTAATATAAATACATTGTGAAGTAAAGTACCCTTAGTGAATACATTTTTGCTGTTGTCTATATCAGCAATTTATAAAAATGAGTTATTAGCAGAAATGTAATACATGCCACAAATGTGACTAATTTGATGTAAGTTTTACATCAAATTAGAAAATACAAAAATTCTAAATCAGGGCATGCACCACACTTAAGTAATTGTGTGATTTTGAATAAATATTCAATGTGTATCTCTCAAAACAGTGCCCCTTTTTGAAGGGATTGCAAGCAATTGGAACTTCCCCAAGAGTATTTTGATCACCCTGATATGCTACACACTGGAGCTAGGGAAAAAAATAATATCTGTTTAAAGAAACTAGGAGCAAAGTTTAATTCCCTTGGCATGGTTGTCTAACAGTACCATAGTTAAACAAGGGTAAAAATATGTGCAGTGTTTCTAGGCTAAAACCTCTTTAAATTGTTCTCTATTGTAAGAGGCTCTCATTGTAAGACTTGAGAAGAATCCAATTGCATTTTTATCACTTATTTTGCCTTTTTGTATAATTTTATTCAAATGACTTCCTCTTAACTTATAGACTTGATCATAGATACTTTACCAGCTACATTCTGGTTACCAACTATGGGTGATTCACTTTTGCAGTGAATGTGAATTGCTTATTAAGAGCCATGCTGACTGTAAACTCCAGTTTTGTGAGCTAATTCTCCTAATGGCAATTGTAAATAAACTACTCCATTCCTTAACTATAGGTAATCAAGACATTGCAGAATTCTGATTGATGGAATTCACTTATTATCTGATTGTTCTGAATGTAATTCAAAGATATAGATTTGCAATAGCACACAGGTGCAGTAAGCATGGGTTCCATGAATTAATAGCACAACTGGCTTATATTTTATGTAATGCAGGTAAGTTAATATTTGTAAACAAATTCTGCAAATAACATAGTGATAAACTCTAAGCCATTTCCACTTTTATTAAAAAGTTACAAATTTACATAATATAAATTGGTTCCTACAAGCCATGAAGCAAGGACATTAGTATTTAGGAATGTTATTAAAAATTTCAGTATTCAAAATTATGTCTCAGTCATAAATAATTTGCCTAAATTAGTCATTTGGCTCACATTAATGGTAAGAGTCACATCTGTCGCTAGGGCTTTCTTGAAGATGGACATTTTCAGAAACATGTAGAAAGAAAGAGAGCTTTTTGTTCTGAAACTTTAGTGAGCATCAGGTTGCCCTGGAGGGTTTTAAATAGACGTTTCTAGATCCCACTCCCCAAAGTTTCTTTTTTTTAGTAAATCTATGATGGAGCCCAATAATTTGCATTTCTAACAAGTTCTCCAAGTGATATTCTACAGCTTTCCTCGGCCACACTTTGAGAACCATTGGCTTAAGCAAATCAAGTTACACTTTATTACAAAACTTAGCGTATAAGAGAAACAATAGTGGATTTAAGTAAATCAATAATTCACAAGCCACAAAATAAATGAAAGGTATGTATGGTATGACTTTGGGCCAACACACTATTGGGTAGGTGTAACTAACACTGGCCTAATTACTCTTTTTTCCTTAATATCAGCAATTTTCTTTGGATGATCTGTTTTCTTCAAATGGTGACAGGCATTAATATATATTGATACAAATTCAGTAAGAATCACCCTTATAAAACAATGCCTGTTTTGAACTGATATTTTTGAAAGGCAAATTTCTGCCAAACTCTTTACATAGATTAAAATGTTTCTAATAGAAAAAAAAATCAATTTTAAATTTCTTAAGTGTGATCGTTTTAACCCAAGCAAAAATTACATAACTGTAATCATGGGCAGATGGGCTAACCTGCCTCAAAATACCTATTTAGAATCAGCAGGATTGTTAACTGCATGGCTATAATTATTTCATTGATCTGACAGAGGCTCCCACAGCTAAGTACCTTGGTCCCCGTGTTAAGTTTTTGACAATCACAGTAAGCTACTGAACACCTGTCGAGTTTGGGCAGGGAAGAACATGCTAAATTATAGGAAATAACATGCATTATACAATTTCCTACGATGTAAAACCTCAGGGTTGTGTAGTGTGTTTTAAGTTTCTTCCTTTTTTCTTCTTTCTCCATCTCTCCTCACTTCTTTTAATAGCCTTCCTCCTCCTTTCTCAAAAAGGAAGGTGAACAGATGCTGCAGTCCCCACCCTCCTCTAGATAGATGGTTGCACTAGGTATTTCTTGAAGTCTCTGCCTTTTCCATCTCACTGCTTTCTTTCATTATCCTTCTCTCATCTTTGCCTTTCCCAGAGACCAACAGCTGTCTCTGACAGACATAGTGGTTTATCGTACTTTCATGATTGGGCAGTTAATTAACAGAGGCAATTAAAACTCTACCTTGATATTTATCTGTATTCATCCACCTTTAATGTATTTCCCAAGGGGCAGCTGAATCACAAAGTGGTGGGACATGTGAAAATATATCTTTATGTGCATTAATAGCTTTTCGGGACATACTTGTGTGTGCCGCACTCGCACATCTGTGTGCATATAGCTAACACCTCGTCATTCCCATTGTTAGCTAAGTTGCTTATTTTTCCAAATAAGATAACTTTATTAAAATGTTTTATATGATAAAGAAATCAGATATTTGCATTTGTCCTGATTTTATTCTTTTTTAAAAAATATATATTTTTATTGATTTCAGAGAGGAAGGGAGAGGGAGAGAGAGATAGAAACATCAATGATGAGAATCATTGATTGGCTGCCTCCTGCACACACCCCCCACTGGGGATTGAGCCCACAACCCAGCATGTGCCCTTGACTGGAATTGAATCTGGGACCCTTCAGTCCACAGGCCAACGCACTATCCCCTGAGCCAAACCAGCTAGGGCCTGATTTTATTCTTTACACTAGGTGATTGGCTTTTTTATTTCAAGAACAATAATAGATGGATGAGACCTCTTACCCAACTCTTCCAATGCTTTCAGTGTCTCCTTTTATAGGTTGGATATCTACCCTAATTTTCTATTTTCTTACTTATTCTTTTTTTCCCTTCCTTTTTATTTTTTTTTCCCAATTATGCATTCCTTGATTTTCAAAGTGTGGTCAGCAGAAGGCAACCACTAACCTCACTTGGAAGTTTGTTAGAAATACAGAATTCCAGGCTCCTCCTGAGATTTGGTAAAGTAGAACCTGCATATTAATAAAATCCTGAGTTAACTCCTCTACCCATTGGAGTGTGAGAAGCTCTGACTATTACATCATCTTCAGACGCCCACAGATGTTCCACAGGCCAGACATGGTCCACAGACATGCATTGCTTACTTTACACTGTAATTTAAAGTGTTTTAATAATTTGGGGACACATGAAAATTATGAGGAATCATGTTGAAATATGAATCCCCAAATTCTATTGAAAAATTAGATCTGACTGACCTAGGCTCACATTTCCACAAGGAAAAAAATCTGTTAAACTGTTGAACTTTCTCCTATTTGAGTTTCTATGTAAAATACAGGATGCCTAGTTAAATTTGAATTCCAGGTAAACAATAAATACTCAGTAAGATTATAAGTCCAATATTAAATGAAACATGCTTTTTTTAAAGGTACAATTTCTATCAGAAATTAAAATTTGACATTCTCAATTTTAAAGTTTTGTTTTTTATTTTTCTTAAATATGGCAACCCTATACTATATTGATCGGCATATAATCATGAGAGAATATTAATCCACTTGATAAACAAGTGTAAATAAATTACCAGGCATAAAATAAGAAATTAATAAAGGTTAATTGTGTTTCCTTTTCTTATATAGTTTTTTCTGTATATATGTGTCTCATAGCATCTGCTAAACCAAACCTAAACTTAAAAAAAAAAATTATTTCATGTTACAAATCTATGAAAACAGGGATGCTTTTGAAGCAGAAATATGTTTTCAGAGCAATTTGTCCAAATATACAACATTTATCTTCTTTATAGACATTTGAAAGCAACAAATTATACAGAAGAGACATGAATCTCATATACTTGTTGATTAAAGTAAATTTCATACACTTCAATTTCAGTTTATTTTATATAACTATATATTACTATAGATTTCATTATGCTAAAATATAGTATTAATTCTAATTTAAAAATCTAATATTTCAGGAGTAATACAAATGTCAACAGAATAAAATATTTAATGGCATCCTTTGGTAAAACTTTATTTTTATAGTCACTTCTTATTGTTACTTAGACTATTATCGGTTTCCCAATAACATTAAAAAAACATGTAATATTAAAGCATTAGAAACAACTTCAATAACTTGTCTTTAAAAACTGGTTATGTATTAGGTTTAATGGTATGAAATTGCTAATAATCAACTTTTGAATGTATGAACAGCAATTTCATATGGTCGGATCTAAGAAACTGAGACACATTCAAGAATGGGCTGTAATACACCATTAATAATACCTTAAAATATTTATAAAACGTGATAAAATGATTAGATCACACTATTAACCAGAAAAATATACTAGTATATAATTAAATATTAAAAATCCTTTTTAAAATAGGTATATAACACAAGCAGATAATTTCAAAAAATGTTCAAAACTATGAAGATATCTAGCCTCATCCACAACCAAAAATATTTAAAATAAAATGAGGGATAATTTTTTATACTCAAATATTAACAAGAATAAATTTTTAATTGATTGTTATTTCCAATTATTTTGTAGAAAACAATGATTTGCTATTCCTTCTTGAATGATGAAGAAAGTAAGAATATTTTTCAACACAGTCTTGTAATAAGCACTCTCCAAAATAATAGTGGGAAATTTTATATAAACTTTCTGCAGGGAAATGTAATAATTTGTACCAAAAACAATAAGATATGAATGAATATTCCTTGAAATAATTTTCTTCACCTACAGTGCCCCCACAAAAGAAGTACATGCATATTCACCACAATGTTATTTATAAAATATGGTTACATGAAATATGGAATGTCCAGATTTTGAAATATGCATACTATATTGGACATATATGTTCTTATATTTTGAATGTCCACTATAGAAATAAAGCTATAAAGAAGGCATAAGCATTTATTAATTGACATAGGAATAGGACCACAGTATATTATATTGTGAAAAATGATAATATGCAAAGTAATATGTACATTATATTCCATTTTTATAGAAGCCATGTATACTAGAAAATGCATTTGGAAGAATATACCCCAAATCATTAGCAATGATTATTTTTAACATGGTATTATTATAAGCATTTTTTCCTACATTCATCTATTTGGGGTGAATTTTTATCAAAAAGAGTTTTCTTTTTCAATAATTATGAATAAGTAAACCTACTTTCATTTGGGAGAAATAGAAGAATTAAACTCTCCAATTATTTTCAAATACTTTCATCAGTATTTTCTTTTTTATCTCTTCTCTATGATTACTTCTGTAATTCATACAGAATAATTAGCATCCACTAAAACAACTGGGTTGGAATTTGTGTGCAGAGGAGTGGTCATGTTCCCACATCATCTTACCTTTGTTAAAAGGTTAGTTCGTTTATGGGGTTGAGTTCTTGTTGTTGGAAACATGGAGGTTAACATTATTGTAATGTATTATTTTCAATAGAAAATAAAAATGGGTAAGAAAATAATTGACCAGTTTATTGATTTACTTTAAGCTTATTTTCTCTACATTTGCCTGAGATTATTTTCATCATATTTTAAAAAATTATTCTTGCACAGTGGTGTGCTGCTTTATGATGGGGATATGTTCAGAGAAATGTGTCACTGGGTGATTTCATCATCGTGCTATCATAGAGTGCACTTGCACAAAGCTAGATGGCATAGCCTGCTACACACCCAGGATATATGGTATAGCACATTGCTTCCAGGCTCCAAACCTGCACATCAGGTTATTGTAGTAAATACTGTATAATACAATGGTATGTATTTGTATATGTAAACATACAAAAGGTACAGTAAAAATGTGATATAAAAGGTAAAAAAGTGATACACCTGTGTAGGGCACTTACCAAGAAAGGGGTGTACATGCCTGGCAGTTGCTCTGGGTGAGTCAGTGGTGAGTGGTGAGTGAATGTGAAGACCTAGGACATCACTGTGCACTGCTGTGGACTTTATAAACACTGCCCCACAGCCCTCTCCCTGCTTCCTTTCGACACGGTCAGAAACAGAACATCAAAGCTATCAATGCTGCTCCCTAAACATGGATGAGGGCTGGATTGCTTGAAAATATTGAGGAGAAACTGGCTGGGTAAGGCATCAGTCCCCATAATAGTGACTGAGAGGAGGGAGTAAAAGGTGGCCTGAGGATCAGTAGGAATAAGAAATCAAGATGGGGAAATAAAGGGACATATGGAATTGTTTTGACAATGTCATTTTAGCCATTGCATGCTGGAGTAAGATTGAGGAACTTTGTGGTATTCATTTTTTTTTCAAAGAGGAATTTTAATATGGAGGGAGTGTAGAACTGAGGACTCCATTCTTAGTCCCATTGACCCTGTCCAATACAAAAGTCTCTCTCTGGCATTGAATTGATGGAAGAAATAAAACTTATCTATGTTTTACATCATTGTGACATAAACATATTTTTAAGTACTGAGGCAGGCTGGTTCCACACATAGAAAGCTTTTACTAAGGTGTCAAGGGCACTTAATATGTGTTAAGGTAGCTCCTGAGGACCTGTGTCCTTGTACAGGATCTTAAGTCCTCGACAAAGAATTCACAGCAATGTACTCTTAAGACCATCAGGCTAGACCTGGGAGGGCTGTATCGCCCCTAAAAAAGTAGTGCAGGAGGGACAGGCTCCTCTGTGGCTGACTGATTGGGATGTAATCTATGTACTCAAAACTGAGGTGCTCTGAGTAAGAAGGAATCAATTGCCACGTCCCACAGATACTACCCCCATCAGAGAAAACAAAAATCCTCCTTAACCGCATAGCCTTCCATTTCTTATAGGAAATTCAGCTCCATTACAATGTTAAAGAACCACCATCATATATGCAGTTCATCACTGGTGAAACGTCATTCTGTGGCACATGACTGTACAGTAATAGTCAACAAACTTCCACATTTTTGTCTGGAATTATGTAAAATGTTACATTATGTTAACATTTCACAATTAATGGCCTTTCAGCAGTCTCATTGTGAATATCTCTAAAGCAAAGCTGTCATAATAAAATAAGTATCACTGGCAAGTCGTTTAAAAGCAGTGTTATTTAAAAGGTTTATAACAAGACATCACCCATACATTAGATGACTTTCAAAATGATGAGGTACATTGTTACCAGCTAATGACGTGTTAGCAGGAAATATTTTTCTTCCTAAATTCACGTTTTATTGAGGAGATTCCCACACAACTCTATACATGACAGGATAACTAAGGTTGAAGTTACATATCTGGTCTCTCCATCCCTCACCCATTCCCTCACTCTTTCCCAAGAATAGCTGATCAAGTTCACTACACATTGGGCCACAATTCTAATGGGCAGAACCAGGATTCTCTAGTGCCCTATTGTCAATGCTAAAGAAGACAAGATGCTAATCTCTACTATATTTAGTGGAGAAAAAAGAAGCCAACAAGAAAAAAAAAAGCAAATACAATATTGTAACAGCACAGCTGTGTTGGCTTGGAAGGAGAATGGAAATGGCAAAGGGTAATAGAACATGAGAGAACCATTTCTGAATTTCCAAGGAAGTAGGAGTGTCTCAAATGCCATAGCTTCTTAAGAATAAGAAAGCATGTTGTAAAAATGAAACTCTTCATTGTGGATTCTTTTCCAAATAAGTTAAGAGGAGTTTTCTATAGACATTGCACAAATTGAAGAGGGTTCTGGTAGGGCTGAAACGTTCCCTTTTATGGATTTTTTTTCTCTTTCTTTCCTATATAATGCTACCTGTTCCTGACATATAAAAGCAAGACTGACGTAGCTTGGAGATATAATTTGTTTTGAGAATATAATTATATTTGGGATAATAGATGCAGAAGTTAAAAAATAATTATTATGGTTTCTAAATGTTTGAATGAAGCACTTGCTCTGATGTCTTGTTTGTATGCTACCTCTGAAAATTAGAAAACATGAGTAATTTAAGGTTGAGTTCTAATTTGGAAATTGTTAAGGAAACTCTTGGCATTCCATTAGAGAAAAAAAAAAAAGGATTGATCTTTATTGCAGGGGGAAAATATTTACACTAGCATTAGTGGGAGAGTAAACCTTAGGCCACTTATGTGCTTATCCATTCAGCATTTCATTCTCTCAAAAAGTATGTTCAAGACTAACAGAGAAGAGTGAAACAGGCTCTTAAAGCATATAATCAAGATTTGTACCTGTGACTTATGGCTACAGAACTTCACTGTGGGAAAATGTTTCTTTACTAGTCTTCCAAAGAAGGAATAATCAATGGATGAGAGCTAGACAAAAAGTGTAATAAAGGAAGTCTCAATTTGACACATCCATATACTCTGACATCTACCAAAATTGCTGTTGGCCTGAAAAGAACAGCAGCCAAGGGAGGTGTATGAGTTTTTTATGGCTGCTGTAACAAATTACCACGAAGGTAGTGGCTTACAACAACACAAATTTATGATTTTTCTTTTCTATAGGTCAAAAGTCCAAAATAAGTCTCACTCTGCTAAAATAAAAGTATTGGAAAGGCTACATTTGAGGCTCTGGGGGAAAACCCATTTTCTTTCCTTTCCAGATTCTAGTCCACCTGCATTCCTTGGTTCATGCTCCCCTTCTTTTTTTTTTTTTTTTTTTTTTTTTGTTGTTGTTCCCCTTATTTTTTTTTTTTTATTTTTTTTTAAATTTCTTTATTGATTAAGGTGTCACATATTTGTCCTCATCCCCCCATTCCCATCCCACCCCTCTCCCCACGCATGCCCCAATCCCCTGTTGAACTTAACCGTTGGATAGGCTTATATGCATGCATACAGGTCCTTTGGTTGAACTCTCCCCCTCCCCCCACCCTCCCCCTACCCTCCCCTATCCTCCCTCTGAGGCCCGATAGTCCGATCGATGCCTCCTTGCTTCTGGTTCTGTTCTTGTTCCTCAGTCTATGTTGTTCCTCATTTCCTCTAGATGAACGAGATCAAATGTCACTAGATATATACTAATAAGAACTGAATGTGAGACGAGCAATAATATTTATGCTGACAGGCAAATGAATCAATCTGTAGCGAGCTTCCCCCTGGACCAACAGTTCTTTTGAGACCCAATTTCGATGTCCAGTAGTTCCTTATGTGTACATGTCAGCACTGACCCCTCAGCTCTGGATGGTGGACAAATGGTGGTAATGGAGGTCTGACTCCCTCTGGTTTGGTCTCGGCCGATCCCAGGGGCACGGCGTCACCTGGACTAAGGGGCACGTGACCTCACCCATACCCAAGGGGCGCATGGTCTCACCCGGGCCTGGGACCCAGCCTCACCCGGATGGATCCAGGGGCGCACGGCCTCACCCGGACCCAGGATCTGGCTTCACCCGTACCCAAGGACGCTTGGCCTCTCCCAGACCCAGGGGCACGTGGCCTCACCCGGGCTTAGTTGCACAAGGCCTCACCTGGATCCAGGGACACATGGTCTCTCCCGGACCCAGGGACGCTTGGCCTCTCCCAGACCCAGGGCCACTTGGGCTCACCCGGGCCTAGGTGCACGAGGCCTCATCCGGATCCAGGGACGCATGGTCTCACCTGGACCCAGGGACGCTTGGCCTCTCCCAGACCCAGGGGCACGTGGCCTCACCCGGGCCTGGGTTCACGAAGCCTCACTTGGATCCAGGGACACATGGTCTCACCCTGACCCAGGAACGTTTGGCCACTCCCAGACCCAGGGCCACTTGGGCTCACCCGGGCCTAGGTGCACGAGGCCTCATCCGGATCCAGGGACGCATGGTCTCACCCGGACCCAGGGACGCTTGGCCTCTCCCAGACCCAGGGCCACTTGGGCTCACCCGGGCCTAGGTGCACGAGGCCTCACCCGGATCCTGGGACACATGGTCTCACCCGGACCCAGGGATGCTTGGCCTCTCCCAGACCCAGGGCCACTTGGGCTCACCCGGGCCTAGGTGCACGAGGCCTCACCCGGATCCAGGGACACATGGTCTCACCCGGACCCAGGGACGCTTGGCCTCTCCCAGACCCAGGGCCACTTGGGCTCACCCGGGCCTAGGTGCACGAGGCCTCACCCGGATCCAGGGACACATGGTCTCACCCGGACCCAGGGACGCTTGGCCTCTCTCAGACCCAGGGCCACTTGGGCTCACCCGGGCCTAGGTGCACGAGGCCTCACCCGGATCCAGGGACACATGGTCTCACCCAGACCCAGGAACGTTTGGCCACTCCCAGACCCAGGGCCACTTGGGCTCACCCGGGCCTAGGTGCACGAGGCCTCACCCAGATCCAGGGACGCATGGTCTCACCCGGACCCAGGGACGCTTGGCCTCTCCCAGACCCAGGGCCACTTGGGCTCACCCGGGCCTAGGTGCACGAGGCCTCACCCGGATCCAGGGACACATGGTCTCACCCGGACCCAGGGACGCTTGGCCTCTCCCAGATCCAGGGCCACTTGGGCTCACCCGGGCCTAGGTGCACGAGGCCTCACCCGGATCCAGGGACACATGGTCTCACCCAGACCCAGGAACGTTTGGCCACTCCCAGACCCAGGGCCACTTGGGCTCACCCGGGCCTAGGTGCACGAGGCCTCATCCGGATCCAGGGACGCATGGTCTCACCCGGACCCAGGGACGCTTGGCCTCTCCCAGACCCAGGGCCACTTGGGCTCACCCGGGCCTAGGTGCGCGAGGCCTCACCCGGATCCAGGGACACATGGTCTCACCCGGACCCAGGGACGCTTGGCCTCTCCCAGACCCAGGGCCACTTGGGCTCACCCGGGCCTAGGTGCACGAGGCCTCACCCGGATCCAGGGACACATGGTCTCACCCGGACCCAGGAACGTTTGGCCAACCCAGACCCAGGGCCACTTGGGCTCACCCGGGCCTAGGTGCACGAGGCCTCACCCCGATCCAGGGACGCATGGTCTCACCCGGACCCAGGGACGCTTGGCCTCTCCCAGACCCAGGGCCACTTGGGCTCACCCGGGCCTAGGTGCACGAGGCCTCACCCGGATCCTGGGACACATGGTCTCACCCGGACCCAGGGATGCTTGGCCTCTCCCAGACCCAGGGCCACTTGGGCTCACCCGGGCCTAGGTGAACGAGGCCTCACCCGGATCCAGGGACACATGGTCTCACCCGGACCCAGGGACGCTTGGCCTCTCCCCGACCCAGGGCCACTTGGGCTCACCCGGGCCTAGGTGCACGATGCCTCACCCGGATCCAGGGACACATGGTCTCACCCGGACCCAGGGATGCTTGGCCTCTCCCAGACCCAGGGCCACTTGGGCTCACCCGGGCCTAGGTGCACGAGGGCTCACCCGGATCCTGGGACACATGGTCTCACCCGGACCCAGGGATGCTTGGCCTCTCCCAGACCCAGGGCCACTTGGGCTCACCCGGGCCTAGGTGCACGAGGCCTCATCCGGATCCAGGGACACATGGTCTCACCCGGACCCAGGGACGCTTGGCCTCTCCCAGACCCAGGGCCACTTGGGCTCACCCGGGCCTATGTGCACGCAGCCTCACCCGGATCCAGGGACACATGGTCTCACCCGGACCCAGGGACGCTTGGCCTCTCCCAGACCCAGGGCCACTTGGGCTCACCCGGGCCTATGTGCACGCAGCCTCACCCGGATCCAGGGACACATGGTCTCGCCTGGACCCAGGGGTGTGTGGGCTCTCCCAGACCCAGGGGCGCTTGGCCTCGCCCGGGCACGGGATCCAGCGTCATCCGGGTCCAGGGGCACTTGGCCTCACCCGGACCCGTAGTCCGGCCTCACCTGGACCCAGGGGCATGTGGCCTCACCTAGACCCAGGGACGTGAGGCCTCACTTATACCCAGAGGCGTGTGACCACACCCGAGTCCAGAGGCGCGCAACCCCGCCCGCACCCGGGTCTCAGCGGGGCCCCGTCTTCCCGATCCCAATTCCTGCTGGTCAATCCCCCCTCAGCAATTCCCCTGGCCATCCTTCCAGAGCTCCAGTATGGCTGCTGCAGAACTCGTCGGGCGGCGGCTCGGCGAAGCTCCGGTGCACCCGGTGCATGGCGGTGGGCCAGTCTGGCGTCGCTGCGTCGGCCCTTGGGTCTGCATCGGTGGCTGTTGTTCCCCTTATTTATGCATTCATTGGTTGATTCTTCTATGTGCCCTGAATGTGGAGCATGACCTGGTTCAAGAACACCCCGTCCACCAGAGCCACATATTCCTCCAGGTGGGTCCCATTTCCTGCGGCCAGAGGTCCAAACGTCTTAACCCAAGTGACCAAAGGGCTGGTCATGAACTGCTCCAGAAGGGGAGTAAAAATTTCGTTCTCCATTTTACAGCTCACGTACTTGAAAAAAAAAGAAAAAGAAAAAAAAAAAAAAAGGAACCACCACAAAAATACGCCTAGGGAATCGGTCACTGAACGTTGAAGTAGAAATCAATGAAAGTCTAGGCTGGCACGGGGAGAAAACCCCATCGTGGAGGGGGAGACACGCTCCCACCTCAAAAAACACCCCCGAGGGAAACGAGCCGCCACCCCCGAGCAGTGGCTCCGACAGCCGCCACGAGCCGCGCCGCCGGCGCTGGAAATGTCCGTGCCGGGCGAGGAGGGGCAGGGAAAAGGCATCAGGAGGCGGCGGAAGGGGAAGGGGGCCGGAGCAGCCAGACAAAAAGCCCGTCCAGGTGGCCCAGCTCCCGGAGCAGCCCGATCCGCGAAGCCGCCTCCAATGAATTAACCGCAACGTGGGCTAAAGGAAACCCCCACGTTGGGTGTCAACGGTGAGGGGTGCCGGGCGGCCGCCGGGCTCGACCTCCGGGGGTCCCGCTCCACACCGTCCACCCCACCAGCGGGCACGGAGCTGCTTCGAACGGCGGAGCCTCCGCGGCCGCAGCCCCTCACCAACGACAGGCAGGGCTCGCCCCTTCCTCCTCCCGAGCAGGCACCATCCCTCGGCCGCCCTCACGCTCTCGCCTCCAGCCCCCTTCCCCTCCCAGGGGGGTGGGGGCTTGAATGGGTGTCTCTAACCCCCCCGTTTTCTGAGCCCCGCCAGCCTTTTCTTTTTTCTTTTTTTTTTTTTTTCCTCTCTCAGTGCGCCTCTGGGGAGCCCCCTGGCACAAAACCGCCGCCGCGCTCCAGCCTAGTCTTCTCATGCTCCCCTTCTGCCATCTCCAAAGCCAAGGACTGCCTTCATCACCTTCACCCTGACACTTTCCTAGTCTATAGTTGCTTCCTAATAGAGGGCTTTAATGATAATTTTCTCTCATCAACTCAGTTATCCCTTTATACATAGCTTCAAAACCATGTAGTGGCTGATTTGTGGAGCAGGGACAACAAGTGACCCTATTTGCGTTATGGCTTTGAAGTGGACAAGTGAGCAAGTGGACAAGCTAAACAATTGTGTTTTGAGGTTTGGATTGGAAGAAACCTATTCCAACAAAAAAAATCTTTCTGCAAAACAGTCATTAAGTGGGTGTCTATAAAGTTATTTCCATTAACAAGTTGTTTTATTTGTGGCATGTAAGATAAAAGGTATATAGACATGTATTATCAAGTTGAATGATGTAACAAAACAACTAAATCTTTGAATTAACATCCATTTATTCATTCATTCAATCATTCATTTAATACATATTTATATACATGATAGTCACTGTTCTAACACCTGAGGATACCACACAGATTAACCCAAAGCATATGTACTTGCATTAAGGAAGCTTTTATTCTAGAGGAAGAAGCAGAAAATAAACAAACATTACATCAGTTACAATAAAGGTTTTAAGGAAACATAACTGAGGATAAGAGAGTAGAATTTGTGGCTGACATTTTAGATGGAGGGGTCAGGGAAGTTTATTGTCTTTCATACACAACTGAGAAGAAAGGTCTAAATGTAGTCTTCTCTATTTTCCAGGGACTACTGATATAATTTTTGTTAATGATTCTTAAGAATTTTTGAAACTTGCTAAAGTCACTCCTCTTATTATGTATTAGCTTACTAGGGACACTCATAAGATTGTGTAAACAATCTGGTATAAAGTACAGTATTCTATTTCTCTGTGGTCCACAAGGTTTGCAATTCATCAGCTAACTATCAGTGGAAGACAGAAGGTATAGTGTTCCCGGGAGGGAAAAACAAACCAACAAACATAAAACAACTTGGCAAAGATTTTAAACCAGGGAAAGAGACCTGGTCTTTTGGAGCACCTTAATTCCTATGTCTTGTCATGCATTAGAAATCCCAGTCAATGAAACAGAACTGTGGTTTTCTAGGTATTTGGTGTCACAGAGAAGTGGGAGTGAGGAGAAAAAGCATTTTTGCCAGGATCATGGGGTCAGGACATGGTCCTAGAATTCCAGATTGGAACTTGGAAACCATATTCTAAGTAATGGTAATATCATGCAAGGTACTTAGAGCTTGTGGTAATAATTTGCCTACTCTTTTATTTATTTTTATAATTTTATAATTCATTTTATATATTCTAAATATAAATGTTGTGGTTTTGTTTTTGTTTTGGGGTGTGTGTGTGTGTGTGTGTGTGTTTTACTATATATGCGTTCTTTTTGGATCCCCAAGAGTTAAAACAATAGTGAAGACCAACTTGGGAAACAAATTGAAACCACCATACACAAATGTTTTACATGGTGAAAAGGAGTACCAGATTCCAAACAAATGATTTCAGAATGTACCTGGAGAATCCAGCTTATTTGTTAAGTTGGAAACTGCTTTAGAATGAATCTTCTGAATAAAAGTATACTAAGCCCTACAAAGAATGTTGGGAGATATAATTACAAAGCTCACACAAGTACATCATTTTGTACGAGGAAGAAACAAAAAAAATGACTGAACCATTTCCCCAAACAAGTTAAAATGACAGATGATCAAAAACTGCTCCCTTACCTTTTTCCCTTCTAAAATTTGTTAAAAAAAAACACAACTCTAATATCAGGGATAAAATATCTCATAAAAAATTTAATATCATGACTTAGTTCGTAGAAAGGAAATTAATTCACAGGCATTATCAAATGAAAGTCCCGAATGGTAAAGCTCTTTCTGGAAAAGGTTACTTGTAATGACCAAATTCGTCACTGTTTGGAATCTTATAAAGGTCACAATGGAAGGTTTCACATGTTTTAAATAAAATTCTATATTTTAAAAATAAATATGCTTTCCTTCCATTTCATAGAAATATCAACACTGTTTGTACTATAATTTACTTTTTGAGCTTCTGACATTTACCCAGCTGACTGTCTTTGGAGAACAATCTCTTGAATGAGAAGCACTATAGGTAAGAAAACTGTCAATTACAAATGACTGTTTAATGCATTGCAAAGTGCAGGAACTCTTCAAATTTAAAAACTGACCTTGTTGAATATTTTTGTGTCTTTTACCTCTAATTTAAATTTTAAACAAAGCCTTTGTATAAGTGCTGATAAATTTTACTAAGAAAGATATCATCAAAAAAGAGGAATGCCTCAATTAAAATAATAATTTTTTATAAACCTAATAGTCAAGTATTTCTAAGTTCATAAAATGTTGAATCAAATTTCAAATGTTTTGAAAGCCTCAGGTTTATAGGCTTATCTTCTTAACTTGAAGAGTAATTAAAATCATAAATTGGAATAGTGTGATTATATATATATATATATATATATATATATATATATATATATATATATATATATATATACATAATTTGAATTAATAGTGAAACTCATTATTTTTAATGATATAACAAGATTCAATATATAATTTATCAAGGTTCATGTTTTATATTTATTTGGAAAATATTTTAATATATATACTACATCAACAAGATATATTTTTCAAAAGTAAAGTAAATATTTTCTGAAAGTAATTCAAAGTAATAGGTCAAAGAAAAAAGAAGGTACTGGACCAAATTTGTAATGACTAAATTTAAATGACAACAAAAGGAAAATATGTTTCCTTTTCCCAATAAACTGATTGCCAAAGATTAGTGTGTTTTTTCTTATAATTGGCAGCACTCTAAATTATGTATTTATAAATGTATGTTCTAAGGCATAAATCTAATTTATGCATTTAGCATCCTGTGTTTTTACCAAATTTTTATTGTAACATAAACTTGTACCTCTAGAGTACTTTCATCAAAATATGAGATATGTTATACTTGAGATCATAACTTTTGGAACCAAAAATTATCTTCAATGTAAACTCTGCAATGAATATTATGTAAATATTTTCATATTCACACAACAATCTTCTCCAAAGAAAAAAAATACAGTCCTTTAATTATGATTAAAGGTGAGTTAAAAGGGTTGCTTGGATCAAATAAAATAATAATTTAGTGTTAAAATGTGTATCTTTTAATATTTATATGTTTTATCTTAGGATAATATAAAATATTGTTCAATATATTTTTATAGAGCTGATTTTATATATATATATATAAAATTTCCTTCTGGATGTCCATATCCAAGAGAGTAAATATATCATAGTCTTTTAGTATAATAAATGCTAATGTTGCAGATGATTTGTTATTATTTTTTTTTTTATTGAGCAGGATGTAAGGGTGATTTCTTTCCTGGGTTCTTGTCCAGATGGATTCAAAAAATGAAGCCACAGACAAAAGGTGGTAGGTGAGAAGTACAGAAACTTTATTGCAAGCAGAAGAAACTTTATTGCAAGCAGATACTATCTCTAAAAGTCCTAATTTAAGCTTTCTAATTCTAAGACTCTGTCTCTCCTGGCTAAGGATGGACAGAGGGTTCCCCTAAAGAGGGTGACTGCTGCTTTCTTTGTCTTGAGGCATTATAAAGGCTGTGGCTCTTTGTCTGAACAAGACACTTTCTAATTGGACTCTTTCCCAACTTAGGACCCCGTGCTTTTCTCATTGATCACTCTGCTAAGGCAAAAGCCCATGTGGTGCCCCTCTCTTCCTTTCCCCTTATTTTGCAACATTCATCTATCCTCTGTGAAAATATGTTTCCTTTTCCCCAATATTCTGTGTCTTTAATTTATCATTCACATATCTACGTATGTTATCTGTTCAATTTGAGTTACTTTTGATCTATCTTTTGGTATCTAACAACTTTATTTTGCCAAGCCTTAAGACTGAAACTGCTGGCTTCTCTGCTCAAAAGAGTAAAGTGGCCTCTTTTTTTCTCTTGGTCAGAAATTTATTATTTCTATGGCTCTCCCAGCTGCTCAGCCAGAAATATCTCTGTCCTTGGTTTATGGCTATTTTAATTGTTTAGGCCAAGATGCCTCTATCCTCTCTGGACCCCATCCCTCCCTGTGGTAAGCTAGCTAGTTAACACTTTTCACAGAGATGTTGATAAAAATGTATTTATAATATACTAGAGGCCCTGTGCATGAAATTCATGCATGGGGGGGGGGGGGTTTCCCTCAGCCTAGCCAGCATCCTCTCCAATCTGGGACCCCTCAAGGGATGTCCGACTGCTTGTTTAGGCCCGATCCCGGTAGGTTTCCCAGGTAACAGAGCAAGCCAAGCTTTCCGGTAGGATGGGGCCTAAACAGGCAGTCGGACATCCCTCTCACAATCCAGGACTGCTGGCTCCCAACTGCTGGCCTGCCTGACTTCCTGATTGCCCCTAACTGCTTCTGCCTGCCAGCCTGATCACCCCCTAACCACTCCCCTGCCAGCCTGATTGATGTCTAACTGCTCCCCTGCCAGCCTGATTGCCCCTAACTGCCCTCCCCTGCAGGCCTGGTCACCCCCAACTGCCCTCTCCTGCAGGCTTGATCGCCTCCAACTGCCCTCCCTTGCAGGCCTGGTCCCTCCCAAATGCCCTCCCCTGCTGGCCATCTTCTGGTGGCCATCTTGTGTCCACATGGGGGCAGGATCTTTGACCACATAGGGGCAGCCATCTTGTGTGTTGGAGTGATGGTAAATTTGCATATTACTCTTTTATTAGATAGGATTATATATTGCAAACTATGTCATTTATCAATACCACTTTGGCCTACTTCAATACCACCTACAACCTGCTTATCCCATTTCTGCTAATCCCTTACACTCTAGATGAGTGTACATTCTTGGAAGCCTTCTTTAACCCCCCCAACTGTAAATATATATGTTAGGATTTATGGGAAATAGAGAATATATATAAAAACATACAAGCATGTGCATATTTGTGTATCCCAGGGAACTCAAGTAATTGTTCCTTTTGCATTGATGAATGAATGCATTATGATCATATTTTATAGTCAAATGATCTACTTCAACTCTATGATGTTTCACAAGATAACATGTTATTTCAGACCATATTTCAAATACGACTTTACAAAGCATGGCTGGTTTGCATAATACATGAAGAGATTAATTTATACCTTCCTTAATATATTCATTCAAAATATGTTAGGTCATAAATTTGGGCTACAATTTCAAATAGGCCAGCAGTTCTGTCCTCTAAGAGGTCATAATCTCAATGAGGTGAGTAAGTCAATAGGCAATATAAATACAATGTAAGAAGTGATATAAAAAAGATTAAGTTAGGGGGGATAGCAGAGGTGCAGTTGTGGGGGTTAAAGAAGGCTTCCAAGAATGTATGAATCCTAAACTAGACCATGCAGAATTAGCAGAAATGGGATAAGCAGTTGGTAGTGAGGTTGGTAGGCAGAAGTACTAGTCCTACCTAATAAAAAGGTAATATGCAATTTGACTGTACCATCGACACACCCACAAGCCACGCCCACCAGCCAATCAGAGCAATGCAAGTTAACCCAACCAAGATGGCTACAGCCACAGAGAGCAAGGTTTCCCAGGTAACAGAGCAAGCCAAGCTTTCCGCGAGTTGTTGCAGGCATAAGCCTCCACTCAAGCTACAAAGTTTCAATTTTAGAAGGTAAACAAATTCAAACAAAAATGGCAGCAGAACGGAGCTTGAGAGAGCAAGCCAGGGTTGCCGGCGGCAACAGGGGAAGCAAAGCTTTCAGCACACCCTGTCCAGGCCCAGCCTCTGCTTAAGGCTACAAAGTTTCAATTATAGAAGGTGAATTAACTGCCACAGAAATGGCTGCCAGCCGGAGGGAGCAGCAGGCTTTGCTCCGCTCCAGGCTACAAAGTTTCAATTGTAGAAGGAAAATAAATTCCAGATACCAGGGCCTCCTCTTGGGTTTCCAGGGGGCATGGCTGGCCTGAAAACCACCACAGGCCCCTTGCTCAGGCTGCCCCATGCCCCAAGGGAACCCCACCCTGATCAGGGACGCCCTTCAGGGCAAACCAGCTGGCCCCCACTCCTGCACCAGGCCTCTATCCTATCTAATAAAAGAGTAATATGCAGATTGACCATCACTCCAACACACAACATGTCTGTCCCCATGTGGTCAAAGATCCTGCCCCCATGTGGACACAAGATGGCCACCACAAGATGGCCAGGAGGGGAGGGCAGTTGGGAGGCACCCAGCCTGCAAGGGAGGGCAGTTGAGAGGGACCAGGCCTGCAAGGGAGGGCAGTTGAGAGGGACCAGGCTTGCAAGGGAGGGCAGTTGGAGGTGATCAACCCTGCAGGAGAGGACAGTTAGGGGTGACCAGGCCAGCAGAGGAGGGAAGTTGGGGGCAAACAGGCTGGCAGGGGAGCAGTTAAGCATCAACCAGACTGGCAGCGGAGTGGTTAGAGGGTGATCAGGCTGGCAATCAGAAGCGGTTAGGGGCAATCAGGAAGGCAGGCAGGCAAGCGGAGCCAGCAGTCCTGGATTGTGAGAGGGATGTCCGACTGCCCGTTTAGGGGATCAGGCCTAAACGGGCAGTCGGACATCCCTCCAGGGGTGCCAGATTGGAGAGGGTACAGGCTGGGCTGAGGGACAACCCCCCTCTGTGCACGAATTTCGTGCACCGGGCTTCTAGTAGTACTATAAACAAGCAACATTCATAGTTTTGCAATGAAAAGGTAAGTCAAATGCAAAGAGGTATGTCATTTCCACATTTATAATTATCTCATTTCCAAAGTAGTTCTTATTGATAGCTAACCAAGTCTAAAGTTTTCATTTAAACAAGTTGATGGACTTTAGACAATAAATTCCATGTCGAGCCTGCAATGGCTTCTTCAGACTCATGCATTGGCTTGTTTCTCTCTGAGCAAGTAAAACTTTTAATAGCAACTTTTAATTGACTTCCTAATCCCGTGAAGGAATTCTCAACTACCACAAAATATTATAATAAATAATTTAGACTATTATTTAAGTAACACAAATTCTCAAAATCAATATGTTGTTTTTTAGTGGCAATTATATTGTGGCAAGTTGAAAGTTAGACTTTCTCCTTCTCTGGGCCTAATTCTATGCACAGCATACTGTTTCAGAGCACATGATTATCTATGTGATGTGTTCTGATGTTACGCGCAGAACTATGTCTTCTTCCATCTGTCTGTTCTCCACTATTATTTCTCTGAACTTTTGCTAGCATTGAAGGCATCATGCTCATCAAATAGGTTTCAGCACTGCCCATGTTAATAAAAATCATATCAAGCATTTCTTTACAAGCATGACAGGGAACTGTGCATTTATCATGAGTGTTCTATTAAGTGGCACATAGCCGTGAACTCTAGGAACAATGCCAGATTTTTTTAAAAAATATAGTTTAGTATCATGGAGTCACCCTCAACTCTAGATCTATCCAATTTGTAGAGTTTACTTGACTGTGTTTCTTCACAGCACCCTTAGCTACACAGAATTCCATCACTTCCATTAAGATTCTTTTGCATCTTTGATGGATTACTTGGAAAAATGTTGTGCTCAGTAACCTGTCCTTATCACCCAACAAGGGGCAAAGAGAAAGTAAGTCCCCAAAGTTCCAGTTAAAACATCTTCTTCTAGATACTTTACAAGTGTTAATCCATTTTTCTATTAGAATTTAATTTTTTAAATATATTTTATTGATTTTTTTACAGAGAGGAAGGGAGAGGGAAAGGGAGCTAGAAACATCGATGAGAGAGAAACATTGATTA
The DNA here is from genome assembly GCF_027574615.1 of Eptesicus fuscus. Taxonomy (NCBI): domain Eukaryota; kingdom Metazoa; phylum Chordata; class Mammalia; order Chiroptera; family Vespertilionidae; genus Eptesicus; species Eptesicus fuscus. The sequence continues at coordinate 51,933,370 of NC_072481.1, read as the reverse complement.
GCTGCCTCCTGCACACTCCCTACTGGTTATGTGCTCGCAACCAATGTACATGCCCTTGACTGGAATCTAACCTGGGACCCTTGAGTCCACAGGCCAATACTCTATCCATTGAGCCAAACCGGTTAGGGCTAGAATTTGATTTTTAAGCAAGCATTCACATGAATAGTTTCACCAAAATATGTATCTTAAATTCTATCAAGATGTCTATTTAAATATCTCTGTACCATTTAGTGGCAGAGCTACCCAATTTACCCAATAAGAATAATACTATTTTGAAATAGATAGAGTAAATTATATGTGTCCATTGTCTTAAGAGCAATTTAATCATATCTGTAATTGTTAGATAATTCTTTTGGGTTGAAATAAAGCGAGGGTTTTTCCCTCTCCAGTCACTGATGGAAAATGTACTATATTGAACCCACAAATGCTTTCCCCATCAGGTTTACTTTGAGTAACAAGATCATCCCCCCTTGACACTGCATGCCACACCCCATTTTTGAGTGCTCTGGCACCTCTGTTGTACTGGCGACAAATCCTCAATCTGGGGTATCCTGATAGAAAGCTGGTGTTTGGATGGTAATTCTTGCATTGACAGAGCAGCCACCAGAACACTCTGGGACAAAAGCTTTCTTATTGAAACTATTAAGAAATGTATGCCACTTGTATCTACTGCATGTAGGCTTGGAATATGGCCAGAAACAAGTGTTTCATTTGCGTCTGGAGTAGTCATTAGCCTGGGCAACATAAAGACATATTTTTGTCCCCACCTAAAATTCTCCATGAAGATTCCATGCTATTTTTAGATTAATGCTCTGTCTTAGTCTTTAACCTTTACACTGCAAGATTAGGAAGGAGATAATCAAGACAGTGGCTGGGTAAAACCTGATCCTCGAGACCAAATATCTCAATAAGTAAATAAAATGCTTCATACGTCATATTTCAGAGGAATTGGTATAAAATAAGGAAGGAAGGGAGCTGAATTTCAATTTTCATTCTTGAAGTTTACTTAAAATTATATAGTACTAGAGGCCCGGTGCACAAAATTTGTCCACTGGAGGGGGGGGGGGTCCCTCAGCCCGGCCTGCGCTCTCTGGCAGTCCAGGAGCCCTTGGGGGACATCCTCAGTGCTGCCGCAGAGGCGGGAGAGGCTTCTGCCACCACTGCTTCGCTCGCCAGCCATGAGCCCGGCTTCTGGCTGAGTGTTGTTCCCACTGTGGGAGTGCACTGACCACCAGGCGGCAGCTCCTGTGTTGAGCATCTGCCCCCTGGTGGTCAGTGTGTTGTCATAGTGACTGGTCATTCTGCTGTTCAGTCGATTTGCATATTAGCCTTTTATTATATAGGATAGTCACAAATTTAGGTTGCATTCATTTAATCACATATTATAATAAATTATAATAATTTGTCATTGTTACTATTTTGTGATTATAGTTTTTAACTATTTTTAGACACTTTTCAAAGGTGAGATTTCTTTATTACTTCAATTAGCAACTAAGTGTTGAGTCTCTCTCAACTCTTTATCTACATGTGGATATAGCCATTGAGAAAAGGAGGCACTATAATAAATCTAATGGAAAGTAACCTCACAGGGTGATCTGATAATTAATTCCTAATTATGATGGGTAGTCACATCTTATGCATGCAACTTTAGTAAAAGGTTTATCTTTGCCTTAATCAAGCCCTATCCACTGTTTTTGTGCATATATTACACATCTTTGAAATGTTTATTTTTAGACCCCCCAGAGGCATAACCAACCTCAACATAGCAAATAATCCTATTAATTATCCTTTATTTAAATCCCTGCCTTATTTTTCCCCACCATATAATCTTCCTTATGTTCCCTCCTTAATTCTAAATATATAACAGAAACTGCAAACTGTCATTCTCTGCAGCATTTGAGATCTTGCTTCCTGGTTTGTCTTCATGTTGGCTCAAATAAAATATTATAAAATTTTTCTTCAGGTTTGGACTTTCTTACATCAACACATGATGATCCACTCCTCAGATGGAGATCATATATCTTTAATTTCTGTGTCTGAGGCTCCAAACTAAAAATCTAGACTATCACACTGGATCTGTAAATACTTGGCAAGTAAATGCAGTATGCCAGAGGCCAGCAGGTATTAATTTAAAGAAGATTTAATCCTCAAAGTATATCAGTTTTGCTCCAAAGCAGACAAGTAAATTGATGCTTGCAGTTATAAAGTATGTTGCTGAGGTTCATTGCCAAGTGCTCTGGGTTCTCAAAGACATTGGGGCATCAGGAAACTGTATCCTGAAGGAGGTGGTATTTGAACCGAATAATACTCAGTTTAATTTGGAAAATAAGCGTGGGTAAGGTGAAGAAAGGGAGAGGCTTTTACCATGGAGCACAAACAGAATGTGTGAATGACCAAAGAAAGAAAACAAAAACACATAAAGAATTTGGGAAATGGTGTACCATAAGCCATTGCATAAGGCTGGAGGAGAGGATGTCTGTTTCTATAACGGTTTTAACTAAAGTTCAAATGGCAGACAGGTCTACCCAGATCATGAAGGACCAGGGCTTTTAGTTGGAGACATCAGGCTTAAATCTGAATTGCTGGGGGGAAATCAAAGAACCTGAGCAAAGAAAGAGACCACTCTGGCCACAAAAAAGAGGAGAGCTTTGATACAGCCAGATTGGAGGCAGCAAGACCAATCAGGAGGCTAGTGTTGTTTTATAATTATACTAGAGGCCCAGTGCTCAGCCCAGACTGCACCCTCTCACAATCCGGGATCCCTCAGGGGATGTCTGACTACCAGTTTAGGCCTGATCCCGCAGGCCCTCCACTGGCAGTCGGAATCTCTCTCACAATCTGGGTCCGCTGACTCCTAACCACTCTCCTGCCTGCCTGCCTGATTGCCCCTAATCACTCTGCCTGCCTGCTTCATTGCTCCAAACCCCTCTGCCTGCCTGATCACCCCTAACCACTTGCCTGCCTGCCTGATTGCCCCTAACCACTCGCCTGCCTGCCTGATCACCCCTAACCGCTCAACTGCCTGCCTGATCACCCCTAACCATTACTGCCTTGGCCTCCGCCCTCCGTGGCAGCAGCCTCTGCCTCGCCCCCGCCACCACAGCTTCGTCCAGAAGGTTGTCCGGAAGGATATCTGGAATGTCGTCTGGAAGACCATTCAGCTGTCTGGTCTAATTAGCATATTACGCTTTTATTATTATAGACTAGGGGCCCAGTGCACGAATTCGTGCACCTTGAAAGGAACTATGGGCCGTGAGGCTGCGGTGGGCATAGGGGCAGATCTCGGCTCATTCTCTGCACCTCTGCCCAGCCCATCCCACGGTGGCCCCTGGTCCCCTGTCTGTGGGCAGCCCCACTCCCACCACCACCACTCCCATGCACTTATGGCACCAGCCCCACTCGCACCCACTAACAGTGTGGAGGGATTGGGGCCAGTGCCAGCAGCGGGTGTGAGCTGCAAATCTTGCCCCAATTGCCTCTCAGGAGCAAGGGGAGGTAGAGAAGCCCTCAGGGGAGATCAGGGCCAGCAGCCGCTGCTCACACCTGCTGACGGCACTGAGCAATCTTGGCCTGAGCCAGTCGCTGGTAGCGGGTGTGAGTGGGGCTGACGCGGGCAGCAGGTGCAAGCGCTGGGCAGGACCACAGCATGCGGGAAAAAATGAATTTTCAGTAACAACAAGAGGCTCGCCCTGATGACAGCAACTGGTACTCCACCTTGATCTGGCGCCCCTATCTCGCCGCAACCGATGCCCGCCATGTTCATGCACCCCCTGGTGGTCAGCGCATGTCATAGCGACTGGTTGTTCGTTGTTCTGCCATTTGGCCTCTTTGCATATTAGCCTTTTATTATATAGGATAAGGAGTAAAGTGCTTTCTGCTCATCATTCATTTTTAATCGTTTAATATCATTTCAGTGATGTTTTCATTAAAATATTTATTGTAAAATCAAACCTGGAAGATTTTTTAGTATTTCCTGGAACCCCATCCTGTGATAATAAGTTCCTTTTTAATTAATGAAATTGACACTCATTTTTGTTTTAAAAAAGGCAATGTTATATGTAAATTTTATTAAATTAGAAGTGGTGATTAATATAGAGTGTACAATTTAAAAGATATTAGATAGACTAATGTAGGTAAAATGTGTGACCTTAACCAGAGGCCTGCATACTTCTGAATTTTCTTCCAAACAAATGTAAACACTGTTTCTTTCAAATTTCTCCCATCAGTGACTTTAATTAGTGATTAGTGGTTATTGCTTGTGGTTTCTGCTTCTCCACTGTTAATGAAAGGTCACAAATTAATGATTACTTTAAAATGTGCTAAAATAAATCATCCTTAATAAATAACTTTTTTGTTACTGTTTTATGCATGCTGCTCTCAAAAACAAGATGAGGGGTAAGCTGGGAAAATGGATAATGTTATATTGAGCTTTTATAACCACTTTTTCCCCTGGAGAGTAGGAAAAAAAATATTTATCAAAGCCAAACTCCAAAGGTGTGGCAGTACTAGATTTTCTATTCCAGAAATCTGGGGTTTAACCCTTTGCACTCGCTTGCTTTTTTCTCCATTCCTTTATTCTAATGCTAACCGTGTCGAGTCACACTCGACATCTGAGTGCAAAAGGTTAATATAATGTAAAATGTAAAGGATTAGTCAATTCAGGTCAGTCTAAAAGGGACAACAAAGTGACATTTCAATTTAAATAGAACTTGTAATAGCCAACATTAATCAAATGTTCTAGATTAAAGAACAATCCTATATAGTAAAAGCCTAATATGTAAATTGAGTGAACGGTGGAACAAACAGCAGATCGATGGGTCACTATGATGCACACTGACCACCAGGGGGCAGATGCACAATGCAGGAGCTGCCTCCAGTCTGCAGGCCCCAGGCCAGCCAAGTGGGTGCCAGCGGGGACCTGCTGATCGACCAGCAATGGCGGGGGGCAGGGCCAGTGAGCAGATGGCACCAGGCTGGCCAAGGCGGGTGCCCCCAATCACCCAACTGGTCACCCCACAGATCGGCCCTGATTGCCGGCCAGGCCTAGGGACCCTACCTGTGCATGAATTTCGTGTACCAGGCCTCTAGTATTTCATATTCCTTAATCCACAAGAAAACCAAATGCCACCCAATACAATCATGATGATAGAAAACCACTATGAGTAAAAAAGGGGGCTAGCGATTGAAATAAACAGAGCTTGGGGTGCAAAAATCCCTATGGAAAATATTGAAAAATTTTAAGCATGAGTGGGAGAATTTGGGAGAGCCTCAAAGATGATATAAAATTTTTATTTTGAAAATACCTACCATGTGGAAAATAAAATGTATAAGACTCAGAGTAGTAGGTCTAGGTCAGCTGTGAATCTGAGGTAGAGATGAATATTGGTGGTGATTAGATCCCTAACGTGGTTGAGATTACCCAGTAAGAGAATATAAAGGGAGAATGGAGGAGATCTTGTGCTGAGTCTTGAGGAACTCTAAATCTATTGGCTATGTAGAGGAGGATGAACTACTAAAGAGAAAAGGAAGGAGTAGCCAGAGAGTTAGGAGAAGGTCATGTCCTGAAAACAGTGCTTGATTGCATCAAATGCTACAAAGACATAACTAAGGTAAGTATTTTAGAAATATCCATTATCTTTATCAACATGAAGTCATTTCATGGAATCACAAGGATTAAACCTTCAATATAGGCCACTATCTAAACGTCTGGCCATAAAGAAGGCAAGAGACATGAGCCTGTAATTAGAGAGGACTGAAGGGGAGAATAAAGTTTAGGCTTAAGGTTTTATTTGTTTAACTAATTGAAGAAATTTTACTATGTTTAAGATCTCTGAAACAATGAGGAGAAATTGAATATATAGGAGAAAGAAAGAATAGGCTAATCAGAGAAGGATCACATGCCAATGAATTCAGGAGTGGATGGAATCCACACACAGGTGGGGAGATTTTCTTCAGACAGAGTATTCAGAACTTTACTAGTAGAATGCGCTATATGCAGATCACAGAGACTTCATCTGGTGGCTTCTAATTTTTTTTTTTCCTAGAGTCGAAGATGAACACAGGCAAATCTATTATTTATTCATCCAAGGTTGAGTTTAAAATAAAGACAGAAATCCCCTAGGGAATATAAGTAATATAAAAAGTGTCATGAAGTTCAAAGTAATGAATAGAAAGAAGAATTGAAAGATTGAGACAAAGTAGAAGGGTTGGTAAAGGATGGAAACAGTGATTAGATTGTAGGATAGCTGTAGTGAGATTACTTGAGTAAGTACTCTGAAAAGAGAAAGGTAACAAGGAGCCCACTCTTTACAAACAGAAATTATCCCAATGGATAAAGCAATACTTGCATAGTTCAAAGAAGGAAAAATATCTGCTAAAGAAAGTCAGTGCAGTGTCTATAGAGTTGAAGCATTGCACATGTGGTACGTAATAGCTGTCAACATTGCTTGAGATAAGGATTCGAGTGGGTTGTTGGAGATGAGGAAAATTTCAGAGAAGGGAAGCACAGGAATGAAGAAACCCTGATGGATGTGCATGTAAAATGATAATCAATTCCGTTTAGCTAAGTCAGAAAACATTTGAAGGGATCAGTAAAATAAAGTTTGGAAAGGGAGGTTGGGATGCAGATTGGGTAGGGTTTTCAAGAAAGTTCAAAGGTAAGTGTAAATATTTGTAAATATTCACTCTAAAAGATTCCATGGTAAAAATCAATGGAAGCCGAGTTTTCCAAAGAATATGTGAACAACAGTAGACCCAACATAGAATGTATTTAGCCAGATATTTTCTGGATTAAAAAAAGGCCATCTGTGGGTCTGCCAATGAAAAAATGATCAAGTGCCACAGTAAAAATATCAACATAGCTACACTTTGCTTCGTTAAACACTGATTACCATTGACAAGTGAACCAAAATATTGGCCTTTCCAAATGGCGTGCTGTATAAAATTTCTGAAGCAAAAATCAGAAATTTGATCTTTAATGCAAAATCAGATATATAGAAGGCATCTGCTAGTTTTAATGTTTTGTCACAAGCACAGAATAAGGGGCTGCTTTCAAAATAGGAAACTGACATTTGCAAAGTACTTTTACCATGGACACTATCAAAGTCCTGGATGAAATTAGTGGTTCCATTCATCTTTTTCACATCCAGAGAATGTTGGAAATATGAAATGATTAAGAGGCTGAAAGTAACTCCAAGGTCTTTTAGGTTTTGTCCTTAATCTGGATGTAAGGAGAAAGAGAAAGAGATATAAATTGCAAGTCAGAGCAGGAAACTTTGCTACTTTTGTTTTCTCTGGCAAAATGCTTCTGGCAAAGAAATTGAAACCAAAATTAAAATGAGTCTTTGATAATTCTGAATTGACTATTTCTGACAGGATACAGAAGATGAATTGGCAGAGTAAATGCAAACCATGTTTTTTTTTTTCCCTATATATCCAGAGAATGCTATTTTATCTCAGATTTGGAAAGACATTGAAGGTCATATCATATGATAATGGAAGGTGAATCTATCTATATTCCATCCTCTTTCATCTAAAGGAGTTGCCCTTTAAATAGGCTTTTAAAGATGACCATGTGTAACATCATTACAAAGAAATCTATTTCCTCTTTGTGATCAACATATTATTTATAGAGATATTCCATTATACCCTAAAGTATAGAAATTTAACTTTTATAAAATTTTTAGAATTCATTGCAAAATTTATCTTTGCATTGTCTGAAAAATATCTATGTAGTCAATTAAAATATATAAGCAACCACAACAAAAACCTACTTAAGATACTTCTTTCTAGATGTTTAGAATTATCATTTACTTATAAACAGAAAAAATGTTCCATTCAGATGAACCTTATGCATGCAGTAAAAAAGGTTTGAAGAACCTTAAATTAGCAATACTTTATTAGCCATTAGCTTGTGTTATAGCATTACTTGAGAAGATAGCAACTCTTTAACATATTTTTAATTTCAATCTCTTAAAAATGTTCTAGCATTTATAATTTTCATAAATTCAATTTGACTATACGTTCAAGTTAATTTATTTGGCTCAATTTCATTGTATCATCCAGCACAAAAATAACTTTCATTCACTAATATTAACTTCAAAATTAAGTTATTCTTTTGAAATTGCTTGTAAAATGACAGCTTTAAAATGATGATTCCAGATGAAGGAATACTCAATACTTGATTTAGTGATTGTGCCACCAGAGCCAATTAAATAAATGCTTAAGATCATTTTATTCTTTTGAACAACATACACATTTAATATATTGAAAATCAAAGTTGGAGTTTAATGAAGGAAGCCATTTAGATATAAACACTGGCTTGATTCTGATGCCTGGGGATCTGAGCAGTCTGGCATGCAAAGCCAAGAAAACTCTGAACACCACATCCCTGTCAGTGGCCTCGAGGAACTGAAATAGTACAGAAACTTCACAAAGAACCCTGCTGCCCAGAGTTGCCAGCAGGAAAAAACAGAATTCCACCTTATCTCATAGTACTGCCAAACCTTTCAAACATGTCCTCATGTTAACCAGTTATCTTTGACACGTATGGGGAGAAAACCAGTAAAATCTCATTAACAAGTTCACAAATACATAACCATTCAGAAAATGATTAATAATCTGAATGCATTTACCCACTGGGTATGTTTACATCTAAATAGGCCAATCAAAGAATTATGTTCACATCTTCAGCACATGGAAGTTCCTGTCAGAATAAAGCAATTACTGCACTATAGTTTTTAAAAGCCTGCTTTGGGCTACAAAAATGACATTAGTCAATGGAGAAAGAGTCATTAAAAACAAACACACTGAGATTCCTTTGAATATTTATTAAATTTGAAATAAACTATTGAAAGAAATTATCTACTTTGCATTTTAGGTATTCTGAAAAAAAATGTAGTCATTTAAAATGTCAAGAACATAAGAAATGCTTGCTTTAAAATATTTGCCAATTATTTTCTACTTTTTGTTTATTTTCTTGGCTTCTAGAGTTGGCTTGCTTTATAAAACCCAGTGCAAAAGGGAGTTGGGGGAGAGGAATTCAATTCATTAAATTGTGGAAGAGACATTTCTGCACATAGCACAGAGAGATTAAGTTCATAAGGACACACACTAATTATATCAGTTACTGATGCATAGTATGTATGATATTTATATTATCTTATATAGATGAATATATTTTTTCCTTAAAACACCTTAGAAGACAAATTTATGCACACACACCCATCCATATTCTTACTGTACTGTAAAAATTGGGATGTCAATTATATTTTTTATTAAAATATAAATTTATTCCATACTAGATCTTTTACTTTTCAACTGGTTGCTATTTTCAACACAGGGCCTTACTTAACCAAAAAGTCTCAGAAAGTCTCAGAGCTTTTTATTATGAGAGAGAGAGAGAGAGAGAGAGAGAGAGAGAGAGAGAGAGAGAGAGAGAGAGAGAGGAGGAGTGTATTTGTGAACACTGAAGAAGAAAAATTGTCTGTTATTTTACTATGTAGTGTTCACTTCTGTGGAATGCTGCTGAGAGGTTAAGTAATATGGAAATAGGAAATGGTGAAAAGTCCTTTAAAGCTGAAACATGGAGGAAACTGTTGATAATTTTGAGGCAAATATATTGGGGGTTTATTGGGGTGAGAGATTTATTTAGAGGAAGATGAGGGAGGGAGTTAAGGATGGAATTGTATTCTGACTTGGGAGAAATTAATTAGCATATGTTTTAATGCTGATTGAAATGATGGAGATAGATATTAATGACATCGGATATCATTGGAGAACAGAAGAGTCTGTGACAGAAAGTGTAGGAGTTAGGTCAAAACTACAAATGAAGGAGATATGACACAACATCCATTGTAACAGGATAGAAGAAAAAAATATGGTAGGCTTATGGGTGGAAAGTTGAGAAGGGTTTTTTATATTTGATGGTTGCTATTTTCTAAATGAAGGCATTAGCTTATAATTTAGAATGAACGGAGATCGAAGATGTTTGAAGAAAGAGTTGGTATTTTTTCCCTGGCTTATAACCAAAGGGGAAAATGTACATGGCTGACTGATATATCACTCCATGGTCCCTCCCTGCCTCTCCAACCGCACCTTACATCAATCTTTCCCAGGACCACACTCCAGCCACACTGATTTTCCTCCTGTACTAGTGTTTTCTTCCTGTCTTTGGATAGGACATGATTTTCTCCAATTCAGGGCTTTGGTAGTCTAATCTGACCCCTGAAAATAATATTCTACCACCTCTAGGCTTTCCATACCATTACCTTTTTTTTTTTTTTGGTAATGTTATGCTTAATAGACAGTAAGTGCTCAGTATATATTTGTTCTCTGAATAAGTAAGCTTTCAGTACTATCTTCTATTTCCCCAATGCTTATTTCTTTATTCAGTTTTTGTCTGTCTTTCTTTCTAGAGCCCAATGGAATGTAAGCCTCATAAAACAAAATCTGCTTTGACATTTTTACTCATAACTAAAACAGCTCCTGGTACATAGAAGGTTACCAATGCAAATCTGTTGACTAAATGAACAAAATATGGAAGAATGCTAGTCCATTTCACAATGATTTTGCTAAATTTAAAGTGATACCAATCAGCTTAAAATAATCATGTGATTGTTTTTTTCCCAAGATGACATAATTTTTCAGGTGTACGAGTCATCCAATACTGGGAAATTGCCAAGTGAGTGAGACACAGAGGGAGACAGGTTAGTTCACGGTATTTACTAGTATGGTGAACTGATTATAATGACTGGGATACAGGTGTCAAGAGAGAAGGTAGAAAGTGAGAAAGTTGTGATTAATGAATTGGCGAGGTCAATGTAACCAAAGAATTGTGTTGTTAAAGGTAATCCAACAGGTGAGTCAAAGGAATAGAAAAATGTGGTTGGAAAGGGCGATATTTAAAATAGAGGTGGCACAGTTTCTGATAATGATAATGTGACAGTGTACCTTGCATCCAAGGAAGTGAATGACTGAAATGAAGTTAAAAGAAAACATTCATTGGAGGTAAAGAAATAAAGAATATAAAAACAGGGATGTTTCACTTACCTAAACATTAATGTCATGAGAATGAAAACAGGAGTAAGGATGCAGGGAAAGACTATAAAATAATTTTTTCAATTAATGTAAAGAATGAGTAAGAGATCAAGATAAAAAGACAAAAAGGAGGGAGTAGTGGGTAATTAAGGTGAATGACATGGCTTTCAAAATAATGACTTTTGCTACCACTATTATTTTGATGTTTAAATCTGTTTGCTTCATAAAGAAGCTAAAATAATATGGAAGTTGCAGTTGTGAGCTAGCAGGATAAATGCTTGTCCATTGAATTATAATATAGGAGATAGGAAATTAGAATTAAAAAAATGAATAAAAGACAGCCTCCACAGAAAGGACAGCAGTAGAAATGGCAGGAAGGAGCAAGATGAAGAGAATCATTGAAGAGAGATGGTGTAGGCAAGATTTCTGTGGTACATAACGGCATGGGGACTGGGTTTCGAATGAAGACTATCATGACACATCCTTGGATTGGGATAAACTAATTTGTTTTCTTTACAAAAGCATTGAACACAAAACAGAAACTCGGTTTCCATCAGTATTCACAGTGTCCTCAAATCTAGAACTTACAAATCATGAACAGGAAAGAATTGCTGTTTCTAAATCAAAAGTTGGTTATTCTATTCTTGTTTGCTACTTATCTAAATTCCACTCAAAGCAGAGAATATTAATGTCAGGCACATGCTGAGCCTCAATAAATTTGTGTTCAATGAATAAATACCATTTAACATTTTCTGTTATTTCTTGATTACTTATTTCTTTACTTTCAAATACCACTAAAGAGAGAAAATACACATTTTCCCAACTAGTCCCAAAATATTGTTTTTCAACTATTTTCATACACCAATAACTCCTTATCATATAACAGATGCTGTTTCTGCTTTGTGATATGTCTGCCTAATTCTGCTAAAATTGCTATCCATCATCAATTCTAGGAGCCCCATGGCATCTTGTGACATTTGAAGATCAATTGCTGCTACAGTCAATTATGAAAAGCTTTGTTTTAATGGCCCTATAATTGATATTGGTATTTTCTATTTTTAGAACTTACTCAGAATATCCAGATCATTGTGTTCAGTCACAATACAGAGACTAGTGTACATAGTCTCAGGAAACTATTTAAATGGCTCTATTTTCAAAGAACATTGTTTAAGATTTTGAAAATATGAGAATTGAGAACTATGAATTTTTCTTTTGTTGAGTACAAATGGAAAAAAAATTGACTTACTTTCTAATCCTTTATGATTAAAAAGTCTTTTTTTTGAATGAAATAAGCTCTAAGAATGACAGTGCATATCATCCTACCTAATAAAAGAGTAATATGCAAATTGACCCTAACTCCACTACACCCACAAGCCATGCCAACAAGCCATGCCCAAAAGCCAATCAGGAGCAAATATGCAAATAAACCCAACCAAGATGGCTACAGCCACAGAGAGCAGGAGGGAGGCTTGGGTTTCCCCAGTAACAAAGGAAGCCAAGCTTTCCGCCTGCTGTTGCTGGCCTAAGCCTCCACTCAAGGCTACAAAGTTTCAATTATAGAAGGTAAACAAATCCAAACAGAAATGGCGGCAGCCACTGAGCTGGAAAGAGCAGGAGGCTTGGGTTTCCCCCGGCAATGGAGGAAGCAAAGCTTCTGCAGCCCTGGCTGGCCTAGGCCTCCGCTCCAGGCTACAAAGTTTCAATTATAGAAGAACACAAACCCCAAAAGAAATGGCTGTCAGCCACGGAGCGAGCAGGAGGCTTGGCTCCGCTCCAGGCTACAAAGTTTTAATTGTAGAAGGTAAATAAATTCCAGATACCAGGGCCTCTGCTTGGGTTGCCAGGGACGTGGCTGGCCTGCAAATCACCACAGGCCCTTCACACAGGCCACCCCACACCCCAAGGGAACCCCCACTCTGATCCGGGACATCCTTCAGGGCAAACCAGCTGGCCCCCACGCATGCACCAGGCCTCTATCCTATCTAATAAAAGAGTAATATGCAGATTGACCATCACTCCAACACACAATATGGCTTCCCCCATGTGGTCAAAGATCCTGCCCCCATGTGGACACAAGATGGCCACTACAAGATGGCCAGCAGGGGAGGGCAGTTGTGGGCGATCAGGCCAGCAGGGGAGAGCAGTTGGGGAGGGCCAGGCCAGCAGGGGAGGGCAGTTAGGGGTGACCAGACCTAAAGGGGATGGCAGTTAGGGGCAAACACACTGGCAGGGGAGCAGTTAGGCATCAATCAGGCTGGCAGGGGAGTGATTAGGGGGTGATCAGGCTGGCAGGCAGAAGCAGGTTAGGGGCAATCAGGAAGGCAGGCAGGTGAGCAATTGGGAGCCAGCAGTCCTGGATTGTGAGAGGGATGTCCGGCTGCCCGTTTAGGCCCGATCCCACCAGGATCTGGCCTAAACGGGCAGTCGGACATCCCTCGAGGGGTCCCAGATTGGAGAGGGTGCAGGCTGGCCTGAGGGATACCTCCCTCCCCTCCCCCCATGCACGAATTTTGTGCACCGGGCCTCTAGTTATTTAATGCTTTCCTGTGTCTTTCAGAAAACTGGACTAGAAAAGCTTTGGGTTCATGGAATGATTCTCTGAATTATATTTGTGGTACAGGGGTAAATTAAACCCAAAATAATATAACCATTCATAGGCTTTGCTATGATGTGACATTCTAGTCTCTGTCAAGAATTAAACAGTATTTTTTAATATTTGTAGTATTCACATGTAATAAATGCAAGCTTTCTGTTGTTTTGATTTAGAAGTAATATGGCATAGTGAAACCAGAAGTGGTGAGGTTTGAATATTGGGTACATTATTTCATCAAATATTTTTTAACTACCAAGCACTATCTTAAAAGTGCAGGGACACAATGTGGAAAAAAAATGGTGACATGATTTCTGCCAGGAGGAATTTACAATTTATGAAAAGATACACATGAAAAGCAAATAAATAAAATAACAATTGTAATATAACAAATTATGTGGGTACATGTTAGGGTTGCCAGACATAATATAAGCTTCCAATTAAGTTTAATTTCAGATAAGCAATGAATATTTTTAGTATAAGTATGTCTCAGATATTGTATGGGAGAAATGCAAGATAGGCTAAAACAGGCAATATTAGCACATGTTGAAAATGGATCCAATCTAAGGAAGCCTTCACCAAAGATGTGCCATCTAAATGGAGAAGAAATTAGCCAACTAATAAATGAGAATTGTAGGTAAAGAAAACAGCACATGCAAAGACCAGAAGATAAAGAAGAGTAGAGTGCATTTGGAGGACTGTAGTAGGTTCAGTAGGCATGCAAGGAGAGAGAAGAAACAGGGGATTGAATAGTTAAGATGGGCTCTATCATGCACAGACTAATAACTATGTTAAGGGCATTTTCATATATTCACATTTAATTTGTTTTATTGAAATTTCACTTGGTTTACAGTATCTAGCATAAGTTTAATTTGGAAGGGTCAGAGAAAATTTTGAAATTCATATATAATATATGTGAGAAATTATTATTGTAAACAGGAGAGGTAGCAGTAATGTAAGAGTAGAGGAAGCAGAGAGAAGAAAACAAATTTAGGATCTATTTATGAGTTATTAATAGGATTCTATAAGTGACTAGAGACCCAGTACAAAAAAAATTTGTGCACTTCAGGGGGTCCCTCAGCCTGGCCTGCACCCTCTTGCAGTCCAGGAGCCCTCAGGGGAAGTCGGATATCCTTTGCGCTGCCTCTCCTGCCACCGCTGCTGTGTTCGCCAGTCATGAGCCTAGCTCAGGGCTTCTGGATGAGCAGCGCACCCACTGTGGGAGCACACTGACGACCAGGGAGCAGCTCCTGCGTTGAGTGTCTGTCCCCTAGTGGTCAGTGTGCACCATAGTGACAGTTCGTTCTGCCATTTGGTTGATTTGCATATTAGCCTTTTATTATATAGGATCATATGAGGGGAATAAGGTGGATTGAAGGGTTAGGGATAACACCTACATTTTTAGCTTATCATATTGGAATATTAAGGTTGAATTCTCTAAGCCAGGGAATATAGTAGAAAAAATATGGTGAGGCAGTGGCATTGTGATGAGGGAACGTTTGTAGGGTATGAGGAACACTTGCAACAATCAAGAGGAAATTTCTAGTAGGTAGTTGATTATGTGTCAGTGAAGCCCAGATAAGAGATCTGGATTTCAACAATAAATTGGGGTATTTTTAGTTTGGACATAGATGTTCCTCAAAGTGTAGTTCTATATGACCTGTATCAAAATGACCATGAGTTCATGGTCAAAATCCTATGCCCCCTGCCCAGCCTGCATGGCTCAGGGATTGAGCATAGACCTATGAATTGGGAGGTCACGGTTCTATTCCCAGTCAGGGCACATTCACCTAGCATGGGGCATGACTGAGGCAGCCAATCAATTATTCTCTCTCATCATTGATGTTTCTATCTCTGTCTCCTTCTACTTTACTCTCTGAAATCAATCAAAATATATTTAAAAAAAAACAACCTGTGCCCCAACGAAACCTACCACATCCTACTTTATCATAAGCACTCCAATGATTCTTACACACAGTCAAGTTTGATAATCCCTGAGAGAGATGATGGATAAGGTGGCACTTTGATAATATCACTTATGGGAAGTATAGTATAGTAAGCGCACATTGTCCAGAATGATATGGAATACTACCAAACACACACACACACACACACACACACACACACACACACACACACACAGAAACAAGAACAGAATCCCCAGAGAAATCACACAAAACAGATGAAGGTAGTGTTAGAGAAACCAAGGTTAGGGTGTGTAAGACTTTATGTTTCAATTTAAATTATAAAATACAGAGTGTTAAAAGTTGCTTTTTACTTAGGTTGTATGCTACATGTTTCAGAAACTGCATGTTTAACCTCTAAGTCTCCAGCACTGAGCACATAAGGTGTATTCAATTTTTGTTGTTGTTTAATGAATGCATGCAAATGTTCAAGCTTTGATAATGACAAACTGTACTAGTGCCATAAATAATACTTTGACAGATGGAATCTTTTCTGAGGGAAGAGATACATTATAAAAATAACTTTGTAAAGTTTTCTATTAAATATCTGAGATAAATATAGTTTTCTAACTTTAAATTTTGTTCACATGTAAATAACCTAAAGTAATGTCTATTGTATATATACATATTTGGACTGAGATCATCATAGCATTTGAACGGGCAACAATTGTCATATATTTAAACTAAAATGGAATTATTTCTTTAGCTATTACTGGGTATAAGAAGAATCATTTAACAAGCTGCTAATACAACTCTTTACAATGATTAATCTCTACTCTTTGATTTCCCCTGTGTTATAAATCTCTGTATTAGAGAAAAATGTAGCAGCTTTTCAGGTATGCATTCGATGAGAGGGCATATATAACGCAAGGCTCTCTATTTAAAACTCTTACCAGGATTCAATTTTTTAAAAGTAAAAAAATAAAAATGGCATGTTATATCTCTGTCAATATATTAACACACCTAGCTTTTCAGTATTTTCTACTTCAATTTTGATTTCGTCACTCAGTGGTGTTTAATTCACCACTTCCATTTTAAATCCCCACACACATTTCCAATGCCACTGAAAGTTTAATTTGTATTTATCTGCATTATTTAGCACATGAAATTGTAGCATAAAATGATGAAGTAAATATAAGAAGGTTATAAAATTATTCCAATAAATATTATAGATATCACAAGAAAAGAACTCCTGTGCTGAGAAGAAATATTCATGTAAATGAAACTTCCCTATGTATTAGTATTTCAGTCAAAAGAAATGACTTCTCCAACCCCCCTCAGGTAGAAAATATGAATCTGCATTTAAATGGAAAAATGAATTCTAATTCAGATTTCAGCTACTGGGATCAACTAAAATAAATCAGGTGTTGCCTGAAAAGTTGCCTTTGAAGTTATATTGAATTTTACATGTATGAACGTTTACATCTAATCTAAATATAAAATGCATCAAATTAATTCTCTCAATGAAATGTCTAGCCCATCTCTAATTTAGTCATTAAATACCTACTCCCCAAAATAGCTTAAAATGTTCACTTAGTAGTTTATTCTAGTCTCATTTTCAATATTTTATTTAGATTCCCTGGTATTGTACAAAGAAAAACAATGTATGTTTTAAATAGCCTTCTATGTGAATCTTGATTTTGGGTATTATTTTTATAACTAGAGGCCCAGGGCACAAATTCTTGCACCAGTGAGATCCCTTGGCCTGGCCTGTGGGATCAGGCTGAAACCAGCTCTCTGACATCCCCCGAAGGGTGCAGGCCAGGCTGAGGGACCCCATTGGTGCACGATCAGGGCTTGGGAGGGACACTGGAGGTTGGCCAGCCAAGGAGGGACCACCGGAGGGCTTCAGGGTGTGTCTGGCCCATATCACTCAGTCCCAATTGACCAGACCACAGCAGCAAGCTAACCGATTAACTGTCTTCCTCCTGGTAGTCAGTGAACATCACAGTGAGTGGTTGAGCGGTCTTAGCATATCATTAGCATATTACGCTGTGATTGGTTGAACGGATGACCAGATGACTGAACACTTAGCATATTAGGCTTTTATTATATAGGACTAGAGGCCCGGTGCACAAAATTAATGCACGGGGAGGATGTGTCCCTCAGCCCAGACTGCATCCTCTCCAATCTGGGACCCCACCGGGATCGGGCTTAAATGGGCAATCAGACATCCCTCTCACAATCCAGGACTGCTGACTCCCAACCACTCGCCTGCCTGCCTGCCTGATTGCCCCTAACCACTTCTGCCTGCTAGCCTGATCATCCCCTAACCACTCCCCTGCCAGCCTGATCGACGCCTAACTCCTCCCCTGCCAGCCTGATTGCCCCTAACTGCCCTTCCCTTCCAGCCTGGCCACCCCTAACTTCCCTCCCCTGCTGGCCTGATCTCCCCCAACTGCCCTCCCCTGCAGGACATCTTGTGGTGGCTATCTTTGACTACATGGGGGCAGCCATCTAATGTGTTGGAGTGATGGTCAATTTGCATATTATCTCTTTATTATATAGGATATTGTTTACTGAAAAATAATCTTCTGGAAACCAGTAAAATAGTAATGGAAAACTACACTTGAAGGGCCTCATATAAAAAGACACTATGTCTGTACTATTAGTATGCCTACTTCAAACTCAATCCAGATATCAGTCAATTTAGAAATTATCCTCAACTCATAAAACTTCCACAATTATAGGATTCCATGAGAGCTGGGATGCTATCTTCGTTACCACTTTATCTCCTTTCAAAAAGACAATGCAGCATTTTGAAAGCATTCTATAACAGTGAGTTTGGTGCCCAGCAGGGTGGTTCAGTGGTTGAGTGTCGACCTATGAACCAGGAGTTCACAGTTAGATTCCCAGTCAGGGCACATGCCCAGGTTGTTGTCTCAATCCCCAGTTTGGGTCTTGCTGGAGGCAGGCGATAAATGATTCTCTCCCATCATTGATGTTTCTATCTATCTCTCTTTTCCTCTCCCTTCTCTGAAATCAATAAAAATAGATTTTTTTTTTTAAAGTGAGTTTGGGCCCTGGCTTCTGTGCTCAGTTGGTTGGGTGTTGTCCATGCACCAAAATGTTTCTGGTTCCATTCCCAGTCAGGGCACATGCCTGGGTTGCAGGCTCAATTCCTGGGGTGTGCAGGAGGCAGCTCACAGATGAATATCGATGTTTCTCTTTGGCCTTTCTCCCTTTTCTCTCGCTAAAAATCAATTTTAGTGAGATTTTGATAAATTAAGTAAGTAACAGCTCAGAATTTTCCCAGAATTCAAAATGTTAAATTAACATTGACTACTAACTCACAATGTATTAGAAATCAAAAGTAGAAGGAACTTTGGGAATAATAGTTGGTTGACTCTCTGCCTCTTGCACAGGAATCAGACATGTCTTTATAGCAGGGGCTACATTTTAGTAAACTCCATGTTCTCTCTTCCAGCTACAAAATGCTGAGCACATGTGTAATGCTCAATATTTCCTGGTTGAATCCCATTTGGAATTAGTGACTACCTCTTCTGAGCTCCCACTTGTGTAACCATATTACATAATTACGCTTTCACAATCTTTGAGCATGCTGTTCCCTCTCCCTGGAATGCCCTGCCCTCTACTCTTCACTTGGTAAGTATCCAATCACCACATGCCACTCTGCATCCTTTGGCAGAGATAATATTTAAGTGCTGTTCTTTTTTCATAGTGTTGACTTGTTGCTAAGAAGGGGATGGCCCCCAGCTTTAACATGTGCCAGCCCCATTTGAATCTATGTGAGGTACTGAGACTTATTCCCAACAATGGGATAGGAGCAGCTTGATGTCACCTCTCGCTGACAAAGTGGTTAAGTGTGAAGGGATATGCTCCCACCCCACCCCGCATCCTTTCTTCCCTATCTGCAGGATGGATTTCGAGGATCTGAGCGCTTAGATAATTGCAGGTTCACAAGAAGAAAAGGCCCTCGTTCGAATGTGTGCCACGCACCAACCAGAAAATATCATTTACATTTTATGTATTCAAGAAATAAGTGTTCACCGTGTAAAGGCATTATATTCTTTGTTGTTAAAGCAGCTAGTGCTACCTTAACTGATGGGCGTGACATCTTAGGAAAGTCTTCTCAGCCCCTCCTATTAAAAGAAACGTACTTATGTGGATCAAGCAGACTCTTGACCAAAGTGTTAATCTACAAAGGCACTATGCATCACTGGAATTACATCAATTGAATAAAGCCTCCTCTCAGGAAGAGGACTTATGTGAGTAGAAGGAAAATTAAGTTTAAGCTGCTTTGGGTGGGGATGGTCAGCAGGAGGCTATGGACAATATGAACAAGTAGCAAAAGTCCCTAAAGCAATGGTAAGAATGGTAGTTCTGATTAATTGTATTTTTCTCTGTTTTTTTTTTTTTGTGGGGGAGGGGCAAGGGTACAAATTTGGGGTCTGGGCAATGCAGAGAACAAATATTGCCCCAAGTTCTTCCAAAACAGATCTTGTGCAGCACTCAGTCTCAATGCAGGTTATATATTGAATAAACATTTTGCTATCATCTGCTTGAAGTTGTGCCAAATTTTTGGCCTGGCAAAGGATTCATTTGACTAATTGTGGCTTTATTTCTGATGTACTATGAGCTCTGTCCATCATAATATTATTACATATATAAACAAGTGCTTTTTCTATCTGTGTAAGACAGATTTAGAAACAGCACATAGCGTATTATCTGGAACATAGTGGGTTCTGAAGTAATATCCTATAGTGATTAAGCATTTGGTCTTTAGAACAATAAAAAGACTTTTCCCCCCTGTTTCCAGCCCTTTTATCTGAGACCTTGAGGAAATTGCATACATCCTCGTTTTTCACTTCATAATAACAGTACTCGCCTCACAGTGTTTAATAAAATTCAAATTAGATCATTTAAGTGCTTGACGTACTGAATGCTACTTTATAAACTACCAATACATGTTAGCTAGCCATAATTAGTATTATTTCCTGAAGATATTTTATTGCCTTCAAACTGAACTCTATGTTCAAAAAATTTTTATAGTTGAAATATGTATTTAAAACCCTTAGTCTTTTCTCCTATCGTCTTTATAAATTAACATAAATTTATAAAATGGGCTTTTACTGACCTTCACAAAGTATAAACTTGATATCAGAAGTGATCATGGTATCGCTGAGTTTCTCTTCTGAGGAAAATGAGAAATCTAGACGACACACCTGTCACAGTGACCCATGCTGAAACAGATGGGCTGCACGCTTCTGCCATCAAGTTTCTTACCATATTTGGGCAAATTATTTAACCTTCCTGAAACAGTTTGCTCCTCCAAAAATGGCAATCAGAGAAATAACACTCCTCAAAATTTGGCTTAAAGGAAAAACTAATATGAATAATCAAAGTATTTTTTGAATATAAAATGTCAGGTAATGTTCAGCTATCAAGAAGAGACAACTCTTACAGGTGTATGTTTTCATTTCTCATCACCATCTGCTACAGTGATTATCAGGAAAAGTGAGTTGATTGATTAATTGTTGATTGATTGATTGACCACTTCATTACATTAATCTAGAAGTGGGAAAAATAGGATCTTCTATCTCACCTGAAAGACATCTGCATCAAATCCTCCTTCACTTTACAGTGTAAAAGTGTGCTTATGCTAAAGTGCCTCATTTACAGGATAAAATAGCTCCCTGCCGAAGAAGAGAAGAGCAATGTGACATAATTACTCTTGGCTCAGAAGCCTACTATTAGTTTATTCAATGACTTTCCCAAATGGTGCTGGAATTTGACAGGAAACATTTTTGTTAGAAAAAGCATCTTTCAGCTTATGTAAAATATAGACATAGAAGAAAAATATGAACGGTGAAAATAAGCCTACATTTAATAGTGACAAAGTGCTTGCCACATATATTCCTTAGGTTTCAAGTTCCTGGTTTTATTTTTAGGTTGTAAGTGATACACAATATCACAATACTGAGATAAAATCAGTGGACCTCTTTGGCTAGATTATAAAGTCAGTTACCCAGCAATTCAGACCTCCTCCACTAGGGCAAAAAAAGGGTACCTCATGTACCTCATTCAAGAGTTGGAGCATGGCAGAACTTGGAATTAACCTAACATTATATATACATACATACACACACACACACACATATATGTATATACACACACACACACACATTATATATATGTGTGTGTGTGTGTGTGTGTGTGTGTGTGTGTGTGTATATATATATATATATTCTATATAATAAAACCCTAATATGTATATATATATATATATTCTATATAATAAAACCCTAATATGCAAATCGACCGAACAGCAGAACGCTATGATGCGCACTGACCACCAGGGGGCATACACTCAATGCAGGAGCCACACCTTGGTGTTCAGTGCACTCCCACAGGGGGAGCACCACTCTGAAGCTGGGATCACAGCTGGCGAGAGCCTCTCCCGTCTCTGCTGCAGGCAGGCGGTAAGGAGTGAGGGGTCCTGGACTGCAAGAGCCCCAGACTATGAGAGGGATGTCTGACTGTGGGCCTAAGCCATCAGGCGGACATCCCCTGAGGGGTCCCATACTGCAAGAGGGTGCAGGCCGGGCTGAGGGACCCCTTCCCGCCGCAGTACACAAATTTCATGCACCAGACCTCTAGTGTATGCATATATATATATATATATATATATATATATATATATATATATATATAATTATTATTATTATTATTGATTTCACAGAGAAAGGGAGAGAGAGTGAAATAGAAACATCAATGATGAGAGAGAATCATTGATCGGCTGCCTTCTGTATGCCCCATACTGGGGATTAAGCCTGCAATACAGGTATATGCCTTGACCAAAAATTGAATTGTGACCTCCTGGCTCATAAGTCAATGCTTAGCCGCTGAGCCATGCTGGCTGGGCTAATCCTACATTGAGAGTGTTGTATTTTCAGTGTAAGATGCGAGTAAGATGTCTGAGAACAGTTCTCAAAGCCATAAAAGCAACAAATATATCAACATGAGATTCCTATAGATTCTTAGTAGACAGGAATCTACTAACATAGAAGTTTACGGTTCAGGTGTGTGCAAGTTCAATACCCCTTTATGGAGGCAGTATAAATTAGTCCAAATTTTAGATTTGGGGGTGACATAACCATTGGTTTAAATCTAGTTTTATAACTTGCTAATAATGACTTTGTACAATTGAATTAACCTCCCCATGTCACATTTTCTTTATCTATACAGACATGTAATTGACTTGCCCATAATTATACAGTAAATATTGGGTCCAGGATTTCAAACTAGTCCCAAGAAGATATTCCTGACTACTGTGTTTTACTGCCCACTGTGATTAATGGTGAAACTAAGAAGTCACAGTTATGGAAATTAAAGGGATAACACATATAAAACTGCTAGCACAAGTCTAGTATGGGAACAAATGTGGCTGTTCATAATATCTGCTTGAAATGGAACATACACTTAAGAGTTTTAGTCATGTGAAGGCTCAAATGATACAGAGAAGGATATATATGAAACAAGAACAAAATAACAAAAACTATTCTACTAGTATTATTACATCTTAAGCAGCAGATTGCTAAAGCTAATACTACTACTACTAATAATAATGTAACTTGTACATTAATATAAATATATTGCCCCCAAAAAAGTAAAGAGGGGATGTTACCCCTAATTAGCTCCACTGTCCATTCTGTTAACCTCATTTAAAATATAAATTTACAAATTGGATGATGGCCACAAGTTGGTTAGCATGGTAGTTAAACGCATGTCACATATTGTTTAGAGGAGACTTAATATGAGCAAAATTTTTGAAGCCTTGAAAAAAATGAACAAGAATTTAACCTATTCTATTTTACTTCAAGGGAAATCTTCAAAGCTAAGTATTGGAATTTACTTATATAACAACTAGAGGCCCGGTGCACAAAATTCGTGCACGGGGGGTGGGGTGGTGGGGGGGTGTCTCTCAAGCCAGCCTGCACCCTCTCCAATCTGGGACCCCTCAAGGAATGTCCGACTGCCCGTTTAGGCCCGATCCTGGTGGGATTGGGCCTAAACGGGCAGTCGGACATCCCTCTCACAATCCAGGACTGTTGGCTCCCAGATGCTTGCCTGCCTGCCTTCCTGATTGCCCCTAACCGCTTCTGCCTGCCAGCTTGATCACCCCCTAACCACTCCCCTGCCAGCCTGATTGATGCCTAACTGCTCCCCTGCCAGTGTGTTTGCCCCTAACTGCCCTCCCCTTTAGGCCTGGTCACCCCTAACTGCCCTCCCTTGCAGGCCTGGTCCCCCCCAACTGCTCTCCCCTGCAGACCTGGGTCCCACCCAACTGCCCTTCCCTGCAGCCCAGTCACCCCTAACATCCCTCCTCTGCTGGCCTGGTCACCCCTAACTGCCCTCCCCTGCAGGATTGATTGCCCCCAACTGCCCTCCCCTGCTGGCCATCTAGTGCCAGCCATCTTGTGTCTACATGGGGGCAGGATCTTTGACCACATGGGGGCAGCCATCTTGTGTGTTGGAGTGATGGTCAATCTGCATATTACTCTTTTATTAGATAGGATAGAGGCCTGGTGCATGGGTGGGGGCCAGCTGGTTTGCCCTGAAAGGTATCCCGGATCAGGGTGGGGGTTCCCTTGGGGTGTGGGGCGGCCTGAGTGAAGGGCCTGTGGTAGTTTGCAGGCTGGCCATGCCCCCTGGCGACCCAAGCAGAGGCCCTGGTATCTGAGATTTATTTACCTTCTATAATTGAAACTTTGTAGCCTGGAGCTGAGCCAAGCCTCCTGCTCATTCCATGGGTGGCCGGCAGCCATTTCTCTTGGGATTGATGTATCTTCTATAATTGAAACTTTGTAGCCTGGAGCGGAGGCTTAGGCCAGCCAGGGCTGCAGAAGCTTTGCTTCCTCCATTGCCGGGGGTAACCCATGCCTCCTGCTCTTTCCAGCTCAGAGGCTGCCGCCATTTCTGTTTGGATTTGTTTACCTTCTATAATTGAAACTTTGTAGCCTTGAGTGGAGGCTTAGGCCTGCAATAGCAGGCGGAAAGCTTGGCTTCCTTTGTTACCGGGAAACCCAAGCCTCCTTCCTGCTCTCTGTGGCTGTAGCCATCTTGGTTGGGTTTATTTGCATATTTGCTCCTGATTGGCTTTTGGGCGTGGCTTGTGGGCATGGCTTGTGGGTGTGGCTTGTGGGTGTAGCAGAGTTAGGGTCAATTTGCATATTACTCTTTTATTAGATAGGATGTGTCTTTAATAAAGGGTTTCTGAAAACTATAAATAATAATTTTAAAACTTGCTAGTAGTATGTATACTTTGATTTTAGTTATTGACAGTATAAGATTACCAGGCATGTTGAGATAGTCTATAGGGGGCTAGGGAGGATGATATAGAGGAAATTCAAGCAGATATCACTTTATGACACTTTACTAATTTCGATCATCATTCCCTAATTTAACCAACCAACTTTATCTACCTTTATCTCTAATAATAGGAAAGCACAAAATAGCTTATTTTGTCATCAAATTAACATGGAACTGATTAGAAATACATACATATATGTAATATATCAGTAATATAACTGAAATGTTTTTGCTTACACAGAGAGAAATATTTTGAAAGATTCTACAAGGTGCCTTACAACAGCCCAGAGGAGCACCCAGGAGTTTTAGTTGATCACTTCCTCCATCAGAACCACTCACTTAGCTATTTTCAAGAAGGTATGCACTCTGGATTATCTTTTACCTCCCTGTCTGCTTCATGTTGTGCCTTTTGCTAGAATCTTTTCCTCTTCCCTGAATTCTATATTTTGGGTTTCTCCGAAACACAATTTTATATTTATGTCTATTTACACTTGTCCTAAATGGCCTTATCTGTTCTAAGTTTGAATTTCTATTTATACACTGATGGCTCCCAGCACATCCCCAGTTCCTCCCTCTCCTGTGAGCCTATTTGACAGTGACATACAGATGTCCAAGAAGTATTTCAAACACAGCATTTCCAAAACAGAACTCCTGATTTTTCCTAACCTCTCCATTGTCTCCCAGTTTTCCCCATTCTGAAATGGCTTCACTATTCACTCAGTTTATTTGGCCCAAAATTCAGGGATCATCCTTTATTTTTCCGTATAATAACTACATCTTATCCATTGGCAAGTCCTTTTGACTCCAGCTTCAAGTCATACCTTGACAAGCACATCTGACGACTCTCTCATCATTCTGGTCAAGCCACTGTCATCTCTCATATTGATTATTGCAGCAGACTGTTATCCCTTGCTTCCTTTTATACCCCCTATTACCAATTTTACACACAGCAACCAGAATAATATATTAAAAAATAAATCAGATTATGTCCATCTGCTCAGAAACTCCCAAGACTGAGGAGGAAATCTGAACTCTTTATCACATTCTACATACATGACCCCATGTGACCTAATTACTGCTTATCTCCCTGACCTTTTCTCATGACATTCTTCATCTTATTCTGCCCTAACCACACTCACCCTTAATCTGTTCTCTCTGCTTGCAATACAATTTTTTCACTTAGATCTTCAAAATGCTCACTCCTTTCCTTTACCCCTATCTTTTCTCAACGTTAATGCTTCAGAAAAGCCATCTGTTGATTGTTTAAAAGAGCACGCCATTACCAAACTCCAGTCTGTAGCCTTCTGTCACCTTACCCTTGTTCATCTGCTTGTTAGCACTTATTATTGCCTGAGTGCATTTAGTTATAAATTGGCTGTTTTCTATCTCTACCACCAGGACACTAGAATGCAAGACCCATTAACACAGAAAGAATTTTCTCTTTGTTTATTTGTTTTAAACCCTATTATATGTCTAAACGTAAACAGTGGTTGGCATATGGTAAGAATAAATAAAGGAATTAAAAAGCAAATGACATTTGATGTTACACAAACTCATATTATATACTACCTAAAGGGCTTATGTTAATAAAAATCAGGATAGAGAAAGTATTGTCTTTACCCATAAATAGTGCCTTCATGTATTTCAAAGGACTACATTAGTATGAGAATTGGAAAATATACCCTTGCTGAAATCAGATAATAATATTTCCAACAGAACAGGAACAGTGCTCAGGACATGACACAAGCCCAAACCTATGATGCCATTCCCCTCACCTCTCTGGCAGGCCTCAAGGTTGGTGTTTCTGGTCATCCAAGGCTGTTGGGCTCCAACAGAAGCAGATATTCCACCAAAATTCAGTGTAGACACCTGTCACTGAAGATTAGGACACACTAATAGGACGCACATCTAACACTTCCTTAGAGCCCACCTGCTAAAGGCTAAATTGTTTGAGACACAAAATAAGTTTGTAATGAATCTGGTCTATAAAATTCAATTTAGTCTTATAAAACTTTATATTTATTTTTGAATTCTTGGCTTTTGAATTCTGAGCAGATTATATTTTTTACCTTGAAAATTTTGACTTTTAACATTTCTCCTACTATCCATCTGCTTGCACAGTTTCTCTAATTTTGTCTGTCTACACATTAACCCCCTTTATCCATGGTTTCACTTTCTGCAGTTGCAGTTACCCACAGTCGGCCACCATCTGAAAACATATAACTAAAAAGTTCCAGAAATAAACAATTCATATGTTTTAAATTGTGAGTTGTTCTGAGTAGTGTGATGAAGTCTCACACCATCCCACTTGGGATGTGAATCATCCCTCTGTCCAGCGTACCCACACTGTATTTGCTACCTACCCGTTAATCATGTAGTAGCCATCTCTGTTAGCAGATCAGTTATCAGAGAGAGAGGAAGACCACATTCAAATAACCTTTATGACAGGATATTCTTATAATTGTTCTATTATAGTATTAGTTGTTGTTGTTAATCTCCTGCTGTACATAATTTATAAATTAAACTTTATCATAGGTATGTAGTATAGGAAAAAAAAACCAAACATAGGGTTTGATACTATCAGCAGTTTCAGGCATTCCATAGGGGTCTTAGAATGTGTCCTCCACAGATCAAGGGCAACTACTGCATGAAGAAGTCAATAGTGAGTGGACAGACATCTGGCCAATAAGTTTCATCCTAGAGTCAGATACTAGAGTTCAGTGCATTTCAGTAGAGTGGTGTACTTTACATCAACTTCGCCCTGTGTCACCTTTTCAAAACCCTGTAAGAACTGGCCTTAATCATGTCTTTGTGTCCATTAGAACTACTGTGAGTTCTGTTTTGCCAGTCCATGCATACCTCCCCACTAAATTTGGTAATTTCATATTGGTGAAAGACAATTTCAAATTACTATGGACACTTTTTGGAACTTTCAACTATTAAAATGAATCTTCATTTGGAAAGAGCCTTAGAACCCAAAAGGAATGAAATCCTGACTTCAGTGGTCTGCATTCCTTAACTAGTATGAGGAGGCTTTCAAATATGATCCAAAGAGGAATATCTCTTCCCTGAAAGGCTCCCTAGAAAGGAACCAGGAAAGAGGCAATTTCAGTTCTACCTTTCCTATTTCTCACTTTTATCTTATCTCCACTTCTAACCACAAATTTAATTCAAATCAATGACTTCTGAATCTTTCATCCTCCCTTTCTCTTGAAACATTCATTAAAGATTTAAGTTACCCCTGAAGAAGATTCCTGGTACAGGACTTCAAACCTTAATCAACTACATATCTCTGTGACATTGTTAAGGAATTCCAAAATCCCCCGGAAGGGAGGGAAAAAGTTTTATTAAAATATTTAGACTTGCCTTGGGCACATACACTTGAGGTTTCGCTGACCTCTATAAATTAGTATATCTTTTGGTGTAGCCAGAAGATGCAAAAACTTGCCTTGGAAAGGCTAATTGCAGAACCCTGAGAAGGACTTGAAGGTTAATGAAATAAACTCTACTGAAATATTGAAGTGTACGGAAGTTAGGACAACCTATTTTAAGAACTATATTTAAGGTCTGGCTAAATAATATAAACTTCAGCTCAATCTTACCAACAGCAAAATAGTGAATCCATAGGAGACTTCAGAGATCATTAATTAGTGCCTTCAGATAATATTCAGCCTTTGGCCTGAATGCTGACATTTCTACTACCCTCTCCAACATTTTTGCAGATGGCCTGAAACCAGGCATTGCTGATCTGATAAGTGAAGAAAGATTAATTGCCCATTACTCCATTGTATGAACTTTAGCCTTTGGCAGAATGCATTGACGAATATTTAAATAGAAAAAAATGAGCCTGCAACCTCAAAGTATGGATTTAAAAATAAGTGGTTGAATGGAGAACTGCCCCCATCTTAAGAAACATTAAAAAACCCAGTTAAGACATTTGTTGGTTTTGTAGACTAAGGGGCCAATGCAAAATGGATTTTGCCATCTTAATAAAAAAACAGCAAAGAACTAGAGGTGCCTGAGGGTTAGAAGGAGCTCCAAGGGAGACTATAGCACCCCATTTCCAATGATTATGTTAAACCACCAAAGGGAACCATCTCTAATAATAACTTTCTAAATGGCAGAGTGGCTATTCTGTCAACTATAAGTCCTATTACTACCTGTAGACCTCTTTAAGAATATTTAGACTACTGAAGTGGTAGATTTTTAAAGTATCCCTCAGGCTCTCCCCCTAATCCTATGTGCAACAATAATTATCAGCCCTCCTATGAGTAAACGTTGCTTCTTTATGAAAACACAAACACATTTATTATTGAGAGATTCCTTTTCAATGTAACTATTAGCCCTGGCTGCTATGCTTCAGTTGATTAAGAGTCATCCAGTGCACCCAAGGGTCATGGGTTTGATTTCTGGTCAGGGCACATACCCAGGATGTGGGTTCAAACCCAGGTCAGGGTGTTTATGGGAACCAACTGATCAATGCTGATCAATGTTTCTCTTAGCACAATGTCTTCAAAGTCAATCCATGTTGTCATAAGTGGCAGAATGTCTTTCCTTTTATATGGATGAATTAGAGGCCCGGTGCATGAAATTTGTGCAGGGGGGGGGAGGGGGGGGGTCCCTCAGCCAAACCTGAGCCCTCTTCAATCCAGGGGACGTCCCTCTCACAATCCGGGATGTCCCTCTCCTAACCGCTCACCTGCCTGCCTGCCTGATCACCCCTAACCACCTCTGCCTGCCAGCCTGATAGCCCCTAATTACTAATTGCCCTCCCTGCCAGCTTGATTGCCCCTAACTATCATCTCCTGCCTACCTGATCGCCCCGTAACTGCCCTCCCCTGCCGACCTGATCACCCCCTAACTGCTCCCTCCGGCTGGCCTGATCGCCCCTGACCACCTCTGCCTCGGCCCCTGCCACTGTGGCTTTGTCCGGAAGGATGTTCAGAAGATGTCTGGTCTAATTAGCATATTACCCTTTTATTAGTATAGATAGTATATATATTTGTAAACATATTTGTTCAGTCATCCATCAATGGAAAATTAGATTGTATCCATACTTTGTCTATTGTAAAGAATGCTGCAAAGAATGTGAGGATATAATTCTTTTCAGGATAGTGATTTTTTTTTTGCCTTTAAATATATCCCCAGAGGTGTAACTGCTGTAGAAAACTAGGTTTAAACAACACTCTTGAAGATGTGTGCTTGTCAAAGATGCTAGTTTACTCAGGAGGTATGTTTATTTGGGGTGGTGAGAAGTATCTAATGACAATCATAGAGGAGATTATGTAAACACATCTCTACCAACACTGTGTGCAATTCTGGGATAGGTTTAGAAAGATGAACCCATCAGAAAAGGCCCACGCCCACAGGGAATTTATTGAGATGTTTTCAAGTCTCCAGGTATGTTGACTCACTGGGAGACTGCAGGAATTCCCTAATCTGAAGCTGATATTGTTATCAAAATACTAGTCTGTCCACAATCCCCAGCCAACCTTTTGGTCTTATCTGTACAACATGACCAATCATGAGAGTCTGAGTATCAGTTATATTTTCAATAAACAGTTCAAGATAAATTCTATGTAAAATGCCGACATTTGTTCATCCATGGAAATATGCTCCAGCACTATTCCAGTTGCTTCCCATTGGGCCCCTCCTATGCACAGAATCTACACATCTTTAAGAGTATTTCATGAGGGTAGTTTTACAAATGAATATTTTTTATTATCCTATGAATTTGATGTACTGAATTTGTAGCTAAATAAAAATATTCTTCACTGTACCTTAAAAGTCAACTAGTAAAAAGTGATTAATGAGTAAGTCATTTTGACTTAAAAATGCAGCATGTTACATTAATTCTAAATAAAAATGGACTAAAAGAGGCTTTCATGAATTCAACCTTAAATTAGAAATCTCTACATGTACTTAAATATTATTTTACAAGTGTGTAATGTTGAGTGAATGTCAGAATCAAAACAGAGCCTTCATTTGAAACCAAGATGTACAATCTGAAGTCCAAAATATTTACTTATAAAATACATCTTTAGAGTTATCTAAGGAAAGAGCTGAAGAACGTAGTGAAATAAACCTATAGTTGGATGGATAGTATCACAGGAGCATAGTAGGAACTGCATAACTGCCCTCTTTATTTCCATCTTTGGAAAAAAATAACTTGGCCATTTAGTCAGTATCATTTTTAAAATCCTTATTAATTTTATTATAGCCTATAATTCGAGCACATACATTTCAGCTCTAGGGTACAATTGCTGCTAAAATTTGTTTGAGGCTGGGCAAAGCATCTCCACCAAGGATTCTGCACATTAGGAAGATAATTTTCTGGCATACAGTGAGTGACAGATTGCTAAGTGGCTCAAGTATGATCTGCATTCAGCATTCAAAGTGTTATTAAAATTATTATTGAAATCATATGTGTAGGGACTTTATACTATTAAAGAAAATGGAGGGGTTTCAATGATCTCAGGACATAAGATCGCAGACTATCTGTTTGTTCTTTAGTTATCTGGGAAACCAATGTACTGGTCGAGAGAAGGATGAGGGATAGGAAAATTTTGCTTAATTGTGTGAGTATGGTGGTTTGGTAGTTGAATGAATACAGTTATATGCAGCATGAGTAAAAAAGCATTGAAGCAAGCGTAGTGTTTAATAGAGGTTAAATGCTTTATTTTCTCTACTTTTGCTGAGAGGTTACTAAACTGGATTTCTAAGATTTTTTTCTAGTTCTGAATGCTTATACAAATTTTCCTGATAAAAAGAAAAAATAAAGGAAATGAGAAAACACATATTTTCCACCCCAGAGCATAGGATAACTTTAAATGTTTACAATTGAATATAATTCCCCCCTTTCATTTAGTTTGTATTTTTATTGCACAAATTTTTTTTCAGGAAAGTTAAAATGTTCTTATTTATAAGGACATTTTCTCCTATAGATATATTTATATTAACATATATTTTTATCAATAATCTCAACTCTTTAAATGCCTAAATTCCACAGATGTCTTCAGTCTCTTTGTTTTCTCAGTTACACACACATCTCTATTTAATATTAAAGCCAGAGAATTAATTTATCGTCTATTTTCCAAGAGGTGTTGTTGCTACATGAGCACTTCAAAAATGCATGCCAAACTATTAATGCCTTTCATGTGATGGGAAATGTTCCTTTTACTCTAACTAAATGAGCTTTGTTAGGTAGAACATTACTCTTCTGTTCATTTCGTTTTAAACTGGAAAGGAGTTTAAACAAACACAAGGCTGTTTGCTCTTGAAGATCACTGTCATATTATAATTCCAAGGGTATTTTTCCTCCCAGATGGATTAGTCCAGATGTGTCCCAAACCTGTCACAAATCAGAAAAAGGTTAAAGATCATGTAATTTCTGTGTTGGACCCTCTGTCAATTCATGTTTACTGTCACCCAAAGGTTAGGCCAGAGAAGAAAAGAACCAGGTTGATGAATAGCGCCGAACGCGTGTCAGGGAAATGAAAGCGATGGCATGCACCTGTTTTCCGCAGTTAAAAGCTATCCAGATTTCGCCCTGTCACTTTTAGTTTTTCAAAAGGACATAGCTTTGGGGTCTGGATCCTGAACATGCCTTAAGGCACTTGGTTCTTAGAAACAAATAACTCATTAATACATTTCCTGCCAGCTCTTTGACGATGTGGGCCTTTGCCTTGGTTGATACCTCCGCCTCACTTCGCTGGGAATCACTGTCTCCAAACGTTTCTGAGTGAAGGGCGACAGTCAGGTTGGACTTTTTTTAGAAAAAGGAAATGGAAGTAATGACAAATAGCAATATTGAGTATTGTCCATATGTAAATATGCTCCAATATAGAAGTCCTTAAAATACAAACCAAAATAAAGTCAGATTTTCATTTATTGGTTAAGAATTTTTACTAGACAAAAAAGGTGAAAATATCCACAATGTGAGAACACATTTTTGCTGTCCAGTCATCAGTACACAGTGAAATGATGAATTTAAAACGATGGGGTGTCTGACTGAGCGGAGCCCATTCCCATGTGATAGAAGAGAAACTGGATTGTGATGTCTGTACTCCAAACAGTACTAAGTAAATCCGAGACTGTCTCAATAGTTAAAGGTGATTTTGGCCAGAGATCAGGTAATTTTTCAGGAACTCTTACAAGTGACCTCTACACTGCCCGAGAGACTAACAATCGCAGTGGTTAGTAGCACAGTAGTTAGGTAAACAACCTTCCTCCTGTCTTCCAAAGAAATGTGCTTTCCTTCTAAGTGTCTGCCCTTCACTGCATTGTACTATTTCTCTTCCTGGGAATTTGAAGCCTCTTCTTATAGCAAATATCACTGTATAGGATTAGTACATTTATTTACTTAGGCTTTAACCTTTCTCTTGAATTCACTAGACCATCTACTGCTCAAAAAGGTGTTTTATTCACCAAGTACAATTCCTGGCACAGTTCTGGGGTCATATAGTCTCTGAGTAGGCAGTAGATTCTGAGCCAGTGTCCAGCTGAGAGTTTAATCCAGGTTAGAAACAAAAGCATGAATAAAATCAGACCCATCCTGGGACTGGAGGGTGGTTAGAGGGGAGTAGGGATGTGGGCTGACTGGGAATTACAAGCAGAACTTCTACTGAGCTATCAAAAGTCCAGAGGAGGATAGAAGAGCAACGGGGGTTCAGAAAGGTACTGATGATGGGGGGGTGGGGGGCCGGGGGGGCTGTTGGGGTGTCCCAGGCCATCCAACCTTAGGACCAGGGAAGGCACAGTTAATTCACTGAGTTTCTAAGCAAAATGGGTTTAATACTGAATATCTACTCTCTTTACCTGCAAGAGAGGAGTGTTACTCTAAAGGAACTAAGGTAACTTACAAGGTTTTAAAACACTACCATGTACTATATGAGGATTTTAATACCAGTATAACTGACTCCAATGTCAATTTAATTTCTCACCATATATAAATAGTTCTCAGATACAGTCCCCAGACCAGCGGCAACAGCATCACTTAGGAAAGTGAGAGAAACACAAATTTGCAGATCTCACCATAGACCTACTGGTCAGAAAGCATCAGGGCACAAGCTAGGGTACTGTATTTTTAACAACCATTCCTGGTTCTGTGCATGCTGATATTTGAGAACCAAAGCACTATACCAAGCTGCATCAAATACTCATTGAGTGGCTCAAGGAGCTTAGGATTCAGAGATAAATGCCAGAAAATGTTAGGGGAGGGGAGAGCTCAAAGGAAGAAAATATAAAATGAGAATTTTAATAATCACTTCCATTCATTGAGTGTTTACTATGTGCTGATTGTATTTGGGAAATAATAGTATAGTCTCATATGATAGGAGAGAAAAACTGAAGTGCAGTCACAAAATATAAATTGCTCAACTTTATGAAACTGGTAATAGGAATCAGAATCCTTATTATTTATCCCATATTGAAATGGGCTTAGGTAGAATCTAACATCAGATCAGGGCCCAAGTTAAACATCTTTACTGTATGATAGTTGAAGGTTATGCAACAGAGAAGATGTCATATATTGTAACGGGGTTTTTATTTCTCCACTGATCCCCCACCATTTATTTTGTGCTAATCTGAAGCAATGTTTGACTTCAAAGCTAAGGATTAAAATCAAATTATACTGCTTCTGGTTCAAAAGGATTTGAAAAAGCTTCATGGATAACCAAGTGTTTGAAAATGGATTTTTTTTTTTTGTAGGTTAGGTCTTCCAAATTTCAGATAAGCATTTTTTTTTCATAATTTTCAGATTTTTTCACTAACATATAAGAAAGTCACAAAGCCTGAATAATTGGGCAGATTCAGGGTCAAATAAAGTGAAAAATTAATATTATAAATAAGATTGTGGGTAATTTATGTTATTATTAATTCTAAAATGTCATGTAAAAGGAATTTATAACTTTTTAAAGGATGCATTAATTATTTAAAATATAATACTAGTTTTGATTTACACTATTTATTCCACAGTTTAAATCCAATTGTACATTCCTTTTAACTACATATTAGTTAACATTTTAAATGACTGTTATCATTTGAAGTTTTTCCATACAATCATAAAACCAAAAATATTCTTAGTTATATTTATTGTAGGCTCTAATATTTAGGTGCAATCTAACCCTATCAGGATCTAATTGTAACAACATTTTCAGTGATTCTTTAATTTGGATATTGTCATATTAACATAAAATTTTATTGGAAATGAATATATCAAATGGAATAATTAATACTACACATGTTTCTACATGTATTTATATAAAACTAGAGGCCCGGTGCACAAAATTCATGCACTCGGTGGGGGGGGGGAGGTGGTCCCTCAGCCCTGCCTGCGCCCTCTTACAGTCCAGGAGCCCTCAGGAGATGTCCCACTGATGGCTTAGGCCCGCTCCCCACGGACATCCTTAGCACTGCCACGGAGGCAGGAGAGGCTCCCACCACTGCTGCTGCGCTCTCCAGCCATGAGCCCGGCTTCTGACTGAGCAGCACTCCCCCTGTGGGAGTGCACTAACCACCAGGGGGCAGCTCCTGTGTTGAGCGTCTGCCCCCTGGTGGTCAGTGCATGTCATAGCGACTGGTCATTCTGCCGTTCAGTCAATTTGCATATTAGCCTTATATTATATAGCAGGGGTCCTCAAACTTTTTAAACAGGGGGCCAGTTCACTGTGCCTCAGACCGTTGGAGGGCCAGACTATAGTCTAAAAAAAACTATGAACAAATTCCTATGCACACTGCACATATCTTATTTTGAAGTAAAAAAACAAAACAGCAAAAAACACCCGCATGTGGCCCGCGGGCCGTAGTTTGAGGACGCCTGTTATATAGGATGAGGTATAAAAGATGTATCCACCTTCTCTCTAAAAACTCATAATAATTGAGATGTATTATGGCCTTAGAAACGTTTCTGAACCTGTACCATCTATTGTATTGGTGAGTCTGATTCCCATGAAATATCTCCTTTTGGCCTATGTTTCCTACTTACTTCCTACTACCCTCTTGATAATAAGTCTCATTACCAATATTTTATGGGGAGATTGATTCCCCGGTATTATAGTCTTAAGTATGTAGATCTTATTAAGTAATGCTGCTCTCATCTATTTCTCTAACTTAGACATTCTACTTTGCTCTGTTTTATTGCTTCTTTGACTGGTTAATTTCAAATTACCTATCATTAAGTTCACTGATTCTTCTTCACAACTAAGTCAGCTGGTGACTCTCTCTTATAATAGACTTTTTCAGTTTGTCATTATATTCTTAAGCTCCTGAATTCTGTTTAGTTAATTTTTATAGTTTCCATCTCTTAATTGATATTCTCATTTTGTTCATGTATCATTTTTCTGATTCTGTTTACTTGTCATTTTGAAGTATTGTCAGGCAGTTCATAGATCTACATTACTTTAGGGTTCTTTACTACTGATTTACTTTTGTACCTTAGGTGGCGGCATATTTCCCGGATTCTTCATGTTCCCTGTAGCTTTGTATTGATTTCTGTGCATTTGATGAGGCCGTGATCTCTTCCTGTCTTTATGGACTGGCTTTGGCAGGGAAAGGCTGTCACCAATGAGCCTGGCTAGCGGATTCTGGGATTCTCTCAATGCCTTTTTTTTTTTTTTAATGGATATGCATGTTCCACTACTTCCTATCCCTTCTGTGGGGAGAACTCTCAGGATTATTCTCTTTCTCCAAATTCCACAGAATCATGATTGGTTCTAAAACCCACCTGCCCTTTTGCCTTGGGCAGTATGCTGGAATGTTGAGGGTAAGCTCCACTTCTGTCTCCCATCTGAAAGAGCACACTCAGGATGGTGCATCTTCTCTCCTTCCCACTGGCAGATCCAACTGCTAAAATCCATGATGGCTGCTGAGGTCTGTAGACATTGTACTCTAGTATTACTCTGTGTTACTGCTGTTACTCTGATGTCCAAGATAGTGAGAAAAGTCTTCAAAGCAGTCCTTAGATAGGAATCTGCTTATGTTCAGCATAGAACACTTTTTTTTTTTTAAATCCTCACTTGAGGATAAAATTTCCATTGATTTTTATAAAGAGTGCAAGAGAGGGACAGAGTGGGAGAGAGAAAGTGATGAGAGAGAGAGAGAGAGAGAGAGAGAGAGAGAGAGAAACATCAATGTGAGAGAGTGAGAGAGACACATTGATTAGTTGCCTCCTGCATGTGATCTAACTGGGGCTGAGGATTGAACCTGCAACCCATGTACATGCACTTGGCCAGGAATTGAACCCATGACCCTTTGGTATGCAGGCTGATGCTCTAACCACCTTGCAATACCATCCAGGGCAACACATTTTTTATAACATTAAATATCTTCAAATAGTAATAGCTCAAGATCTAATTATTTAATCACCTCATGGTGAATATCATATGAGCTGCTCAATAATCAACTATTCATTATTTAGCTTAGGTACAATATATCCATTTCATAATATTATAGAACTTTAATTATAGAGGAGATTTCTATTGAATCTCCACATTTATAGATCAGTGCTTACTAGTATAAATCCTATCTTTCAAAAGTCTTATTTCAAATGGTACTTCATTTATTAACAATGTATAGATAGTTGTTAAAATAACGATTATGCTTATATATATTTTTGAATCAGCAAATTCAGAGTAAAGCTACTTTTTTTACCTTTAACATTCAATTTACCAATTCTAGAGAAGAACCTGCCCTTTCAGATGGTACTAGATAGCAGGGCATCACCAGCATTTCATAGCAGTTCCTGCACTTGCATATATGCTGTATCTGAAGAATATAATCATTCTTAAAGCAGTGAATCAAGGTGTTTCAGCTATCCAAAGTTACACCAGGAATAGCATTCAAATGATTCAAATGGGCACTTAGGATATTATAGCATGCAACAGCTGCTTTTCCTATCTGGAAAGGACAACAGTTTGCATTAAGCTCCACCCACCTGTGGCTTTGTAAACACACAGGGCTAGGAACAAATCCGAATTCTGCCATCTATTGGCTGAACTTGTCAAATACAAAAAAAAATGTAAGTTGTTGTGAGGATTAATTGAGGTAATAAATATATAATGTCTACCAATAAACTTAACAATTACTCACAATCCCACCTATTTCTATGACTTCCAACTTTACACAGAGATGATCCTTTCCTCAGAGCCTATAGCTCTGGAATCAGAATGCCTGGGTCTGAATTCTGAGTTCAAGGTTTGCTGGCCTTGTGATTCTGTGCTTCTCTCCTACAACTGTTTGAGGGTTAATGCCGAAGTAAGGTGCTTAGTGCAAAACTAATCACATATGAAGAGTAATTCAATATTAGTCATTGTTACCATTGTATAACTTGTGTCAGGCCTGAAATGCTCTACCTTTCATGTGGCTTAGTGAAATACCTACAGTTGCTCTATGGTTAGGTGATTCACTCACAATGTTGATTCTCAAGTGTTATGATGGTCATTGTTAACCAGGGTAGCTATACATGTTAGTGTATTCTACTCACCTGAAAGCATTATTTGGTGCGTCTTTTACCCTCTCATTATGAGAACCCAGAGTTTAAAAAGCTATATTATTAAAGTTGATAGGTATTTAAAGGTCTGAATTCATGAAAAAAAAAAGCGCAGCTTATTATACATTGTAGCATCCTCCCTTTCTTTCCTTCCTTCCTTCCTTCCTTCCTTCCTTCCTTCCTTCCTTCCTTCCTTCCTTCCTCTCCTCCTTTATTCACATATCCACTCATTAATATAATAAGCTTTCCCATGTGGGCTCCAGAGTGGGATGGCCAGGGTGTAAATCCTGGTGCTAACATAATTAATTTTGTAACCCTGAATAAGTTACTTAACCTCTCTAACCCTCAAGTCTCCCTCTGCCAACTTTAGATAATAGTAGCATTACCTCCAAGGTTTGCTTTAGCAATTAACTGAGATAATGCAAGTCCCCTTGCACAGTGCCTGGCATAAAAAACTCAGAAAATGTTAGCTATTATAAATATTATTATTATTAGTTAACTTGACTGTACTTCCTCCTGATCTTCCTTCTCTTCCTATCACTCCATCTCCACTACTGCTTGCCAGCACTCTACCAGATGCTGGATCTATACTAGGAGAAACAAACAAAAAACCATTGTCCCTGTCCCTGTGAAATGCACATCCTGTGAGTAAACATCTATATCATAAAAGGCCTGTGGTCGTGACGCCATAAGGGCATCATGACCAAAGGAGCAGCAGCTCTCCCGGCGGGCAGGGCAGGGCACTAGCTACTCATGGTGGAGAGCTACTAGCGGGGAGAGCTGTGAGCAGCAGCAGCGGAGGGCAGGGCAGCGAGCTACTAGCAGCGATGGGCGGGGTGGCCAGCTGAGGCAAGCGGAAGCGAGCTACTCTGGGCCTCTAGTGTAATATACAAAGAAACACAATTTTAAATATAGGATTATAATTTTTACTAATGTTGAGGGAAAACACTTTTGGGGGATAATTGAGAATAACTGGAGGGGGCTGACTTAGGATGTTTGAGAAAGCTGTCGTATGTACATTTTGTGGAAGCTGACTCTAAGCCAAGACCTGAAGAGAAGCCACAGATATGAAGAACATAAGAACCTGGATGTGTGAGGCAGGGAAAGCAAACTTCGCAGGTGTAATGCCAGTGGAGTGTTAGGTCTCAGACAGTGCAGGTTTTGTACATGGGGAGAAAAGTTGGATTTCATTTGAAGTATTCACTTGCAGTATTTGTCCTTATTCTTGAAAGCATTGTGTGATGTTATAGATGTTGCTCTTTTTTTAATAGTTTACCAAAGTGTTTATAAGACATTCTACTATAATGAACATGTACAAAATACGATACCTGCCATGAGAAAAGAAAGGTAAATATACCAAATATCAAATAAGCAATGTTCAAATCTTCAAATTATGCATCGGTTAAGATTTTAATTTACTAAAGCTGCTTGCTTAATTCTGCAGGCTTTATTCACAGATGGCAATATTTAAATCATGGAGTTAACAGAAAGCGATAAAAGGAAAAGATCTTGGTGGTGTGATGTATCCAGCAAACCAGAACTGTGCAAATTCGCCAATTAAATTTGACAACTCCTTAAAAGATTTAATCCCACAGATGCAATATGACAATCCCAAAGTGGGAACAGTACATGAAATATTGCATCCTGCTCACTCACTTAACTGTTCTTTCTTAAGGCTGCACAAGCGGAATTGCATTTAAGGCGTAGACAGTGGCAAATGGGGTTAGTTCACAGACACCAGATGCAAAACCTGGTCTTTGTCACTCAGAGGATGCAAATGAAAAAATTTGGATATTAAATGCTTCCTACGTAGACTGATTTTAATTCTTGTCATTATTTTGTTCATGCTAACATGTGACAGCAATACGATTCAAACCCCTCCAAATGGTTTAGCAAATTTGTTATATTTCTCTTTTTTCTGGAAATAATTTCCTAAAATTATTATTTAAATGTAATGGCATTAAAAAAACATAATAGTGTTTTACTGTTAATGGACAATATTCTCTGTATTTGAAAGGCTGTTTAATTTAGCCTAGGGTTTAAATTAAACTTTCGTATAGCAGTGATTTTACATTCTTTTCGGGTAGACACATTGTTCAGTGCTGTGATTAATTGGGCCAGCCTGATTCCTTATATTTAGAGCCCACTTGTAAATGGAAGTGAGAAATGAATTGTGCCAAGAGCCTTCAGTTCTATTTTTATTGATAGTCGATTACATAGATCATGAAAACAATCTTCTCATTTATAATCATCAATCTAATACCATGTTAAACAGGAATTATTATTATTGAGCTTACTCTATTGAAGTGTGTTATACCAAAGGGCCACCTCCCATATTTAAGAACACTGCTGTGAATGCCAGCATGTTAACCACATGCTAATGGGCGCTCGGCAGCCTGATAAGTTATTGATTATCTCAGCTGGCATAATCCATACCAGGAAAAGACAGTGCAGTTAACTGGAATGTAAGTTCTTCCTTTTTGCAACTTGAAACAGGCTCACGTGCTCATCAGCCACTTTCTTCAGGGCCATGGTAACAGACAGGAGGCTTTGTCCATAGGTGTGTGGTTCTTTCAGAAAGGAGCAGCGCTGAGCACCATTACACTCTGGCCCGGAAAATTTCAACCCCTATTGTACCTATTCATCTAAACAGTAACTGAATGCCAGGTGGAAGAACAGTTCAAAGCCACTTGCCATTGTTCCCTTGCTGATGTGAAGGGTAAAATTATACTGAATTTTGTATTTTTGTTCATTTTTACCACGACTGGACTGACATGGGAAATGAGAAAGAGTATATGTGATTATAAAAGGCTACATTTAAAAAGAAGCATTCACATGGTAACAGTCAGCCATCATATTTTAAAGTGTTTCTATAGAAAAGATTTCCCATTGTGAATAATATTTAAACATATGCAAAAAGGAATTTTACAGAGATTATTATTATTATTATTTTTTTTTACCACAGAAGGTTGTGTCAGTGTGGTTTATGTTCACTGGAAATTGGGACCCTCACAACCTGAGCTTAAGCTGACACTTTCCTCCACACATTATAGGTTTTTAAAGGGGAAGAGAAATGCATGTTGAAAATTGTAAAGAGGAAATAAAATAGCACTTAAATAAAGAAATATCTTGTTGTGAAGTAATATAAGCATTGTAAATTGGCAAAATTTTATGACACATTGCTATGTCTATTTATTTGTGCAAATGTTTGAATTTGCTCAAACAAGCTTAGTTGCATATTTTGTAGGAATGGTTAAGTTTAGTGTGACAGTTTGCTGAAAGAGGAATAGTAAAAAGAACAGGTTTTGTGTTTTCTTGGTAAACAATTTACCTTTTAATAGTTTTTTTCCCCCAGCCATATTTAAATTATAGACTATTTTGCCAAATAGAGAACCAAATTTAAATTGCAGTCACTTATAACAATCACGTGTATGAGGTCTCACCTGGTGTTACTCACTAATATCAGCCAAGAGTTGTTTGCTCAATTGTTTAGAGAAAAACCACAGGCCCAATATGGAGTCACTTGTGCTAAAGCCCATGATAACAAATCTAGACTTAATGTCTGACTCAACAGCAGTTCCAACTATCACCAGAAATGTAATCTTATTCCACCAGTCTGGTATTTTCTGGTCAACACCAATGAAGTAATCTGTCACATGGACCCTCTACATCCCTCAAAGAAAGAAGAGGCAATCTGCATAATAAAAACCTTGCCATTCCCTTCTCCTCAAAAAAGGTGTCCTGACCTAAAAATAATCCTGTCTTTTCTTTTGCTAATAGCTCCCTTGTGCTACCCTTCCTTTCCATAAAAACCTTTCATTTTGTACAGCCCCTTGAACAGCCCTTCTGGTTGCTAGATGGGATGCTGCCAGATTCATGAATTGCTTAATAGAGCCAATTAGATCTTCAAATTTACTCAGCTAAATTTTGTTCTTTAACAGTTTTAATCAGAAACTTTTTTTTGCTTTCATCTACATATCTATAATAGCAGTCACAAAACCTCTCATGGAATATGTAAATTGTTAAAGTGGCAGTATGTCTGAAATAATAAACCTCTTAAAGAAATATAGTATAATGGCTAAGAGTATGGGCTTTGGAAGTCAGAAATCTCTGGATTACATACCAGCAGAGTGACCTTAGGCAAGGGTAATTCAGCTCCATAACCCTCAGTCTGTTCATCAATGACATGACAATGGTTAAAGTATGTATGTGATATGAGTTGTGTTAAGAATTAGAAGAGGCAATGCATGTAAAGTACTTAACAAGGCATTTAGCATGGATTGATATTACCTAGTACAAGTTTCTTGAGTTAACAGTAGAATTGGACAGTCAAGGTACTTGTGTTTAATCACAATTAACCATTTATAGAAAAATACTAGTATATAATTAATAGTAATGACAGGACCACAAACAAGCTTCTTAGAACTGAGTTAAACTTTAAATTATACTATCCAGGAAATATGAGACTGAAGTCTTCTCTCACTTATATGAGTATATTTTAGAATTTTATTACACCTAAGTATTTAGTTATTAAGATATATGTATGTATATATATATACATATATATATGTATACACATATATACATGTGTATGTATGTATATATATGTACATATATACACATGTGTATATGTGTATATATACACACACATATATATATATTTTTAGAGGCCCAGTGCACAAAATTCATGCATAGGTAGGGGGTGGGTCCCTCAGCCCAGCCTGCACCCTCTCGCAATCCAGAACCCCTCGTGATCCCTGCAGGATCAGGCCTAAACCAGCAGTCGGACATCCCCCTCGCAATCCAGGACTGCTGGTTCCTAACCGCTCACCTGCCTGCCTGCCTGATCACCCCTAACCCCTCTGCCTGCCTGTCTGCTTGATCGCCCCTAACCGCCTCTGTCTGCCTGCCTGATTGCCCCTAACTGCCTCTGCCTCGGCCCCCGCTGCAGTGGCTTTGTCCAGAAGGACATCCTGAATGATGTCCAGAAGGTCTTTTGGCTGTCTATTCTAATTAGCATATTACACTTTTATTATTATAGATGTGCATAATATATGTGTGTATATGTGTATACACCATTAATTCTACCCATTAATTCTCTTATAATCTTGCAATAGGTCCTCATTATCTCTGCTCTTTCTCCTGGCTGCCGTTTTACTCTTAACTCTCATTGGTTACAAAAGAATATGTAGTGTCACTACCCCCATTCCTGGAAACACTCATCCCCTCCATTGCCTCTCCTACCCTAAACTACGCAGAGTAGTGCCATGCTGATATGCCAATCTCCTTGTTTACTAAAAGGAAACTATCAATTCTGTTTAAGAAGCCTTGTTCCAAAAGCACAGGTTGCATATTTTTGTTGTCACACCTGTCTGTCAGCTGAAGTCCCTAGTGATAAATATACTCATGGCCTTTAGCCTAAATCAAACATGAAAGAAAACAAAAACAATTTTTCTTCTTTAATAAAGCTAAATAAGGATGGGATCAGTGGATTCAGCTGCCATTGTTACTATAACAGCGATTTTAAATTTACCTTTATTGTTGAAAGTTTTACAGATGTCTCCTTTTTTTCCTCATTGACCCCCACCACCCACTACCCTGTTCCACTCCCAACATTACACATCCTTCCCTTTGAGATTCCTCAGTCTATTCCATGCTTCTATGTCTCTGGATCTATTTTGTTCATCAGTTTATTTTGTTCCTTCCATTACACATATGAGTGAGATCATATGATTCTTGTCTTTCTCTAACTGGCTTATTTCATTTAAGATAATATGCCCAGGTCCTTCCATGCTATCTCAAAGGGTAAGAGATCCTTCTGCTTCTTTTTTCTTTATTTCTTTTTTTTTTTTTTTTTGTTAAC
This sequence comes from Eptesicus fuscus, assembly GCF_027574615.1. Taxonomy (NCBI): domain Eukaryota; kingdom Metazoa; phylum Chordata; class Mammalia; order Chiroptera; family Vespertilionidae; genus Eptesicus; species Eptesicus fuscus. Next base: position 51,889,097 of record NC_072481.1, on the reverse strand, counting down.
CCTCACCCAGGACATTTTTCTGTTGCTGTCTTAGAGAGAGTGAAAGGGAAGGGGGAGTGGGGAGGGGAGAGAGAGAAAAAAACGTCAATGTGAGACAAATCAATTGGCTGCCTCTCCCACATGCCCTGACAGGGCTGGGTATCAAACCTGGAACCCAGGTACATGCCCTTGACCAGGAATCAAACCTAAGACTCTTAAGTGCTCTGGCAGATGCTCTAACTACTAAGAAACACCGGCCAGGGCAAGATATTCTACTTTTTTAGAGCTGCATAGCATTCCACTGTGTAAATGTACCATAGCTTTTTTAATCCACTCACCTACTGATGGACACTTGGGCTGTTTCCAGATCTTAGCTATTGTAAATTGCACTGCTATGAACATACGGATGCATATATCCTTTCTGATTGTTGTTTCAGGTTTCGTAGGATATATTCCTAGAAGTGGGATTGTTAGGTCAAATGGGAGTTCCACTTTTAATTTTTGAGGTGACTCCATACTGTTTAGCAGAGTGGCTTCATCAGTCTGAATTCTCATCTACAGTGTAGTAGGAATCCTTTTTCTCCACATCCTTGCCAGCACTTATCATTTGTTGATGATAGCCATTCTGGGAGGTGGGAGGTGATAGCTCATTGTCATTTTAATCTGCCTCTCTCTGACTTTGAGCATTTTTTTCATATGTCTCTTGGACATCTGAATGTCCTCTTTGGAGACGTGTCTATTCAGATCCTAATTTCACACTCTACAGTGTTTTAAACATATTAGTCAATCAAGATTTAGAGTAGTTAATTATTCAAAGCCCCATACATAGTAATAGGGCAGAGATTATGGCCCAACAGTTTTAAAAGTTTAGAAAGTCAAATTCAGTTCTTCTGTCCCTTAAAAAGTTCTTACAGTAATTGTTCTTCATATTGTTTTACTGAGCTATTAACTCCAATACATGTATGTCTTCACTCACAGATTGAACATAAGAGACATTGAGTATAACATACAATGATATGTTTAGCAGCAATTTTATTTTGATACTTCTCAGCTTTATTCAGTGTTTACTTCCATATTATTTTTATTCATTGACATACATAACTATAATTTTAAAAAATTATATCCTTTCTCTAAGATTCTGATCTAACAAATAAACATCACTGAACCTATATATAACAGTATACTCTTTCTTTATGTTTATTCCTATTCCTGAATGCGTGATAATATGTGGGTGTTTTTTATTTGTTTGTTTGCTTTGTATACATGTAAAGGTTAAGCAATATTTGAATACCTATTTTCCTGTGATAGTGAAATCATTAATTTAGCTGGTATTTTGTATTAAGAGGACCAAAAGAAAGAACAACAGATTTTTTAATGATTATGAAAGCTTTTTCACAACAAAGAGCAGAAAAATCAGAAGTGAGAAAGTTATTAATTTAATAAACTCATGTGACAATAGTTAAGAACTTGAGGTCTTTAGTTAACAATAACAAAGATTAAATATTATCTATCGAATATTGGGCACCTTTTTATTAATCTATAGATTTCTAACTTATAATAAAGAGATGCAAAGTAGATAGTCAATAGTATTCTGACTCACATTTTCTCTTCTCTGCAGAATTAAGCATACCTTGAACTTCACCACTCTTAGTTTTTTTGGTTTGGGGATAAATTATATAATCTTTTGGTTTTTGGCTCATTGGTCACACAGTTATTGTGAGAATTAATTAAATAATGTGGGTAAAGCCCCAAATGCAGTGGCCAGAAAACTATGGCCAAATCCACCCAGCTCCCTATTTCAGTAAATACAGACTTATTATAATGTGATATATTTTGTGGTGCAATGGCAGAGTTGAATAGTTGGGACAGAGACCATATTGTCCTAAAATATATACTACCTCACCCTTTACAGGAAGCATTTGTCAACCACTCTCTTATTGCATTGTCTGACGCATTAAGCATCCTTTCCTCTTCTTCCCTCAGACCGTTTCCTTCATTCCTCCCTTTCATTCTTCCTGTCCTTCCTTCTTTCTTTTCCTAACCCCTTTCCTTCCTTCCTCTCCCCTTCTGGAAATATTTATTGTCTACTATGTGAGCTGAGCTCTGAGCTAAGCTCTAAGAATACACCAATAAGACCCAATCTGCACAATGCAGTGGTGGATATAGACAAAAGACAATTAAAATGCAGTAAGTGCTATGAGATAGGGGTTTACCTTAAGCCATTAATAATCAAATGTCCTTTTAACACTGTATCATTTGGCCACTTGAATGAAGCCTGGAAAGGTAGTTTCTAATTTATGGACATAAAATTATACAAGATATCCTTTTATTTGTTTTTATTTGTATTCTCTGTAGAGAGATTTTCTTATACAATTTTAAGTATTGATTATTTGTCTTATTTCTCTTCATCATCCTTGATCTTGCCACAAATTTACCAACCTATCTCTCCAAGTTGGCTTGTTTAATCTCTTTACAGCATTTTTTCCACTTAGTTAATTTCTTTTTTAACATTAATTTTATCTTACTTTCATTGTTTTTGGAGTTTCATGTTGCTGGGAGTTGTTTATTATTATTTCATGAACTGAATGCTTATCTCATTAAGTTTTTAAACATATTTTCTAATAAATGCACTCAAGGCTGAAAATTACACTTAAAAAGGATAAAACACTAACCAGTTAGTCTTCACTATAATTAAGTTAAAATATTTTCTAATTCCCATTCTGATTATTTTATTGCCCAATGCATAATTTAAAATAACATTTCAAAATGAAAGTTTCCAAACATATGAGAATTTTATAATTACATTCATTCTAATATATGTAAAAAAATGTAATAATGTTAGAAAATACTCTATGTATGATTAAAATCCTTTGAAAGTTTTTAAAATGTTGTTTGTTACAGTTTATTTATTTTTTAAATGATATGGTCTCAAATATGGGTTCTTCAAATGCTGAGTACATTGTTTCCTATATGTTCTGTAGGTCAAACTTGTTTATAATAATATTCAAATATTATGATATTTATATATTCTGATATTTTTGTCTGATATTAAATTTAAATTTAATGAACAAGAAAATTGTACAATATATGTCATATAATCCACTCCTTATCTCTAATTATGCTTTTTCTATTCTACTTTTAAAATATTACAAGAGCTTTGGTAGATTTCTTTTGTTATTTCCATTTTATACACTTTTTATTGTTTTATATTCATTCCTTCTGCATCCATTTATTTTAGAGTTTCACTGGTGTGTTTATATTTAATCCTATAAACTATTTTATTTAATTGGAATATTTCATGCATTAGATTTAATGCAAATACTGATATATTTAGATTTAATCTATCTTAGTTTGTTCTTTTTATTTGTCCCATCATTTCACTTTTTTCTCTCCTTTCGTGACATACATTGTTTTTTAATTTACCATCTTGAGTGGTTGTTGTTTTTCCCAATATTAAATTGTAAAACACAAAACTCTGTTTTTTAGCTTTTAGAGATTATTCTAAAAGTTACATTATGTTTTCTCAATCCAATGATTACTAACTTTTGCCAGCAAAAATTTCATTTATTTACCTATATTTTTCCTGAACACAGAGCAACAGTATTAAGCCCGGACAACATTACAGAAGATGGAACCACATGGCTGAGTTTCCTCCAAAGGTATGAGACTGGAAACCATTCAAGGACAACATTGTTAAGTAAAAGGAGTGATACAATGCCTCTTTCTCCTTGTGTTATCTAGATGCAGATGATGGTAAATTCTCAGAGGATGGATAATCCTCAAAATAAAATGAAATATTCTGAGCCCCTGTACCACCTGATAGAGAAAATCTTCCCCCATCTATTTTAGGAACCTCTTTGACTTTTAGATTATTGAGAAATAAACTTCTATATTATTTGAGGTATTATATATTTTGGCATATATTTGTTATAGCAATTAGTTTTATTATTACTAATAAAAACATTGAATCTTAAATTGAGTTATTGCTATAACTAGATATAAATGTAATATTTGTGTCATTGGTTCAGGAATTCAGTGGGAGATGTAACAAATAAAACGGATCAGAAAACGGGGTAACTGTGATTTTTCTAGACAGACAGTAGGTAAGACTGTAGCTTGGAATCATTTCAAAGTACAAGAAAATGCCTCAGAGCTTCAGAGGGAAAAATTGAGAATTTAGTACATATTATTTGTTGTGTATAGCAAGATTTTGGGGGAAAGGGGAATAGTTTCAGGAAAAAGAATAATGGCCAGTTTATAAGAAGAAAAAAGTTCATATATGAAATAATGATTATTTTATCTACTGTTCAATTCTCTCTTACTTCTTTTCACTTTTACCAGTAGCATGTTGTTTTTTCACTTCTTAATGAATCTCATTCTGACTGCCACATGGAGAGTGCTCTGAGGGGGCGAGAGAGGAAGCACAGAGACCATGGAGAGTGGGTTACAATAGTAAGGATTAGAGAAGATGATCACTTAGATTAAGTGGATACAGAAGAGTAAAGAAATTAGTTGACTTGATATATATTAATGGAATATAAGACCCATAGGTGAATTAAATATAAAGGAAAGAGGAAGGGAGCAAGAAATTTAAAAGATTATTGCCAAGATTCTTATCAGCCAACTGAATTATTGGTAATATTTTCTGAAAAAATAAATACATATATGTATATACATATATATACATACATACACACACACACACACACACACACATATATGTATATCCTATATAATAAAAGCCTAATATGCTAAGTAACCAGTTGCCTGGTCATCCGTTCAACCAATCAAAACGTAATATGCTAATGATATGCTAAGGACGCTCAACCACTCGCTATGATGTGCACTGACCACCAGGAGGCAGACAGTTGACCAGTAGACCAGTCACTATGACATGCACTGACCACCAGGGGGAAGACGCTCCGACCAGTAGGTTAGCTTGCTGCTGGGGTCCAGCTGATTGGGACTGAGCAAGATAGGCTGGGCATACCCTGGAGCCTCCTGCGTCCCTCCCCAGCCTCGGTCATGCACCGGTGGGGTCCCTCAGCCTGTCCTGCATCCTCTCGAATCTGGGACCCCCCAGGGGATGTTGAATTCAGCCAGTTTCAGCCTGATCCCACAGGCCAGGCCGAGGGACCCCACTGGTGCACAAATTCGTGCACCGGGCCTCTAGTATGTAAACATATATATAAATATATATGGAGATGCACACAATTGAGGAAGAAGAATTAGAGTTCAATTTTGGTTTATATATGTCTTAAATTTCCTTAAATCCAAAGTTAAATTTTATTATCATGGTACTTTCTAGCTGCCTATGGAACCCAAACCATGGAATATGATGTTCACACAAAAGAAGAGGAACCAAAATGTACCATTTGCAATCACGCACAGGGATCATGCCCACTAATGCACAGGAGTCCATCAATAGCCTCTGCTCCATCAGCATTATAATACCTTATTTTGGGAGAAGTAAGAAATGATAGAATTATCTTAAGTGGGTGAGCAGAGAGGCAGGCAGAACTATCTCCTCTGCAATGAGACCTAGAGGATTGAAGATAGACCGGATTTCAGGGATGAGAGAGGAATAAGGGAAGATAAAGAGTAAAATTTCACTCCTGGGTCGGCATCTGGGTTAGACAAGCTGCACTGAAGAGCAGATTCAGACAGGAAGTGCAGTGGCAGGGTGAAGATGAAGGACTTACTGTAAAATAGGCCCAGGGGTATCAAGTGAAACTGTCAATGGGTTTAGAAACTGGAACTCTGACCTAGTTCTTAGATATAACTACTTTAGCTCTTTAGCTCGGCATCTATAATAATAAAAGCAGAATATGCTAATTAGACCGGATGTCCTTCCGGACAAAGCCAGAACTGCTAAGGCCGTTGCAAGCTGCCGCAGCTGTGAGGGCCAAGCCCCAGGCATGAATTTCATGCATCAGGCCTCTAGTATAAATAATAATTGAGATCTAGTATATTTAAGGGGTGGGCAGAGGAAACAACCTGCAAAACAATAAAATTGGTAGAGCAGAAAGATAACAGGAGTGTGTGATATCATGACAAAAGGAGAATGGAGTCTTTTAAGGAGAGATGAACAACATTTAAACATAAACATCATAAAGAGGAGACATTAACTATTACATCCTTTTAATATTCTAGTTGTGATAATCACCATAAAGTGCCCTTTGCTTTGAGCAACAGTTAGAACCATACATAGTGATCTTAGTAGAAATAGCTTTAGTGCAGGTCAGGGAGGTAGAGACAGATTTCAATGGCATAGTGATTTTAGGGTTATCTAAAGAGTGACAAAAAGGTGACTATGTAGATTCAATAAATGCTAATTCTCTTTTTCTCTCTCTCTTACGGAGTAAAAATGTTTGGAGTGGTGGGAAAAGATATCCCATTCTCTTTTGCTCCCATCCCTTCCAAAACCCAATAACTCAAGTTTTGCAGATGAGAGCAAAGATTGAAAGGGAAAGAGCACCTGGCTGGCCCTGGCCGGTGCGGGACATTTGGCTGAAGTGTGCAATGATGTGAGCCAGTTCGATTCCAGGTCAGGGCACATGCTCAGAGTGCAGACTCAGTCCCCGGTAGGGGGGCGTGAAGGAGGCAGCCTATCAATGTTTCTCACATGGATGTTTTTCCCTCTCTCTCAAATCAATAAAAAAATATTAAACACACACACACACACACACACACACACACACACAGACACACACCTGGCTAAGTTTTTCTTAAAACTTGAGTTTGGTAAAAAAAAATAATAATAATTTTTAAAATCTCATAATATACTGAACTGTATTTAAAGCATTATATTTTAATCACAAAGTCTTTTTCCTTCCTTTGGAGTCATTTTTTTAAAAAAATTTATTCACATTGGAAATTGTATGAGTTACATTTATTTATATATCTGTTTATTGCTTTCCCACACAAACACAAAAATAACCCAGCTATGATTACATCTTACTGTTTATAAGTTGCAAATCTGCTCCCTAAAATTTGTTGGCACAACTCCAGGGAGGCATGTATACACTTTGAATTGTTTTTATAAAAGATACTTTATATTATACATATAGTCTGTACTAGGGTTGGTTTAGGACATTAAATTTAAAGTCAGCACAATAGTTAGATATATCTCTAAGAGCTTTATGGAAGATAAAAGCTCAAACAACCTATGACATTCCACTAACAATTTTCTTTGGGATAAATTTGTTAAGCCATCATGCTTTCTTATAGGCACTTAACATCTATCCAAAGAAAGCATACCTCTTTTTTACTTCATCTGACTATGTATAATTCAATTTTAAGATGCAGTTTTTATCTTAGAAGTTTTTCAGGAACTAATTTATAAGTTTGAACTAGCTCAAATCAGCACTTTTTATCAATTGACTGGCTTTTTGTGTGTGTATTTTCATGACTTTATGTTTTCCTGAACTACCTAAGTAGGTTTAACCTAACAGATACTGTGTCCTTTTTTATTTTCAATCTGAAGAACAACCACCCAATTCCAATGAGTTCTTTTCTTACAAGATATATAATCTAATTTCTCCCATCCTTTAACTTTACCAACACCCAGGGCACTTAATAGCCTACCTTGTTGGCAGAGTCTTTCCGCTACAGAAGGAGACATGCCCTCTCCCAGGGTAAAAGCCTGGAGTACAGAGCACCGAATACATTTAGTCTTACAGGAAATGTTTCTTATTTATTTAAGAACTAGAGGCCCGGTGCACGAAATTCGTGCATGGAGGGGGGTTGTCCCTCAGCCCAGCCTGTACCCTCTCCAATCTGGGACCCCTCAAGGGATGTCTGACTGCCCGTTTAGGCCCGCTGGGATCGGGCCTAAACGGGCAGTCGGACATCCCTCTCACAATCCAGGACTGCTGGCTCCCAACTGCTTGCCTGCCTGCCAGCCTGATCACCCTCTAACCACTCTGCTGCCAGCCTGTTTGCCCCCAACTTCCCTCCTCTGCCGGCCTGGTTACCCCTAACTGCCCTCTCCTGCAGGGTTGATCACCTCCAACTGCCCTCCCTTGTAGGCCTGGTCCTTCTCAACTGCCCTCCCTTGCAGGCCGGGTGCCTCCCAACTGCCCTCTCCTGCTGGCTATCTTGTGATGGCCATCTTGTGTCCACATGGGGGCAGGATCTTTGACCACATGGGGGCAGCTATATTGTGTGTTGCAGTGATGATCAATCTGCATAGTACTCTTTTATTAGATAGGATAGAGGCCTGGTACAGGGGTGGGGGCCAGCTGGTTTGCCCTGAAGGGTGTCCCTGATCAAGGTGGGGTTCCCTTGGGGCATGGGGCGGCCTGAGCGAGGGGCCTGTGGTGGTTTGCAGGCCGGCCACGCCCCCTGGCAACCCAAGCAGAGGCCCTGGTATCTGGAATTTATTTTCCTTCTACAACTGAAACTTTGAAGCCTGGAGCAGAGCCAAACCTGGGGCTCCCTCCGAGGCCTGCAGCCATTTGTGTTGGGGTTGTAATTGAAACTTTGTTGCCTTAAGCGGGTGGGCCCGGCCAGAGTGTGCAGAAAGCTTTGCTTCCCCTGTTGTCGGCGGCAACCCTGGCCTGCTTTCTCAAGCTCCATTCTGCCGCCATTTGTTTGAATTTGTTTAACTTCTATAATTGAAACTTTGTAGCTTGAGTGGAGGCTTAGGCCTGCAACGGCTGGCAGAAAGCTTGGCTTCCTCTGTTACCTAGGAAACCTTGCTCTCTGTGGCTGTAGCCATCTTGGTTTGGGTTAATTTGCATACTTGCTCTGATTGGATGGTGGGCGTGGCTTGTGGGCGTGGCTTGTGGGTGTGTTGGAGGTATGGTCAATTTGCATATTTGTCTATTATTAGATAGGATAATGTGAAATTTGCCCTCCTGGCTATCTGACTAAAGAACAAATCTGAATGTGATATTTACTTGATGACTCCAAACTTATGCTTTTGTTCATTCATTTATTTGTGCTTTTGCAATGTCCATTTTGTGATCATTCCCTAAAAATCTTAGAACCCCTTAAATATATTGATTAATTACTCTTTCTTGGCACTGATTAAGTTTTTATATGCCAACAGAAGTTCCTGAACTTCTAGTATTCTTACTGAATGTTTTATGAATTTCAACAAAATGTACAGATTATATGACCCCTCTTGTTAGTTTCATGACTTTTCTTCATGAGATATGGCTTTATCTTCAGCCATTAATAATCAAATGTCCTTTTAACACTATCATTTGACCACTTGAAACTAGATATGCTGACCAATCTTATTTGAAATCTGGTCTTTATTTATTACTTTCTACTCTCTCCTGCTCTCTCTTCTAGCCTTCTGACCACTCTGTTTCAGTGTTCTGTGTTGTTTCCTCAAGAATCTCTAACTAGAGGCATTGCACAAGAATTTGTATCCAGTACTCATTTTTGTTTATACTCTCTATAGATAACTGCATCCACATCAAGGATGGCCATGATTTCTTAGTTATATCTAGCCCCTCTCATCTTTTTTAAAAAAATGTTTTTATTTATTTCTTTTTCTTATTTGTTTGTTTGTTTGTTATAGAAACATTGATGAAAGAGAAACATTGATTGACTGCCCCCTTCATGGCCCCTACTGAGGATGAAGTCTGAAACCCAGACATGTGCCCTGACTGGGAATTGAACCGGCTACCACTTGGTGCAGGGGACCCCACTCAATCAACTAAGCCACACTGGTCGAGCTCCCACCACCTTTTTTATTCCACATTTTATTAAAGTACAAGGCATACGTTTTTGTCTCAGGACCCTATCTGCATATATCTGTGAATCCTTCTGTTTCACCTGTCTATACACTTCAAAACATTATAGAAAAAATACAAGAAATACATTAAGAAGCTATGGGGACATGGTGAGTTTCAATTTTATCTCAAAACTAAAACTTTAGCCACGTTGGTGTGGCTCAGTGATTGAGCTTCAACCCCAAAACCAAGAGGTCAAGGTTTGATTCCCCATCAGGGCACATGCCTGGGTTTCTGACTCCATCCCCTGTAGGGGGCGTGCAGGAAGCAGCTAATCAAGGATTCTCATCATTGATGTTCTATCTTTCTCTCCCTCTCCCTTCCACTCTCTAAAATCAATAAAAAAAAAAATAATAAAAGGCTAATATGCAAATGGTCATCACGCCATGACACCATAATGACCGATCAGCAGGGACCTGAGACAACATGGCAGCTGGCTGGAGGAGGGGACCTCAGGCTGCACCCCCCGCTCAGCGGGGGTTGACGGGGAACCTCAGGCCATGCCCCCTGCCCTGGCACCGGGCTGGGGGACCTCAGACTGTGCTAGGGACCTGAGGCTGTGCCCCCCTCCTGGCAGGGCTTGATGGGGGACCTGAGGCTGCGTTTCCTGACCCGGCGGGGCTTGACGTGAGGGGGACCGGCCGGGTCTGGGTCTCGTGCAATTTCAGGGCACGTGCAGGTGGGCGGGGACTTGACTTTGAGTCCGGTGGCGTGCCCTAGACTCTGACTGGAGGGAGATTTTCATATACATTTTATTAATTTTCTTTCATCTCTGACACTTCTATTATAGAGAAAGGGCAAATAGCAATATTAAAGTATTTCCTCTAATTAATTCCCTTAATGTGCATGAATTTTGTGCATTGGGCCACTAGTGTATTAATAAAAAACTATAACTTTATAGTCTTTCCCCTTCAAATCTCAATGGTTGGTCGCTTATTATTTATTTTACCGAGAAAATATAAGCAACTTTAAAAAAAAAAAAAACAAAAAACTATCATCTTCTCACCACCAAGTTTACCAAAAACCATGTGTATTCAAATATGCTGCCATCTTTACAAGTTTGGTGCACAAATTTAAAATCAACCCTTTTGATTGTACTTTGGATCCCATCTACTGTCACCAACTCAGAAACCTGATTCCTGCTGTTCATTGTATTAATTCTATCAGCCCACAGAAATGCTCACATTTTAGAGGTAAGAATCAACTCACTTGATACCATCTTACTCAATGCTCATCATTGGAATAGAATTCCAGACTTGCCTCTACACTCCATCCAGACTACCGTGCCTGCAGGTCCCCTTCCCATCATTCCTCTACAGCTTTCTTCCCCCACCACCAATCCACTGACATCTCTTTTATCCAATACTAGATGCCTGGTGCATGAAATTTGTGCACTTGGGGTGGAGGGGGCTCCATCAGCCCGGCCTACACCCTCTTGCAGTCTGGGAGCCCTCGGGGGATGTCCAACTGCTGCAGAGGCAGGAGAGGCTCCCACCACTGCCGCTGTGCTCGCCAGCCATGAGCCTGGATTCTGGCTGAGCAGCGCTCCCACTGTGGAAGTGCATTGACCATATATTGATTAATGATGATAAAAGCTGATTAGTTGAGACTATCTAGTAAATATAGATAGTCTCATCTAATCAGCTTTTATCATCATTAATCAATAATAATAATGACAATAATAATACTGCAATGGGCACTAAATATATTGATTAATTTAATCCTCAGGACAAAATTAAATTTCACTTTGCAAGTGAAAAAACTGAATACTTAGTAGAGAAGTATAGTGTCTTGGCCAAATTCACAAAATGAGTACAGAGCATCTCAGGGATTCAAATTCTGGCAGTTTGGCTCCTGAGCTGCTAACTTTAGCAATTACTCTAAAGCAAATGTGGATTCTCCGCTCTGACATCTCTGTTGAGTTCCAGAGTCACACTTCCCAAATTCTTACCCAATATCTACATTTGAAAAAAAAAAAATTCATTCATCTATTTTATTTTAATTGAATCATATAATATGGTTGCTATAAAATATTCTTATTTTAAAAAATAACCCATTAATACATGGCAAATAAAACATTCTCTCCTCCATTTATTTTATATATCTGTATATATGTATAAATTTATATATTGGCTTTTTTCTTCAGAAGGAAATGCCTGTAACTTTCACTAACTTTCCACTATCTACTTTCTACTTTCCCTGTTACATTGCCCATGGTAAATTGAAAACCAGAGGATATGTAGTCCGCTCTGAGGTTATATTTGTTAAGTGAACCACATTGAATAGGTCAGATTCACAATCACTGCTAAAAACCCAGTGATGCCCAGGAAGCAGCTCTTCCCGCGCCTTTAGCAGCTGCTTCTCTAACCTTCTTTCCCTTAGCAGTGACAGGCAGGCAACTGGGAGGCCTCCTATGTCCCTTGGACTTGAACTTCTTATGCTGATGCTAGCCTCACAGATTAGTTTGGCATAAATAACAGCTGCTTTAGCCTCTTGTGACATAATTTTTGACAAACTATTTGATGTCTTATGTAAGAGTCAGGACTAGAAATAATATCAGAGGGAGATTTCATTTTATTTGTTGAACTGGTGGAATTCAGGATTTGTGTATAATACAAAAATATCTGTCAGAAATGTCAGATGTTTCTTTGCTCACAGAAAACAATAATTTTTCTTTCTCGATTTACTATATTTAACCAAATCTCTAAAAAGGAACACTCCAATTACTATAGTTTATTAAATCTAGGTACATACCTTCCATTGTGTGTTTAACACACTATAAAAAAGCTACAGATTCAAAATAATATAATTATTGATAATACATTTTTCATCCAATAACCTAAATTCAAGAATCTACCCAGTTTGGTGTATCATATTTGGCAACCAAAGAATGTTGAAATTTAATTGTCAACTAATAAATTGGCCACCCCATTCTGATTTCTGTCATCTTAGAGCAGTGGTTGGCAAACTCTTTAGTCAACAGAGCCAAATATCAATAGTACAACAATTGAAATTTCTTTTGAGAGCCGAAAACTGACTTCTGCGCATGGGCCACGAAGTTTTAGTCGCACTGTACATGCGTGCCTGCATGTGGTATTTTGTGGAAGAGCCACACTCAAGGGGCCAAAGAGCCGCATGTGCTCACGAGCCGCAGTTTGCCGACCACTGTCTTAGAGCATCATACATAACAAGGGTAGCTTCTACCAAGGACTTTTACAAAATGCTGAAGGGGCAGGACACAGGACATGAAGACTTGAGGAACCACTCTGTACTGATACCTTAACAATATATACTTGCTGGATAACTACAAGGGAAGCCTCCAGACTTGCTTCCACCCTCATCCTTGATCCCTTGTGGCCTATTCTCAGTACTGCATCATTGTGACACAGTTATAGCAGTAGTTAGAGCATGTCACTTCTCATTCCTAGCAAAATGTTAATGCTCTATCCTACTTAGTTATCTGATTTAAAATAAATTATTTTTGCTTGGTACCACTGGCTGTTGACCCATGCTGACCAGTGAAGTCTTATTGTTTCTAATTTTCAACAAGTGTAATAAATTTTCCACACTTATTTAGAAAAAATTGAAAAAAAATCTAAAAATATATGAAGAAGTAAAATGTATTACTTTTAAAGCAAAATCAAGCTAGACACATTTCTTCCACTTATCTATCTATATAAAAGCATAAGCGACCATCACAACCGAATGGACGATCAAACAGGCTGCATGGGGTGACCAGACTGGCAGGGGGGTTAGTGAGGGGCGACCAAATGACTGAGCAGCAGGCTGCGTGGGGAGACTATGCCAGCAGGGAGGGCAGTTAGGGGCGACCAAACGACTGAGCAGCAGGCTGCATAGGGCAACTAGGCTGACAAGGGAGGCAGTTCCGGACAACCAGGCCAGCAGAGGGGGCAGTTGGGCATGATCAGGCTGGCAGGGGGCAGTTAGGGGTGACCAGGTCAGCAGGGGGGCCAGTGAGGGGTGATCAGGCCGGCAGGCAGAGGCAGTTAGGGGTGATCTGGCAGGCAGGGGGGGCAGTTAGGGGCGATCAGGCAGGCAGGCAAGTGAGCGATTAGGAGCCAGTGGTCCAGGATTATAAGAGGGATGTCTGACTGCCTGGGAATCAGGCCTAAATCGGCAGTCAGACATCCCCTGAGGGGTCCTGGATTGGAGAGGGTGCAGGCTGGGCTGAGAGGACCCTTCCCCCTCCATGCAGGAATTTCATGCACCGGGCCTCTAGTCTCATCTAATAAAAGGGTAATATGCAAATTAACCATCACTCCACAACAAAGATGCCTAAAGAAAGTTGTCATTTTTTCATGGTGAAGTGACTGGAGTCTGTGTTGATGAAAACACATTGGTGGCTACGGCAGTGGCAGCAGCAGCAGGGTGATGGGGCTGGCACCTTCCCCTAATCAGCCCGATCACCTCCCACAGAGGGAGGCCAGACTGCAGCTTAGGCCCCCTCCCCATGGGGCCTAAGCCATCAGTAGGACATCCCCTGAGGGCTCCCAGTCTGTGAGAGGGGCCAGGCTAGGCTGAGGGACCACCCCCCAGTGCACAAATTTTGTGCACCGGGCCTCTAGCCTATAATAATAAAAGCATAATATGCTAATTAGACCAGACGTCCTTCCTTCTGGACAAAGCTGTGGCGGGTGGGGGCTAAGGCAGAGGCAGCCGCCAGGCGGGGGCCAAGGCCCTTGCATGAATTTTGTGCATCAGGCCTCTAGTTTTATATAATATATAACACAAGTGTTGCATAAAGTATGAGAGTATTGCAATAATACAATATATAGTTGACTCAACAGCATATACCAAAAGTAATGTTTACCTGGAAGCTCATAATGTGACCTTATTCAGAAATTGGGTCTTTCACATTAGGATCCAGATGTAAAATCATCCTGGATATAGAGTGGGCCCTAAATCAAATGACTGGTGTTCTTACTAGGAATGGACAGAGAGGGATAAACAGAGACTTCCATCTAAGTACAGGATAGAGGTTGGAGTGACATTGCCACAAGTCCAGAATACCTGGGGCCACCAGAAGCTGAAAGAGGTGTGAAAGGATTCTTCCTAAAGCATTTGGAGGGAGCATTGGCCCTGCTCATATCGGGCTTCCAGAATTGTGAAAGAATAAATATCTGTTGTTTAAAATTGCCAAGTTTATGAAAATCTGTTACAGCAGTCCTGGGAAACTAATACACCAAATAAGTACTTTTAAGTTATATTTTTTCACTTGTGCAATATTGTATTCATGTGTGTTGTTTTGTGTTTTCTTTCTTTCCCAATGCATTACTTTTAAAATCTATAAAATACTACAAAATATAAAGGTACTAAGTAATTTCAAAACTCAAAATGTAGAATGTTTCCTTTCTTTATTCTTTTTTGTTTATGTTTCAATAGCCCTACAATGAACACCTTTGCACATGAGTCATTTTTTTTTTCATATAAAATTAGGATACTATTCAGAAGTGGAAATATTAAGTGAGTTTTTTTTCTGTTTCTGTTATTTCATGAATTGTTTATTGAATTTTGTCTGACAAAATAAAGTTAAAACCCCCACAAAACTTGTAAGGTAAACACAATGAATCAAGGAGACTTCAATGCGACATAAGAACAGAAAAGATGAAATAATATTTTCTTATCTATAAAATGATTCAAAAAAGTCACCATTTTCATTATCTTCATCATCTCTTCTCTGAATACTGCCATAGCCTTCAAACTGGCCTCCTTGTAATCACCTTGCTCCCCTACAATAGATTCTTGACAAAGTAACCAGAAAGTTCATTCCAGATAGAAGCCAGAGAGTATCACCCCAATACTTACGACATCCTTTACTCAGCATTTCACTCAGAGTGAAAGCCAAAGCTCCACCAAGCCTTGCAAGGTCTTAACTCCTCATTACTTTTATGAGCATGTTTTATACTCCTCTCCCTTGTTCCTTGTGTTAGTGGCCTCCTTAATATCTCCCAGTCAGCGTCCTCCTGCCCGAAGGCCTTTGCGGAGCTCTTCATCTGGCTGGATAATTCTCCTCCACATAGACACAACTATCACCACGTCACCGCCTGCAAGGCTCTACTAGAAAGTCACCTGCACAATGACCACCCCACCTACAATAGTGAACACTCCTACCTCAAACAGCCATTCCTCTAATGGGCATCCTTTTTCTTTGTTCTTTGGTTCTGATCATTTTAAAACATACCTTATTATTTTCTTATAATTTTAGTGTACTCTCCAATGAAGATAAGGACTTTTGTGTACTTTGTTCAATATATAATTTATTTGGCTAAGTGGTATAAATGAATACATTAATACATTCCAGTAATGTTTATCAAATGTCTCTTTTATTTCACTATTTAAATAATAACAAAAATAGCCTATATTGAGGAGGTTGAGGCTTATACTATTCCTAGTATTAAATTAACATACATTAGCTATAACTACTGATAGCAAAAACTGATCAGTGAATATTTTTCCTATTTTGAAGATGGTAAAACAGGTTTAGAGCATAGTTTTATTTTGATACTTCCTAAATGGAAATTAATATGCAATAGTTTACTTTTTTATAGGTAAATAATTAGGGACATTTTTCATGGGATAAATTTATAGAAATATGTTAATACCTCTGCTTAGTTTTCTTTTTTAAAAATATATTTTTATTGATTTCAGAGAGAAAGGGAGAGGTAGAGAGAGGAACATCAATGGTGAAGAGAATCATTGATTGGCTGCTTCCTGCAGACCCCCTACTGGGGATAGAGCCCACAACCCAGGCATATGCTCTGACCAGGAATTGAACCATGACATCCTGGTTCATAGGTCGATGCTCAGCCCCTGATCCATAACATCCAGGCTGCTTAGTTTTCTTTTAAGAAAAAAATTAGAATATTCTGATTACATAGTTGAAAGCCATGTTATTATTGGAAGCAGGTAGATTGATTTAAAAGTTCAGGTGTTTCTAATTTATTTTGTGAATGAATACAAAATAGAATGTGAATTATGCTTACTATTTAATACCCAAACCATTGTCATTTGGCTATTCTTATACTTATACTAGAGGCCTGGTGCACGAAATTCGTGCACGAGGGTGTGTGTCCCTCAACCCAGACTGCACTCTCTCCAATCTGGAACCCTCGAGGGATGTCCAGGTAGGATCGGGCCTAAACGGGCAGTCAGACATCCCTCTCACAATCCAGGACTGCTGGCTCCCAACCACTCACCTGCCTGCCTTCCTGATTGCCCCTAACCACTTCTGCCTGCCAGCCTGATCACCCCTAACCACTCCCCTGCCAGCCTGATTGATGCCTAACTGCTCCCCTGCCAGCGTGTTTGCCCCTAACTGTCCTCCCCTGCAGGCCTGGTCCCTCCCAACTGCCCTCCCCTGCTGGCCATCTTGTGACAGCCATCTTGTGTCCACATGGGAACAGCCATCTTTGACCACATGGGGGCAGCCATCTTGTGTGTTGGAGTGATGGTCAATTTGCATATTACTCTTTTATTAGATAGGATTCTTATACTAAGACTTACTGCTTTAAAAATGTAAAATAAAAAGAGTGAATTCTGGAAAAATCAAATGCAGAAGCATCAATTTAAATTTAGCGTGGTCAAGTTGAACAATATAAATTGCTTCCAGAGAAAAAAAATATCCTATGTAAATATGTAAGGTAAATGAGTAACCATGATATAATTTACATAAACATTTCATTTACATGTTCAAATAATACTGAGAAAGTCTTTCCCATTTTGAGGTCCCTCAGTACATTCTTATGTCCTAGAATAAGTAAACCTGTTTTAAATTTGTAGTGCAACAGCAACCAGCATCTAAAAACCTATTTTCTTTTCTTCCCACAGACAACCTATTCACATTCCCCAGAGATAATGTTCTGAGAAACTTGCTTTAGAAAAATGAACGGATTTAAAATGCAGGGTAATCTATTTTACATTAAAGTCAACGAAAATACATATGCCATTCATTCTTTCAGACTCTAGCTCTACCTTGGCTTTATATGTAATTGATAGGGAGAGTGTTTGATATGTGAGCATATAAATGGTTTCACACATGTATCTTCAGATTTCACTTTCTTATATAGCCAGTGGTTACTTCTTCAAAGAAAAATAAAAGGTAAATCAAATAGTTACTGGTGATTGACAAAAGCCAGTCTTTAGCATTTTAACCACTTTTAGGAGGTAGATTTTCCTCCTATAATTCACATACAAAGTCCCCAGTTTTCTCAACATTAAGATAACCAATAAGTTTAGCAATAATTTTTAGACATTAGAGCATCTGCTCAAATAAACATGTAGTTCTTGAAAGAGCATCTCCTGCAAAACAAAATTAATCAGAATATTATATAACTAATATGCTGCAGGGAACAGCTGTGTAGAAACTATGAAAGGGAATGAATGCCTGGGCCTCTAGGCATAATTATGTTTATACACAGGAAGCTGCCATAGTGTAATAGCAATAGCAATGGGTTCTAAGTCAGGAAACTCAGATTCTAGCTCTGCCAAATATTAGCTGACAAAATTTGCACAACTTATCTTTTCAGGGCCTAAATTTCCTAATATGCAGGAGGGGCTGACAAACAACAGTATGGCCACAATTATCTGAGGGACTATCTTAAAAATGGCATTTGAGAAAAAGCTGTCAACTATAAAGCACCATATAAGTTGAGCTGTTTATTAACTATTTATTTTGTTAATTTAAGTGGGAAATGTTAAGGTCAGTTATAAAAATTGACACATTTTATACCAGAAAAATATGCCTTCTCATCTTTAATGTTTTACCATATCATAGACTTGAATACATTAGGTAAAATAACATTATCTCAATCAAAAATAAAATGTGTTGGCATATTTTGCTTCTTACCAAATGAATGATTAATTTTAAAAAGCAGCCGAAACCGGTTTGGCTCAGTGGATAGAGCATCAGCCTGCAGACTGAAAGGTCCCAGGTTCGATTCCGGTCAAAGGCATGTACATTGGTTGTGGGCACATCCCCAGTGGGGGGTGTGCAGGAGGCAGCTGGTCGATGTATCTCTCTCATCGATGTTTCTAACTCTCTATCCCTCTCCCTTTCTCTCTGTGAAAAATCAATAAAATATATTT
Organism: Eptesicus fuscus; assembly: GCF_027574615.1. Lineage (NCBI taxonomy): Eukaryota > Metazoa > Chordata > Mammalia > Chiroptera > Vespertilionidae > Eptesicus > Eptesicus fuscus. The sequence continues at coordinate 51,870,264 of NC_072481.1, read as the reverse complement.
TAAAGTAAATAAATAAAAAATAAAAAGCAGAGAGAAAGAGAGGCTATTCAAAACCATTCAAGTATAAAAGATATATGTTTCTTCTAAGCCTGCCACCCACATGTGGCATAATAATCCAAATGAGGAATACAGGTAAAATAATAGTGCAGGAAGTTTTAAGTGATGTGAGGACAATTGCCTTGTACATAATATTATTTTCAATCAACAGGGGGTTTATTACTTATATGTCTGCTGTAAATATACTATGACTATCAGACAGACCTTCCTAGTGGGAAATGAATTTATATCTAGAAGAAAAATGGAGGCCTAAAGACACAGGAAGCCTGGAAATAAGGAAGGCATCTAATCTAATGGGAACATATCTAAAATTGCATATTTTTGGTCATCCTCAAGAATGCTGATTTCTTTTTGTTTAATGTTTTCTGTTTACTAAAGCCATGTAAAATAATTTAATAATCCATCTTTGAGTTTTCATTGTAAAAGAACCCACTTCTATTTGTTTCCTGCCTTCAATGAATTTATAATCTACATACATGTGAAGAGATGTTTCAATAAAAAGCTAAGTATTTACTGAAATATTTAAGAGTAAGAGAGTGCAATAGAAAAAGAGAGTTCTAGATTATTTTAATTATACCAATCTAGACCCCTGAATTTTTTTTTAGAACACTATATTTTCAAACATTCTACCTTATCTATAAACTAGAGGCCTGATGCACGAAATTCATGCACAGGTAGGGTCCCTATGCCTGGCCAACAATCAGAGCTGATCTGTAGAGCATTCGGAAGGGTGATTGGGGCCCCCCTATGGGCACCATCTTTGGCTGGCCTAGTGCCTGTGGGCTGGGGGCAGCTCCTGCATTGAGCATCTGCCCCCTGGTGGTCAGTGGGCATCATAGCAACCAGTCATTCCCTGGTTGTTCCACTGTTCGGTTGATTTGCATATTAGGCTTTTATTATATAGGATATAAAAGGCTAAGTGACCGACTGTACATCTGTTTGACCATCCGACTGACCGACCAGCAGGTACATATGACGTGCACTGGCAATTTAAAAGTGAACATTGACTTGTGCATGTGCAATATATATAAAGCTCTCACTGGTGCCAATGGTACCCATATGTTTTGATCTGTCATTGTCAATCATGAGTTTGGTTGTTTTTTATTGACATCCTGAAGCTGAAAGAAAGCGGCGTCATTGACAGAATATGTCTGAAGACCAACTATTGGCACAACTCAGGGACAGTTTCCCGTGATGCCAGCATTTGTGATGACTATTAATAAATCACAAGGACAAACTCTAGACAGAGTAGGAATATTCCTACCTGAACCCATTTTCAGACATGGTCAGTTTATGTTGCTTTCTCTCGAATTCGAAGAGCATGTGACATTAAAGTTAAAGTTGTACCGTATTTTCTGGCGTATAAGACAACTGGGCATATAAGATTTTCCTGGGTTAAAAAGTTGTCTTATACACTGGAAAATACGGTAGTCCAATATATCTAATCCATTGTATCTAATCCCATCAATATAATCCAATATACCGTATTTTCAGGTGTATAAAACGACTTTTTAACCCAGGAAAATCTTATATGCCCGTCTGATACGCCAGAAAGTACAGTAAATACTTCATCACAAGGGAAATTAGTCAAGCACTCTGAATGTGGTATACAGAGAGATATTAGAATAAGTTTAATCAATTTATCAGTCATTGTTGTTTTTATCAATGTTGTTTTTATATCATGTTTTTGTTGTTTTTATATCATGTTTTTGTTGTTTTTATATCATGTCTTTGTTGTTGTTATATCATATTGTTATTGTTTATTAATCAGTTTACATATTATTTTCATATACATTTTGCTAATTTTCTTTTATCTCTGGCACTTCTATTACAGAGAAAGGGCGAATAGTGATATTAAAATATTTATTCTAATTAATTTCCTTTCAATATGCATGAATCTGTGCACCAGGCCATTAGTTGTTTATAAAAATGCACTAATCATCTGATATGAGGATCAGAAAACATGTTCAGCAAAGGAAAAAATATAAAGGTCCTAACAGTGCTGTTAACTTTGTCATATGACCTTCAACAAGCCTCTCAACCTTCATTTTTACCACCTTTAAAATGACAAATATGTTCCATCTTGGGTTCTAGTCTGATTCCTTGAGTTATGATTCCAGACTACTGTGTTGAAGAATCCAATACCTTCCCTAGGAAAAATGTAAAAGTGTGCTGCTAGTGTAAATTCCAGAAATGAAAAAAAAAAAAAAAAGCAGAACTACAGCAGAAATATCACATACTTGCCAAGAAAATATCTTAAGGTGCGTGCTACAACAATTCTTGTAATAGTGAGGTTATAAGTCACTAAATGTTTTTGTCACTTACATGGGTATTGTTTATTTCAAGAAAAAAAGTCATGACAGCAGAATAATTAATGACATTCAAAATATTTACTAAAAAAATCCATGTTCAAAACTAAATCCCCCTTGTTCCACTCTATCCACCAGTTAGACCTTTATTTGTAAGAGAGTACAGTTTGTTAGTTCATAGTACACATATTAGGGACAAATACAGTGGGATTCAATTCCAGCTGAAATATCCTTTCCAGCAGCTCTAAATTATACAAATTCTCAAATCTCAATGTCAAACTTCTCTTTCTGTAACTGTAATCTACCAGTCAGATATCTCAGTCACTTTACACATATTTTTCTGTCTCCTTCCACCCTATCATACATTGATTTCTTTAATTTTACTCAGTCTTCTACCCTGGATCCAGATATGCCCTTTATAGAAATATCATGTACTTTTTGCACTTTTATTCTCCTATTATATCCTTCTGGTCAAATCTTAGGCTAAGATCAATCCAACTAACTAACCATGTTTTCTTCTCTGAAAACCAAGAAGCAGGGAATAATAATAATAATAAAAAAAACACCACAATGCAACCAGACATCTTAGTGACAATACAACTTTATGCTTTAAACTTCAGCTGGGACTTTGGCATGGTCTGTCTCCTTTATCAATCCATTTTCTACACTCTTCACAAATCCTTATTCCATCACTTCACCTCTACCCTTACTTAGCAGTTGATCAAATATTTCATTACAAAAATAAAAATAGGAGACATGAAATGTGACTCTATAAACTTCCATCTACAGCCTTTTCTTATATATGTCCTCTCCCTGTCATTTCCATCTATTTTCTAAGGTCCTATCTTTATCTAGAATGAACTCCTTAAATCATCTCTACTCTTCCTTTAAAACATAAGTTAGACACCATATCACTAGGGATATACTAAGTTTCAAATAATTATCCCAATTTTGAACTTCTATAAAATCCTGTGTTGATAGGTAACCCTTTAAAATAACTATTTAAATGTGTGTGTGTGTGTGTGTGTGTGTGTGTGTGTGTGTGTTTGCTTTTGACAGCTCCCCCTGCCCAGCCCCATCACACATCTCTATATTCACTTTGAAAGCAGGAATTGTGGTTTTATTACCTTTTTTTGTTTTGGGCTTAGCACAATACCTGCCATATTCTAGAAATTTAAGAAATAGTTGTTGAATGAGTAAATGAATGCATTTTGCTCTGTGAAGATTCTTAATTTCCCCATGTCTGAGACAAGCTAAATGTTATAATGATTATTTTTATAAACAATGTTCTGACCCTTTTCTTCTTTCAGAGTATCTTGAAGATCCTTGCTATTGACACCTTTGTGGTCTTCTCTCCTTTGCTGACCTTACCTGGGAGCTTGTTATAAATGCAGAATACAACCCCCTTCTATTTACCAAATGAATCTGCACTTTAATAGATGTGACTCAGATGTACATTAAATATTTAAAACCACTGCTCCAAAATGTATTTAGAAATCAAAGTCACTTGGGAATACACATCAAACAGGAAGTTTATGAGAGCTGAGTAAAAAGCCAACGCAGTAGCTGAGACCATTTATCCAACAGGGTATTATTTAACAATGCCAGGTGCTATTTTTTTAATTAATTAATTTAGTCAATGTATATTTTCCAAAACCAATCATATGCTAGAAATAATGCTAGGCACTGTGTTAAAGATAGGAATCAGAGAGCAGAATAAAAAGAGTGTGTGGAAACTTACAATTCAGTAGGCTGTTCTTTTCCCGTTAAAAACCTCTCCAGATATGTTTAACTGTTGTAGAGGAGTCATAGTTAAACTAGTTGGATAAAGAAGCCTTTTTTATTTGAATATTAATGATTGAAAGTGATGAAGAAATAGCAAAGAAGGAAGAAACATTTTCCTAATACCAGGTATGATAGTTAATTATATGTGTCAACTTGACTGGGCCACCAGCTGCCTTGGTATTTGGTTAAACATTACTGTGGGTATGTCTCAGAAGGTGTATCTGTCTGAGATTAACTTTGTTATCAGTAGACTGAGTAAAGCAGATTGTCCTCCCCGATGTGGATGGAACTCATCTAGTCCATTGGAGGTCTGAACAGAACGAAATGTCTGGGTAAGGTGTAATTTGCTCTTTCTGTCCAACAATCTTAGAGCTGGAGCATTGGTCTTCTCATGCCTTCAGACTCAGACTTGGACTGAACTATAGCATTGCTTCTCCTTTTGAGTATGAATAGATATCAACAATCTCTAATTCCTTATATTTCTGATGTGAAAGGAACCATAATTTTTTAATAGTTTCTATACCCAAATGCTATTTTCCATTGCAACTTATTAGAATTTCTCTTTGTAAATTTCAGGCCACAAGCTTTCCACTTACCTGTTACGCAAAGCACAGTTGCAATTCTTAAAGCCATTCATTATAGATTCATTACCACTGGCCTCTATTTGTCTAGACACTTAAATGCCCACGCCTTCTTCTGTTGCATTTTTCCAGAACTCATTTACATTTCTTTTATTTGTTTGGTATATTGATCTCAGTTCTGCTCCTTACTTCTAGGTTCTGCCCTTTTATTATCCAATCTAGCTAGAACAGAAGGAAAACTGACAACTTCCATTTAACTGTCAGGTCTTTCTAAGGGTCCACTCACTGCAGTAAAATGACTCTACATTGTATTTAATGAACCATGGAGATAGAGAGACCAATAAAAACAAAGTTTTCATGCCCTCAGAGCAAAGAGGCTGGTCTCATCTTCTATTAAAGCTGTTTAACCACCCACAACAACTGCAAGACATGGGGGAAAGGTGGGATGGCAATGTAACTCAGCTACTCATCTCTCCTAATGAAGCATCTGTTCAAAAAATATAGTGTTTTCTCCTTCTAAGAAGCTCAAAGGCAAAGGTGAACCAAATAGTAAAATAGAGACTCGACCAAACAATACATGTTCTAATTAGAATAAGAGAGAAAAATTAGGTTAGAAGGAAATAGAAAAATGATGGGAGGTATTTCAGCAATTTAAATACTGTTCATTAGTGAGAATAAGAAGTACACAGCCTACCTACTGTTACAGCAAATGCGTTCCACACAATTTGGCAAGAATAATATTAGGCAGTAGATGGATTTTCTGTTTGTTTTGTAAACATAATAAAATTCCTGTATCATTTCTACTTAATATTGGAGTTTGACCTCTCTCCCAGGAATTATATTCTCTTCCCTGTGTTTGGACACATTGGCTATTAGTTTAAAGGCGAGAAAAAATAATTAGTAAGAAAGCAGTTAGCATTGTTGTGCTTTATAAGCACAGACTCTCTTTTCTTTTTTTTTTTTTTAAATGTATTTTATTGATTTTTTACAGAGAGGAAGGGAGAGAGATAGAAAGCTAGAAACATCGATGAGAGAGAAACATTGATCAGCTGCCTCCTGCACACCCCCCACTGGGGATGTGCCCGCAACCAATGTACATGCCCTTGACTGGAATCAAACCTGGGACCTTCCAGTCCCCAGGCTGACGCTCTATCCACTGAGCCAAACCGGTTTCAGCCAGACTCTCTTTTCCAGGAAGACCTTTAACATCTTAGATTCGCTTTAAGGTTTCATGTTTGTTTGTTTGTTTTCTAAAATATATACATATATTTATTTTTAGAGAGAGAAGGGAGAGGATAGAGAGCTAGAAACATTGATGAGAGAGGAAGTCATTTATTGGCTGCCTCCTGCATGGCCCCCACTGGGGATCGAGCCCACAATCTGGACATGTGCTCTGACCAGAAATCGAACCAGCAACCTCTTCGTTCCTGGGTTGATGCTCAACCACTTAGCCACACCAGCTGGACAGTTTTCATGGTTCTGTTTATATCATCTTAAAACTAAAATAAAGAGTTTATTGGTTCCCTTACACCAAAAATAAAAATAAGAATTAACATATATTAAGCTTTAAAAGAAAAACAAGCAACTAATAACTAGTAACCTTACATTATACACAGATCTACAAAAATTGCCATATTGGACTACCCCAGTTATTAGATTTCACTACTTAGAGGTTTGATTTTTTTTTCAGCTTATGAAAGTAAGTTTCCAGAAGTCACATGTTAAAATGCTGCTATTTCAAAGATATAACTCAGCAAGTTAAGCTATCACTACACAAAGGTGTTTTCCAGAAATAAATTTCAGAAAACTATGGGGTTATTACATAAAAAAACAAAAAACAAATGTAACCTACAGAAAAAAATAGAAACAGGACCACCATTGACCTGGCAAGTGTAAGGTTGAATGGATTTCTGCTCATAATCCACCCCTTAACTGGGTGCCTTGATGCAGAGAACAACCCTACATACACAACCTAGAACCCACAGGTGGTGACCCCAGGTGAAGGGATTGAATTAAAGCTTCGGGGGCTTTGAGATAAACTGAACCTAAGTAGAAGTACTTCATATGAGGTTATGAGGATGTCAGGCCTTTCTAATAACAGGGAGTTGGAATTAAAAATTGTCTTCCTTCAGTGAATGGTAGAACAATAAAAGCGAGAACTAATTTGGTATATAAGAAGGTATCAAAGGTTGATTTTTGCTTTAGTCTATGTCAGTTTTGCCTGGGGCTCACTCTGTGGATATGTTTTCTTTTCCTGTGGAGTTTGTACTTGGGGATATTTATTTAGGAGAGCTTTAAAGCACATTGGTATCCTTCAAAATGAGAGTATGCAGAGCATATAAATACTAACAATGACTTGTTATTGGGTTGAGTAAATGCATTTTAATCAAACCAATCAAAGTTTTCCTTTTCTTCTTTATAAAAATGTCTGTGATGTATCTGCCTCTAGCTTGTCAAAATAAATGAAAAAAGTCTCTGTTATTTTGCTTGTAAGAAAAAGTCAATGCTTGGGGCTGCATGCATAGCTCTATTTGTATTATAAGCTTACATTAAGGGCAATTTCTCCTTTGAGGGTAAGAATTGATTATCACTTTAAAAAAAAAAAGAAAAATGAAAGGCATTGTTTAGGTTTGTATAGCACATGACTAACCTTGTAAGAGATTTTGTGAGCTATTTTGTTTGTGACAGAAGTTGATCATGCCATAAAAGTTAAGACTATCTGGTGCTTTAATGAAAAGATATTTGACCCAATATTAAATGTCCATCTAAAAATGCAGCACAATGAAAGTATCCCTTTAGCTTTTGGTTTGAATGATAGAAGGTGTTTGATTGGCTTCTAGCTATATAAATATAGTCAATGTTACTTACATTTAAAATTCTTAACAAGAAAACAATTCATCGAATTTATACTGATTCACTGTACAGTGGGCATAGGCAGAGTTCATAATCATTAGTTAGTGACATAATAAATAGTCACTATGTATTTGTCAGAAGTTATTATTAATCATCAGCTTCTTATAATGGTTATGCTGGTGTCTTTCTAACAGCTTCACTCTGTCAATGAAGTTATTGTGAACTGAACTAAGAATTTCATTTAAGTGCTTGTTTTTAGAAGACATTTGTGAAGAACATGCATACATATGAATGTAGGCAATACATAATTGCCTTATAATTCTATTTTATAGCTGGCTTTAGATATCTATCTTTAAAATTAACCACATTCAAGAAAGTTTCAGATTTATTTCCTTTTAAAGTGCATCAAAATATTATGTAAAATATAAAAAGGCTTATCAAAACACTAATTCTGCTTTAATTTGATTTTCAGTCTTTATCCCTTTCAGTTGTATGCAAGCAGCCAATTCGTTGGAAACGATGTGAATACCCACCAATGCATTTTTACCCAGTGAATTAATAGAGCCAATGAAGATAACATTTTAAAAGAAAAAAAAATCTTGTATATATTAACGGGGTAAATTTAGACAAGAGCAAACAATTTTATTCCTTTGATTTTAGTCAGAACTTTTGGTAACTATGGAAATGTCACTTCCCAAATCACTTCTTATATATACTAAATACCAACTCTATATTCAACGTTGTGATATTTTTGTTTAGAAGGATTACAAAATATGTAATCTAAGCTGTTCCTCAAAAAAACAATTCTCAACTATAAAATGAATGTCTAAGTGATGTATAAGAAAGTTTGTATTTAATTTCCAAATTTAGAAATAAATCCAATGGTATAAGAGTTTGAATAAAAAAAAAAAGATCAGTGGGTTTGGAATCATTGGAAATGGTGGGTGTATGGGACAAATGACCATCCATTAATTAATAGCATTTGGATGGAAATAATGAAAAGAACTAGCTATAACCAAATTTTTGAAGTAGGGATATTTCTAATGTAAAGTGCTGTGAGGGACAATAAAGTGATTGGCCAAATCTGCAAGCACTTTAGCAGTTGCAGGGTTATATTAGGAGGTTGTGGGAAATATGACACAAATGGGAAGGAGGGAACCCACAGATAAAGAAAAGGGTTAGGGATATTAAAAGCCAAACTCCCTATTCATTTATTCACAGCCTAATTTAACAATAAATTAAAATTTAAAAAATAGAGAGACACTAGTAAGAAAATATCTAAATTGTCTTTTACTTCCAAATTCAACAGCCCAACTTTTATATTTTTGTCAAATTCTTTGATATTTTCTTTTTCTTTTCTACATGTATTTATAAAAATCATAGTGTCTATACATTGCATCACCAGTGAATCCTACCTAATAAAAGGGTAATATGCAAATTAACCATCACTCCCCTACACCCACAAGCCATGCCCACCAGCCATGCCCACCAGCCAATCAGTGCAAGTATGCAAATTAACCCCAACCAAGATGGCTGCTGCCACCGAGAGCAGGAGGGAGGCTTGGGTTTCCCCAGAAATAGAGGAAGCCAAGATTTCCACAAACCCTGGTGGGCCCAGGCCTCCACTCAAGAATACAAAGTTTCAATTATAGAAGATAAATCCCAAGAAAAATGGCAGCAGCCATGGAGCTGGAGAGAGCAGGCTAGGGTTGCCCCTGGCGACTGAGGAAGCCAAGCTTTCAACCTGCCTTGGCCAGCCCAAGCCTCCACTTAAGGCTACAAAGTTTCAATTATAGAAGGTAAATAAATCCAAACAGAAATGGCGGCAGCCGAGGAGTGAGCAGAAGGCTTGGCTTTGCTCCAGGCTACAAAGTTTCAATTGTAGAAGATAAATATATCCCAAATACCAGGGCCTTTGCTTGGGTCGCCAGGGGGCATGGCCGGCCTGCAAACCATCACAGGCCCCTCGCCCAGGCTGCCCACGCCCCAAGAGAACCCCCACCCTGATCCGGGACACCCTTCAGGGAAAACCAGCTGGCCCCCACCCATGTACCAGGCCTCTATCCTATAATAAAATTGACCATCACTCCATCACACAAGATTAAGATAGCTGCCCCCATGTGGTCAAAGATCCTGCCCCCATGTGGACACAAGATGGCCACCACAAGATGGCCAGCAGGGGAGGGCATCTGGGAGGGACCAGACCTGCAAGGGAGGGCAGTTGGGGGCAATCAAGCCTGCAGGGGAGGGCAGTTAGGGGTGACCAGGTCGGCAGAGGAGGGAAGTTGGAGGCAAACAGGCTGGCAGGGGAGCAGTTAGACATCAATCAGGCTGGCAGGGCAGTGGTTAGGGGTGATCAGGCTGGCAGGCAAAAGTGGTTAGGGGCAATCAGGAAGGCAGGCAGGTGAGCAGTTGGGAGCCAGCAGTCCTGGATTGTGAGAGGGATCCCAGATTGGAGAGGGAGTAGGCTGGGCTGGACTCCCCCCCCCCCCCCCCAATGCACGAATTTCATGCACTGGGCCTCTAGTCAATTATAACCATCCTGGTCTAGGCCTGCCCAACACTAGTTCTATACCCACAACTAAGCATATTTACAACATTGTATATAATAATGGAAATATGATCTTTTATTTAAATATTTGTAATAAGTTTATTATAAAATATGAGAATATAAAAATATAAGAACAATACTTTTTAAAGATAATTTTCTTATGTCAATGGCTTGTTTGATTACAGATTGCAGTGAAGCAAACAGCTTTGAAAGAAGTCAAAGCCCATAGTAAACAATGTTACATTCATATAGACTGACAATTAGCAACACTCCTCTAAATTTCAAAATATTTGAGTGAAACTAATTTTTTTACACTTTGGAATATATTTTGGTACCTTTTCAAATTATGGTATCAACACATTTAACACATAATTCTCAACGTTTGCTAAACAATGGATCAATCATAGACAATATTACAGAATATTTCAAAATATTAAAACACTAGAGGCCCGGTGCACGAAATTCGTGCACGGAGGGGGGTTCTCCCTCAGCCCAGCCTGTACCCTCTCCAATATGAGACCCCTTGAGGGATGTCCGACTGCCCGTTTAGGCCCGATCCCAGTGGGATCGGGCCTAAACGGGCAGTCGGACATCCCTCTCACAATCCAGGACTGCTGGCTCCCAACTGCTTGCCTGCCTGCCTTCCTGATTGCCCCTAACCTGCTTCTGCCTGCCAGCCTGATCACCCCCTAACCACTCCGCTGCCAGCCTGATTGATGCCTAACAGCTCCCCTGCCAGCCTGTTTGGCCCCAACTTCCCTCCTCTACCGGCCTGGTCACTCCTAACTGCCCTCTCCTGCAGGCTTGATCGCCTCCAACTGCCCTCCCTTGCAGGCCTGGTCCCTCTCAACTGCCCTCCCTTGCAGGGCTGATCCCTCACAACTGCCCTCCCTTGCAGGCCGGGTGCCTCCCAACTGCCCTCTCCTGCTGGCCATCTTGTGGTGGCCATCTTGTGTCCACATGGGGGCAGGATCTTTGACCACATGGGGGCAGCTATATTGTGTGTTGCAGTGATGATCAATCTGCATATTATTCTTTTATTAGATAGGATAGAGGCCTAGTACAGGGGTGGGGGTCAGCTGGTTTGCCCTGAAGGGCGTCCCAGATCAGGTGGGGGTTCCCTTGGGGTGTGGGGCGGCCTGAGCGAGGGGCCTGTGGTGGTTTGCAAGCCGGCCACGCCCCCTGGTAACCCAAGCGGAGGCCCTGGTATCTGGAATTTATTTTCCTTCTACAATTGAAACTTTGTAGCCTGGAGCGGAGCCAAGCCAAGCCTGGGGCTCCCTCCGAGGCCGGCAGCCATTTCTGTTGGGGTTATAATTGAAACTTTGTTGCCTTAAGTGGGTGGGCCCGGCCAGGGTGTGTGGAAAGCTTTGCTTCCCCTGTTGCCGGCGGCAACCCTGGCCTGCTCTCTCAAGCTCCATTCTGCCGCCATTTGTTTGAATTTGTTTACCTTCTATAATTGAAACTTTGTAGCTTGAGTGGAGGCTTAGGCCTGGAAATGGCAGGCGGAAAGCTTGGCCTCCTCTGTTACCTAGGAAACCTTGCTCTCTGTGGCTGTAGCCATCTTGGTTTGGGTTAATTTGCATACTTGCTCTGATTGGATGGTGGGCGTGGCTTGTGGGCGTGGCTTGTGGTGTGTCGGAGGTATGGGCAATTTGCATATTTGTCTATTATTAGATTAGATTACATCATGATCAAACACTCAATACTTAATATGCTTACTGAAAATGAATTTTTCCAATTTTACTGTACTGTTTTGAGAATATTCCTACACAGTGAGCAATGTGCAAAGAAACTGAGATGTGATAGTACCCCAAATGTGGCTTACGTTACCAGCATTCTTTCTTGCATATGGCAATAACAAATGAGAATTTGGTAAACACCAATTCTTAGATTTTGGTCTTATTTTACTTAAGAGTAATTGATTCTCATATTATGTTCAAAATTTTCAGTGTTTTCAAATCAAAATTAGGGCCCCTGCTTAGATAAAATGGTTATCTATTAATAGCTTAAAAAAAAAAAAACAGGAGAAATTTTAAAAATCAATATTGTATATAAAAGTAAAACACCCCTGGCCAGTTTGGCTCAGTGGATAGAGCATCAGCCTATGAACTGAAGGGTCCCAGTTTTGATTTTTGTCAAGGGCACATGCCCAGGTTTGCAGGCTCGATCCCCAGTGGGGGATGTGTAGGAGGCAGCTGACCAATGATTCTCTCTCATCATTGATGTTTCAATCTCTCTTTCCCTCTCCCTTCCTCTGTGAACTCAATAAAAAAATATTTAAAAAAAATAAATTAAATAAAGGTGATTACATTAAATAAATAAATAAATAAATAAATAAATAAATAAATAAATGGAAAACAAAATTGTTTGATAATTTTTCTTCTCCCTTGTTTTCCTTTTTCTCTGCCCCCCTTCCGCCCCCCCAATAAGGCTATCTGAATGGCACCTTGAGAACTTTGCTGTTTGCAACTGTGTAAACATTTTGGAGATTATGAAGAATTATTCATCTATTTTTAAAATGAAAGAAAAAATTAATCTTGAATTTGCTGTAAATAATGCACAATGGGATTTCAAAATTGTATGAGTCTTTGAAAGTTCTCAAACTCAAGAAAAAAGTTTGGCCTATTATCCATTTTTCTCACAGGTTCAAAGTGTAGTGACAAGATTCCTCCATTTTCCTCTAGAGAAAAGTTGAAGTGGAAGGTGAATACTGAAAAGTATTAATAATATGAAAGCCTGGCCCAAGAGCAGAGAAACAATTTGATAATAAAGAACTGGATTGAAAACACAACCAAACAGTTCATTAAAGTTGAATGGTTCCATTCTCATGATCATCCAGATCTCTGTCATATTTTCATACATCTGGATAACACATGTACCTAACACAAATCCCCGTATTCTTTTACCTTGGCTATGTTCTCTCTTAGGAAAATTAACTCTACTTAATTCACAAAATAATATCCATTATAGCCTTTAAAGCTCAGAGGCAAATTAAAACTTTGTTTGGGCAAATGTATACTACTTTATAATGTAAGACATTTTATGAGATAAACTAGAAGCTCGATGCATGAAGATTCATGCTAAAATGGGCTTTCCTTTCCCTGGCTGCTGGCACCACCTTTCCACTCCAGCCCAGCCCCTTTCTGCTCAGGCCCCGAAGCCGCCTCTTTCCGCTCCAGTCCTGCCTTCCCACGCTGCCCAGAGGCCCTGAGAGACCATGGTGACAACACAAGCGTCCTGCCCCTGTCACTTGGTGCATGTGTATGCAAATTAACCGCCATATTTGTTGGGTTAAATTGCATATCACTCCTGATTGGCTGGTGGTGTAGCGGAGGTATGGTCAATTTACATGTTTGTCTAATATTAGGTAAGATGAGCTCTTGTTATTACACAAGCCAACAAAAAAGTGATAAGTGATTTTCAGTCCCAAAGAAATCTGAAAACCTCTTAGTGAGATGTAAACAATGAACAAAACATATTGCATTTTCACCAAAGGACTGGGAAATCCTTAGCGATGAATATAAATTTGGCAGTTTGTACTGCTCATTAGGAAACAATGACCAATGCCCCATCTAGAAGAGCAGCCCTTTGACCTTAATACAATGTGAGAATATAATCTTACAAACAAAACAAACAATGCATGTTTTTTTAGTTAGAGGCATGTCTCCCTAATCAATGAAACAAAGCTCTAACACTAAACTAGATGTAGGAAACAGTTTTATTATAAAACTAGAGGCCCGGTGCATGAAATTCATGCATGGGAGGGGGGTGTCCCTCAGCCTGGCCTGCACCCTCTCACAATCTGGGACCCCTCAGGGGATGTCCAACTGCCAGTTTAGGCCTGATCCCAGCAGTCAGACATCCCTCTCGCAATCCAGGACCACTGGCTCCTAACTGCTCACCTGCCTGCCTGCCTGATCACCCCTAACCACCTCTGCCTGCCTGTCTGATCGCCCCTAACTACTTCTCTGCCTGCCTGATCACCCTTAACTGCTCACCTGCCTGCCTGATTGCCCCTAACAGCCTCTGCCTCAGCCCCCACACCCGGGACCCAGGCTTCCCTCCCTCTGGCTAGCCGCAGGCACCCAGGACCCAGGCCAGCTTTGCCAGAGCCAGCCGCAAGCACCCCAGACCCCAGACGGCTTTGCCCAGGCCAGCCGCAGGCACCTGGGACCCCTGCAGGCACCCAGGTCCTGGGCCGTGCCACCCGGGACCCGGCTTTGTCAGGAAAGACATGCGGAATGACCTCTGGAAGACATCCAGTCTATCCAGTCTAATTAGCATATTACCCTTTTATTAGTATTGATACTTAAAAAGATAAAATAAAAACTCAAGAATATAAGTGATTAGAGAATGTAGCATTTCTTTTTTTAAAATATATTTTATTGATTTTTTACAAAGAGGAAGGGAGAGGGATAGAGAGTTAGAAACATTGATTAGAGAGAAACATCGATCAGCTGCCTCCTGCACAACTCCCACTGGGGATGTGCCCGCAACCAAGGTACATGCCCTTGACCGTAATCGAACCTGGGACCTTTCAGTCCCCAGGCTGACACTCTGTCCACTGAGCCAAACCGGTTAGGGCGAAAATGTAGCATTTCTGTTAATTGATTTTATTTCAACATTTTAGGAATGTATATATAGGTAGGGTATTGTGAAATTATTTAAAACATGAAATAGGAGACCCTGAAAGAGAGAGTATTCACTATTTATTTTCAAATATGAAAGACTAGATGAATAAAGTTAGAATAATTTTTAGGTAATTTTTAACATATTCCAGAGCTTCACTCCAACACTGACCTTGGTGAACATGCTTTCTTTGCACATAATTAACTGCCTTCAAATAAAAAGAGAAACAAAAATGCAAAAAAAAAAAAAATATTTGCCAAAACAGATTGATTTATTAATCTCTGACCCTCCTATCCTTACCCTTACACAAGATTACTATAATCAATCATATACTACACTTTGCAAGGAGATAAAAGGGCTAGGTAGGCAGGGATGGTACCATGGAGGGAGGAAGTAGAACTGGGAATGGAATTGACTGGCAGGAACTACTAAGGCAACCCAGCTGGGCAGGGAAAGAAGGGCATACATGTACGGAAAATGTGAGCTTTAAAATGTTGCTAAGACAGGCAGCTTGCAGATAACCAGTCACAAGGCAGTGAGGCATATAATCAATCCCAAGGATGTTGCTAAGGCATAATTCTTTGGAAGGACCAGTCAGGAGCTATCAATGCACCTATCTACCCTTAGACAAGGAAGCACCCTCTCCTCTCTCTCTGGTGCACTGGTTTCCTGGTTCTCCTATGGCAGGGGATATGCTTCCCTGCGCCCACTTGGCCACATGGGCCTCCACACATGGACCAATGGACTTTAATTAGTTTGGATGCTGAACTACAGCTGGCTGCTACATGGAGTGGAAGCTCTGGACACTGGCCTGCTTTTGGAACCCCAGCTGCACCTTTTCCAGGATGGGCTTCTCTCAAGAAACTTTGCTTCTGCTAAACTGGTTTTGTCTGTGAACACATTTTTATGATTTCGAGAGACAATGAACTTGGACCCAAACAGAAAATTTGGCATTACTTTGTACTCCACTTTTTTTTTTCACTTTTTTTCTTCAATTATGGAATTCTTGCACTGTGTCCTTAGGCATATTTAATATTTTTAAAATAACACAATATCAAAAATCCTACCTAATAATAGACAAATATGCAAATTGACCATACCTCCGACACACCCACAAGCCACGCCCACCATCCAATCAGAGCGAGCATGCAAATTAACCCAAACCAAGATGGCTACAGCCACAGAGAGCAAGGTTTCCTAGGTAACAGAGGAAGCCAAGCTTTCCGCCTGCCCTTGCCAGGCCTAAGCCTCCACTCAAGCTACAAAGTTTCAATTATAGAAGGTAAACAAATTCAAACAAATGGCGGCAGAATGGAGCTTGAGAGAGGAGGCCAGGGTTGCCGCCGGCAACAGGGGAAGCAAAGCTTTCTGCACACACTGGCGGGGCCCACCTGCTTAAGTCAACAAAGTTTCAATTATAACCCCAACAGAAATGGCTGCCGGCCTCGGAGGGAGCCCCAGGCTTGGCTCCGCTCCAGGCTACAAAGTTTCAATTGTAGAAGAAAAATAAATTCCAGATACCAGGGCCTCCGCTTGGGTTGCCGGGGGGCATGGCCAGCTTGCAAACCACCACAGGCCCCTTGCTCAGGCCACCCCATGCCCCAAGGGAACCCCCACCTGATCAGGGACGCCCTTCAGGGCAAACCAGCTGGCCCCCACCCCTGTACCGGGCCTCTATCCTATCTAATAAAAGAGTAATGTGCAGATTGATCATCACTGCAACACACAATATAGCTGCCCCCATGTGGTCAAAGATCCTGCCCCCATGTGGACACAGATGGCCACTATAAGATGGCCAGCAGGAGAGGACAATTGGGAGGCACCCGGCCTGCAAGGGAGGGCAGTTGGAGGTAATCAACCCTGCAGAAGAGGGCAGTTAGGGGTGACCAGGCTGGCAGAGGAGGGAAGTTGGGGGCAAACAGGCTGGCAGCAGAGTGGTTAGGGGGTGATCAGGCTGGCAGGCAGAAGCGGTTAGGGGCAATCAGGAAGGCAGGCAGGTGAGCAGTTGGGAGCCAGCAGTCCTGGATTGTGAGAGGGATGTCCAACTGCCCATTTAGGCCCGATCCTACCGGGCAGTCAGACATTCCTTGAGAGGTCCCATATTGGAGAGGGTTCAGGCTGGGCTGAGGGACAACCCCCCTCAGTGCATGAATTTCGTGCACCGGGCCTCTAGTATACCAAAAATTATTAATAGTCCAGGAAGATAGACTTATTTTTTTTTTTTACACTCTCATCCATGGCACATAAATCTATTACTTAAGTTTTTTTCTGTTTTGCTTCCGATATAGCTCTCTCAGATTTGCCTTGTCCTGTTCATTCCAACACCCAATGTTCCTCATTTAGGCTCATAATCATCTCTAAGAACATTTCTAGAGTTCCTTATCTGCATTTGTTTTTTCTTCAGTCTCCTCAACTCCTCAAAACCATCCTTTTCTCAGATACTTAGAGGGACTGCCTATATCATAACATCAAAAATGCCAAAGGGTATCCAGAGACATACAGGTAGATACTGTAATGCTACTATAAAGTACCAAGATAGTAAAAGACATGCTGCCATTTAAACAAAACAACATATCCTAATCTCCTAGAACATTTTTTTATACTTTTTGAAATATTTTAAACTTCTTTCAGACATATAATTTTTATCATAGTTCACTCTTATGTGTAAAAATATACGCCAAAACAATTGGATACAGAATTCTTGAATCAGCTTCACATTTACAGCCCAACTCTTCTGAGTAACATTTCAGCTCGGTTCTGAACTGGCATTTCCCTTTCAGTATTTTCCGTTGTGACATCAAGAGCACTATAAGTGCAACATTTAAGTCTGACAATCATTTTTTAAAATATATTTTACTAGAGGCCCAGTGCAAGAAATTTGTGCAAGGTGGGGGTGTCCCTCAGCCCAGCCTGCACCCTCTTCAATCTGGGACTCCTCGAGGGATGTCCGACTGCCTGTCAGTGCCCTCCCCTGCAGGCCGGGTCACCCCTAACTGCCCTCCCCTTCAGGCCTGGTCACCCTAAACTGCCCTCCCCTGCAGGCCTGGGTCCCCCGCAACTGCCCTTCCCTGTAGGCCCAGTTGCCTCCAACTTCCCTCCTCTGCTGGCCTGGTCACCCCTAACTGCCCTCCCCTGCAGGCTTGATCACCTCCAACAGCCCTCCCTTGCAGGCCAGGTCCCTCCCAACTGCCCTCCCCTGCTGGTCATCATGTGGCGGCCATCTTGTGTCCACATGGGGGCAGCCATGTTTGACCACATGGGGGCAGCCATCTTGTGTGTTGGAGTGATGGTCAATTTGCATATTACTCTTTTATTAGATAGGATAGAGGCCTGGTGCACAGGTGGGGGCCAGCTGGTTTTCCCTGAAGGGTGTCCCGGATCAGGGTGGGGGTTCCCTTGGGGCAGGGGGCAGCCTGGGCGAGGGGCCTGTGGTGGTTTACAGGCCAGCCATGCCCCCTGGTGACCCAAGCAGAGGCCCTGGTATCTGGGATTTATTTATCTTCTACAATTGAAACTTTGTAGCCTTGAGCAGAGGAGGCCAAGGCAGGCCAGCACTGCAGAAGCTTGGCTTCCTCCACTGCTGGGGGCAACTCAAGCCTCCTGCTCTCTCCAGCTCCATGGCTGCTGCCATTTTTGTTGGGATTAATTTATCTTCCATAATTGAAACTTTGTAGCCTTGAGTGGAGGCCTGGGGCTGCCAGGGTGCGCAGAAAGCATGGCTTCCTCCATCGCTGGGGGCAACTCAAGCCTCCTGCTCTCTCCAGCTCCATGGCTGCTGCCATTTTTGTTGGGATTTATTTATCTTCTATAATTGAAACTTTTTAGCCTTGAGCGGAGGCCTGGGCCTGCCAGGGCAGGCGGAAAGCTTGGCTTCCTCATTGCTGGGAAAACCCAAGCATCCTGCTCTCTGTGGCCACAGCCATTTTGGTTGGGTTAATTTGCATACTTGCTCCTGATTGGCTGTTGGGTGTGGCTTGTGGGTGTAGCGGATGTACGGTCAATTTGCATGTTACTTTTTTATTAGATAGGATTGATTTCAGAGAGGAAGGGAGAGGGAGTGAGAGAGAGAAACATCAATGATGAGAGATAATCATTGATTGACTGCCTATTGGGTATTGACCCCACAACCCAGGCATGTGCCCTGACTGGAAATTTAACCCTGACCTCCTGGTTCATAGGTTTATGCTCAACACTGAGCAACCCTATCCAGGCTAAATGTAAAATCTTAGTTGAATTTTTTTATGTGTCATTTTTTAAATGTGTGAGGAGGCACATAGTTTTTCAAAATTATTTCAGGTAACAATTAAACAAATCTTGTCCAAAATCAATACTACCCTAAATCCAGAGAGTAAACTTGGGAAGTAGATTATTTAAGTGAGATAATTCTTTCCATTCCCATTTCTTGGACTGGATTTTACTCCATTTTCTCAGGCCACTGATGGGACTCTCATTAAATATATGTAATAAAAGCCTAAGCAACCTTTATGGTGGAACCACCAGAACAACTGATCGCTATGATGTGCACTGACCACCAGGGGGCAGACACTCAAAGCAGGAGCTGTTTCCTGGTGGTCAGTGCACTCCCACAGGGGGAGCACTACACAGCTAGAAGCTGGACTCACAGGTGGTGAGTGAAGCAGTGGTGGCGGGAGCCTCTCCCACCTCTACGGCAGAACTAAGGAGCAACAAGCCAAATGGTAAGGAGCAGCGAGTGGTAAGGAGCTCCCAGACTGGGAGAGGGATGTCCACCTGCCGGCTTAGGCCTGGGCTAAGGGATCCCCTTTCTACAGTGCACGAATTTCGTGCACCAGGCCTCTAGTGTGAATATAAATCTCTGGTTTCTGTATGATGATTGGGACATTTTAACCTTTTGCACTCAGATGTCAAGTGTGACTCGACATGGTTAGCATGAGAATAAAGGAATCGAGAAAAAAGCAAGTGAGTGCAAAGGGTTAATATCTGTCCTTTACACAAAGCATGACTAGTTCCCAAAACCAGTATACAAATAAATTTGTAAGCCTTCCGTAAGTATGAAAAGAGTTGCTTTGTGTATTATTATAAGCCTCCAAAATGTCTCTATAAATAGGGTCAGCCTGTTTTATAAAATTTCTTCTCTCTGTTTTGAGGATACAAATACCATGTGCCCAATCAATTATTAATGGAAATTATACTATAAGTCAATATGTAAATTACTTTGGTTAAAATAAAATATTTTAAAGAATTTTTATATTTGCCATATTTTAAAAGCTAATAATAGTATCATATTCAATCAAATGTTAAGTTTAAACTTTATTATGCATGACAGTCAATTTCCTTCCTTCTTTCCCTCCTTTGTTAATTTCATTTGTAAACTAAAATAGTTGATGGAGATATTTTAATCTGTATTTTTATTTTATTATTTTTATTGATTTTAGAGAAAAGAGGGGAGAGAGAGAGAGAGAGAAGAGAGAGAGAGAGAGAGAGAGAGAGAGAGAGAGAGAGAGAGAGATCAATCTGTTGGTTCACACCCTGACAGGGGGATCAAACCTGCAACCAGGGTATGTGCCCTGACCAGAAATCAAACTGCTACCTTTTGTGTACAAGATGAGACTCCAACCAATTAAGCCACACTGGCCAGGGACTAATATGCATTTTTTAAATATTAAACATATGCTTTATAAGAGTTGCCTGGTGCATTAATTATTAGTTAAATTTAACTTCCATAGTTAAACAAAAACTGCATTCATACCAATAAAGGTGAAACTAAGCATATAAAAATATAAACTCTGTTGCCAAGTTTTTAACAAGAGTATTTGTTTTTAAAATCTTAACTTTGATATAAATAGCATATATCTAATTACCTTTGAAGACAAAATTGTTTTTAAAGATAATGTTGGTAAATATTACTAAAAATGTTTGCAAATATTATCAATTGGGAAACCTCAAGAGGTTATTTTCAAAGACTCTGAAATTTATATTGAATTAAAATTTGAAAATTATGTTGTTGTTATTTTTTACTACAAATGCCTTGCCAGTATTTTTTCTCACCTAGTCCAGGAAAGAGTTTAGAGTTAAAAAATTGGAGTATTTATCATTTTAATACCTAGTGAAGATTTATCTGATAAATGAATAAATAGTTCAGTGGAAGCAAATCTGAACTCATAAATGTGAAGAAGAATATTCATATATACTTAGTGTTGGAAATAATGAGGAGCTATAAATTAGAATCTAGCTAGCAAAATTTATATTGTGTGTATAAATTATCTATAATAAATAATATACAGAAAAGTTGGTAATTGAAGATATAAGTATAAATTCAAGTAAAGATATATGAATACATGGTAAAATTACATTGATTGTGTAAGATGTAAAAATGGAGAAGTTGGAGGAAGTTCTATTTAGGAAAAGAATTACTTCAGTTCTTCATATATTCAACTTTTTTATTTTTTAATGGTGTAACATTTACGATTTTAATTCACAAATGTTTATGTACTAAGTGGTATAAATTAAAATATTAACACTAGAGGCCCAGTGCACAAATTTGTGCATAGGTGGGGCCCTTCCGGCCCGCCTCAATAGGGGCCCATTGGACTAGGCCAGGAGAGGGGAGGGGCCGTGGGCAGTTAGCCGGCTGGCTCCGCCCCCTATCAGAGTTTTGGGGGCCAATCAGGGGCAGGGCCAGCCAGGGGGAGGGGCTGTGGGCAGTTGGCCAGCCAGCCCTACCCCAACCGGGTGTTGGGGGCTAGTCGGGTGTTGGGGGGCCAATGTGGACCTGGATCAGGCTGGTTGGCTGCTGCAGTGTGCATCATAGCCACTGGTCATTCTGGTCTTCTGCCATTCAGGTCACTGGGCTTTTATATATATAGATGTCCAGGTAAAATTTATAGCAGATTAGACAATGGTTCTAGAAATATGAATTGGAACATGGGGGAATATGAAAATAGGAAGAAATCAAATAATAATGATAAAATGAAAGCTTTGATAAAATATTGAAATGTAGATGATGAACAGGAAGAATAGAAATATAGAATATTGCTTTTGACAAAGTATGGGTTTCACATCATAATAATTGTGTAACCATTCTGAGCCTGAATAAATAAACTGAGAATAATAAAGAAGTTGTTTGAGGGTGGGTGGGAAGAGATCAACCAAAGAACTTGTATGCATATATGCATAACTGATGGACACAGACAACAGAGTGGTGAATCCTGAGGCAGAGGGCAAGGGTGAGCTAGAAGGAGTCAATGGGGAGGAAAAAGGGGACATAAGGTATGTAATACTTTCAACAATAAAGATTAAAAAAGAAGAAGAAGAAGAAGTTGTTTTGAGACTCAAAGTAGGTATTCCACTCAGGTGTTAAGCATAGTGTCCAGAAAATAAACTTTCAGAAATTAGGTTATTTTTACAGAGGCTAATTTCAAGAAAGTAGTTAAGAAAAGTCATGTGAGATTTTATCATCTATTATATTATTATAAAATTCTTAAGTAGTCAAAAATGTTATTTCTAGTGACATTGCTAAAGATTCATATATATTTTATAGGTTACTTGTACAGGCATAAAAGTCTTTGATAGTATCTCATAAAACTGGTTTAATATATAGAATAGAATACACTGGTTTAATATACAGGATTAAACAATTAGTGACTCATAATATTAAACAAGGGAGCTGCTATGGTTTTACCATCTTAGTAAAAATTTAAAAATTAGAGAAATAGAAATCAAAATCAGCAAATCAAAACTTCATCTTAAAACATTTCTGTAGTGTTAAGGTCTTGGCTCTGTGGCCAACCATCTAGCTTTGATACTTTGTGTTTGCCGTTCTGACTCTAAGGGTATTAATGGTCAAGCTCTGAGTAATAAATGTTCACACATATTCCTTCCAATTTAGAGATTATATTTTTTAAAAATATTATTTTTAAATTCCTCCTCCACAATTCCACCCACAATGACTAAATAGCCTAATACACTCATTATATTTCTCACCATTAAGACATAATTATATGTAATCATGGAAATCCTGTATTCTTTCCCACATCTTCTCTATCAAATTTTATTTTCAAAATACTTGAAAAAGAATTCCAGCTGAGCTATACTAATGACTTAAACTGGTATGTTGAATTAAGATTTGAGAGTTATACTTAAGTTTTTCCATTTCCTGTCACTTGAAAAGAATCACCCATCCATTACTTCCATTTAAAAAGAAAAAAAAAATGAAACTATCAACCTATATTTAAACTAGTCTAAATTACAAGTTATTTGACATATGCCAACAGGTTCAAATTTATGGACGGTATGTTAGCCTTCTTCACTGTTGTGTTTTGCCATTTATAGCTGATAAAGAAGACATGTGAAATAAGTATGTCTTTTCTTAATTCAAAAGACAAACTTCATCCAGAATAATCACAAATTGATACCATAAAATGACACAGCTTGATATAAACTCTCTATTTTTACACTGTGTTCCTTGTGACCATTTATTATGTTCTATCTGGTACTAAGATTTTTCCTGTTTAGATATCTTTTGATATTAAATAATTAAATAATTTTAATTATGTTCATCTGTGTTTACCCCTGCAACCTACCACATTATCGTCTCTATATTCAATGCTTGGTAAATATTTGTTGAAGGAAGTAAGATATAGTATGTTCATATTAACACAGCCAGACAGTTTACAAACTAAACTGTTCAATCTGTGAATGCAGGAACCGCACACTTATATTTGTAACCCTGGCATCTCAGAGACTCTTTGCAACAGAAAGGTGTACACTGATTTTTTTTGGGGGTGGGTGGGTGGGGAGAATAAATATTTTGATGGGAATCAAACACAGGGTCATTTGAAAGTATTCATGAGAGCTGAAGTTCAATAGACAGGTTAGATAAAAGTTGAAGACTTTTTAAATCTCATATAAAAGATTATAAATTTAAAATTATAGATACTGATTGATATTCCAATCATGCTGCTTCATGGACATATCAGTATAATAACCACTTCACACATCTATGAGCTTTACTTTTCTCCATTAAATTGAAAAGGAGAATAACATGTTTAGCCATCTGTTTAAGGCATACAATACCAGAAGTTATTTCTAATCAGGCACTATACTTGAGCCTTCAAAGGTTTATTCTATTTTCAGGTCATGTGGTAAGACTAATGAATACTCTTGACATGGGTGTCTTTACCTACCACATTTCCTGTAAAGTTTTCTAATCAGATATGATGTAATTGAGATAAAAGAGTAACACATAAGTGATTATCTATATTTTTGAAGGTTGGTGTTGGTAGACGTGCTTCAGGCTATTCTTATAAATTAAAAGTGATGTTCAACAATGATTTAAAAAAAGTTGAAAATAATCCACATTTTCAAACCAATGCCTGGACTCCTAGAGGATAATTCAATATTGGAGACACATTAGTGTCTGCTTTGGGCAGGTTAGGCACTCAGATCAGCACTGTTAAGAGTAAACCTATATTGTCAATTGCATACACAGTATCCATCATGGCCATTATATTCATGAACTCATTTTGCAAGAGATATAACTTTGGGTAAAAGCACACTATTTTCCACAGAATGGATCATCTTGTCCACCAAAATGTAGGCACTTTCAACCAAAGTAGATATTTTCTTAATAGAAAATTAGATAGGACATGTATATCTTCACACTATGTACACTCTAAAAAATCCACTATATTCCTATTTTATTTCTTTATTTGCTTACTTATTTTCTATTTTTAATAAAATTCATTGAATTTTTGGGGAGACATTGGTTAATAAAATTATATAGTTTTCAGATGTACAATTCTTGATACATCCTCTGTATATTGTATTGTGTTCACTGCCCAAAGTCAAATCTCATTCCAATACTATTTATCCCCTTGTTACCTTCCTCAAATTCCCCCACTCCCCTTTTCCTCTAGTAATCTATACTATTGTCTGTGTCTATGCCTTTTGTTTTATTTTGCCTAATCCCTTCACCTTTTCCCCCCAGATCACCAATCCCTCTACCGTCTAACAGCTGTCAGTCTGTTCTCTGTATCCATGAGTTTATTTCTATTTTGTCTGTTAGTCAATCTTGTTTATCTTTTCAAAGAACCAGCTCTTGGTTTCATTGTTTTGTGTGTTTTTTTTTTACTCTATTTTGGTGTTTTGGTTTTTTTTTTTCTGCTCTGATCTTTATTATTTCCTCCCTTCTACTTTTTTGGTACTTTGTTTGTTGTTGCTGTTGTTGTTATTTTCAGTTCCTTTTAAATGTAAAGTTAGATTGTTTATTTGAAATTTTTCTTCTTTCTTGAGTTAGGTCTGTAATGCTGTAAATTTCCCTCTTAGGATCACTTTTGTTGTATCCCATAGACCTGGGGTTGCAGTGTTTTCATTTTCATTTGTTTCAAGATATCTTTTGATTTTTTTTTCTGTGACCTCATTGTTAACCTATTCTAATATGTTATTTAGCTTCCATGTCTTTGCATGTTTTTTAGGTTTTCTTTTCTTGTGATTAATTTCTAGTTTCATACCACTAAAATGAAATTCAGAAAAAAATGCTTGATATGATTTCAATCATCTTAAAATTATTGAGAATTGTTTCATATACTAACATGTGGTCTATCCTAGAAAATGTCCCATGTGCACTTGAAAACAAATGTATATTCTGCTCCTTTGTGGTGAAATACTCTGAAGATATCAACTACATCTATCTGATCTAGTGTGTCATTTAAGGCTGCTGTTTCCTTGTTGATTTTCCGTCTGGAAGATCCATCCATTGATGCCAACAGGGTGTACAAATCCCTTACTATGACTGTATTACTGTCCCTCTCCCTCATTAAGTCCATTAAGATTTGCCTTGTATATTTAGGTGCTTCTATGTTGGGTGCATAAATGTTTGCAAGGGTTATATCTTCTTGTTGGACCAACCCCTTTATCATTGTGTAGTGTCCTTCTCTGTCGCTTGGTATGGCCTTGTTTTGAAGTCTATTTTGTTTGATACAAGTATTGCTACCCTAGCTCTTTTTTCATTTCCATTTGCATGAATATCTTTCCCATCCTTTTACTGGTTTTGTCCAGATCTCTTTGGAGAATATTTATTTTTTCCCCAGCCAATTCATTAGCCACTTGTCATAAATAACTGTAGATACATATTTCAGGCCATCTCTTCTTCTATAGGAACTGAAACATCATAAAAATTTCACTACTGTTTTTAAGGGCTGTCAGTGAGTGCAACTATAAGCAATGGCAGTCTACTGCCAGCCAATACCAATATAACTTGGAGATCTAACAGAAAACCAGACTCATTTCTTCTTACTCTATTAACTGGTCATAGGAAACTCCTCATGAGGTCATATCGATAGTTGAGGGAGAGTCATTGAAGCAGTAGGAGCAAATACCATGGGATTCTAAGCCATCTGTTTATACAGTTTATTTGTGCCTTCCCAGACCTATGTGGCTAAGTCTAATTTCATTTTACAATAGAATGTACTGTGCACATCCAATTTTATGGTTCGGTGGATCAGATCACACAATTCATGATGTGCAATAAAAAATTGCATAGTTGTGGTATCCCATGAACAGGTGTTCACTCTACAAACTCCCAGTAACAGAGCAGAGCTACATTTCAAGTGGAAAATAGTTATTGGTAGATAAATGCATGGCTTAAGAGGTCTATGCTCTTATCCCTTTATGACAGCTTTTCAGAAATTCCACACAATTGTTCCATCTACCACAACACTCCCAACACCATGGGTCTGCTAAGTCATGAAGCCCTGGTGACTGGCAATTTGAACTATTGTGTAGAACTGAAGTACAGTCTTTTCTTGCATAGAGATCAAGTGAGTGCTGAGCTTTACAGGTAAATCAGTAAATGAATCAGAGCAATATTTCCAAACATAATACCTATATGTTATATTCAAAATATGAGGCACACTAGGCTTTTGCTTCTTTGTTTGTGTCAGGTATGCAAGATGCACCATTGCATTTTATATTTCAAAGTAGATTGTCATCTTATCCTCAAATAACTAGACTAGAAACCTCACCTATGGGCTCCTAAGGTTCTTTCTACTTTCTGTTCACTAGGTCCTATTTACATAATTTTATTAATGTAGCAGATGAGCATGATGATCTGTGAGATATCATGGAGCTCAACATCTCTACAGCCTATATTATGACAGAGAGCAAGATCTTTGACCTAGTATAAGGCGAGACTGTTTTTTCAACCATTACTTTTGATTACATGTTCTCCTAAGTATAAGAAGGAAAAGCATTGTTTCTGGGTTAGAAACTGGGTAATGGGCACAATTACCACATCTGTAATTGGACTTGTGATTGGTATCACAATATGATTGCATTTGATTATTCCCCAAAACATATTTGGTCTATTCACAGGCCAAATAAGAAGAGAAAATAAGAATGAGATAGGGATCACCACGTTTGCATTTTTTATTTTATTTTTTTCACCCATCCCCAACTTCCTCCTATTTGGCAAACATCAGCTTGTTGTCTATATCTAGGGGTATTTTACTATTTTGGTTTGTTTATTTAATTGTATTATGTTTTTATATCCCATATATAAGTGAAATCATACAGTATGTCTTTATGTCTGGCTTATTTTATTTAGCATAATATCCTCTAAGTCCACCATGTTGTATCAAATAAAAAAAAATTATTCTTTTTTTTATTACTGAGTGATATTCCATTTTGTGTGTGTGTGTGTGTGTGTGTGTGTGTGTGATTCATTAGTAGATGAATTGATAAATAGGTTTTATATATATATATGAATTGATAAATAGGTTTTATATATATATAAATATATATATATATAACCTATTTATCAATTCATCTACTAATGGACACTTAGGTTACTTCCATATGTTGTCTATTGTAAATAATGTTGAAATGAACATAAGGGTGCATATATATTTCCTAATTAGTGTTTCATTTACTCTTTTTACTTTAAATATTTTAAATTATTTTTCAATTATAATTGACATAAATATGATATTAGTTTGAGGTATACAACATAGAGAATAGATGTTATATAACTTACTAAGTGATCATTCCAGTAAATTTTATACCCATCTGGCACCACACATAGTTATAACAAAATTATTGATATACTCCATATTCTGTACTTTACATCTCTGTGATTACTCTGTAACCACCAATTTGTACTGCTTTATCCCTTCATTTTTTCACCCATCACCCCAATCCCCTCCCATCTGACAACCATCAAAATGTTCTGTGTATCTGAGTTCTGTGTTTCTGTCTTCTTGTTTATTTTGTGTGTTTTTTCTTAATTCAACTGTTGATAGATATGTATATATTGGCATTCTATTATTCATATATAATCTATTTTTTTGTTCTTTTTCTTAAAAAAGAACTTTTAGTATTTCATGTAATACTATTTTTGATATTTGGCTCTGTTGACTAATGAGTTTGCCGACCACTGCCTTAACCTATCCTTATTATTTTGGATTATTTTTTTAAATTTTTGCTCTTCTGATTGGGTGTTTTCTATTTCTTTACCTTCCAAATCTCTGATTTGATCCTCTGCTTCATCTGCTTCACTATCAATTCCCTATAATGTATTCTTCACTTCAGTTAATGTATTCTTTATTTCTGACTGGTTCTTTTTGTTTTCTATCTAAATTTTTGTTTCCTATCTCCTTGTTGAAGTTCTCACTAAGTTCATGTAACCTTAAGTTCATTGCCTTCTTATAACCAGTGTTTTGAACTCTGCATCTAATAGATTGCCTATCTCCATTTTATTTAGTTCTTTTCCTGTAATTTTGTTTTGTTCTTTCATTTTAGACACATTTCTTTGTCTCCTCTTTTTGGCTGCCTCCCTGTGTTTATCATGTGTAAAGTAGAGCTGCTGTATCTCTTGGGCTTGATTAGAGTAGCATTATGCAGTAGGTGTTTTGTATGGTCCAATAGCACAGCCTCCTTGTTCACTTGAGCTGTGCACAACAGGTGTCCCCCCTTCCTTGTGTGGGTTGTGTACATTTTCCTGTTATAATTGTGCCTTAATTATTGTTGGCCAGGCAATGGAGGTATTTACGCCCAGGCTGATCAGCTGCAAGGACTGGCATTAATACTGTGGAAGATCAATTCTGCAGAGACCCACCCCACAGAGCAGGACTTATTTCATCAAGGCTTTGGTTCCCACTGAAGTGTCTCATAAGTATGTTGCTTTTGGAGGTGGTGGAGTGATGTGTTGATGTGGTCCAAAGCTGTCCACTAGCTGTGCTAGTGCTGGAGCCTCCTGGGAGGTACAGACCAAGGTCAGCCTCCTGTACCTTGCCTGGGGCCACCCACATAAGCTACAAAGCAATATGAGATAGCTGCTACTTGTGCTGGGCTTGGAGGTGGCCAGCAGAGGCCATGCTGCAAACCAAGACTGGCTGCTAGTAGTGATGGGCCTGGGGCTACTTAGTAAGAGGTACAGAGCATGCCAAGGCCAGATGCTGCTTGTTTGAGAGATTTTAGAAACATTTGAAGCATGAGCCAAGATAGGTCTTTCATATGGAAAAGCCACTGGATACAGCTTGGGTGGGCCCACAAGTTGGGTGGGCAGGGTCTCAGGAAACCACCAGGGTAAGGTGAACAGAGATAGCCAGATTGATGGAAACTCAGGTATGGCACCCTCATGCAGGCTCTGCAGAGGAAAGGCTCAGAAAAGGAACAATGTCCCCTGCCAGCACTTCTGTCTGGGAGAAAGCTGTCCCTCCACTCTCGCCCTGATGCCAGACAATTAAGTTCCTTCCTGTATGTCCCTGGTTCATTGCAAGCTGCTGTCCAAGTGTTGGAGCTCAGAGAGAGTGAGTTTGAGTAATTCAGTGTGTAGGTTCTTTAAGAGGAATACCTTGGACTCCAGAAGCCCTTTGTCTCACCCAGCCACAATCTTCACTAGTTTTTACAGCCAGAAATTATGGGGACTTTTTTTTCTTCCTGGCACTGGAACACTGGGCAGGGGGAGGCTGGTGTGGGGATAGGATCCTCACTCTGCACGAAGGGCCTCCATAGCCAGGATATCCCTCTCAATTGTTATTCACAACAGGTGGGTATAGAACCAGCCCATTCTTCAGCTCCTCTATTCCTACCAGTCTTGATGTGGCTTCTTTTTCATGCCCTTAGTTGTAGGACTTTGGTTTAGCTAAATTTCAGGTGGCTCTGGAAGATAATTGTGCTGTAGTTTGATGTAATTTTGATGCGAGTGTAAGAGGATGCGAGTACCAGTGCTTTGTTTTCTTAGGATAAATACTTAGATCTGGAAATGCTGGGTTGTATGGCAGTTCTATTTTTAATATTTTCAAGAATATTTAATTATTTAATTGTGGTACTCATCTTTACAATTTCCCCCATGGATACAGTATTGCAATTTTAGAAAGAGGTATAGGTGGCAAGGTTATTTCAGACTTACGTTAGGCCCTTCTTACCATAAAAGTCCTCACACTAGCTGAGGAACTCGTGCTGTTTTTTGTCCGCCAGGTATTACCAATCTACACGCTGGGGCTGGAAACAACCATAGGATTGGTCTGTGGCCCACTGTAAGACTGAATTGAATGGACAGTCCATTGATTGGATTCTATAAATCCTGAAGGTGACCATTGAAACAGTGTTTTTTATTTATTTATTTGTTTTGTTTTATTTAGTTTTCAGTTCTCTAGTGATAAACATCAATTTAGAGTCAATATATTTTATATACTGGACATTCTGAGTACGACTCATAGGCCAGTGTGAAGTCATACTAGTAGTAAATTACACAGGTCCCTCTAGGGAAGGCCAGAGAAAAGATGCACAGGATTTACTTATGGTCAAGATATGCAGGAATCTATTCCATTGCAACTGTATTTTACATGTAAAGACATTTGGTCTTAGGTTGAACAGTTTCGAGAAGGATTATAATGAATATCAATTTACCTCAAATATTTTTTTTAGTTTATCTTTATTATTAAAAGCATTATATATGTCCCTCTTTTCCCCCCATTGACCCACTACCCCTATTCTCCCCCCAGGCCTTCTATTGTCTGTGTCATGGGTTATACATATATGCATGTAAGTTCTTTGATTAATCTCTTTTCGACATCCCCCTCCATTTCCCTCTGAAAATCATCAGTCTGTTGCATGCTTCCATGTCTCTGGATCTATTTTGTTTGTCAGTTTATTTTATTTATTAGATACCACTTATAAATAAGATCATGTGATATTTGTCTTTTTCTGACTGACTTATTTCACTTAGCATAATACTCTCTAGGTCTCTCCATGCTGTCTCAAAGGGTAAGAGATCCTTCCCTTTTTCCTGCTGACTAGTATTCTATGGTGTAAATTTTATCCGCTCATCTACTGATGGGCGCGTGGGCTGTTTTCAGACTTTTTTTTTTTATAATATATTTTTGTTGATTTCAGAGAGAAAAAGAGAGAGACAGGGAGAGAGGGAGAGAGAGAGAGAGAGAGAGAGAGAGAGAGAGTGAGAGAGAGAGAGAGAGAGAGAGAGATCAATGATGAGAGAGAATCATTGATCAGCTGCCTCCTGCACGCCCCGCACTAGGAATTGAGCCCACAACCAGGAATCAAACCTGGGACCTTTCAGTCTGCAGGCCGATGCTCTATACACTGAGCAACCAGCCAAGGATGTTTTCAGATTTTAGCTATTGTAAATTGTGCTGCTATGAAAATAGGGGTGCATGTATTTTTCTTATTTGTGTTTCAGGATTCTTAGGATAAGTTCCTAGAAGTGGGATCACTGGGTCAAATATATCTCAAATATTTTAACCACTCTTCCCACAATTATAGTTCTATAAAGTGTAAATCTCATCATTCCAAAGTGAAATTAATCAAACTACATTGACTCCCCAGTAGCTAGGACACATTTGAGTGACTTGGGTTTTGGCAATCATATGCCAATGTTCATGACTTTAATTTAGAGCTGAGTTTCATGGATAAAGTAGCACACAATGAGCCACTTATTAAAAAGAAAAAGAAACATAGACAATTTTTAGAGCAATTTTAGGTTAACAGGAAAATAAAACAGAAGGCACAGAGATTTCTAGCCATACACATGTATCACCACCCTCATCAATATCCCCCACCGGAATGATATACTAGTACTTGTTATAATTGACGAACCTACATTGACACATCATTATCACCCAAAGTCTATGATTTACATTAGAATCACTATTGGTGTAGTATATTCTGTGTTTTTTTAACAAATGTATAATGACATATGTACATTATTATAGTGTCATATACATTAGTTTTGCTGCTCTAAAAATCCTTTGTGCTAAAAAAAATAATAATAATAATTATCTCTGAACTACCTATGTATCCTCCTCTTCCAACCCTGATCATAATTTTGGGCAACTAAGGAAAACTTGCCGTAGTTTTGACTTTTCCATAATGTCATATTGTTTGAATCATGTGGTATGTAACCTTTTCAGATTGGCCTCTTTCAATTACTTAGTAATATGCGTTTTCACCATATTTTTTTCATGGCTTAATAGCTCATTTCTTTTCAGCACTGAACAAAATTCCATTGTCAAGAGGTATCACAGTTTGTTTACACATTCACTTTTTGAAGAACATCTTGGTTGCTTCCATGTTTTGGCAATTATGAATAAAGCTGCTATAAATATCTATGCGCAGGTTTTTATGTGGAATAAGTATTCAACATTTTGGGGTAAATACCAAGAGGTGTGTTAGCTGGATCATATGGCAAGAGTATGTTTAGTTTTGTAAGAAATTGCCAAACTGTCTTTCAAAGTACCTGTACCATTTTGCATTCATACCAGCTGTGAATGGAGAACTCCTGTTGCTCCACATTCTCACCATCATTTGGTGTTGTCCGTGTTCCATACTTTGACTATTATAATAGATGCGCAGTGATATCTTCTTTTGATTTAATTTGCATTTCGCTGATAATATAGTACATGAATCATCTTCCCATATGATTATTTGCCATCTGTATATCTTCTTTAGTGAACTGTCAACGTCTTTGGCTCATTTATTACTTAGGTTGTTTTTATATTCTTGAATATTTAAGAGATCTTTGTATATTTTGGATAAAAGTCCTGTATCCGATAAGTCTCTTGCAAATAGTTTATTCCAGTCTGTCACTTCTTTTTGGTGAATTTCATTCTCTTGATGGTGTATTTCACATAGCAATTATTTTTTTTTAATTTTAGTGAAGTCTGGCTTATCAATTCTTTATTGAATAGATTGTGCCTTTGGTACTGTATCTAAATGGCATCACACAACCCAGAGACATCTATTTTTTTTTTTCATGCTGATTATGGAAGTGAAAGCATATTCTTTTTTTAAATTGAATTTAGTGGGGTTAAATTGGTTAATAAAATTATATAGGTTTCAGATATATAACTCTACAATGCATCGTCTGTATATTTTATTGTATATTCCCCACCACAGGTCATGTTGGCAGCTGGAGTGTCAGCTCCTAATTTATCACTAGTAGCTGTGACAGCTCTGTGGTAGCCTGCTGGGTTAGACCTTCCTTACAATGGAAAAGGCAGCAGCCTCTGTGAAGGACTAGTGCTGCGTTGTAGCAAAAAGTCATCCCAGGAAGCTCAGCTTAGAATTTGTTTCTTTAGCCCTCCCATGATTCACATCCCTAAATAATGCCCTTTCAGCTTAATTTGAGTGGAATCTGTTGACTTATGAGTAAGAACACTAAATAATAAAGAAGCTGTTTTTCCATCACTCCATATTCATTTATTTAAGGGTTGAATGTGACACAACAATGATTGCTCTTGCCACATGATTGGAAATGTTAGATTTCATTAATATCTGCAGGTCCTATTTGAGTTGGTAACCAGACACTTTAGGAGGAGTCACATTGATAAACTAAATCATTTCCACATAATAAATACCAGGTTGAATTCAAAGCATGGTATTTCAAATATAGTTGGGAAACTGAAAAGATTTAGCTTAGCGTGCATTTGAGCACTGTTTTAAATACTTGAAGAGCTTATATGTAGAATAAACATACCTTAAATTTTGTGCTCTGATAGACAAAGAAGAATCAGTAAGAAATAAAGTAGGCTATCAGTCAGTCAAAGAGAGCAGACACCCAACTTTGACTCCCTACTTCCTACTACTGAAGATTTGTGGGATGATTGTTGGGGAAATCTTATAATGAATAAATCCTACATACCTATATCCCTGTTGTCTTGTTCATAATCCAGACAATAAAAATGTATGGAAATCCAACCTGATCTATTTCAATCTTTCTACTGATTTGTATATTATACTAGAGGCCCGGTGCACGAAATTCGTGCATGGGGGTCCCCTCAGCCCAGCCTGCACCCTCTCACAATCCAGAGCCATTGGCTCCTAACTGCTCACCTGCCTGCCTGCCTGATCGCCCCTAACTGTCCCCCCTGCAGGCATAGTTGCCCCGAACTGTCCCCCTCTCCAACTGCCCCCCCCACCGGCCTGGTCACCCCTTAGTGCCCCCCTGCCCACATGGTCGCCCCCAACTGCCCCCCGCCATCCTGGTTGCCCCTCACTGCCCTCCCCTGCCAGTCTGGTCACCCCTAATTGCCCCCCATGTGGGCCTGGAAGCCCATGCAGCCTGCTGCTCAGTCATTTGGTCGTCCCTCACTAACCACCTGCCGGCCTGGTCACCCCACACAGCCTGTTCGGTCATCCGTTTGTTTGTTTTGGATGCAATGGTTGCTTAGCCTTTTATATATATAGATATTCTAACACAGTATTACATTGATACTTCAAATATGTCACTAAATTCCATTTTCTTGACTAAAATGAAAACAAATTAATTTTTATGAAAGCAACAAAGTCTTAAATGCAAAGTACCACCTACACAGTTCCCCAAATGAAATTATGAATTGATTCATTCATATCTATTACCTACAAATTAGTCATCAAGTCTTAACTATGATTTCCCTTCTAAATATCTCTGGACACCATTCATATCTCTCTAAACCCCTAAACACATCACTAGTTCAATGCACCATCATTTCTTCCTGAATTTTAGTACAAGAGCCTTTGAAGTGATCTCTCCATAACTAGTTTGCAATAAAAATGAAAACAAAAATAACTTTCTACAGTGTAACTCTGATTGTGTCACTTCTTTGCCTCAGAAATGACTCAAATATATAAATCTGTCAGTTGGCAATGGTTAATTGTTACTCTTTGGTTTTTACCTATGGAAAAAAAGTGTTAAATGCAAATGATCTTTAAACAACGGTGAGGCAAAGTTGTTATACAATAAACTGCACATATTTAATGCATACAATGTGACAAGTTTGATATATGTATCCATCTGTAAAACCACCTCAACAATAAACATTTGAATATATTCACCACCCTCAAAATCCTCATGCCTCTTTGTAATCTTAACCTCAAGTACACCTCTGTTCTCACTCTCCTACCATGGCATAGCAACCACTGATAGTTTATATCATTCTAGATTACTTTAAATTTTCTCAAATTTTGCATAAATGTTATCATACATCTCTACTCCTATGGTTGTGGTATTTTCACAGAAAATAAATATTTTGAGATATATGCATGTTGATATGTATATAAGTAGTTTATTCCTTTTTATTGTTGAATGATAGTCCAATGTGCAAATCTACTATGTTTTATTTGTCCACCCCTCTATACTTTGGCATTTGAATTTCTATAAATTTTGACTATTACAAATAAAGTTGCTATGAATATTAATGTAAAAGCCTTGGTATGAGCATATACTTTCATTTCTCTTGGGTAAATAATTGGTAGTAAAATGACTGGATCATATGGTAGAAATATATAGTATTTAACATAAGAATCTTTTTATTTTTCTAAAGTGGTAGTATCATTTTAATTCTCACCAGCAGTGCATGAGAGTTCCAATTTCTCCACATCCTCACCAACACTTAATTGAAAATGTGGTGAAATCAGGTACTTTTAGTTCTCTCAATGTGCTGTTTTATAAAGCTAGTTTGCTTAACTGAATTTCTTTGCATAAATTTTAGAATTTATTTTAGCCATGTTTTACAGTTCTGAAAGTGTAAGTTTTGCACGTCTTTATTTAAATTTATTCCGAAGTATTTTCCCAGATTTGAATATATTATAAATGCAATTGTTTTCTTAATTTCATTTTTAGATTTTTTATTTTGTGAACAAAAATATTATTGAATTTTTAAATTGATCATATATATGGGTCTTGTATCCTGTAACCTTGTACTATCTATATATACAGAATATAAATGTCTAAGAAACACACTAAAAAATAGAATTTACAAAAAAAATGAATTTCAACATTTTTTACTCTGATATATTTGGGTATTTTTTGTTTGTTTGTTTTATCTCATTCCATTTATCCTAGTTGGAGATTACTGAGATAATGGAAATATAGATTAATATTTTTCATCAAATTTAGAAAGTTTTCAGCCATTTTCCTTCTTTCTACCATCTCCTTTTGATACTCCTTTTATATATATATATGTTGGTACACTTAACTGTTCACCACATTTCAATGGGCTTTGTTCATTTTTACATTCTTTTACTCTTTTACTTTCTCTGGTCTTAGGTTGCAGTTTCTATCTGCAAGTTCACTACTTTATTATCAGCCATTTCAAATCTACAGCTGAGTGAATATTAATTTACTGTTTATGTATTTTTCAATTGCAGGATTTCCATTTGCATCTTTGAAATTATTCCTCTCTATTGATATTATTTGTTTGATTAGACAATTTCATCATACTGTCTTTTCCTTTAGTTCCTTGAATAATTTATAATGGTTCTTTTAAAATATTTTCTAAGTCTAACATCTGAGCCCTCCCTCACAGGCAGTTTCTGTTGTCTTCTTTTAGTCCTGTGCATGAATCACAATTCTTATATCTAAAAAGTCATTGTCAAATCCCAAGGTCATCTAGATTATCTCCTTTGTTATCTTTTAGGAGCTTATATCTTTCCTTTTTACATTTAGGTCTATGATCCCTTCCAAGTTACTTTTTGTAAAGAGTGTACAGTCTGTTTCTAGTTTCTCTCATTTATTTTTTTTTGGGGGGGGTGGGAGGGAGTAGGGGGGATGTGGATGTCCAGTTTTTCCAGTACCATTGGTTATAAACTATTATTTCTCCATTGAATAACTTTAGCTCCTCTGTCAAATCCAGTCCACTATATTCATGTGAGTCTATTTCTGGGCTCTCTATTCTGTTCTATTGATCCATTTTTCTATTTTCCATCTCTCAATGATCACTGTCATTCATTACCTAATATTTGATTTCTAAAAAAACAATGTTCTGTATATTTTATCTATTTTTGTTTCATGCAGAAAAATAACTCTCATCCCATCTTATACAGCAGCTGAAAATGCAAACATTTTAATTGAGATTTTATAGAGTAATAAATTTTATCAAGTATTTTAGTAATGAACTCACTGAGCCAATTTAACTACTTGATCATTTTCCTATTAAGTACTACTAAACAATTTACATATTTTTATTATTTTTATTTTTAAAAATTAATTAATTCATTTATTTTTTAATTTAATAAATCTTTATTGTTCAGATTATTACAATTGTTTCTCCTTTTTTCCCCCCATATCTCCCCTCCACCCGGATCCCACCCCCCCTTCTGCCCTTACCTCCCTCCTGCTGTCCTTATCCATAGGTGTATGATTTTTGTCCAGTCTCTTCCCGTGCCCCCCACACAGACACCCCTTTTCCCCTGAGAATTATCGATCCACTCTCATTCTATGCCCCTGATTCTATTATGTTCACCAGTTTATTCTGTTCCTCAGATTTTTAATTCACTTGACTTTTAGATTCACTTGTTGATGGATATGTATTTGTTATTCATAATTTTTATCTTTATTTTTTTCTTCTCTTTCCTCTTTTTGAAGAATACCTTTCAGCATTTCATATAATACTGGTTTGTTGGTGATGAACCCCTTTAGCTTTTTCTTATCTGTGAAGCTCTTTATCTGCCCTTCAATTCTGAATGATAACTTTGCTGGGTAGAGTAGTCTTGGTTGTAGTTTCTTGCTATTCATCACTTTGAATATTTCTTGCCACTCCCATCTGGCCTGCATAGTTTCTGTTGAGAAATCAGCTGATAATCATATGGGTGCTTCCTTGTAGGTAACTAACTGTTTTTCTCTTGCTGCTTGTAAGATTCTCTCTTTGTCTTTTGCCCTTGGCATTTTAATTATGATGTGTCTTGGTGTGGTCCTCTTTGGATTCCTTTTGTTTGGGGTTCTGTGTGGTTCCTGGACTTGTAAGTCTATTTCTTTCACCAGGTGGGGGAAGTTTTCGTTCATTATTTCTTCAAATAGGTTTTCAGCATCTTGCTCTCTCTCTTCTTCTGGTACCCCCATAATTCTGATGTTGGTACGCTTGAAGTTGTCCCAGAGGCTTCTTACACTATCTTCAACTTTCTGAATTCTCTTCTCTTCTTGCTTCTCTGGAGGAGTGTCCTTTGCCTCTTTGTATTCCAAATCTTTGACTTGATTCTTGCATTCCTCTAGTCTGCTGTTGGGTCTCTGTATAATACTTTTTATTTCAGTCAGTGTATGTTTACTTTCTTGTGGGTCCTTTTTCATATCCTCAAGGGTCTCCATATTTTTATTTTTTATTTTAACAAAATATATTTCATTGGAATTCATTATTCTCTATATAAATCATAATTAAGATATAATTTATCAATAA
The DNA here is from genome assembly GCF_027574615.1 of Eptesicus fuscus. Taxonomy (NCBI): domain Eukaryota; kingdom Metazoa; phylum Chordata; class Mammalia; order Chiroptera; family Vespertilionidae; genus Eptesicus; species Eptesicus fuscus. The sequence goes on along the minus strand of NC_072481.1, from coordinate 51,831,851 downwards.
TCATATCCCTACTCAAAATAAGTTATAATAGCTTGTCATTGTAAGTTTTATTTTGCATTATTATTTATATCAAGTCAAATTTTTGCATGTTAAATTATGTTAGAAAAATTTAATACCTTCTTTTAGTCATTACTGAATTTGATTAGTTCATTTATAGCCATTGAGATATTTGCATTTGTCATGTAACATGCATCATGATATAAATCAATAACTGACCATATATACCTACTGCTTTAACTTACTTATTAGGATACTAGCAACAACTCTGTGAGAGAGAGGGGAAAAAATGATAAAGATAAAAAGCCAGAAAGGGACAATGAGAAAGGAAGGGGAAGGGAAAGAAAAATAGAGAAAGAAAATTATATTCAATACAGAGTATTCACTGATAAACTCCAAATTGTAGACAGAAGTCAAAACTTTGCCCTCAGAGTAGCTAAGACAACACATCTAGTTTTGAATTAAAATCCTATAATCCTGTCTGTTGATCTAAAGATGAGGTCTGAATTTTAAAAGGATCTACATTATATGGTCCCTTCCTGTTCCTTCAGGCTCTGCTCTGATTCTGAACACCTCACAAAATAGTTTATTTGAGTAACCCTAAATAAGATAGCTCACATAGTAGGCCTTGCCTATGATTTTTTTCCCTTAGAATATTTTATCCTACCTCTTCTTTTGTTGATGTTTTCTGTATATTGCACAGGTTTTAGTTTAAACTAATTTGCTCTGGAAGATTGTCCTTTACCACTCTCTACTCACAAGACTGGTTTAAATGTCCCCAGTATATATCATCACATACCTTGCATTTCCTTATAATATCAGGTACCACATTATATTGTGTATTGAATGATTATTTGTTGGTTTCCTTTTCAGAGTCTGAAATATAAAAGGGCATAAACTCCTCATGTCCATCACTGAACAGTTAGGACACAATACAGCAACTGGTCTGGAGCAATGTTGTAAACATTTATTTAATTAAAATTGCTTCTCACTCTCATATTCCATGACATCATGATTCTACCACTGAACTAATATCTCAATACTAGGATCACATTTCATTATCACTCAATTTCTTTCCTAATTAAATTAGGTAAAATAGCATGAAGTTTTGCACACAGAAAATCAATATGTGAAAAAAAGACACCTAACTTGTTAAAGGGAAGAAATAGTTCCTGTTGTTTTAATTAGTATGTCTTTGCCAGATAGCAAAGTGGTCTAATAGAATACAAAGTATGGATTTTAATGAAACAACCACATCCAAAGGATTCTCCCTTTTGGCACATATTTATTAAGTTAATCACTGTTCCAAAAAACTGTATGTATCCAAGACTGCCACTGCTTTTACCCCAGAGGTTTGTAACACTAATGAGTATTGAAGACATCAATGTATGATTCACAAAGAAGCTGGTAAGTTAATCTCTAAATATACTGAAGGAAAAACCAATGTGATTAAAAGGAAAGAAAATTAATTCCCAATCTCTCTGAAGACTTAAGTATGTTTCTGTTTGTTTCTCAACAAACCTCATTTTCACACACCCATCATTTTCAGTTACCATTATTCATGAAATAATGAAGATGCAAAATCAGTCTTATGAATAGAAGATTAGAGAGACAGAAAGGGTTTTTTTGTGTCAGGTATCTAAATACATTTAACTGGACTGAATCACAATATTACCAACATACCTTGAACCCAGGTCCTCAACACCTGAAAGACCTCATGATTATTCTAATACTCCCTGAGGAAAATACCTCTTAAGAGAGAATCTGTGGTTCAATTCTTTTTAATGGCTAAAAGATTGATGATGTGTTTGTTTGTTTTAAATTTGTAGATATGGTTTCTCTTATATTTTTCAATTTTATTTTTCTTTTTTTTTTCTTTTTTTTTTTTTAAATTTCTTTATTGATTAAGGTGTCACACATTTGTCCTCATCCCCCCATTCCCATCCCACCCCTCTCCCCACGCATGCCCCAATCCACTGTTGAACTTAACCGTTGGATAGGCTTATATGCATGCATACAGGTCCTTTGGAACTGTTGGATAGGCTTATATGCATGCATACAGGTCCTTTGGTTGAACTCTCCCCCTCCCCCCACCCTCCCCCTACCCTCCCCTATCCTCCCTCTGAGGCCCGATAGTCCGATCGATGCCTCCTTGCTTCTGGTTCTGTTCTTGTTCCTCAGTCTATGTTGTTCATCATTTCCCCTAGATGAGCGAGATCATATGTCACTAGATATATACTAATAAGAACTGAATGTGAGACGAGCAATAATAGTTATGCTGACAGACAAATGAATCAATCTGTAGCGAGCTTCCCCCTGGACCAACAGTTCTTTTGAGACCCAATTTCAATGTCCAGTAGTTCCTTATGTGTACATGTCAGCACTGACCCCTCAGCTCTGGATGGTGGACAAATGGTGGTAATGGAGGTCCGACTCCCTCTGGTTTGGTCTCGGCTGAACCCAGGGGCACGGCGTCACCCGGACTAAGGGGCACGTGGCCTCACCCATACCCAAGGGGCGCGTGGTCTCACCCGGGCCTGGGACCCAGCCTCACCCGGATGGATCCAGGGGCGCACGGCCTCACCCGGACCCAGGATCTGGCTTCACCCGTACCCAGGGACGCTTGGCCTCTCCCAGACCCAGGGGCACGTGGCCTCACCCGGGCTTAGTTGCACAAGGCCTCACCTAGATCCAGGGACACATGGTCTCTCCCGGACCCAGGGACGCTTCGCCTCTCCCAGACCCAGGGCCACTTGGGCTCACCCGGGCCTAGGTGCACGAGGCCTCATCCGGATCCAGGGACGCATGGTCTCACCTGGACCCAGGAACGCTTGGCCTCTCCCAGACCCAGGGGCACGTGGCCTCACCCGGGCCTAGGTGCACGAGGCCTCACCCGGATCCAGGGACACATGGTCTCACCCGGACCCAGGAACGTTTGGCCTCTCCCAGACCCAGCGCCACTTGGGCTCACCCGGGCCTAGGTGCACGAGGCCTCACCCGGATCCAGGGACACATGGTCTCACCCGGACCCAGGGACGCTTAGCCTCTCCCAGACCCAGGAGCACGTGGCCTCACCCGGGCCTAGGTGCACGAGGCCTCATCCGGCTCCAGGGACACATGGTCGCACCCGGACCCAGGGACGCTTGGCCTCTCCCAGACCCAGGGCCACTTGGGCTCACCCGGGCCTAGGTGCACGAGGCCTAACCCGGATCCAGGGACGCATGGTCTCACCCGGACCCAGGGACGCTTAGCCTCTCCCAGACTCAGGGGCACGTGGCCTCACCCGGGCCTAGGTGCACGAGGCCTCACCCGGATCCAGGGACACATGGTCTCACCCGGACCCAGGGATGCTTGGCCTCTCCCAGACCCAGGGCCACTTGGGCTCACCCGGGCCTAGGTGCACGAGGCCTCACCCGGATCCAGGGACACATGGTCTCACCCGGACCCAGGGACGCTTAGCCTCTCCCAGACCCAGGAGCACGTGGCCTCACCCGGGCCTAGGTGCACGAGGCCTCATCCGGCTCCAGGGACACATGGTCGCACCCGGACCCAGGGACGCTTGGCCTCTCCCAGACCCAGGGGCACGTGGCCTCACCCGGGCCTAGGTGCACGAGGCCTCACCCGGATCCAGGGACACATGGTCTCACCCGGACCCAGGGACGCTTGGCCTCTTTCAGACCCAGGGCCACTTGGGCTCACCCGGGCCTAGGTGCACGAGGCCTCACCCGGATCCAGGGACACATGGTCTCACCCGGACCCAGGGACGCTTGGCCTCTCCCAGACCCAGGGGCACGTGGCCTCACCCGGGCCTAGGTGGACGAGGCCTCATCCGGCTCCAGGGACACATGGTCGCACCCGGACCCAGGGACGCTTTGCCTCTCCCAGACCCAGGGCCACTTGGGCTCACCCGGGCCTAGGTGCACGCGGCCTCACCCGGATCCAGGGACACATGGTCTCACCCGGACCCAGGGACGCTTGGCCTCTCAGACCCAAGGGCACGTGACCTCACCCAGGCCTAGGTGCACGAGGCCTCACCCGGATCCAGGGACACATGGTCTCGCCTGGACCCAGGGGTGTGTGTGCTCTCCCAGACCCAGGGGCGCTTGGCCTCGCCCGGGCACGGGATCCAGCGTCATCCGGGTCCAGGGGCACATGGCCTCACCCGGACCCGGAGTCCGGCCTCACCTGGACCCAGGGGCATGTGGCCTCACCTAGACCCAGGGACGTGAGGCCTCACTTATACCCAGAGGTGTGTGACCACACCCGAGCCCAGAGGCGCGCAACCCCGCCCGCACCCGGGTCTCAGCGGAGCCCCGTCTTCCCGATCCCAATTCCTGCCGGTCAATCCCCCCTCAGCAATTCCCCTGGCCATCCTTCCAGAGCTCCAGTATGGCTGCTGCAGAACTCGTCGGGTGGCGGCTCGGCGAAGCTCCGGTGCGCCCGGTGCAGGGTGGTGGGCCGGTCTGGCGTCGCTGCGTCGGCCCTTGGGTCTGCATCGGTGGCCGGTCGCCGAGCATGCGCACCTGGCCGCTTCCGGGGCATTGAGATTCTTGACGGACTCGGAGGTCAGCAATCGCGGAGTCTCCCACCCCATGTCTCATAGGGGCTCGTCTGTCTGTGCTTGGCTGCCAGTGGAGCCGTCCCCTCAGCCGGAGACCGCCGGGGGAACTGCGCCGAGCACGTTCTAGGCCGCTGTTGTATCGCCTGAGCCATTGTTCTTTTGTGTCGCCTGAGCTGTAGTTCTTAAAGTGTGGTCTTTGGGTCACCGGCATCAGCATCATCCCACATACCCCTCTTTTATTCTAGTTGTAGAGCATCTACTCAGCCAGCCCTATGGTGGTCTTGGATGGTGTCTGCTCTGCTCTCTTGTCGAAGTCTCAAAGTTGTTGTGGTAGGCAACAATCAGGCTTCCGCCCTATGCCTCCATCTTGGTCCTCCTTTGTATAGTTAAGTCTTGATTGTTGTTGGTGTCACTGGGGGGGCTCTCTTTGTCTATAAAGGAAGAGTTGCTGTGCAGGAGACACGTTTATGGGCCGGGTCTTGGTGCAGCAAAGCTTTGGCGCTCACTGAATATTCCTGTTGAATGTGTCCCTTATGCACGTGGTTGAAATCTGGTGTCATCTCCCACAGACCACTAGATGCCCTCGTTTCTGGGTCTCCAATGGGGTGTAGATCAGCTACTGCCTTAGGCACTCAGCAAGGATTACAGCAAAAACTGTAGTTTCTTCCTCCTGTCTGAGTGGCCCTGGAGCAGTCCGACTAGAACAGCAGTTCATCTGGTCCGCTGCCAGAGGGCAGGCCACCCACATGCATAAGCCGTTGCTTGGGGCGCAGGTGTGCCTGCAAGACTTGCGGGGCAGGTCTTCAAAACGTGCGGGGCGGGTCCCAGGGCGGGGTGGGGTCTCAGGGCGCCAACAGGCCATGGTGCGGCGAGCCGCGATGGCTGTGAGTCTGGTCCTTCTGCCTTCCACGTATCTAAGTCCCCTCGTTCCGCACTCCAGCGCAGCAAACACTGATTGCTGGGCGCACCTCCGCAAGAGTCCCGCCTCTCCCCGCAGGCATCTGGGTCTCCCGCGGTTCGCCAGAAGATGGATTTCAGGGTGATGGAGAGCTAATCTCCCCTAGGTTTGGAACAAAAGCCCCTTTCCCCTGCCACCAGCCAGACCCACGCGCCTCCACACCTCATCCCCTCCGATTTCGCTGGGTGCGAGGCAACAGAACAGCCTTTAACCTCCGCCGCCATCTTTTTCAAACTTCCCAATTTGTACTTCTTAATCCCTTCATTTCAGTCAACTCTACTGAAGTCTAGCGCCGCCGGGAGGTGCATGGAAAGGGCGCCCGGGCCTCCGTCCGGTGCGCGGTGCGCGTGTCCCGCGGAACCAGGCGCGCGAGGGCCGCGCGGCGGGGACGGGCGCTGGGCGGCCGCCGAGCTCCAGGCACCGCCATCGCCGCGTTCCGGGCGTCGCCGCCGCGGCGTCCCCCCAATTTGTACTTCTTAATCCCTTGAATTCAGTCAACTCTACTGAAGTCTAGCGCTGCCGGGAGGTGCACGGAGAGGGCGCCCGGGCCTCCGTCCGGTGTGAGGGGCGCGCGGCCCGCGGCACCAGGCGCGCGGGGGCTGCGCGGTGGGGACGGGTGCTGGGAGGCCGCCGGGCTCCGGGCGCCGCCGCTGCGGCGGCGTCCCCAGCGTCCCGGGCCGGGCGGCCTGCGGGGGCGGCGGAGTTGCGAAAGTGAGTGAGTTTCCCAGGGTTTCGCCCGGAATGGAATTCAGTGCAATCGGAGCCGGCGCTCAGCGCACTCCGGAGCCTTTATCTCCTTCCTGCCAGTGAACGCCAGCCAGGTCATCAGCCGCCCCTTCCTCTCCGGTTCCATCCTCCCCGCAGGCGCGTGTGCTCGTGTCTCCGCCCGTTTCTCCATACCTCAGGCTTTTACGGCTTCCCCGACTGTCCCCGTGGCCTTCTCCTTCCCCCCAGCTGTGGGCATTTCAGTCCACCAACTTTCCTGTGGTTCTGGACGATGTCCGTTCTGACCTCTAGTTGTATTTTTGAAATTGTTGTGCCCGGCTGCAGGTTAGGTGTTTAACCTATGGCGCCATCTTGGTTCCTTCTCTCAATTTTATTTTTGAACAAAGCCTTAGTAAACTAAAAGTAGTTTTAGTGAAGGAGGGCCAGTCACCAGCATATAAACATTCTTTTGAGGGGAGAAACAGAGATTGAACTTTTCAGGTACCCCTGATACTATTTCTCAGAATCAGCTGTATTTCTTCAATACACATAAAACTAGCTTTTCTAAAATGAAGTCATGAACAGTGACTTCTAAATATTGAACTTCATGTTTATTATCTATTCTCATCATGACTGAGTTCTGACATCTGGAAAATAAAAGCAGTACTGCTGGATCCTGGATACTTACAAACTATTTTTATTATGTTATTTCTGGCAACACACACGGCAGGCATGCATATTCATGGTTTCGGAAATGCTTCCTATTTCTATAGATTCCTTCCTCATTTGCAGGTGCGATTATAGATTCATGAATGCAGCAAATCACTTCTAATATGTACAGCAATCCAGCCACTGCATTGAAATTTTCCTTTATTTTTTTATGAAGTGATGGCCTTGAAGGAAGCTCACTGACTTATACAATCCACATTAGCCCTCAGAAATAGTGAAAGTGGTTCATAAAAGTTGGTTCATTTGGAGTTTACTACTGATTGCACTTGAGAAGGACTCTAGAACTCTCCCTTATGTCCCCACTCGCCTCACCTCCCAACCCCCACCACACATACCCCTATACTTTCACACCTCCTACATCTTCCTTCTTAAAAAAAAGAAGGGACAGCCCTGTTTCTTCAGTCTAAAACTGATATCCTCTTTCTTCATTAGTGAAACAACAGAACCTTTTATCTTCCTTGAGTTAACTAAAATTCTGACTCTGTTTCCATGAAGTGCAATGAAAACCATTACAGATATGTAAATTCATGATCCCAATTTATGTTACAGCAATTTATTTTTTAAGTTTATCAATAAAAAGTAGAAATTTACCTTTCTTCTCTCTTCTAATCAATATAAAGACAAAACTTGACTTGGTGAGAGCATCAATATCAATCAATATCAATCAATATCCATATACAAATAGGGGGCTGTGCACAGATCATGTATCCCCTTTATCCCATGTTGGCCATTAGAATCTCTAAAACATTTTAAACTTTTAGAATGAAATGTACCCTAACACGGTAGAAATGGGTGTTCTTGTGTGAAAAGAAAATGAGAGATGTTTGTGTGACTGTATGAATTCCTGACACTACAATGAACCCAGGTTTTAGAGATGCTGCTCCTTCTGTTAGGTGTCGGGCAGCATCTGACAGTAATGCTGCCGAAGGAGGCGCAGACACCCCAGATTCCAGGCTCATTAAAAGTAGCTCGAGGCAAGAGATGTCAATCTTCATAATTAAACAGCTCTAGTGATCGCTTCCCTGGGTGCAGTTTCCAGTCATCTCACCTGCTTTCCTAGGTAACTCAACTTGGCTTCTATTCCTGGCTCCTTTTTTAATCAAACTACAAATGTCCATGGTTTGTCCCCACATCTATGCCTCCTTTTGAATTTTATCTCCCCTCACTTCTTCTCTGTACTCTTGTCTGATTTCCATCTTACCACATCCCATATCATGCCAGATATCACACCTCCAACACAAAACCCCACACAGAAAAACAGGAAGGTTATATGCATACATTTGTAGCCCTTTTATTTCTGCATAATCCCATATATTTCAACACAGCTATTGAGTTTCTCATTTACGGTATTGATTTTCTCATTTTTCCTTATTTTCATGGCACATAGAAAAGCCCAAATAGGGTTAGTGTTATTATTACTGCTATTATTATTGTTATTTTGAGATGAGCAAACTAGAACCGAAAAGGTGAGTAGTTGCTTCAGAACCACAGAAGTAGAAATGATGGAGCCAAGACTTGACTCTGGAGACTAAATATTAAGTCTTTTCACTCAATATATTTTTGTTGAACTGAATTCAACTGAGCCAGAGCATGTGAATAAGAAATACAAGAGTGGACACTACTTAGAAAGGAAGGACAGTGAGCAGGAAGTCAGCTTCATCTGCCAGCCAGTCCCCAGACGCTAGTTACCAGGCTGTAATTACATATCAGAACCATTATCCTTGGGTTGGGATTCTGGGAAAATGTAAAATAGCATCTAGTATATAGGAATTTACATGCCAAGCAGACCAATAAAAGGACTCAGGTACCTAAAGGTAAAAAGTAAGGCAGATATTAAATTTCCTAAATAGGGACGAGGCAGTCTACTCAAGTAGCAAGGACTACAGGAAAGTCCCACCGGTTTGGAACTGGCAGGAATGAGACTGTGGTTGTGGAGAAAGGAGGGTTGAAAACACTATGAACAAAAGTCATTTCGTACAATGTTATAGAGATTATCCACAAGTAATACCAGACCTACTAGAATATGGGCTCCCTTGAGGCAATAGTAGTCTCTAGTCTACCTTTATATCACTCAGAGACTTTAGCACAGGACTTTGTTCATGAATAGTTTGGAATGATTGCAAACTTGCATAAATGCCCCCAATCTGTGGTGTTAAGCTACTTGGCACATCTCTGAAGTGTATCCCAGGCTGCCTTTTTTTCTTTTGCAATATAATGATTTCAGACTTTGGGAACTGGGAGCATCTTACGATGTCTAAATGAAAAAAGAGAGGTGAAGCACTTAGCCCACACATGACTTCTAAAGGCAGATCCGCATAGCAGGTCAGAGTATGGACTTGAAAAATAGATTGCCTGGGTTCAAATCACAACTTCACACTTACTAGCCATTAATATGACTTTGGGAAAGTTGTTTGAAATTGCATCTCCCAATTCTGAAGATTAAATATGTATATACAGTAAAATACTAAGTGTCTGGCACATAGAAAGAGGTTAGTAAATTTTTCTTTTTATTACAATAGGAACAAACTAAATGTCAGTTTACTTATATCCTCCCATCTTTGTATGCAAAGACAAGATGTGAAAACCCTCTATAAATAGACACATAAAAATGGAAAGAATAATATTTTCCTGAGGGAGAAAATCACTTGTTTTTCTTATGACTATTCAAAATGTTCATTGCTTACACTATATATTGAACACATTAGAAGCCCATAGAAAAACAAAAATCTCATCTCCTGAGAAAATTGATGAAGACTTATTCACTTTTCTCTGTTATATGAACAACGAAGCAAGCACAAGTTTAAATATCTTCCTTTGGTTCATCACTGCCAACTTTTGCAAGACCCTCGCAAAAATGGCACTACGGACAATAAAACCTTCCACAACATTTTATGGCTTCCAGTGCAGGAAAAAATAAAAAGTACCGATGTTAGATTTCTAGTAAAGATAGCAGAGAAGGTAAAATACTATGCTTGCCTCCTCTCATGACCACATCACAATGAAAACTAAACTACAGAACAACTTTCACTGAGAACTGCCTGAAGTCTAACTCAACAGAAATCCTATAACTGAAGATATACAGAAAAAGCCACATCGAGACACATAGGAGGGGCAGAGATGCAGAATGGGTTGATTCCACACCTATGCTTGGCAGGTGAGAATATGAAGGTATATTGCAGCTTCAGAAGTCTCCCCTGGGAGCGAGGGGTACTAGATCCACACTAGGCTCTCCATCCAGGGTTCCAGTACTGGGAAGAGGAGTGCCCATAAACTTCTGGCTGTGAAAACCAGCAGAGCCTGAGGCTGAGGAGCTTCGTGGCTGAGTGAGACAGCGTCTCGTCATCAGCCTGGCTAACACCCTTCACTCTGCCCTGGTGATTCCTTAAGACCCCATCCCACCCAAATTGTTTTGCTGTAGGCTCTCCTAAAATTTCATAAAGGTTTACAAATCCCTAATAAGGAGCGTCTGACCTTGGTACAGACCATACGTCTTGCCAAGTGGCCCCAAGCCCAAGACTAATAGAAGCTTAGCCTCTACAAGGCACCTCCAAGCCAAGCACAAGCAGCAACCCTCTGCAGATCACTCTGAAGCAGAAGAATCTGGTCTATACAAGAGCCCTTCCCAAGAGGCTTCAGAACCAACACACCTGGTAGAGAGCTTCAGATCCCAACCACCTCCCCAGACAACACACCCAAATGGAGGACTCAGCAGACACCAGAGCCTTACTAACACAAATTCTGATCCATGGAGTCAGCCCCTGCACAAGAGATCCTCTGCTATAGACAGGGCCAGTACTAACAGCCTGAGGGGCATTCACACCGACTGAGGTGCCAACAGCAATCAAGGTTCAAACACAACAGGTGGGCACACACAACCCACCAAGGGACACACCTGGAGCACCTGGCTCATGTGGCCAAGGACACTGTGCCACTGGTTCCTACTACTTAAGGCCACTCAACCAAAACTGGAAGATGTAGCAGCTCTACCTAATACCTAGAAATGAACACAGGAAGGTAGCCAAAAGGAAGAGACAGAGTAACATGTGCTGAATGAAATGACAGAAAAAAAAAAAAAAACCTCCAGAAAAAGAACTAAAAAAAGTGGAGACAAGCAATCTACCAGATGCAAAGTTCAAAACACTGGTTATAAAGATGCACAATGAATTTAGGGAAAGAGTAGATAAACTCAGTGAGAACTTTAACAAAGACATAATAAATATAAAAGTGAAGGTATAAAATATAAAAATGGAATCAGTTAGAAATGAAGAATACAATAATTGAAATGGAGATGTAGCAGAGGATCAAATCAGCAATTTGGAAGACCAAGGAGCAGAAAACACCAAATCAGAATAGCAAAAAGAAAAAAGAATTTTAAAAAAGAGGCTATTTTAAGGGCTTTGGGAATAACATAAAACTTATGAACAATCACATCATAAGGATACCAAAAGAAGAAGAGAGAGGGCAAGGAATTAAACAGCTGTTTGAATAAATAATAATGAAAAATTTCCCTGGTGTAACCATGAAGAAACCTTATTTTCTTTAATCTGATTTTTTTCTTTTGTTTTTATCCTTTGACTCAAACTGGCCTCATCCAGCACCCCAATTCACTTGCTTTACCTTTCTTAACATTAAGACTTCAGAACAATGAGATTCTGGTCAACATTCAATAGCCTTAGAAACAAGGTCTTGGTTCTATTGACCACAGGGAAGAGTTTTCAATCAAACTAAAAATAACATCTTGGCTTCAGTTGTGTTTTAACTCCAGCGCCAGGAAAGCAAAATGAACCAGACAAAGCAATGCCATGACTGACATCAGGACCAGATACAATGATCAATTACCTCCTACCCTAACACCAACCAATCAGTAGAGAGCATGACCCTAACTGCTTTAGTCACCATGATTAACGATCCAATCCATCCCTTGGAAGCCATCAGGGAGCCAGGTCTTTGAACTAGTTCATCTGTGACTCCAGGTGTGGCACCACTTTCTCAGCTAATAAGCCCGTATTTTCTTGGCTGCAAATTCCTGTTTGTGTCTTATTGGGCTTTGATGTGTGCAGGGAAATAGACCTCTTTAGTCTGGTAACAGTAACCTGGTGAAGAAGATATACAAGTGCAGAGAGTCCCAAACAAGATGAACCCAAAGAGGCCCATGGGAAGACACATCATAATTAAAATGTCGAAGGTTAAAGATAAAGAATCTTAAAATCAGCAAGAGTAAAATAGTTGTTACCTACAAGGGAGCTTCCATATGACTGCCAGCTGATTCCTCAACAGAAACTTTGCAGGCCAGAAGGGACTGGCATGAAATATCCAAAGTGATGAAAAGCAGGAACCTACAACCAGGATTACTCTACCCACAAAACTGTCATTTGGAATTGAAGGTCAGATAAAGGGCTCCTAAGACAAGCAAAAAACTAAAGGAGTTCATTACCAACAAACCAGTATTACAAGAAATATTAAAGCAATTTATTTACGAAAAGGGGAAATGATCAAACATATGAATAATAAAACGGCAATAACTAGATACCTATCAGCAATTACTTTAAATGTAAATGGATTAGCTGACCGAGTAGCTCAGTTGGTGAGAGCAACATCCCACCCAACATGCCAAGTTGTGGGTTCACTCCTTGATTAGGGCTCACACAAGTATCAACCAATGAATACCTATATAAGTAGAACAACAAATCAATCTCTCTCTTTCTAAAAAAAAAAAGTAAATAAATAATTTTTTAGAAAATGTAAACAGATTAAATGCTCCAATCAAAAGATATAGGGTATCTGACTGAATCAGAAAACAAGCCCCATACTAGTATACAACCCCATGCTGCCTACAAAAGTCACACACTTCAGATCAAAAGACACACAGAGACTGAAAGTAAAAATATGGGAAAATATATTTCATGCAAACAGATATGAAAATAAAAAGGCTGGGGTAGCAATACTTATATCAGACAAAACTGACTTTAAAACGAAGCTACAACAAGAAGGAATGCCGCCCTGCTGACAACCTGGTTTTATCCCAGGTGGACTTTGCTCCATAACTGTAAGTGAATAAATTGTATTTTTAAGCCACCAAGTTTATGGTAAAAGGAAAAGACGGTGTGAAGAGAGATGATGTGCACCAGTGGAATTGTAGAAAATTAATATAAGGCAGAAAGTGATAGTGAGATAAACTAAATATTTAGCTTTTTATTCAAATTTTAGGGAAGAAGCCAAACATGCTTACAGTGTCAATGAAAGGGTAGATCAATCCTGTACAAAATCACCAAGAAACTTGGAAGGTAGATAAAAATGCAATACAGGTATAAAAACTGAATCTCTGAGAACTGGGGATCTCTGTAGGACTTTGATTTATCATTATAAAATCTAATCCAAAATGTATAAAAGCCTCAACTTAGGAAGCTAAAGAATAGTCACTGATTATAATGCTAATATTTTTACAAGGAAGCGATTTTAATAATCAAGTGTGTCCTTTTTAGATTGACAGGTGTGTAAAGTAGTTAGATGTGATTATCTATGTTACTTTTACCACATATTATAATTAAAAATTTTTAAAACACTCTTCATTGTAATACCACTTCTCCAAATACTCAAAACAAGTGACTACTGAAAACTGTCTTTATTTCAAATAAGATCTTCATGCAAATTTACAAAATCAATATTAACTTATTTTTTCAGGAAGAGTCTCTTCAAGTCAACTAGGATGATTTGTTGAAAACCAAATCTCTGGAAAAAATCAATGTTTAACTTGTAGTGTAACTGAAACACACACACACATACTTGGCAACAAATTGATTCATAGGTAAGATCAATGACAATGCTGGGCAAATTAAACTGGATCATCAATTTGAATCATTTCATAATTTCTTAACTGAGAGATCTGCTTATTTCATTAATTGTTGACTTGCAGAAAGTATACCATATGAGTCCAGAAATGAAACTGATGGTTTGGGCACATACAATAGACAAGAAAAGAAAAAAATAATAATTAAGTCTGCCCCTGCACCAGAGGAAAGTGTAAATAAATCAGAGCTGTATATTTCAGGCTAATCAGATGTTGACTATAACTGGAGGTTTTGGGTCTGATCTAAAATCTTTTGGATTGATATCTATCATATTTTCTATTATTATTACTGGTAGTTGGATTAGGGTTGCAGAGAAAATATATCTACTACTATCATCACCCCTTTCCAGAAACCTCAACTAAGACATGCTTTAGCTAGTCCTTTTGCTTTCCTAGCTCTCTATGATAGAATTGTAATTTGAAATATATTTTTAGTCTTCAGGTCACTGTAAGAGTCTGAGCTAAAGGAGGGTTGAAAATAACCTACTAATTTCCTCTATGTTGAGATAAGGATAAAAATCATCTGTTTTCGTACTCCCTGAAGACATTTGATAGTATCTAACTATGATACAGATGTGGGTCAAACAGTGATGCTTCCATACCCACAGGTTCTGGAAGTTTGTTTTTACTCACTCTCTGACAGGAAATTCCTTTAAACTTATTATGTAGACTTTAATTTTAAATTTTCAGCCACTACCCATAGTATTGTGGAAGCACTCACACATTCACGTATTGATGCAGGAATAAAATCTATATAATAAAAGCCTAAGCAACAGTTACGGCAGAACGACCAGAACGACCAGTCACTATGATGTGCACTGACCACCAGGGGGCAGATGCTCAATGCAGGAGCTTACCCCGGTGGTCTGTGTGCTCCCATAGGGGGAGCGCCACTCAGCCTGAAGCTGGGCTCACGGCTAGGGAGCGCAAGTGGCGGTGGCAGGAGACTGTCTCGCCTCCACTGCAGCACTAAGGAGCAGTGAGCAGGCAGGTGGTAAGGAGCGAGGGGCTCCCGGAAATCCTCTGAGGGTTCGTGGACTGCAAGGGGGTGCAGGCTGGACTAAGGGACCCTCCCCCACCAGTGCACAAATTTCATACACCAGGCCTCTAGTATCCAATAAAGATGTATGACCCTATTGGACATTGAAAACAACCCAAAGTCATGCCCCTGAGATACTGAAAGTATCATATGAGTTTTGTTATTCTAAAATTTATTTTCATCACATTTTGCTGTATTCACTAATAAAGTGTTTATACTGACTGTTACAGTTGTGCCTGAGTACACTGACAAAAGTAATAAATTATTAACTATAGCTATTTAGTACTTCAGGCATAATTCTGGATCATAAATCCAAACTGTTAAAAAGTGAACTACTGGAATTTTTATATGAATTGACCTGGGCATTTTAGATTTATATGCCCCAAATCTTTATATAGTTTATATAGTTAATTATAACATGATCTAAATTTTTAAATTTTTATTCACACATAGTTGTGGTTTTCAAATCTCAAAGTAGTATAAATATCCAGTATGCACGAAGAAATCCCAAGGCTAGTAGTTTCCATGATCCTTTAAACTGCAATGGTCTTGATATTTTAATATCCTGAAGTGTCATGAGTAGTGCTATGGATATGAAGTCAGTAACTTATTTGTATGATATTTACCACTTTGAAAATAATTGCTCTTTCTATTTTTTACCACGTTTTTATTTACTTCAATACACTCATCAAAATGGTAGTCAAATATACCCTTTCCCATAGATATATACATTATGTAATTTTACACATAGGCACAAGAGACCAAAATAAGGATTCAAGTTGAAGATTCTTTGAATTCATTACATTGTTGAGGTAAACAAGTTGATGTAGCTCACTAAAAAGAATGCAGAATGGATCATTAAAATCCTTCAAAATGTATCCACTTATAGACAGATCCATCTATACAGACAGTCATTCAGTTACACATTTTTCCATCAATATGTATAAATGTAGCAAGATTTAAATTGTTTCTCTACAATGATAATACAATTTTGTTCTAGTTTCTTGATTGCATATCATATTCTTTCTGAAAATTTGTGTCTGGTCCTTGGAGTGATAATTGGCATTCATCTCTCATATGGTGTTTTATCATGTTTCTTTCTCCTGGCAATGAATTTGGCTATGGAAATATAAGATTCTTGGCATCCAATATTCATATTTTGGGGGTGGTAATCTTGGAAGCATATTAATTCATATTTAATATGTATGTCTTGTAACTTGACCTAGTCAGGTATTTGTGTTACCTTGAGTTAGCACAAGAGGCTTTCTGAAATTTCTTTGAGATAAGGGAGGACAACATACTTAATATTGCAATTTAAAAAAGAATACAGCCACATAAAGAGAGAAGATGTCCTCACAAGTTAGAAAAATAAATCGAATAGAATCATCATTTTTAATTGATGTTATGATTTGACCATAAGGACATTTTGTCCTTGCACAGATAGTATACCTCAGCAACATGAATCCATCAGCTTTTGCAAATAGGTTAAGATCAGTGACTGAAAAATATATATTTGTCTGTTTTGAACATAGAAATCTATAAGATCCAAAACTATAAAAAGAAGCCCATTATTTAAAAAGCAGAGTCTAATTGTTTTAAAAATACATATTATAAATAATATATTTTTGAAAAAGAAAGGATGTTTTTTCAAGATTTTAATTCTTGAAATGAAGTAGAAGACATTATTAAGTAGTCAAATAAAGCAGTCACAATGGTAGTAAAAATACAACTTGCTAAATTGTCATTGAGGGATTATAAACTAATCTTGGAAACTGTTATCTTGCAATATTTGAGTAGAAAGTTAACAGCTTAGTTGAAAGGGTATTGGATAATCAAAGTTAAAATAGTGTCCCTTTCTTTCATCCTATCTAATAAAGAGGGAATATGCTAATTGACTATCACACCCTCACAAAGATGGTGGTGCCCACAGCCACTAAGGAGGGAATATTCTAATTGACTGCCATGCCCTCAAAGATGGTGGTGCCCACAGCCACAAGATGGTGGTGCCCAGTCCCCTCAGCTCCGCTGGGGTGGCAGGCACACAGCATGGCCAGGCCCGCCCCCCAGGTGGATCTGGCCGCTCCATGTGCCTGCCTTCGGAGTCTCCCAGTCCCCTCAGCCCCCCAGCCATCCAGGGCCGGCCCGAGGCACAGGGAAGCCTCGATGGCAACTGCCCAGCCGACGCCTGAGGTGCAGGCAAGCCTCAGATGTCAGCTTCCCAGCCGCCCAGGGCAGCCCGAGGCTCAGGTAACCAGGGTGAGCCGAGGCTTGCGCTGCTGGCAGTGGCAGCAGCAGGTGTGATGGGGCGTCGCCTTCCCCTGATCACCAGGTCGCCTCCCGCTCCTGCGGGCTCCCAGACTGTGAGAGGGGGCAGGCCAGGCTGAGGGAACCCCACTCCAGTGCATGAATTTTCATGCACCGGGCCTCTAGTAAACTATATAATAGTTCTACAGTTGTATTACACTATACAGGGGTTCACCTAAGCTTTGAAAATAATTCCTCATTCTATTTTTTTTCATGACTCATACTATTGCTGTTCAGAATAAGAGACACAAGATACGATTATTGGTTGAATAAATAAATGAATGAATGATGTCAGTAGAAATATTTCAGCCACTAATAATTTTCCAAATCATGACATTTCATAATATACTACTCTCAAATTCAGAACTATCTTAGAAAAATATTTACAAAGTAAACATGATTGTGCCTTCATGGCAAAAAACACTAATTCTCTCTAAGTAGCTGTATTACCTAATGACTAAGAGTATGGTCTCTGGAGAGAGACAAACCTGAATTTGAACTCACTATTTGAAAGTTATGGAAATTAGAAGATATTTAGCTGCTGAATTTGTTTTATGTTGATAAAATATAAATTAATATCAGAGGAACATCTTCATAGGACATTATAAGAATTAAATGAGAATTAGTAAGTCAAATGTTTAGTATAATGCCTAGCACATATCAGATACATAATAAGGAGTAATGATTAGTGTTTTCATTTGGTTTATTGTCTTGTTTTAAGAACTTCAAAACTATTCCAGAAAAATAATTGATAACCCCTATAACATGTAAAGACATTTTAGGAAATGATATCACAAGATGACAATGTTAGTAAAGATACTGAATGCCTACCATGTGACAAGGACCTTGAGGGATGTCAGTAAGTACACGCGAAAACTTCAGAAGTGACTGTTCTAAAATATCTATAGTTTTATATTTCCTCTCTCTGAAAGTCTTCAGAAATACAAGTGAAGTAGCCAAAACTGAATACTAAATCATCTCTACTTTAATTATAACATAGTCCCACACAGCCTAAAGAAGATCTACTAAATACAATTTGAACCAAGTAGTTCAAGGAAGATTCATATGGTGGCTAGGAAAAAACATTCAAGGGATCTCACACACATGATATGGAAAAAAATGTAGTCTCAGACTGAATGTTCTTAATTTAAAAATGTTAAAATTTCACCATGAATATATAAGTTCATAAGCAAAGAATATGAATACTAAAAATTAATAAATATGCATGGTATTTATAATAACTTTAATGTGCTTTGAAAGATTCAGAAGACAAAATAAAATAACTATGGAGGAAATTGAAGCAGTCAACAAAAAATTTTCAGCAAATAAAAGCCCTGGGCCAGACGCCTTCACAGGGGAGTTTTACCAAACATTCAAACAATAACCAAAGAGGAAGGAACACTTTCAAGCTCTTTCTGTGAAGCCAGCATTAGCCTAATCCCAAAACCAGATAAAGACACTACAAAGAAAGAGAATTACAGGATAATATCCCTGATAAACATAGAAGCTAAAATCCTCAACAAAATTCTAGCAAATCGGATGCAGCATTACATTACAAAGATCATACACCATGACCAAGTGGGATTTATTCCAGGGATGCAAGGCTGGAACAATATCCACAAATCAATAAATGTGATACATCACATAAACAAATTGAGAGATAAAAATCACATAACCATATAAATTGATGCAGAAAAGGCATTTGACAAAGTCCAACACCCTTTCCTGATAAAAACTATCAGCAAAGTAGGAATAAAGGGATCATACCTCAACATAATAAAAGCCTTATATGACAAACCTATAGCCAACATCATACTCAATGGGCAAAAACTAAAATCATTTCAACTAAGAACAGGAACAAGACAGGGATACCTACTTTCACCACTCCTGTTCGACATAGTACTCGAAGTGCTAGCCATAGCTATCAGACAAGAAGAAATAAAAGGTATCCAAATTGGAAAAGAAGAAGTAAAATTGTCATTATTCGTGGATGGCATAATATTGTACATAGAAAACCCTAAAGACTCCATCAAAAAACTACTAGAATTAATAAATGAATTCGGCAATGTAGCAGGATACAAAATTAACACCCAGAAATCTAGGGCTTTTTTATACACCAATAATGAACTCACAGAAAGAGAAACTAACAAAATAATCCCATTTACCATTGCATCAAAAAATTAAGATACCTAGTAATAAATTTACCAAAGAAGTAAAGGACCTGTACTCAGAAAATTACAGGACGCTGAAAAAAAGAGATAGAGGAAGACATAAACAAATGGACAAATATACCATGTTAATGGATTGGAAGAATCAGCATCATTAAAATGTCCATACTACCCAAAGCAATCTATAGATTCAATGCAATCCCCTGTTAAAATACCAACAGCATATTTCAAAGACCCAGAACAAACTCTCCAAAAATTCATCTGGAATAAAAAAAAGACCCCGAGTAGCCGCAGCAATCCTGAGAAAGAAGAACAAAGTTGGAGGGATCACAATACCAGATATCAAAGCCACTGTTCTCAAAACTGCCTGGTACTGGCACAAGAACAGACATATAGACCAATGGAACCAAACAGAGAACCCAGAAATCGACCCTAGCCATTATGCTCAATTAATATTTGACAAAGGAGGCAAAAGCATACAATGGAATCAAGACAGTCTCTTCAATAAATGGTGTTGGGATAATTGGACAGATACATGCAAAACAAATGAAACTAGATCACCAACTTATACCATACACAAAAATAAACTCAAAATGGATAAAGGACTTAAATATAAGATAGGAAACCATAAAATCTTAGAAGAAGCCATAGGCAGCAAAATAGCAGACATTTGTTGTAGCAGTATCCTTACTGATACAGCTCCTAAGGCAATGGAAACTAAGGAGGAAATAAACAAATGGGACTACAACAAAATAAAAAGCTTCTGCACAGCAAAAGAAATTATCAATAAAACAAGAAAGCCCACTGCATGAGAGAACATATTTGCCAATGTTATCTCTGATAAGGGTTTAATCTCCAACATTTACAGAGAACTCACAGAACTTAACAAAAGATACACAATCCAGTCAAAAAATGGGGAAAAGACCTAAATGGACACCTTTCGAAGGAGGACATAAGGAAGGCCAAGAGACATATGAAAACATGCTCAAAGTCACTACTCATCTGAGAGATGCAAATCAAAATAACAATGAGGTACCATCTCACATCTGTCAGAATGGCTATCATCAACAATTCAACCAAGGACAAGAGCTGGAGAGGATGCGGAGAGAAAGGAACCCTCTTGCACTGCTGGTGGGAATGAAGACTGGTGCAGCCACTGTGGAAAACAGTATGGCATTTCCTCAAAAAATTAAAAATGGAACCTCCATTTGACCCAGTAATCCTACTTCTAGGAATATATCCCAAGAAAACAGAAACACCAACCAGAAAGGCTATATGCAACCCTATGTTCATAGGAGTACAATTAACAATAGCTAAGATTTGGAAACAGCCTAAATCTTAATTCACTTAATTCAGCAGATGAGTGAATTAAAAACCTGTGATTCATCTACACAATGAAATACTATGCTTCTGTAAAAAAGAAGCAATTCTTACCATTTGCAAAAGCCTGGATGGAACTGGAGAGCATTATGCTAAGTGAAATAAGCCAATTGGAGAAAGACAAATATCACATGATCTCACTCATTTGTGGAATATAATGAACAACATAAACTGATGAACAAAAATAGAACCAGAGGCATAGAAACATCAAACAGACTGTCCCACCTATGAGGGAGGGTGGGGGGTGAGTAAGAGATCAACCAAAGGACTTGTATGCATGCATATGAACATAACCAATGGACACAGATCGGGGGCAGGGGAGGAGGTTGAGGGCATGTGCTTGGGGTGGGGGTGGCCAGGGAGAGGTCAATGGGGGGAAAAAGGAGACTTATGTAATACTTTAAACAATAAAGAATTTTTTTTAAAAGATTAAAAAAACTTGAAGTAGAACATCCTCAATCTGGTAAACAGCATCTATGAAAACTCAAAATTAGCATTCTACTTAATATTAGAGACTGAATGTTTTTCCCCATAATTGGGAAGAACATAAGCATATCTAACAATTACCATTCAGCAGTACATTGAAGGTTCAGTGACATCAGGGAAGAAATTGAAATAAAAGTAATCAAGAAGGATGTAAAACTGTCTTTTTTATATACTATGTCATTGTGCTATAAAAACCTAATCAATTCCACAAAGAAACTGCTAAAAACAAATAAATAATTTTGGCTAAATAACAGGATAAGGGATCATTACACAACATTAATTGTATTTCTATATTTTAACAATAAAATATCCAACATTAAACTTAATAAAGAAGTCAAAATTTATATTTTTAAAACTACTTAACATTACATGGAAAAAGTTAAAGACTTGTTAAGATAGTAACACTTCCCAAATTGATCCACAGATTTAACACAAACCCTATCAAAATCCTAGCTGACATTTTGTAGATATTCTTTGAAGAAATTAAGTTTACCTTACAATTTGTATGAAATTTAAAGTACCAAGAATGCCAAAACACTCTTGAGTAGAATTGCAGACTTCACCATAAGAATAAACTTAAAATTCATGAAAGAAAAGATAGAAGAAAATACTTTGACCTTCTGTTTCTTAGATGGTTTCTTAGGAATGAATACAAAAGAAAAGAGAACAAATTAGACATAAAAATGTAAAATGTCCATGCTTTAAAAGAGACCACTGAGATATGAAAATACAAGCCCCATACTGGGAGAAACTATCTGTAATTTATATTTTCAAAATATGTTACTCTTACACTCAATAAGTACATAATTTTAAAAAGGACAAATATTAAATAATCATTTCAACAAAGAGTATACAAATATCCACTAAGCACATAAAAATATTATCAATAGTATTAGTCATTTTGGAAATGAATATAAAAACACAGGGAGATACTACTTTGCATTCACTAGAAAGGCTATAATGAAAAAGACAAACAATAGAAAGTGTTCATAAGAATGTGAAGAAATTAGATCCCTAATACATAATTGGTGGGAATAAAAACAGTGCAGTCATTTGGCAAAACAGGTTGGCAATTTCTTATATAGATAAATATAATTTTACTGGAGATCCGTGCACTGGTGGGGTCCCTTGGCCTGGCCTGCTTCCTCTCGCAATCCGGGACCCCTTGGAGGATGTTGAAGAGCCAGTTTTGGCCCAATCCCCATAGGCCAGGCCAAGGGACCTCACCAGTGCATGATCAGGGCCAGGGAGGGACCACGGGAGGGCTCCAAGGCATGTCTGGCCCCTCTTGCCCAGTCCTGATAGGCCAGACCCCAGCAGCAAGCTAACCTACCAGTCAGAGCGTCTGCCCCCTGGTGGTCAGTGCACATCATAGCAATTGGTCGAATGGTCAAATGAATGGTCAGACACTTAGCATATATAGGACTAGAGGCCCAGTGCACAAATTTGTGCACGGGTGGGGTCCGGTCGGCCCGGCCCCAATCGGAGTGGATAAGGGCTGGGCCGGCTGGGGGCAGGGGCCTTGGGCTATTGGCAGCCCACCCCCCCGAATTGGGGTTGGGGGTCTATTGAGGGCAGGGCCAGCCATGGGGAGGGGCTGTGGGTGGTGGGCCTGCTGGCCCTGCCCCTGATCGGGGTGGGGGTTGCAATCACGGGTGGGGCTGGCCAGGGGAAGTGGGGGACATTTGGCTGGCCGGCCCCACCCTTGATCGGGGTGGGAGAGTCTGATCAGGGGCCCCATGCCCTGATCGGGTTGCTTCCCTGGCCACAGTGGGCGTCATAGCGACCGGTCATTTCAGTTGTTACAGCGTTAAGGTCACTGGCTTTTTATATATATATAGATTGTGCTATATAAGCAGTGTATTTGTTTCCTATTATTGATATAATCAATTACCATAGAGTTAGTGCCTTAAAGCTGCACAAATTTATTATCTTACAGTTCTGGTGGTTAGAAGTCCAAACATAAACTCAAATAAAGTGTCTGCAGTGCTGCATTCCTTCTGCAGGTTCTGTGGAAGAACCAATTTTCTTGCCTTTTCCAGCTTTTAAAAGACACCAGCATTCCTTAGCTCATGGTTCCTACTTCCATCCTCAAAATCAACAATGTAGCATCTTGAAGTCTCTCTCTCCCTGGTCCTCTTACCTCTGCTGCCATCACCTTGCTTCCTTCTCTGACTCTGACTTCCCTGCATCTCTCTTATAAGGACTCCTGTGTTTACTATGAGCCCACCTGGATAATCCAGGCTAATCTGCCAAATTAAGGATGTTTATCACATCTGCAAAGGACTCTGCCTTGAAAGAATACTATTCACAGTTCCCATGGAGTGGTCATGGGCATCTTCAGTGGGCCACTGCTCTGCCTGCTACACCCAACAATTCAACTCCTAATATCCAGCCAAGATAAATGAAAGCAAATGTTTATACAAACCTTGACATGAGTGTTAATACTTATTCATATTGGAAAGTATTCAATGTCAGTCAACTGAAAAATGGATAAAAGGAACAAATACTGATAGGTGCTAAAACATGGATAAACTTAAAAAACTTTATGGTAAGTGAAAAAGCTAGAATCAATAGAATGCATACTGTAGTTCAATTACATAAAATTCCAGAAAAGGTAAAACTAGAGACAAAAACTAGATTAAGGGTAGCTTGGGATTGGGTGGGAACAGGAATAACTGCAAATGTTCTAAAATTAGATTGTGATTATGATTGCATAATTCTGTAAATGTACTAAAATATTACTTTTATTATACTGAAGAAAAGTGGATTTTATATTGTGATTTATTCCTCAATAAAGCTGATTCCTTTTTTAAATCAGTCCATAGGAAATATTAGTAAATTGATGGAGCAACAGGATAGTGAATAAAAATTCATTATATTCCTTATAACATTTTTGCAAACATAGAAAAATTCAAAAATATTTTCTAATATTTCAAAATATTTTAAAAAATAATTCTGAAGGAAAACATATGTGTCTTAAAATGTGTGATTACTCTCTGAAAAAGGTACAACAATTGTTCCTACTAGGAAAACATTGGTGATTTAAATGCCTGCATGGCTTATGAGACTTTATTTTAAAAATAAAATTAAATAAATTACTATCACAGTATTCATTATAATCTGTTTTTCATGTATGTTGTTGTTCACAGGGCCTATATATTTACCTAGCTGCTCCTGGGCAACTGGGCTACTGGATAGAACTTGGGTTTCACTATGCAATTAAACATAGTAAGAATTGAGTTCAGGTCCTGGTTAAATGTAGAGTGTGTGAGGGCCTGCAGTACCAGAAGCTATATGGTTTGGTCATTAAATGGGTTATTCAAAAAAAGCAACACCCTCGGCAGTCCACTTTGGTGTCATTCTCACAGCTCAGGCTTCGGATTATGCTCAGACCTGTGGTTCTGTAAGCCACATGAATACCTCTCTCATTTATCCAGTTAGTGTTAGCTCTTCTCTGCCACTGAATCTTGAGTTATACACTGGGAAACAATGTTTAATCATGACAGAGAGTTACTATTTTTATTGTGTGAAGAACTTTTATAAATCAATAATCATGAGATAAATAATCAGTTAC
This sequence comes from Eptesicus fuscus, assembly GCF_027574615.1. Classification (NCBI taxonomy): domain Eukaryota; kingdom Metazoa; phylum Chordata; class Mammalia; order Chiroptera; family Vespertilionidae; genus Eptesicus; species Eptesicus fuscus. Next base: position 51,807,100 of record NC_072481.1, on the reverse strand, counting down.
AAAAGGCAATTTAGTTAAGAGTATATATTTATAATTACCAAGCATATAAGATGCTCAATCACAAACTCGAATAAAAAATTGCAAATGAAGGCAACAACGCATTATCATTTTCACCTTTTAATTGGCAACATTAAAAACAGCATTTTTTTAAATCCTCTATGAGCAAAGGTGTGAAGAAACAAGCAATATTTTATACTATGGGTAACTGTGTAAATAGGTACTAACACACAATTTTGCTAATATTTTGGAAATTTTCAAGTAATGTGTACTTTGATCCAGAAATTTATTTTTAGGCATTTATATAAAGAACTACTTTATTCTCTGATCCCCTGGATCCTTGATATATATTCAGTAAATACTTGTTCATGCTATTTGTGAAAAGATAATTTTACAAAAGGCTCATTATAACAGTACTGAAAAATAATAAAATGTTACAAAAAATCAAAATGTAAACCAACAGGGGATCAGTTAAATTATACATATATTGAAATACTATAGAATCATTAAAACTAGTCAGGTGGGTCTATATATGTGTATAAACACTTGTTAAGAACCAATTGGTATAATAAATTTTCATCTCTTGTCCAATTCTGAAGTCATGAAGGGAACTACTGGTACATTTAAATTTTTAAAATTACATATGACAATAAACACACACACATACAATCAAATATATTCATATATACAAAAAAATTCTCTCTCCAAAAGAAAAAGAAATAAAACCATAGGAATAAAAGATAGCAAATGGTGATAAATATATATGCAGAAAATACAACAGATAAAGGACTTTGTGCTTAATAAAGTGTTATTTAAATAAAATATGTAGATCCTATCAAGATGACAACACATTTTAGATGTCCCTGAATTTTTCTTCCAACTAGATAGCTGCCTTTTCTACCCTTTCTGCTGTGAGACTATCACCTGGTTAGGAACAAAAGCAGGAACCTGGAAGGTTCACTAAACAGGATACTACCACCTTAGGGGACAAAGAAATCAAAAGACATGTTCTCTTTAATCCTGGTGGGACCTGAAGGTCTTGAAGCAAAGAGGGGGCTTATCTAGCTTTGATACCATGGACAAAGCTTTCAACAGGGCCTCTATTATTCCATGTGGGATTTTGTTGTATATTAGATAAAAGCCAGTTGTACTCCTTTCGTGGCTCTGTGGCTTAGTCAGAAGAGTACAAGCTGGTTCTCAGCCCCTATTCCTCCCCTCAGAGGTCATTCGTATGCAATGTGACACCAATATAACCATAGATGGTGTTCTTGGACAGGATTCATTGAAAGAGCTCAGGAGACAACAGAAAACTATCAATCGCATTGAGGAGGCCTTCCTTGGCTTGTTCTCCCACCATGCTCACATACTATTCTGGAACAACCTGTTCCTGATGACTTGTGAATACCTGGAGAGGGATCCCTCGTAGTCTGAGTTCGCCCTGATTCACCACCAGTCCATAAGTTTTACATTGCTGTGCTGGCCACCAATCGCTAGTGACCTGGCTTGGCCGGTGAGACCACACGAAACAATGAGCAAGTGAAGAGGAGTAACACTTTAAGACATTAGAGAACCAGAGAAAGGAGGGCAAGATGAACACTTAGCACAAGTAAATAAAACTGATTAGGGACTCAGGTGAGATCATAAAGCAATAAAAGATCTCAACATTTCCAAATAAAGAATAAGATTTGTTTATAATGTGTTTTAAAAATAATTTTACAGCCCAGCCATTGTGACTACATGATTGAGTATCGGCCCATGAACCAGGAGGTCAGGGTTCAATTCCAAGTCAGGGCACATGCCTGGGTTGTGGGCTTGATCCCCTGTAGGGGTTGTGTAGGAGGCAGCTGATCAATGTATCTCTCTCATCCATACGTGTATCTCTCTTTCCCTCTTCCTTTCTCTCTGAAATCAATAAAATATATTTTAAAATAATTTCACAATGTAAAATTCAACCAACAAACTAAAAAAAAAAGAATGATCAATATTGAGAATTAGTGGATTAGAATATCGAGTGCAGTGTCAAAACATGTGATGAAGAAAAAAATAAAACTATTTAAGGGAAAGATGAGAATCCTGAGATAATATCTTCAGAAGATATAACATTTCATATAGACATTCGAGAATGAGCAGAATAAAATGTAACAAATAAGCAAATAAAATATTTTTTATTTTTATTTTTTAAAAAACTGGATTCTTTATATAGAAAGGCATCATTGAGACTCAAGCATGATTTAAAAAAAAAAAAAAAAAAAGACCTAGACACATGCTTTTGAAATTCCTGAAAATATTGAGGCTTCTAAACAGTGTCTAACACAAAAGTTATGCATCCCTGATTCACTACTCTGCACTATTTTATTCCAACTGAGCCTCTACTATCCCTATAAGAGGTAACAGTGTAAATAATAGCACATATTCTCCACTGGCTTTTGAAGCATTCATCCATATATTCTATCACTTATCTGGTTTTATTTTCTTTTTTTAAATATATTTTTATTGATTCAGAGAGGAAAGGAGAGGGAGAGATAGAAACATCAGTGATGAGAGAGAATCATTGATCAGCTGCCTCCTGCATGCCCCCTACTGGGGATCAAGCCGGCAACCCGGGCATGTGCCCCAACCTGGAATTGAGCCCTGACCTCCTGGTTCATAGGTTGCTGCTCAACCACTGAGCAACTCTGGCAGGGTGAAATCTATGTTCTTAACCCACACACTTTTATGAATGAAAGATCATAAACCAATGTTGTATCCTCCCTTTTAACTATCTGTTTTCCCTAATGTCTCCCTATTTATAATATGTAAACGTATTACTTTTTTTCCTTAAGAAAATAACTTCTCTTTCTGATTCCTATTTTCTTATACAAATATTATTCAATTATATAGACATTAGATATATTAAAAATAATAAAGCCTGAAACTAAAAGTTTTAAATTATTCCAAAATAATGAAGAATTCAGAAGGGTGGGAAGGGAAAGCAACACCAGTGCTATGCATTCCCATCATTCCCTTTGAGCACAAGTCAAGACTTCCTTAAAGTGAGGGTGAGACCTTGTGACAAAATCAGATGATGAAATGTGAGTGGTAGTGAGGCCGTAAACATACTGCTTGAAGTTTCAGCTTTCTCTTCCTCTGCCACAGTCACTGAGGGCCCATTTGCTGAGATGGCTGTGTCAGAAGATGGAAACCCTTTAAATCACTGGATCCCCACTCAGAGGGAGCTTCCCTTCAGAGATGCTAAAGCTTCTAGACTTTGCAAAAGTGAAAACTTTAATGTGCTAAGCAACAAAGCTTTGGGGATTCCGCTCCACATAGCATAGCTTCATTTATTCTGAATAATGCAGGAGGCAAAAAAGCAGAAGTGGGGAATTTAATGTGTTCTAAAGTTTTTGTCTTGGATTGTCATTTGCTGTGAATAACATAATAAAGGAAAAAGATATATTAAATTCTGATGGTTTGAAATGGAAAAATAAGCAACTCCATATTGAAAAGCACTGTAGAACATAATTAGCAAGGAAAAAAAGGAAAATAATAAACATATAATAAAATCAGAAAGATAATAAAAATGAAAACAGCAAAGTAAAATAAATAGCCAACATAAAATAAAATGCAAGTAATAAAAACAATTATAGCATTTATAAAACCAAATGTGAACATGCTGAATTTCTAGATTAGAGACAGATAATTGTTAGAATGGGTAACAACAAAATCTACACATATGTTGCTTAGCAAAAAAAAAAAAAAAAATAAAGTCACAAAAACAAGTTTGGAATAAGAGATGAACAAAAGATTCCTAGACAACTATAGACAACAGAAAAAAGTCCTGGCAATGTTTCCAGTACAGTGGAATCTAAGAACAAACGCATTCACAAGGGAAAAAGACACAACATATATTTTCTCTTAGTTTAAATTTTCTAAAAAATACAATTGACCTAAACCTTCATTTATTGAATAAAAAACTTTTTTAAAAATCATCTACTTGACCATGAAAACAACTTAATTTTATTTTAAGCAGGCTATGGTCTCTGCTCCTAATATATAAAATTAAAATGAATTTTTAAAATATGACCCCAAAATTCAACTTGTATAAAATGCTCTCCGAAATAATATACCAAAAACCTAAGAGGTAAATTCTATGATTGTTGCCAGTGCACAGATCAGGATATTGAGACACACAGAGATTGAAAGACCCATCCAGCATCACCAAATTAGCAAATTGCAAAACCAGCATTCAAACCTAGATGTTCTGGCTCCAGGTCCATGCTCATAAATATTGTGTTACATTAAATATTAAACTTGACAAATTCGTGGAGAACTACACAAAAGAAAAAAGGACCTGGTAAGAGGTAAATAATGATTATCAAAACTGAAATTCATAAATGAGACAGGAAAACAAAAACGCTTAGTACAACAAATCTGGTTCTTTTTGCAGGAGTGATTAAATTGATAAACCATCAGGCTTTGCTCAGTGGATAGAGCATGGGCCTGCGCACTGAAGGGTCACATGTTTGATTCCGGTCAAGGGCATATGCCTGGGTTGCTGGCTCAATCCCCAGTAGGGGGCATGCAGGAGACAGCCAATCAATGATTCTCTCTCATCATTGATGTTTCTAGCTCTCTCTTTCTCCCTTCCTCTCTGAAATCAATAAAAATATTTTAATAAATAAATAAATGGATAAACAACTAGAAGCCCAAATACCCACAAAAATTTTAGAAGGGCATATCTTTTGATCAATTCATTCTATTCCTAGGCACTAACTGCATAGCCGAACAATAGTGGCAAGTGTATGCATCTCCAGGATCCTTCATAATTAAAAATATTGGCAGCAATCTGAAAGTGAACAATTTGGGATCTGGTTAAAGCAGTAATGTCATAGCCATACCATGCAACACTTAACATAGAACATTATATGATAACATAGATATAAGTTATTGCCATGGAAAAGCATCCACAATTTTTAAATAAATTAATAGGTTTTACATGTTATGTAAAATATGATCATTTGATAATTTAATAATTCCTATGTCCATAGAGGGAATACCTAAAAGGATTTAGATGATAGAATTGTTAGTGAAGTTTTTTTTGTTTGTTTTTGTTATTTTTCTTTTTCATTCCATTTAGGACTTGAATTGTTTTTCATTGTTAATATTACTTTTATAATGAGAAAAAGAACACTTTTCACTTTGAAAAACAACAAAATAATTGATTCTGGGCATCTTTAACAAATTAACACATGGATAGGGCACAGAATATATAAGTTATATATTCATCACTTTTTTATATAATCAAGTGTTAGAAAACAATCAAAGAAAGGGCTAAAAAAAAATTGATGAGCCACTATGCAAAACTTTTTGCTTCATAGCAAGTTTAGCTCATTATCTGCTTGTAACATATACAAAAGAAAGGCACATACTTGGTTCTTTGCAGAATAACAATTAGTAGCTTCCTAATAATTGAGCTTGGCCTACCAAGCAGAGCTTAGAAAGTAATTTAACTTTTGATTCACTCAGAACTTTTTTTTTACTTCTTTCATATTTCTTACCTTATTTCCATGAGATAATTTTTAACATTTTTAACACTTTATATTAATATGTAGGCATGTTTTGCAAAAATAGAATTCATATTAACTCATATTTTAAACCAATTTATGATTTTAGGAAGATACACTTAAATACAAAGAGGTTGTCAAGATAATCTGATGGGTTTAAGTACATAGAAACAGTTCACTGATAGACAAGGCTAATTAGAATTTACTTATCTTCATATATGGAAACTTCATTTCTGAAGTCATTGTGAATAAGAGGCACAGTTTTTGCTTTCCTGATCCAAAGATAATCCTGATTCAGAATGGTCTCTGCATACTATTTGAAAAAGTATTTTTAAAACATTTTATATCTCCCAATTAATCTTTAAACTACTTTGACCTATTCTTAGTAAATGTGACAACAAAAACCCTTTGGATGAATAATAGAAGGAAGCAGTAAAAATTTTAAGTTAAAAAATCTGACTATCATTTGGATGTTAATCTAGTCAATCTAAATATATTGAGGGGAAAAAAACACCAAATCTTATTCTGAGTATTGAGATTACAAAAGAGAATAAAATACACTACCTTTCCTTTAAATATCCTGGTAGAAAGAATAATGTGGAGAACAATGTGATATTTATTATTATTATAAAAAAGCAAAAATTTTATAGAAGTATATTTTTAACATAAAATTCCAATAAGACAGTTATTTATTAAGTGAATGTATTTAAGACTGAGATATACATCTCTGACAAATAAAGTATATAATCCACCTGGAATCAAAAGAAAACCAGTTAACTCATGAAAATTTGGCTTCAGAGTCAATAGTTACCTTCAATCAGACATGAGGTCATATCATTTTTAGGGGTGATTTAGTTCCTTTAGGCACATGCCACATCAGTGGAGAATTTATATGTCACAAATAATTCATTATATTTTATAAACCAAGAAAATAATACCTGTATTAAAACATTTTACATAATTCACAAATAGATGTCTTAAAACAAAGAATAAAAATTCCACCTTCTTGGTTTATGAATTCCTTCTTTCAACTCTATATCATGTTAGGATTGTTGGAGAAGTATATGGGAAATAAGTCTAATGGAGTGTTCACTGTGGTAGGCAAAATGCCCCACCCCCATCCTAAAGATGTCTAAAACCTGTGAATGCATTGGCTTTTATGGCAAAGATGACTTTAGCTGACCTTAAAACAGAGATATTTTCCTTGATTATTTGAATAGGCCAGTTAGAGCTTCTGAAAAATTGAAAAATGAGGTAGAAAGTGTATATGAGAAAGAGATGTGATGAAGAGAAGGAAGGTGGTGGGGGGGAAGGTAGGGGAGGGGAGCAGAGAGGAGGGGAGGGAAAAACGCTATGAGGGAGGAGGTAGGAAGTGCTTACAATGAATTCTAAAAGCTTTTGCTTTAGAATGCCTTCACTTTCCACCTCGATTTATTAGGAATTCATCTTTAGTTTAAGCATAGCACCTAAAGTATAGCCACTATAATTATGTATTTAGGAAGCTGTTTCTTCTTTTAATCTATTTGGATGAATAATGGCCACAGTAACAGGAAGGTAAAAGAGATCTTGCCCAGCCAGTGTGGTTCAGTGGTTGAGGGTCAAACCCATAAACCAAGAGGTCACAGGTTCAATTCCTGGTCAGGGCACATGCCCCGGTTGTAGGCTCAATCCCCAGTAGGGGGCATGCAGAAGGCAGCCAACCCATGATGTTTCATCAATGTTTCTATCTCTCTATCCCTCTCCCTTCCTCTCTCTCTAAAATTAAATCTAAAAAAGCAAAAATAAAAAACAAATGTTTAGAAAGAGATCCTGAATGTAGCAGGAGATTAAAATAAAATTTAAGTTTAACATTATTAACAAAATACCACTTTTCCCTTCTTTACTTGAATTAGGCCACTGGCTGGATTTAATTCTTTGTTTTTAATTAGATTTGTATCCTAGTGTTATTTATAGAAACAAACTTTAAGCTGTATAAGGCAAAATATTTATTTAAAAAGTTGTTTCAAATAGATCACTTTCTATTTCTCATAACTTTCCTAAACTTGGATTGCATTTTGCACTTAAAATTTTACTTTTCTTCATGTTCTATGTCCATTTTGGGAGCTATGCTGACGCTTTCTCTGACTTTATTCTATTTATAGTACATACTTATTTGTCTTAGTTAACAATACACCTCACAAATATCAGAAATATGAGAGGTAGTTGAAAAATATCAGGGTGCTAAATTGGTTGGTGTACATTTTACAAAACTATAGTTTTCCCATAGATCAAATTTTTCTTAACTTTAAGCCCACTGATATTTAGATATGTCTAACGCATTGCAATAGCTTTGTGAATTTATTTGCAAAGCATTACTCAGTTCCTTTTTTTAAAAAGTGATCTCAATCATGGAAGCACTTTTTGTACTTATATAAAAAAATACAGTTTATTAGGAAAGAAAGCTTTGCAACACTATCACCTTAAAATAACAAATAAATACAAAATAGTTTATGGAATATACGGTATTCAAGTATATTACTTAATATTTGGCATATATATATAGTTTTAAAATAAAAGAAAATTAAATATGAAACATTAGTGAATCATGATTTTGAAATTATGACCATGTAGAAGTTTCTAAGCAAATATTTACTATTACTATAAATTTACCTGATTGATATAATGAACAAAAATAACTGAATTCACAGTTATTTACCTATGAAATTATTTAGAATCTGATTATAATAATTAAGTGGCATTTAACTAAAACACTTCTTCCAAGTGAGTTTTTGCTGTTTCACATTATCTGGTTCATTTGAATGATCCCATACTGTTTTCATCCATGATATCATGCATAGTGGGGGTAGTCTTAGCTTCTGAATTTTAATAAGTCCTGTACAGCTGTTCACTGAACACCAAGTAGCTGATAAACAAACATTAGCTAAAGTGGCTTATGAATCAAATATTAAGCTGCATTTTTAAATGACTATCTTCTAAATATGTATAAACCGCAAATATTAAAGTTAGTCACTTAAATTGAAAAGTAGTTCAGCTTAAATATATTTTAAATTAAAAGTACCTTTGAAGACTTTGATAATTAATCTTTCGTTCTATGACTTACTTCCATTAAATATTTTTCCATATAACCCAAAACTTTCTAAATACTCAGTGCCTTGTTATTCCAATTAGATGAATGTTTCCCAATCTTCCTCTCTCCACAATATCTCTCTCTCTCAAATTAGAAAAACATATAAAAGATACAATTTTGCTATTGATTTCTCTATCACTGTGTATGCACAAATAGGTAAATACACAAGTACACATAAAGGTACAGGTACACCCAGGTTTTCAACACTATCCACAAGTACAGTTTTCAATGAAACCTTTCAAAAGTCCCAATGGAATAAAGCAAATAAGCAAATTACCATTAATTTTTATGAAAAAAATTGAGCATTCCCAGACCAAAAAAAAAAAAAACATTAAAAAATTAACCTATAAATCATACCAAATGATAAATAAAACCTAAAATAACACTAACATAGAGAAAAGGTAAGGATGATATGATAAATACACAGCCTACATAAAGTTGAAATAATGTATTTACACTGTAGTTTTGCTGGTTCAAAAGACTGACTGATTTAAACTCAAATAATTTATAATTTTAAGCAGAAGAGAGAGATTATCTGATTTTTTTGTTAGGATGTCGTATGTATTTTGTGGAGAGAGTTGTGGGGGTAAAGGCAAATATGGAATGATGAAAATCTATTAGGATGACTACATGGTGAGGTATGAGGCAAATAAAAGTACAATCAAGAATAGCTTCTAAGATTTTGGCCTGACACTGGAAGAACAGAGTGGATATTTATTAAAATCTCTAATTATATGAGGAGGCACATTGGTTGTGCTGGCGGTTGATGGGTTGGGGGAAAAGGAATTCAGAAATTCAATTACACATGACATTTTCTGTACTAATTAAAATAGAGGTGTGGAAGACCGTTCAATATGACTCTAAAATCCAGAAAAAGGGTCTAAGTTGGTTATGTATAGTTCACACTCCTTGTTGCCATGAATATAAGGTATTTGAAGCCCTGAGAATGAAAAAGAGAGGGGAAAAGATATGAATCATAAGCCTTGACTCATTCTGACCTGTTAAAAGTAAAGAAGAGAGAAAATACATCAAGAAGACTACAGGGGTTACCCTTCCATCGAAAGAAAACATATACTGTTGTACCACTGTCTCTCAAACCTTAACCTGAGTATTATTATCTGCATCTGCGTACTTCCTCTTCCCTCCCTCTCCCACTTTTATTCCGAGGGTCAATTTATTTTCCCAACTCACACTGAAGTAGAAACACATTTCTAAACGTGTGAAGATAAGAAACAAAGATTCTTCTTTTAGATGCATAATTGTAAGGTTTGATTTTCACTTCTGTAAAAGTAGGTAAGGCAGAGTCTGGGATATATGAGAGGAGAAGCTTCTCTCACAGAGTACTCAAAAAGAAAGCCAACGGGCTACTCGGAGCAGAAGGAATTCAAAAAGCTGGTCCTCCCCTACTTCATAAACTGCCCTTCAGTAGTCCTGAGCATGTCTAAGTCCTGCAGAATATCTGATAGTCGATATAGATACTCTGTGTGAGGGTAAGAGTGCAGGGAGTCATGAAAAAAAGCATTTTATACACAGGAGCACTTATCGATGTGGATCAGAGCAGAAGTAGAGCTCTGTGAGGGGAATCAATTGTAAATCTATTTTAAGAAGCAATCAGAAGACAGATTACGTTAAGGCACAAAAGACTTCTTAAGTATTTTAGGTCAAAAAGTTTCCTGTTCTGGTTAGTGAGCAAAAACCACCCCAAATCTTAGTGGTTTCATGCAGAATGTATTCATATCTCTCATGATTTTGTGGGCTGACTGATCTTAGCCAGGTAGTTGTCTTTGGGGTCTAGCATGCTGTGTTAGCCAGAGTCCACTGTACCTGCAGTTATTTGAAGGCTCACCTGGGCTAGGTATTTGTTTATTTATTTATTTAACACAGCTAGGAGGTGTTACTAAGGAAAGTAACTGTTCACTCACCCAGCTGATAGTTTGTGTTGGCTTTTGGTCTTCAAGTTGAACGGGGTCTATCAACCAGAGTGCCTACACCTGGCCATTCCGTATGGTTTGGGTTTCTTACAGCATGGACACTGGGTTCCAAAAAGAGGACATTTCACAGGCAAAATCCTAAGCAAGGGTCCCAAAAAGCTCAGGCAGAAGCTTAAGCTTCCTATGAAATTGACTCTGCCATCACAAATCATCACTTCCACAACATTCTATTGGTCCCAAGCAAATCACAGAATAAACCCAGATTCAAGTGTAAGGAACTATACATGAACACTAAAATCATTTTAAATGTATTCTATTGATTCATAAACATTGTGTCTTATTTTGAAAGAATATAAAACTCATGTTTACTATAGAGAATTAAGAAAGTGTTGACGCCGAAACCGGTTTGGCTCAGTGGATAGAGCGTCGGTCTGTGGACTGGAAGGTCCCAGGTTCGATTCCGGTCAAGGGCATATACATTGGTTGCGGGCACATCCCCCAGTGGGGGGTGTGCAGGAGGCAGCTGGTCGATGTCTCTCTCTCATCGATGTTTCTAGCTCTCTATCCCTCTCCCTTTCTCTCTGTGAAAAGTCAATAAAATATATTTAAAAAAAAAAAAAAAAAAAGAAAGTGTTGACAAGAAGAAAGAATTCATAATTTTATCATATAAGAATAATTTATACGTAATAGGTGGCTAAAACTATTCAATTACTGAATTGGCAAATTAATGAACACTGGCATTTTTGTATGTAACTTTGAAATCAAGATGATAATATTTATATTTTTTATCTTCTCTGCTAAAATTGTGCCATATAGTTTTATCTCATTAAATATTCCACTACACAATCCACTTTAATATTATAGTACATTCACCCCCTGCTTTTCCAAATTTGCATTACATCACTTTTATGAAAGACCTACATTAATTAGTACCTATTTTCACTAACGGAAAGAAATTTAAAGATTTTTCCATTTTACGAAAAAGGTGAGAAGTGAAAATAGCATTTAGCAAATTGCTTCTTTGCTTCATGCCATTTCAGCTTACAAAAGATTTCATAGAAATGCCCTACTTTCAAATAATGGGGAAAACCTATATAAATGGTATATAATTATTAATTTCTTATTGCTACTCAAAATTTCATTAACCTCCAAAATGTTGCTATTATATTTTTTAAAAAGAAACTAACATCCTAGTAGTTAAAACTCTACTGTTATGATTAATTTCTATTAAAATAAAAAGTGACACAATTATAAGATTTTTTAAAATGTGCTATGAAATTTTTTTCTAAAATGCTAAAAAATAATTTACACTACCATCAGCACTATTTGTACTTTTCATTTCCCACACCCAACCATCAAAATCACTTTCAATATGGAAAACAGATTTTTTTTGGTCTGAGACTAAATTTCTTTTTGTCCATTTCTCATTCAATTACTAGTAATTTTGAACATATTTCTATCTGCTTAGAGGACATTTGTGTTCTTTTGTTTTCTTGTCAGGGTCTTTATTATTTTTCCATTAACATGTACATTTATAAGAACGTATTTGCTACCACATTATATATTTTTAAATGTCATGAAGAAATAGATAAGTAAAACAAAAATCCTAAGTATTATATCCTGTGTTGCATTTCTGACTAACTTCATGACCCAGTGAGACAGAAGAAAGTTAGGTAGATAGGGGCGGGACCATGGGAGGAGGAATTGAAACCAGGAACACAGCTAGGAGGAGTTACTAAGGAAAGAAGGGTGCACTTGAGAAGCATGAACTTGCAAACGTATGGATATGCCTAAGACAGACAGCATGCAGACAACCAATCACAAGGCAGGGAGGCAAACATACACACACACAAAAGCACATGCTCCTTTTCCCCTTTCTCCCCTGGCCAGTGCACAATGGGTACCTGACCTTCCTGCTGCAGGGGAGAACATCCCCCTTCGCCCAGGTGGCCCATGGCCATATGGGCCTCCACACATGGACTATTAGACTTTAATTAACTTGGATTATTAAACTACTCCTGACTGTAACCTGGAAAAGAAGGTCTGGACACTGGCCTGCTCCTGGAACCTTTTCCAGGACTGGCTTCTCCCAATAAACTTTGGTTCCATTAATTGTTTTTTGTCCGTGACTTCATTCTTCAATTTTCACGAGATAAGAACTCAGACTCAAAATACCACATTTTTTTTTGGTTTCACCAGCACATAAGAATACTCAGAACATTCAGAAATAAACCTAGAGAATAATTATTGTCACTTTACTTGTGGACTGATTCTTTTTTTCCCCTGCCCTTTATCATTTATTTATTTTATGGTCTAATTATTATCACCAAAACTTTGTTCCCCAAAATAATTCTATAAAGATTAGAGAAGTAATTCATGCCCTGGATTCCATAGAGTGTCTGCTAAACTGTAGGAAATCAAGGGATTAGATGGCAGCTCAGAAGTCTGCACTGATTTAATGGGGGGTAAAAAACAGATTGTTCCTAAATACTATTAATAATAAATAAATAACCTCTATTTACACCACTGCCACACAGAAAATAAAATAAAGCTTTCAGTTTTCAAGCAATTTGTATTGTCTGATACCATGTCAAGTACTGATCCATCACAAAGTGGCTATATAAAATATAGTTTCCTTAGAATCATTTAATGTCCTACTTAAAATGAATATTATCACTCATGAAAGACATCAGAATTAACACTGTCAGAAACCAATATAATAATCAAACTAATACCATATTATCTAATTAAATACATTTTCACATCCTATCAATTCAACTCCTCAATCACAGCATAGGAATAGAATCAGCTATTATCTCCTAGGAAAGTACTGCTGTCATGCTTGTGACTATGATTCTATAACGACACCAAGAAAGATGCATCTTCTATTTACCGTATGGTTTTATAAAATACTCTCCAATTTTTCTAATATCCTACATGTTAAAGCCATTTTTATATGACAAATAATTTCTCCTTCAGAACCTGACAATTTAGGCATGTAAGCACTTATATATTACTTTAAGGGAAAAATCTAATTATATCAAGTATATTGTCACATTTTATACCTTAGGGAGTGGAGTAGGAGTGGCTAAGAGATCAAAATAGGCAACATATTAATGAAGAAACTGGAAGCCACATTAGTCAGACCAAGAAGAGGCACTGCACTTACTCATTTCATGCCACTTCAGTTTCTTACACTTGCCTTGCTTCCAAAATCTGGCTGCCAAACCCACAGCAACAATTCCTTGCTCTCCCAAGATGGTCTGTTCAAAGAAACAATAGTTTATAGAGCCTCTTAGAACACTCCCCGCAAGACTAGGTGATCAGCTATGCTTGTTACAGAAATGGGAAAACACTTCCCTTTATTTATTCTCTCTCTTTCCCATCTCATATTCTTTGTTTCTGGGGGTGTGTTTGCAAATAAGTGCTTGCCTCAGGCTGTCACCAAACTGAGGGACTGCAGGGTAGAATAGGGTCACCCAGGAGAGGAGCCCCAGGCTCAAAATGGTTTGAAGGAACCCAGAAACACAAAAAGGGTTTAGGAGGCACTCAAAGCCAAAGGTAGATTTAAGAAAAGACTATCACACACAGAACTGTGGACCCTGTTGTAAAAGAAGATTTCAGTCTTAGAAATGACCCCCCACACACACACAAAATTTTTTAAACCTTTAGAATAAAAAATGACTATGTGAAAAAAAAAGTATGTCACAATCCGTAGTACTGCTCCATCTTGGTTTTATTCCTACTTATTTATCATTAGAATGGCTTTTAGAACTATAACAGATTTCTGGCCAAAATTATAATTTGTTGTATCGCAAACTGGCCCCCAAACACAGAGAACAGCAAGAGACCGAAGAAAGAGACGTCAGTAGATTGGTGGTAGGTTTAGTACTTACACAGGAGACTTTCCTGGGGCAGCTACAAGAGAAGTACCTCTCTGCACCGCCCGTCAGCAAGTTAAAAGTTTATATAGCGGCCTAACTGGGTTCAGTCACGTACTTGGTTCAGATGGTCTCAACACCAGAATCTCTCAAGGCTGCATCCTTGAAAATGGCTCCTTCTGTGGGAATGGTGCTCGAAACTTACATTCTGAGGGCAGGGAAGGGTGAGAAATCTCCAACTGCCCAGGTCAATTAAGGTCATGGGTCAACCCAAGGTCACAATCTCTGATTACCTCCTCCAACCTAGTTAAATGCTTGCCATAGAAGTGTGGTCTGGGAGCGGCAATATTAGCTTCACCTGAAAATACAGCATCTCAGGCCCCTCTTCAAGGCTGTTGAATCTGCTCTGCATTTTGTTAAGATTCACAGGTGTTTCATATGCACACTGAACTTTGAAACACATTGCCTTAGAGACAGAGAAGGTCAACTGTGAGCACTGCACAAAGACAAATCAATTTCTTAAATGGTGCCATGATAAATAAGACCTGGCTATTGTCTCCAAGGAGCAAAATGCTGGTTGATTAAGGAGGGTGGGGGAGGGGGGAGAGAAGCTAACAAATACTAAATACTTACACTAGGTTTGGAACTTAAATGTTATCACCTTTAATAATATCACAAAAATCCGATGGAGCAATATGACAACCCTTACTTTACTGATAAGTAAACTGAGGTTTCAATGACTTACCAGAGATTACACATTTAATAAATCTTGGCCAAGTATTTCTGGGCCCCAATATCATCACACTCTTCTAAAGTGCAGTGAACATGAAAAAAGTTATAAATAATTCATGAGAAAATAGAATAATAAGTAAGTGCATGTGGCACAGATTTTAAATTATAAAAGTGATCATAAGATAGTATCATCATTGTGAATTGGTCTGCTAAAAAAAGATTCATGAGGGTTGGATTAGAAAGTGGTGAAAGGTTTGAATAATGAAAAAACAAGAATAAAAATGTATATTATTTATAAACATCAGCTACATATCTAGCACTGTGCTTAGCATTTGATACTCATTATGTGCTTCTTCTGCCAGCCTCATTAAGTGAAAAATATTTTCCAATTTAGAGATGAAAAACCATAGATTCAATGAGCTTAAGAAGTAAAATCAAGTTCACAGATCAAATAAGGAACAGTATTGTGAATTCAGAATATAAAGCTGTGATTTTTCCCAAACTACACTTGGGAGTGAAAACAAATGTTTGTTTTAAGGTGGCAGAGGTCTCAGTTTTCAGCTTTATTTAGGATTGTAATAGTTACAACAGATAGTCAGAACCAATACTTATTAATCTTACTGATGTTACTTTAAGGTATCTGTTAAATAGTCCATTTTCTGACAAACTTCAACCTCCTCCCTATTTATACTTCCATTGAATTGTCACAGATGCTTCTAAATATTTTCTTTCCTTCAAATAATCATCAGGCTCCTTCTGAGATAGGGAAAAAAAATAACACTTGAAGAAAAAAAATACAGCCTTTAAAAATTACATTTAACTTATCCTCCAAGTATAAAATTATAATATCACATGCTTAATAACACAGGAAAAATAAAAAATATACAAAGCCTCCTTAAGGGCAAATCAACATTGATATGAAGTTACATTATTTTCCATTACATCAAAGAATATCACACTGGTCTTCAAAAGAGAGTCATTTTCTTGCTGTTTAATAATACCAAGCAACTTGTAATCTAATAAAAAACAAATCAGCAGGGCTATTTGATGTCACATACAACTCCAAGAGAGACCATTTCAATGAGTCTACAGCCTACAACTCTCAGTAATAAGAATGTTTCATTGTATTATTCAGTGTCTTGCAGAGGCCCATTAAATGTTTACTGAAAGGAATTTAATTGGGAGTAAAGCCAAAAGTCTGTTAGTAAATGTGCATATGTAGATGCTGCATTAATTTCCACATAATTTATCTCTGTACTCTCTACACTGCTTTATTTTTACAGCAACAAAGATACAATTACTGATGTATGGCACCTGTGAGAAGCAATGCAAAGGATACTAAAAGGAGAAATTAAAGGGGTGGTGATGAATATATAGAATTGTTTCATTAGACATTAATATACATAGCCTTTATATTCATAGACATAGAATATAAAGCTCTTATGTTCAGAATATCATATATTATCTAGTCCAACTTCCCACTTAAACATTCATTTGCCTATGTTTATGTACTAAATAATTTATATACAGGTGTGAGCAAAAGTAGATTTACAATTATGAGTACACAAAACACAGTTAATAAAGCTATTATAATGATCATAACCTGCATGTATTTTTCAATATGAACAACTGTAAAACTAATTTCGCCCACCCCTGTATTTATTCATGCATGCATTCTTTTGAAATCCCTAATGCTTATGTTCTTTGATAAAAATAGCTAAAAATAGTACTTGTCTTATAGGGTTTTTATAAATATGCAATGACATAATCAATGCAAAGTGTGCAACATATTATCTGATAAATGGTGCACACAGGTATTACTATAACTAAACATATTTATGAGAGTCAGGTATGAGCAAGGATCTGTGATGAAATAAAATGAATAAAGGATGTAACCAACTCTGTAGTTATATCTTGTAAAGAAATTAAAACATATACCCATATAAAATTTAAAAAGAAATGTGATATTAGATTCCAGAAGAAAAAGTTCTGTGAGGGGGCAGAGATCTCCAGACAGAAGTCCTTCCTTCTACAGAACTTACAAGTGCTTTAAAATGTATTTTGGCAGTTTTGTTTTATTTTTACTGACTCACTAGGCAGCCTATTCTATTTTTAGAAATGTTTAATTATTAGAAATTATATTCTATTATTCCATATGGAAATTTCCTTCAGTATATTTCAACACATTTTCCATTTTATTTCTAATCTCTCTCAGGTGAATTTCAAGCAAATGCAAATCAAATGAGGAAAATGCAAAATAATTTTCTTCAGTTTGGTTTTGTTGCTTTGTTGTTTTGTTTTTTACACAGAAACTAGCGAATGGTAAGTGAATTATTCTATATAGAATGCTATTGTTTTATTTCTGCTGACTTCTAAATAAAATAGCCTAGCCAAAAGGATAAATAACAGACTGACCTGGCCACATGCTCCCAATATATTATTAAAGTGCACTGTATTTCCTTTGGGAAGAAATTACCCTGGTATTTCCTTTACATTTTTTATATCAATAGATGTCTGAATTTCACTGGAGCCACGGGAGACGGCTGAAGGAATAAAATTTGACAAAGCTGGGTTCAACTAATGAGAGGTAAGGGAGCTCAGAGAGGCTTGAGTTTTGCCATGAACTCTGGTTTTCATTACAGCATTTGGGGAAGCAGGATATATCAAGGAGAAGGATTAAATAGCATGGGAAAGGGTGAACGTCAATAGATTTTACGTTTGGAAAGGTACATTGGAAAATATTCTGTCAAAATCTGACACTTACCTTCAGTTTTTCAGTTTAGGCAATCCTATTTTCCCAAATAAGACTATTTTTTAAAGTATTTACTTACTTTGTGTTTTCCAATTTGAGTAAAATAATTGTGCTTCTTGTTGACAGTATTTGTTACTAGAAATGAGAGCTATAAATGTGATATTTGCCTTAGAATGCTCATTCTCATATCCTGCTCCTGTGATGTCACATTTGACCTGTCTACATTTTGTGCTGCTTATTACTGCAGGCAGTAAGAGACGTGCTCATGTCAAACTACCTCTATGGAGCAAATCTATTTCTAGGAGACATAATGTTTTAAACAGGAAACACAGGCAACCTGTCAACAAGTAATAAAGTACTTATACTGTATCTCCAGCACAAGAAGCTGAAAAGGAAGTCCTTAACTAGTTATAGTACTCTGCATGTATTAAAAAAGACTAATTATTAGAAAAACAGTCCTTATTTATAAAACCAAGTTTAGCAAAGATTTAAGTTAAAAGCAAATGAGTTGTCAAAATTTAAATGTGAGTATCTCTTTTTTGTCCATCTAATGCATATATTTAATACATGTATAACATATAGTTAATGTTATTTCCATTACAGATTATACTGGTGTTAATAGAAAATGATTTATAATTCCAGAAACTTTTATTTCCCATATTTCCTTAACCATGGGTTATGCCTCTGAAATTCCAATCCAAAAAAAGAGAGGAAGAAAAAGAAGTATCCAAGAAACTTGTTCACAATGACATCTGACTTAAACTAATAACATCTTAACTAAACACAGAATTTAACTTAATTTAAAAATCTTAAAAATTCATGATATTAAATGATATTTGAAATAGAAACATTTTATAAACAAAATTGTTAAATGTGAATGAGGTTTGCCTACTAAGATAACTATCTCTCTGTACTAGTAGTTACCTCAGTAGGCATAGCAAAGTCAGCTATTCTGCTAGGATGCTGCTTCTCTAGATGATAACTTAAATTAGAAATTACCTGTTCTAGTTTAACTTGAAGAAACTATAGAAAAACAAGTATTAAGATGTTTGCATGTATTTATACTTTAATAAAACTAGTAATATAAGTACTTGCTTAAGTATATGATAGACTCTATGATTTGCCAACTATATCTCTCTGATGGAGATGTACGTATTACTCTTAAAATAAAGAAATGAATTGTGCATATGGAAGCTTTGTCTAAACTCCAATTATAAAATGGCATTGAAAGGGAACAAAGTATCTTAAGTTGGGTTCTCCAGAAACAGACCTTGAGACAAATACTTGAAGTAATCCCAGAAAGTTATCAGTAGAGTAGTGGGAAAAGACCAAAAAGAGATAAGAAAACTAGTATAAGAACTTAATAAGCAAGGTATTACTTTCAACAACTAGGGAACATCTGGTAGACTATATATAACATAGTCTACCTTAGGTAGAAATTATTCCATTTTGAGGGGCCTGGAAGTTGGTGTATCTACTTGCCAGCTCTCATTTAGCATTGTTGGAGAGCTGCACCTGGGTGTGTTCTGTGAACTTTCACATGCTCCATGTGAGGGGCTGAGCACACTCCTGTGATTAGAGAAGGCAGTATGGTACCCACTTATGATGTGCCAAGGGGATATGGGTGAAGCATTGACAGTGGCTGCTTCCAAAGTAAGTAAAAGTCACAGTCTACATTTCTCAGCATTTACTACTATTCATACAAATGGAGATTCAGACACAAGAATAAAGACAAAAGCAGCATTTAATAGATGCAACTGTGATTCTATGATGGTGCATTAGAATAGTTACTATTAAGGTAAAACAAACAAGCACAAGTCTCAATTAAAGCACTAGCACTTTGGATTTATAACTTTGAAGGTAGCTGAGAGGTAGATTAAATGAGTAGAGGCAACCCGTTAGCCCGAAAGGCTCTCCTGAGCTCTGGTATGAAATTACATGTGTTTGCAGGAACACAAATTATATAATGCTATAAAACCCAGGTATTAGTGAAGGAGCAAATGGAGGAATTTTAGTAGCTGAGATTTTACAAATTGTAATGGAATAGTGATATAGAAATTATTTCAGGTAAAGGGATTTATCATAAAGCTACATGAAAGAAAAAAAAAAGGAACCCAAGAAAATATCTCAGCAGAAACATTAGATCAATATGCTTTGCCATCCGGGTTGCAGTAGTAGACCTGGGCATCAATATCAGTCTTGGTGACTTGTCTTTCCCTCAGCAGAGAACATGTAATAGCCCTACTCTAGGGACTCACAACACAATAACTCATTCTACCTCCTTTCTACATTTCTGCCTCTATGGCTACTATCTCCTTCTATTGTCTCCTAGTAGGATTCTCTCCTTCTCTCTCTGCTTTGTATTCCAATGCCTCAAGATATATGACCTAATTGTATCACTTGGTTCTTCTCTAGTTTGAGGCAAAACTATGGAGCTGCTCAGAAATGGTTGTCTTTGATAGGATGCAGGTTCTCAGGCCAATACGTTACATCATGACCGCTTGTGGAGAGGACCCTGTTTCTGCTCACTTGCTTCAAAGAGGGAATTGGGTGTGCCGGGTACTTAGTTATTCCTTAAATCCGCAAGGAAATGGAGAGCAAATGTTTAGGTTTCCACTCAGCTTGTATCAATGAGTAAATGATGGTTCCTGGAATGGGTTAACGGATTTATGTGTGAAATCATTAGCTGATGTTTGTTACGTTAGTTCATTATAAAGCTACATGAAAAAAAGGAACAGGAGCTGAACAGGTAAAACACAAAACAGGGCAGCCTTAATAGTGATATGGCAAATTAGATGCGAATATGACAGCTGGTCCAGAGACTGGCCCAAGCGGAGAAACTCTCAGTGCTTATACCGGAGAACAAATGCACATGTTTCCACATAGCTACTGGTCCTTATGGCCTTTCCAGGGTGTTCACAATTTTGCTTAGGCAAGCCCCAACAGCCAGGAGTATTAATTCCTTATTATTTATTCCATATTTAGGACATCACTTTCCTTTTTGAAAAATTAAACTAATAAGGCAATGCTACCTAAATGTACTCCTCATGCAAAATAAGGATACTTGTGTGTTTTTTTAAGTAGGCAGATTTTAAAGTAGTTCCAGACTTGGCTGTGATTTATATATGAAAAACAAAAGAGGTCTTATTGACATTATCATTATCTGTAGTTTAAATTAATGTAATTGAAAAAGGACCATGTGCCAACTCATCACAATGAATATATTTTAAACACCTTGAATTGGCATTGAACTTATGATTAGGTTGCACAATAAAGGTTAAAAAATAAGGCACAGCAAATTTTTTTTAAAAAATTAAGATATGGCTTTAGCTACAAGCAACCCTGATTTAAGGGAATCTTTAATTATTAATGTTTCTGGGAAATATATAAAGTCCCTTCCATTTTGCCCTCAATAACAACAGTTCCTGCAGCCAATATATTTTCTAATACTCTTATTACTTTATCTGTTAGCAGTTTTTTTAAAAAGAAAAACTGACAATGCCAGAGCTAACAATGGAGTTGGCTGGTGAATCATAATGCTGTACATCTTATTGACATGGAGCATAGATGTCTCAAGAATTGGCTTTGGATGAGTGCAGAAGAGTGAAGAGATTTCACAGAAGATAATTCTTGCATATCATGTCTGAAATCTGAAGGGAAGTACAAGTATTTCAAATAAAAACATATTGTGAGCATTCTCTCTCCTGTGCCAGGGGCTGTGGGTAACACAGGAAGAATAAAACACAGTTCCTGATTACTGAGAGCTTACAATCTATGAAAAGTTAAGTAACTTCCAAGAACAGCTCAAGATAAAAAAAAAAATTGACATACTGGCTCATGATTAATATAACCTAAGTAGAGAATGATTGCTTTAAGTGCTCTGTACATAATTATTACTAGAGAATCAAACTTCTCTATTGCTCATGGGAGCAAGGTTCTTGCAATATCTTCAGAAAATGCATTTTTCTAAGATTCACACAGGAGAATGAGATGTAGAAAGAGGCTTTATTTGCATGAAGTTACATTGCTCAGGATCCAAAGTCCTACCCCCCTTATGCCAGTCCTGAAAGAGGTGGGATTCCAACAGCAAGGCCAGGGTCCAGAGCTTCTGCTCCATGTGGCAGCCAGGTGTGGTGCAGCATCCAAGTTAATTCAGATCCATTTACCTAAGGGTGCAGGGGAGCACAGTCCCTGTAACAAGTGTCACAGGACCAGAGCCCTGGAGCCAACAGAATACGGTTCTTTGTCTAGAAGTTTATATATTCAGGTTTCAAGCACTTGCAATGACCGCGCCCATCCTGGCTTCTCATTTGTTCTCGGGTATGATTGACAGGCAAGAACCTTTCCATGTCACTCAGATCTTACTGGGCATGCCTTCAAATCACCTTTGCCCAGTCCATCCCCCATCGATGAGCTGGAAAACATACTTGGACAGGCTTAAATGCAGTTTTTTTGGCAAAACTGTATAAATGCCATGCCTATATTCCTCCTTTCCTGTTAGATAATAACCAGGGCATTACAAAGGCATCATGATGATTTCATATTAGTGATGTTAAATTGAAAATCACACTGGATATACTTAAGTTCAGATTAAATTGAGATATAAACTATGTTTTAAAATTTGGGTTTTAAAAAGAAATTTGATTAAAGAGAATACAAATGAAAATATTTAAATCTCTGTCTAATTATGATGAAGGAAATCAATTAAAATAAGAACTAAGGTCCCAAACAAACGCTGACAGAGTTGCCTTGACCATCGTAGCTGTGATAGACAAACAACAAAGTGATTCAAAGAGATAATGTAAAGATAACTTAGGACTGAAGCCTTGACAAAAAATGGGGATACTGTTGTGCACAGCTTATTTGGATGATAATTCCATGATATTCACTTGTCAGAACAAACTGCTGGAAGAGAGGACACTAGAACCATCAAGTCATGATCCCAAAATGGACATTAATAAGTTATCTCTATCCATCTGCATCCATCATGAGGGAGAATGCCTGGATCATAAGTACTTTCCTTGAGAGATGTTATCATTTGCTTTTTTTCATTCTTTCTCAATTACAGTATACATATCAGGTCTTTTTCCCATTTCTTACGTGACTCCTACTGAGTGCTCAAATTAGTCTGTTGTGTATGAGGAAAGAGAGGAGAGTGGATAGGTGAGTGGTAGAAGTGTTGTCTCTTATTTTCCCCTAATTCATTTTATTGTTTTCTATCAGGGTCATTTGATAATGTGGGGGCAATTTCAGTTTTTACTGGTTTGCACTGACCAGGGGATATAGATGCTAAATGTCCTACAATATTTGTGAGAGCTTTGCAGAATGAAGAATTTCCCCACTCCATTTGCTAATAGAGATCCCACTGTATGCTTAGAAGGGGTTTGAAGGAGGAAACCATTGCCTCAAATTTAATAGATATTTTGGGAAGTAGATTTGCTCTACAATATATATGACCCTAAGCCAGTCTATACTTTGTGGTTTAAAAAATGTAAACTTTTAAAAAATTACTCTATTAGGGATTCCTATATCATTTCACTCAGCCAAATTATTTGTAAATATTTTTTTGCATCTAATCAAGATATAAATTTCCAAGGAAATGGCTATGTAAGCATTATTTAAAATCATTAAATCATGATCAAAATGCTCATTTATATAATTTCAAAGCATGCTTACTAAGGAGGGAGATTGATAGACATAAACAAAGAAAATATATCTAATGTGACATGAAAATCTCTCTGAACATTTCAGAAAGAGAACAAGTTTTTATGACATCAATGAAATGATTCTATACCTACTTTGTGCACAGAATGTGTTTGTATGTACGTGCATGCCTGTGTGTGTGTGTGTGTGTGTGTGTGTGTGTGTGTGTGTGTGTGTGTTGCATTATCCAGCTAAGACAGTTTTAGCTTGAGGTTAAGAATACAGTTCAGGAACCAGATTACTTGGGTTTCAAATCCAGCTCTGCTACTTAGGAGTGGAATGAGCACGTTATTTAGGCCCCCTGTAGTTTGTGTCCCCATTTTTAAGTTAAATATGAATAGTGCCCCTATTTTAATATTTTGTACTAGACCTAAAAATGTATTTTAACTTTTGATTGCTTTTAACATTTTTTAAAAAGTGACCATGGCCATGTTGTTTGAACTAGTTTATTTCATCCTTATTCTTAATGTAGCTCAAAACAAGAAAGAAAACACCATAGAGGAAAACTCACTAAACACACAGTATTAGTAATAAAGTAGTGCACATCAAAAGGGTTATTTTATAACATTTTGTAGCTTTCTCATATCCCACCTTAGAGAATCACTTTTTAATTTTCCTTTAGCCACCATGGAAATCACAAAACCCTTATGATGTCTGCCTCAAGATTTATTCCCAATGATGTTGCCCTGGCAATGGTAATATATTGTGATTTTTAGATATTAGGTAAATATCTCTTTGTTGACCAGGTAGCCAGAAAACACATAGTAATTATAAAGATGTAAAGTCTAATATATTCTAACTAGAGAGGATTATCTACTTCTATAACGGGGTATTCATAAATTGTCTACTAACCCTTTCAGAAATAGGACTGATTTTGAATTGTTGCCATTGATTTTGCAAGCTGTAAAAAAGGAATGATTATATTAGCCACACAGGTGATTTTATATTATGTTCACTTTATTTTTCTGAGCAATCACTTGGTTATTTTTCTTTCAAAATTCGAATGCTCTTTAAAATGAGGATCTGCAACAGTTTTGTCTTATTTGGACAATGATTTTAACTCACAGAAGATAAAAGTAATGGATGAAAAGTTATCATTAACTAAATAATGACTATCAAAATAGAAGTGTCAAATAGTTAAAAATAAATAAAAGGGCATTCTTTGGAATGTGGACTTTATATTTATTTTTTGTTTTTTTGGGTTTGTTTTTTGTTTTTTTAAATAAGAAAACCATAACAATGATCTACTCAGATTTGTAACTGGCCAGACTAATCCTACTTTTTCAACTAGGGAGTTACACTGCAGCAGAAAGATAAAGTGTGAAATAGCAAAAGGAGGTAGAGATGGGTTGGGGCATAATAAGATGTTTTCTTGACAATTTTACATTGATGTGACCAAATATAAACCTTCTCTTTCTTTTCTACCAAGAATATTCCTCTCCCAAATGCCATGAGCCACCATCATGCTTCTCAAACTAGAAACTGAAGTCATCATTGTGGGTTTCTTCCATTTCCTCCCTCCTCACAAACAGTCATCAGAAATTATGTCTCAAGAATATATCTTTACCTGTTCCCTTCTCATCAATTCCACACTCACCCACTTAGCTGCAGTAACCTTCATATGTCATCTAGACAAGTCCTTCACAAATTCTAATGAACATACAAATTACCTGAGGATCTTGTTAAAATATATATTCTGCTTTAGTAGGTTGGTGTAAGGCCTGACATGTGTTATTTTTTGCAAGCTCCCTAGGAGACTTGATTCTGCTATTCCTTAAAATAGCAAGGCCTAGTTTACCCATGAAGGCACCTAACTTGTCTTGCAGGTTTAATATCATCTACTTGCAATCTATTCTCCACCAAGTAGAGTGATCTTTGGAAAATATAAATCAGATCATGTTCCTTCTTAAAACAAAAATATTGTAATAGGATTTTAAATGATCTATTTACTCTAGACTCCTGATAGAATCTCCAAATCAAAGAAAAATGGGTGGCAAGTATACTAATAATCTCTACAGGTTATCTAGAAATGTCTCTGCCAGATACCAAAAGCACCTAGTTGATCTTTCCAATATCAATATTCATTACCTAACTCCTGTTTATGTAAGAGAAAGCCAGAGGTTAACAAGAATTCACCCTGGTTTTCTCCTCCCTTTTGCAAGGGGAAGAGTAGGAAATGCTGCATTTCCTGGTAATAGGAGAGGGATCCAAAAGAAGTACTCATAGAAATTGAAAGTGCCTCTAAAATGTGATATATATATATGATATATATATATCACATATATATATGATTCCGATGACCAAAATTTCTCATATATATATTGTAATTATATATATATATATATATATATATATGGTCTTAAATCAGTTCCTGGCTCACAATTCCCAAAACCCTTGGAATTTGAGGAAAATAGTGTTTCTTGTTATGTTAATGAGCTGACTTGGGACCCCACCCAAAGTTGGGAGCTGGTTGCCAATAGGAGCCAATAATATGGTGAAAGCAGTGATTTTCAGCCTTTCTTATCTCATGGCATACATAAACTAATTACTAAAACTATACAGCTCACCAAAAAAATATAACTTTTTGCCTATGTGACAAAAAAGGTATAATTTTGACTGATTTACAAAAAAAAAAAGTAATTACCTACCCTTTTTGCTCCAAAGTGACTTTTTAAAAAATCAGGTGCCTGTGCTTATATGTAAAGATTTCTGGTACCAAGAATTAACCAATCATATGTAACCTTATTATGTGACACAAACAATAAGATACTACTCTATTATATGGCCTACATAGTTATGGGTCAGGACAGGGCATTAATACCAAATGGCTATTGTTGTGTTGGCTGTTGGCATTTTTTTATTTGACAATGTAAGGGAAAAGAGGTCAGTGCCTCTCACAATAGTCAGATACTGCATGTTTTAAAATTTCTTGTGGCACACTAGTTGAAAATTACTAGGTTAAAAGATTGGAACTTTCAGTTTCAGCCCGGGGCTTGAAGTTGAATTAATCACCAGTAGCCAATGACTTAATCAATCATGACTATGTAATGAAAACCCAAAAGAACAGCTCATAGCACCTTTCTGTAGAGTTTCCACGATGGGGAAACAGAATCTTACATGCCACCTTGTCTGGTCCCACGCTCCAAGAGAATGGAAACTCCTTTTTGGGGGACCTTTCCCTATGTAGTTTTTCATCTGGCTATTGATTTTTATTCTTCAATATCATGTTTAGTACATTGGTAATCTGGTGAGTAAACAGGTTTTCTTGAATTCTATGAGCAATTCTACCAAATAATCAAATTTAAGGAGGGGTTTGGGGGACCTCAGATTGATAGCCACCTGGTCAGAGGCACAGGTAACAGCCTGGGTTTACAGCTGTTGGGTAAATTGGAGGACAGTCTTGTGGACTAAGCTCTGAAACTGTGAATTATGATTCTGTCAGTGGGGAGGTAATGAAAGAATTTGTTTAAATCCTTGTACTCATGAAGATATAATTATACAAAATTTCAAGCTCAGACAGCTTCATTGTAAAGATTATCAAACTCAGATTTAGATAACTTAGTACCTTATTTCTATGAACATTTTAAAGTATATTGATTTATTGATTACTATTTTTTGATTACTTACACTTCTCATAGATTTGTGAAGACACTTATATCTTTATTTCATGCACATATTTCTCTCATCATAATTTTCATATGCCTACCAGTTGAATTTTTTTCACAAAACATTGTCCTAGAAAGTGTCATACGGTAACTTTAGAATACTTTTTTGCCTAACACATTAAAACATCCAGGTAGATGTATTGAAAAGAATGATCATGTTTGTTTGTTTATTTGTTTTTCCTAAACTATTTGTGATTAGCCCTTGAAATGAAACTTATAAAGACTGGGAGGTCTATGTGTTAGTGTAGATAGCAAGATATTAATAAAGGATGGTAGCAAAGGGAATCAGACATTAAGAAGTCTGTTTCATTAGGAAGACACAGCTTCACACATTCCCCAGGGAACTGTTGCATCCTCTGCCCTTGGATCTAATCCAGGAAGGGGACAGGAAAGATAGTTACTGGTCATTATTCAGGGAGGAATACAAAGAGCAGGAGGAATAAAAAGAACAGGAGAAATTCCTCTGCTGGGTTCATGCTCAGTAGAAGCCAAGATGGCACAGGGGGAGGTGCTTCTACTACAAGGCATGTGCATCAGGAGTCAAGACGGTGACCATGAAGGCCTGTCTGTCTAACCTGGGAAAAGGATTGGATTGGATAAGAGACAGAGAACCTCAGAAGATCTAGGAAATGGATTGGTAAGGGGAAGGACCCATTGAAGGAAAGATTGGAAAGTTGACTGGTTAGTTTGAAAGGGTGCCTGGTCCTTCTCAAGCCCATGATCATATAATCCAAGCTTAACAACCTCATTCTTTCTCGGTTGATAGCCTACGCTAGCCCTGTTCATTCTTGTGTTCTCTATTCATAACAGCCATGTGGACCTAGCAGTCTCCTGTGGCCCAGCAGCCTTGCAGACTCCAAGTGTGGGCTCCAAGCACAACACAGCGTCTGCTGAGCACAGCTAGGCAGTCGGGACAAAGGCCAAAGTGGACTAAACTTTGACATGGCACAGAACTCCTGGACACTGGCCTTTGTTCTTGGCTTAACGAAGGAAAGGCTGGACTGATGGACAGAGATGAGACATAGAACCAGGGTGCAGCCTTCTATTTCTATCCCAATAAATATTACCACAACACCTCAATCTCCCATGCATGGGTCTCCGGAAATGCTTTCCTTGAGACTTTGTGAAAGGACCCCGTTTTGACTGGCAACATTTGTTTTGGTACCTAAGGCTTAAAAATATAGAAAAACAAAAAAAATCACAGGGTGAAACCAAGTGGAAAGTACTGGATCCAGGGCCTCTCTCCTTTTGTGTTCCCCTGAACTTCCAGTGTTTTGTTTTTTTTGTTTTGTTTTATATCACATAGATGATGAGCTCAGGATTTATCTCTTCTTGTTGTCTTTGATAACGAAGAAAATTGTATGCAGTACCCAGACAGTGTCAGCTTCCATTTTTCCAATATTGAAAAGTCATATGTATGATTAAATTTGGCCTAATCTTTACCATATCACCCTTACTATAGGATGTCCTGGCCATTTTATTTTATTTTATATTTATTTTATTATTTTATTTTGATGGGAAAAGCAGTTGTGAGAAGGAATGAGTCATCATGGTTTCCTATGCCTCTCACAAAGTTCTCCTTTTTTCTTTTCAGGTACATAAACTTTGCTTCTCCATCAAAATCATACAGGGTTTTAGCTATTTTGCTCTCAACAAATGGCCACCCTTGTGCCCTCCATAAATTGGAAGACACTTGCCTTCAATTCTTTAATTTTTCCAACTAGCCAAACGAAATGCAAAGATTCAATAATTTACACTACCATTTTTAAAGTGCCCATAAATGCATATTCTTTTTATAGAGAAAACTTTATGATACATTAGTGATGTTTGTATATTTCTTATCTTCTTTCTTTCAAGATAATAGATTACAACATACCAAGTGCGATTGCATTATTCCGTATACATAGAAACATGAACATTTGGCTGGCCTGCCTTCCTTTATCAGTAACTTACCCAAAAATAAATAACTGAAAAGCAATCTTCGGAAAACACATTTCAACCCTTTCCAACTTTATATCAGGTATTGTTGAGAGGATCTTGCTGTAGTTGTTTTTGGTGGGGGTGATAGAAATAAGTGAACTGCTAACCTTATGCACAGGAAATGCTTTACCTCAAAGCTCTAAACTGAATATGTTTAGCCAATGAAAGTTATCTCATAAATCTAAGTAGTCCAATGAGTACCGTGTCAAATTTTATACATGTACATCTGAGTTTCATTTGCTTGGTTCACTCCTGTGAACTAGAAGACAGCTCAAGGGCATGACCAAGATTAACTATAAATTTTCCTTCAAGGACATTTGAACTCGGGAAAAAGTCTTAACACTTTTCAGGTAAGTACACAATTCCAACAAGATTCAGTGTGAAAAGGTTTACTTGAAACATATTGGCTCTTATTGCTAAATAACACATCTACTTGTTACATATAGAAAATAAATGTAAAGAGAAAGCTAACCCTAATTTCAGATGACAACAGAATTAGAAGGTATTTGCCTTGTGTTTTGTTTTCCAAAGCTTTTTATTTTTTTTTTTTATATTTTCATTTGCTGATTTAGTGTAGAATAGTTCTTTCTAAATTAGGAACTGACAGCTTAATTCTGTGATCGATAGGCTTTCTTCGTAGGAGTTACTGCTGGAATATAAACACCTATCCTAATTCTTATTTGTATTTATCATACTCAATATAACACAAACATAGAATGGAGACATTTTAGTTTTGTGAATTCAGGTATGCAGATTGGAAAAAATCCTAGTACAAGCAAAATTCTATTCAGTAAGTATTTAATTATACTGTTCTGCATTGTGCAGAGTCCCACTATGGTATACAGTTCACCTAAAATTGCTATGCAGATGTAGATATGACAGATGGTTTTAATGAGAAATCTTTTACAACATATTTATAGCCAAATCTCTATTTAATACCAAATTGTAAGCAGTAGGGGGAAAACTGCCCTTTTTGCCATCATGGCTAAATCTAACAATATTGTTTGCAAAGACATGCAGTGTTTTAAAGACATATACTTTGAATATATGCAGCATTAACTATTTTTCATAAAATGCCACTATTTCTAAGCTATCATGACTTTCCTTTGGAATCAGACTAAGCTTGAATCTTGATCTTGTGAATTACTAGATATGCGAAGTTACTAATGTCATTTAATCTCTGTGACTTTCAAATTCTTCCTCTGTAGAAAGCCAGTAACTATACCATTAATTCAAAATCTGCAGAGTATATCATGATGCATAAATGAAGTAATAGTGAGTATGAAGTGTCTAAAAGCATGCCCTGTGCATTATACACACTCAGTCAATAAAGTTGTTGTCGTGACTATATAAATGTTTACACTGAACACTTTTTAATTGTTTCCCTAAGTTGTGTCTCCATTTTTTTCTCTTAAATCATATCCATTTCCAAAAAAAAGAAACAAAATCAAAGTGAAATATTGTTACTGTCCTACATGACTGCTGAACAAAATAGAAAAGACTGAAGAAAAGAAAACATATAGAGATGTGTTTTTTGTTTGTTCATTTGTTTTTCAAAATTCAACCTCAGGAAGGTTTGAAAACACACTGGTAAACAGTTATATTACTTAATATTCTTATTTGGGTGTAACAAAAACTCAATTCAATCTACCTTAAGCGAAAAAGAGAAAACTCATTGTCTCCTTAACTTACATGTCAAAAGGGTAAAGTTGTTTATGGGAATATTCAAGCAATGTCCTCAGAATGTATCTGTGTATCACTCTGCTCTGAATTCTCTCTGTTAAGTACCGGCTCAAAAGGTCTTTCACCATGGACAAACACAGCTTTGAGAATTCCAGGTTTCTGCAGATTTTACCACCATAGGAGAGAGTCTCTAAAATCTATGTTTAGTTTGATGTAGTTCCCCTATGTTTTCTTCTTGAAGTTTCATTATAAAGTCTTACATTCAAGTCTTCAGTCCATTTTGAGTTGATTTTTGTGTATGGTGCAAGGTAGGGGGTCCAGTTTCATTCTTCGTTATGTGGCTCTCCAGTTTTCCACACCATTCATTGAAGAAACTATCTTCATATACATTATTTAATAATGCAGATTTCATAATCAAAGAAAACATGATAATTTCAAGAGAAACATCAAAAGTGCTTTATTCAAAGTAATGTCCATCGTTAGCTACACATTTCCCCCATCTTTCAGGTAATTTGTGGAGGATACCGTCACAATAGAACTTTTCTTATTTTGAGGCAAACCATTCATAGACCCAATTTTCTACTTCTTCGTACGTTTTGAAGTGCTGCTCAGAAAGTGCATGTGCCATCGATCGGAACAAGTGGTAATCTGAAGGAGCAAGATCTGGTGAGTACAGTAGGTAGGTTAATACTTCCCAGGCAAGATCTTTTAAGGTGTCTTTAACTGGTTTTAAAGTGTGTGATGGTGCATCATCATGAAGTAAAATTACTTTGCCATGTCTTCTGGCACATTCTGGTCGTTTCACAATCAAAGTGTGGTTCAAATTGATTATTTGTTGTTGGTAGTGATCAGTATTAATGGTTTCACCTGGTTTTAGAAGCTCATAACACACCACACCTTCCTGATCCCACCAAACGCAGAGCATTGTCTTCTTTCCGAAGTGATTTGGCCTTGCAGTTGATGTTGATGGCTGACCTGGATCAACCCATGATTTTGTGCATTTGGGATTCTCAAAATAAATTCACTTTTCATCACCAGTCACAATTCGATGCAAAAAGATTTTCTTTCGTGCCATTATAGCAACATTTTACTGATGACTTTTTGGTTTTCCATTTGTCTTTCATTCAGTCGATGTGGCACCCATTTTTCTTCTTTTAAAATCTTTCCCATTGCTTGTAAATGATCAGAAATTGTTTGCTGAGCAACATTTAATCTTTCTGCAAGTTGTTTTTGAGTTTGGCACGCATCTTCATCGAATAATGCTTGTAATTGTTGGTCTTCAAACTTTTTTTCAGTTGACCTGGACGTTGTCTTTCACATTGAAGAGGCCATTGAAATCATCACTTTTAAAGCGTTTAAACCAGCGTTCACAAGTATCTTGAGATGGAGCATGTTCACCATAAACTTCTCAAAGTATATGATAACTTTCAACAGCACTTTACTTCAAAATGAAGTAATGAATTAAAACTTCCTGCAAATGCTCTTTTTTTGGCACGAAATTTGGCATTTTTAAGCTTAAAAATATCTTTGATGTTAACACCTTCAGCAAATTTGACATATGAAGTTTTGAAGCTTGTTGTCAATACAACAAAATAGCATACATATCAAATTGCATATATATCAACATATGTGTAACTCCATCTATTGAAAAAAAATCCGCATTATTAACTGGTACACTTGTATATTATTGTCTTCTTTGTCATATATTAATTGACCATATATGTGTGGATTTATTCCTGGACACTCTATTCTATTGTGTTGATATTTCTGTTAGTGTTTATTCCAATAGCATACTTGTTTTGATCACTATAGATTTGCAATATAGTTTGAAATCAGAAAATATTATGACCTCTGCTTTGTTCTTCTTTCTCAAGATAGCTTTGACTATTGGAGGTCTTTTGTGGTTCCATACAAATTTTAAGGTTGTTTGTTCTATTTCTGTGAAAAATACTATTGGAATTTTGACAGGGGTTACATTAAATATGTAGATAAATTTCATCAGCATGGACATTCTAAGAATGTTAATTCTTCCAATCTATGAGCATGGAATATCTTTCCATTCTTTTTTATTTTTTGTCTTCCCAATTTTTTTCATCAATTTCTTATAGTTTTTAGTGTATAGTTCTTTCCCCTCCTTGATTAAGTTTATTTCAGGTATTTTATTATTTTAATGTAAATTGGATTGTTTTCTAAATTTCTCTTTCTGATTGTTGTTAGTGTATAGAAACACAACTGATTTTTGTATAATGATTTTTTATCTTAAAAATTTACTGATTCTAACAGTGTTTTGGACTTTAGGGTTTCCAAAATATATTTTCATGCCAGCTGCAAATAGAGAGTTTTCTTTCTTCCATTCTGACTTAGGTGTCTTTTATTTATTTTTCTTGCCTAATAGTTCTGGCTAGAACTTTCAGTACTCTTTTGTGGGCATGTTGTCTTCTTGTTCCTGATCATAGAGCTAAAGATCAAGAATAAGATCAGCTTTTTACCATTGGGTGTATTAGCTCTGGGTTTATTAAACATAGGTAAGGTAAATGCCTCTCTGACTAGTTTGTTAAGAGTTTTTACCATGAATAGATACTAAATTCTATAAAATGTTTTTCTGCATCAATTGAGATGATCATATGACTTTCATCCTTCTTATTGTTATATGATATATCATAGTGATTGATATGTAAATGAAACATCCTTACATCCCTGGAATAAATAACTTTCATCATATTTATGATGCTTTTAATTAATCCCTTTAATTGTTGAATTCAGTTGCTAATATTTGTTGAGAACTTTTTGCATCTGTGTTCAGAAATATTGACCTATAATGTTCCCTTCTAGTCGTGTCCTTGTCTGGTTTTACTATGGTAATGTTAGTAATGTAAAATAAGTTTGGAAGTGTTCCTTCCTCTTCTAATTTTTTAAGAGTTTGAGAAGAATTTGTAATAATTCTTTTTCATATGTCTGGTAGAATTCACCAGTGAAGGCATCTAGTCTTGTAATTTTGTTTGTTGGGAGGTGTTTTGCTTGTTGATTCAATCTCTTTACAAGTAATTGGTCTGTTCAGATTTTCTACTTCTTCATGACTAAGTCTTGATAGGTTGTACGTTTCTAAAAATGTATCCATTTCATTTAGGTTGTCCAATTTGTTGGCATGTAATTGTTTATAGTACAGTAGACCCTTCAACAATATGGGGTTTAGGGTTGCTTGGTCCAGCACAGTTGAAAGTTTATGCATAACTTTTGACTCCCAAAAAACTTAAGTTTTCCCACAGTACCCCTGGGGCATTGATTCCAGGACCCCCTCCCTTCCCATAGATACCAAAATATGTGGGTGCTCAAGTCATCTATATAAAATGGCATAGATCATTGCATATAGTAAGCTCTCTAAGTCTGTGAACTGCCAACTGTAGAAAAAAACAGTACAGGTATTTATTATAAAATCTGCATATAAATGGACCCATGCAGTTTATACCTAGGTTGTCCAAGGGTCAAATGTAGTCTTTTATAATTCATTGTATTTCTGTGGTATTGAGAAGGCAAAAGACTAATTCTTTCTATAATATCTGGTTCCCTCTAAGGGAACTTTTCTCAAGCAGAACAATGTAACCCAAATGGGAAAATATAACCTATTGCCCCTTTTCCTGCAGTCTGGATTTGTTGCCTGTTTGCTCACATGTTACAGAGGCCATAAATCGTAAAACAATACACAACCCCCAGAGAGGGCTGTCAGTGCTGGCACCAGACCAGGCCCTTAGGTATGGTCTCACGACCCTCATCCCCACACACAGGGCTTTTTGCAAAGCCCCCGAAAGGTCCGGAAGTACCATCCATATTTGGGGGACAAAGAGGCCAAAAAGATATAAAGGAAAAGCTTCTACTAGATTGCTTTGCTCAGAATTTGAGAGAAACCGCCTCTGAGTCCACTGGCGTAATAAAGCTGTGTAACTCCATTTCTCTAAGCGTTGCTTGGTTTTTCTCCAGTCTTTTATAACAGTATCAGTTGTATGTCTCCTCTTTTATTTCTAACTTTATTTATTTGAGCCCTCTCTTTTCTTTATGAGTTTAGCTAAATGTTCATAATTTTTGTTTATATTTTAAACAATAGCTCTGACCAGTTTGACTCAATGGATAGAGCATCGACCTGCAGACTCAAGGGTCCCAGGTTCAATTCCGGTCAAGGGCATGTATCTTGGTTGCAGGCACATCCCCAGTGGAGGGTGTGGAGGAGGCAGCTGATTGATGTTTCTCTCTCATCAATGTTTCTAACTCTCTATCCCTCTCCCTTCCTCTCTGTAAAAAAATCAATAAAATATATTAAAAAAATAAAATAAAATTAAAAAATAGCTTACTTTCATTGATTTTTTTCTATTGTCTCTTTAGTCTCTATGTCATTTATTTCCACTCTTATCTTTGATATTTCCTTCCTTCTTCTAAATTTGACCTTTGTTTATTCTTCTATTACCACTTCTTTGAGGTGTCAAGTTAGGTTGTTTACTTTAAGATCTTATTTTTCTCAATGTAGACATTTATTGCTATGAACTTTCCTCTGAAAATTGCCATATCTGTACCATAAATTTTGGTACATTGTGTTTCTATTTTTATTTTCCTTAAAATTATTTATTACTCTTCTGATTTTTTCTTTGACACAGTTGTTCAGTAGCATGTTGTATTATTACCAAATATTTGTGGAATTTCCAGTTTTCTTTTTGTAATTCATGTTATTTCATACTAGCTTTCTCGTTGCAGGAAAAATCCTGCAATAGGATTTCCTGCTGCACTCTACCCTGCCTCCGTTCCTCCCTTGTCACCCGCCTCACCTTCTCCTCCAGCCCGACCGAGTTTCCCTTCGCCCCCGGCCCCGCCTCCACCCCGCCCTTCTCCTCCCCCCCTCGGCTTGCTTGCTTCTTCGAAGCTTTACTCCCTTCAGCAGCTCTTGGCTTCTTTGGACGCTGTCTTGATATGCAAATTAGCCGTCATCTTTGTTGGGGCAATTTGCATACTCATCCTGATTGGCTGGTGGGTGTGACTTGGCTGGTGGGCGTGGCTTAGGAGTAGCGAAGGTGTGGTCAATTTGCATATTTGTCTATTATTAGATTAGATCATTATGATCAGAAAAGATGTTTGATATAATTTTAATGTTCTTATATTTAGTAAGACTTGTTTGTGGCCTAATATATGTTCTATATTACTGAAAGTTTCATGTGAGTTTGAGAAGAACATACATTCTGATGCTGTTGTATAAAATGTTCTGCACAGGTCTGTTATATACATTTGACCTAGCATATAATTTAAGTCCAATGTTTCCTGATTGATTTTCTGTCTGGATTATCTTTCCAATGTTGAAAGTGGGGTATTGAATTTCCCTACTATTATTACTGCTCTTTATTTCTCTTTTCAGATATGTTAATACTTACTCTTAAGCTATCTTTAATCTTTTTCATTCTTTTTCTTTTTGCTCCTCTGATTGGATGAATGCCACTGCCCTGTCTTTGAGTTTGTTGACCCTCTTTTCCCCTTCATCTAGTCTGATTTTAAGCACTCTATTGAATTTTTCAGTTCAGTTAATATATTTCTTCAGCTGTATGATTTCTGTTTGCTATTTTACATCTCTATGCTCAAATTATATCTTTGTTCATACATCGTTCTCCTGACCTCTGTGAGCATCTTTATGACATTAGATTTATCAGGTAAATCAATTACTCCATTTCATTGAGGTCTTAGTCATTTTAGGTTCATGCTGTTCCCTACGTCCCTTTCAGAGAAAAAAAATAATAATAAATGAGAGTTCCTTTTCTATTGCATTCTCATTTTTCCCTATGTTCTTCTTGAATTGTTTTATAAGACAGAATATTTTAGGTGACCCTTAAATTTCTCCCAGGTGTGAAAAATCTGTTTTAATACAGTATTTTTATGTGTAGCTTAAAATATTATTTGATGTTTTCCCTCAGAAATCTTGAGGCTTATATAAGACCAAATTTATTTATTGCTATTCTCACTCTGTGTTAATTTCATGAAAAGTCTTTAGGATAAATATACTGTATTCTACTTTTTTGTAGTTTGCTTGTTTTTTTCAACCTACAAGCATTACTATTAACAATAGATAAATGTTCTTAGTTAAGACTCTACTCAAATTCAGTACATCATTAAAGTAATCAGTTTAATTTGGGGATGGGAGGTAGGCAATAAGATGTATTTAGAAATGAATATATTTACTGAAACAGTATTATCCTATTTCTAAAATGTATTATTTCTTTCTTGTTTGGGTTATTACTGGTAGTATTATCAACTTATCACTAATTATTAATTAATGCTATCTTGAATTCTACATTATCACTATAATCATTATTAATGTCAATAATATAAAATATGTAGAGTCCTTAAATTTTGTCAGCTGTATGCTAATTAGTTTAAGTTTTCACAAATTTCTATATGCCATTTTACAGATGGAAAAACTGATGCAAAGAAATTTAAGTATTTTATAGGAAGAAGCAGAGCTAAGAGTGGAAACCTAATCCCTAACCATTATATTGATATGAATTTCTACTATAAATCCAAATTACAATGTTTGCTAAATATATTTATATACATGCATGTCTTTAGAACTAAAAATAAATAAATAAGAAATCTATTTTTTTTGTTTAGAAAAGATATATATATGTGTGTGTGTGTGTATATATATACATATGTATATATACACACACACACACATACTTTTTGAATTTGATTCTATGGATAAGTAAAAATAATCACTTGAATAAAGAGGACCTCTCACATAAAATTAATTTTGCTATAATGATAGTGATAGGCATATTATTAAAAACCATGACTTGTTTATATATAAATAATGTTTACTTTTTGGTAATTTAGTATCTAGATTTTAAGACTCAAGGAGTCATTACACAGGAAAGTAAAAGCTTATAGACTTAAAAAGTAGCATTTGCTCGGACTTTATTTTCCCTAAAAAAAAAAATAGTATTCTCTTCAGCAATAATATTTGCATCCATAAACAAGCACTCTAATGGGAATGGATAAATCAGAAATGAACAGATTGAGTCAACCAGGGTCAGCAAACCTTGCAAGTCATTATCATAAATGCCTGTCAGCAGGCATACATAAGAGTGTAGATGTCATTGCTTGGTTCTTAATAGAGAGGCATCTACACCACAGGCTCACTTTCACTACAGCTGGAACCTCTGACTTCACTTTGCAACGGCAGATATGTGCTGACCTCAGCAAAGGCAAAGGCAAGATGGAAGCAGCATGGAATTGCACAGGGTGCAAATATTATTAAAACATTATTGTTTACTGAGCTCCCATCTGTCAGGAAAGCTCAAGTGATTACACACAAGTTATCTTCCTGGACATGCTCTTTGCTCTCCTTTCCCTTTTCTAGCCCAAATTCTCTTTACTTCTGTAAATTGATTCTATGTTTATACACAGAAAATGATCCAGCTGCTGTTTAAAGCAACATACTCTACTTTTGCAAAATGAGGCAAAACAATTTCTATACCATTAAAATATACACACTACACACTTTGCAAAACAAATGGCTAGGGCTGCAAGCAGATTTTGGATCTAGAACAGGATTTTTTAAATGATTTTTTTTTAAATCTGAATCTCAGAGTGGTTAGTAAGTTGTCTGAAATGGTATGTAAAATATTTGATATGCACATATGTTGAGGAGAAGTTAGGTAGCTTATTTCCATTGAAGAAGCCTTCTCCCTCCCCAAGAGGGCATTCCCTTTCCTACAAGCATGAGTCTTACATGCTTTGTTTGTATATGACACCAGCCCCATGGCTACAGTATTATGATTGAATTCTTGACCTAAGCTCTAACTATTCAGATTCTCTTTCCCAGTAATTTGGAATTAGGATTCAGACACAGCGAGTAATTGCCTAGAGATTTGTATGTTCCAAAATGTAACATATATGCATATGTACTTTATGCACCCATATTTCACACAGTGAACAAAGAGAGAAAACTATTTCATAATATCACAGAAGCAGAAATAAAAGAGAGTGGATTTCAGAGTACTTTCTATATTCTAATTGAGCCCCTCTGATTGAGTTCTGGCTTCATTCCTGTGCTCAAGTTCTGTGAGATACCCTAATATATAATCTACAAATTCATCATATCCTATTGTTTCAGTTATGCACAGTTAGTCAGAAAATGTGCATCATTTAAAAAACTGGTTGTGAGAGGCCATTGTTTTGAGCCCATAAGTCATTTTTAAAACTCTACAGGGTAAATCTCTGGCTTTGGGGTGTTGCATTTTTCCCAGGCAGCTAGGCAATGCCTGGTAGACAGCCTCCTTAGCCTTGCAGAATACAATTATTCTCTTGTGTTCCTCTGTAGAGAAAAATAAGATAAGGCTACACTCTGCAAATAAATACATGTTCTTAAAATAAGACATTAAAATAAACAAATTTACTTGGGTAAAAATCATACTTTGGGAATTTGGACCACATCTGCATTTCACCATATGTTTTTTGCTGCTTTTTGGCAGGAAACAATTATTTCCCCTCGATTTCTCATCCCTGATACAGATGTTTCAGAATTAGAGGGAAATTCAGTTAACCTAAAGTATAGAAGTTAGGATATCAGAGTGTAAAAATAACATATTTTTTAAACTAGATGGCTCTAGATTTAAATCCCAAATTCTTCATTAACTAAATATTAGAACATAGACAATAGCGCAGTAAAGGCCTGGGTGGGGAGGGACTGTGTGGGGACTATACATTGCACATATGTTCTTTGGTTAATCTCTTCCCAGCACGATCTTGGACAAGTTAATTTATTACCCTGAATTATATTTTTCTCCTCTGAAAAAAGGACAAATGTATCAGTCTGAGAAATTAATTAAATGAGATAGCACTTGTCATGTAGCTTGAATGGTGCCTCATTCGATACATAGCAAGTGCACAGAGTATCTTAATTTCTTTCCCTTCCACCCACATTTGACCCTTAGTTTAAATTCAGAATATGATGCTAATACAAAATCAGTTAATAAGGCCCCGTAGTGGTGACAGAGATCCCCACATGAACATTCTAATCTCCTTATTTCCATAAGCCCCAAGGTCTTCCAGTGTTATTAACACCAATGAGGAAGAACCATTTTATTCATTCTAGAATCAATTTTCATTATGTATCTGTCTAGAACATTCCCTATAACAATATGAAATGCTAGTTATTGATCACTAATTAGGTAGTAAATGGCAATGCATTATACGATTAACCATGTTTAGTATTCACAGCAACACTCTGAGTTAGCTATTGCTATCTTTATTTGAGGCTTAGAGAGGATAAGTAAGTTTCTTGTACAAGGTCACCAGTCAAAAAGTGTCAGAGTCAGGATTCAAAACCAACTTAATTTTGTTCCAAAGTAAATATTATAACCAACTTTTTTTTGTTTGTTTAAATATGTTTTTATAGATTTCAGAGAGAGGAAGGGAGAGGGAAGGAAGGATAGACACATCAATGATGAGAAAGAATCATTGATCAGCTGCCTCCTACACCTCCTCTACTGGGGATGGAGCCTGAAAGAAGGAATCGAACTGCGACCTCCTGGTTCATGGGTCAAATCTCAACCACCGAGCAACACTAGCCAGGCACCACCTTCTTTTATATTTTGCCCATTAAAGTAATTGTTGTTGATTCTGCAGAATTTGACAGGAACCCAGGAGAGTAATAGGTTTTTAAAAAAGTTGGAGATGCTACAAACCAGTATTTTTTTAAAAAATGCAGTTTATATCTCACTCTTTTTTCTCAACTATTACTTCATAATGTCATTTTGTGACAGTTTCCAATTTCAAAATTGTATCAGCTGTTATTTCATTTAGATATTGCTTATTTTTCTTAGTTTTTCTGTTTGCCCTTTACAATTAATCTATTATTTTTGTTTTATATTGTGTTTCCTTCCTTCTTATATTGTGTTTCCTTCCTTCTTTTCCCTCCTTCTCTTCTTCACTCCTTTTCTCCCTCCCTTCCTATGTTCCTTTCTTCCTTTATCTTATTTTATTTTTAAAATTTATCTTTATTGTTGAAAGTATTACAGATGTCCCCTTTTTTTCTCTATTGACACTCTCCACCCCACACAGTCCCTCCCCACCCAGGCCTTTACTGCACTATTGTCTATGTTCATGGGTTGTGCACATATGTTCTTTGGTTAATCTCTTCCCAGCACCCCTTCCCCCACTTCCCTCTGAGATTTGTAAGTCTGTCCCATGCTTCTATGTCTCTGGATCTATTTTGTTCATCAGTTTATTTTGTTCATTAGATTCCACATATGAGTGAGATCATGTGATTCTTATCTTTCTCTGATTAGCTTATTTCACTTAGCATAATACTCTCCAGATCCCTCCATGCTGTCTCAAAGTCTAAAAGATCCTTCTTTTTTAGCAGCTGCATAATATTTCATTGTGTAAATTTCCCACAGCTTTTTTATCTACTCATCTACTGATGGGCACTTGGGCTGTTTCCATATCTTAGCTACTGTAAATAGTGCTGCTATGAACGTAGGGGCGCATATATTACTTCTGATTGGTGTTTCAGGATTCTTAGGATATATTCCTAGAAGTGGGGTTACTGGGTCAAATGGCAGCTCCATTTTTATTATTTTGAGGAAACTCTATATTGTTTTCCATAGTGGGTGCATCAGTCTGCATTCCCACATGCAGTGTACTAGAGTTCCCTTTTCTCCACATCCTTGCCAGCACTTGTAATTTGTTGATTTGTTGATGGTAGCTGATACTTCATTGCTTTAATTTGCATCTCTTGGATGATTAGTGGCTTTGAGCATTTTTCCATATGTCTCTGGGCCATCTGTATGTCTGTTTTGGAGAATTGTCTATTTAGATCCTTTGCCCATTTTTAAATTGGATTATTTATCTTCCTTTGGTTAAATTTTATATATTTTGGAAATTAAACCCTTATCAGATGTTTCATTAGCAAATATATTCTCCCATACAGTGGGCTTTCTTGTTGTTTTGTTAATGGTTTCTTTTGCAGTGAAAAAGCTTTTTATTTTGATGTAGTCCCATTTGTTTATTTTCTCCTTTGTTTCCCTTGCCCTAAGAGATGTATTGGTGAACATATTGCTAGGAGAGATGTCTGAGATTTTGCTACCTATGGTTTCTTCTAGGATTTTTATGGTTTCACAACTTACATTTAAGTCTTTCTTCCTTTCTTTAGCAATTACAACCCATTTGAATAAAGAAAATGGTTACAAGTGGGCTAGCTTTATTTTTTACAGCTTTGCAATTTTAATTTTTGTATCAACATAAAAAGGTAGAGAACAAATTAGAATATTATGTTTAAAAATTGATTCAAATGTTTGAATATTGAAATTACAGAATTATTCATTTATTCAGCAAGTATTTTTTGAATGTCTACTTTCTACCAAGCTTTGCTAGATAATGGAAATGCAGCAAAAACAAACAAACAAAAACAAAGTTCCTGCTTCAAGGGTAAAATAAACAATAAATAAACAAACCTATAATCATACTAGCATTCCCGTTGCAGGAAAAATCTTGCAATAGGGTTTCCTGCTGCACTCTACCCGCCCTGCCTGCTCTCCTCCCTTGTCCCCTTCCCCGTGTTCTCCTCCAGCCCCCCTGCTTTTCTCCCCCGGCCCCGCCTCCGCTCCTCCCTTCTCCTCCCCCTGGCTTGCTTGCTTCTCCGCAGCTTTGCTCCCTTCTGCAGCTCAGCTCTTGGCTTCTTTCTATGCTGTCTTGATATGCAAATTAGCCACCATCTTTGTTGGGTAATTTGCATATTTGTCCTGATTGGTTGGTGGGCGTGGCTTGAGCATAGCAAAGGTGTGGTCAATTTGCATATTTGTCTATTATTAGATAGGATTAGGGAATAATGTGCTATTGCAAAAGTAAATCATGTTATTTCTCCATAGTGGCAGGGTCCAAGAAATGATCAGACTAGCTCCATGTCTGTTTAGTTCTCTTAAATTTAGGCCCTTTTAATTAATCTGACCTACTCTCTCAAAATTACCACAATGTCTTGGGAGGACCCTGATGTCTTTCTCTGACATCTCTACTATTTTGGGAACCTAATTAAAAGTGAATTCAAGTTCCTCTGGGTTATATACACATGAAGGCTGATGGGTTATAAACACGTGAAGAGACAAACGTCCTGGAACCACTTTTAGTATTCCAGATAATTTAATAAGAGCTAAGAAGTTTTCTGAAGATTATATGGCAGTTAGGATGCAGGGGAACAAAGGTTACATTACAGATAAGGAGGCATTCATTTCTGCCCATACACAAAAGGAAGAGCTCTGAGTTGACTTTATGTGCAATGATGAGGCAACTTAGAAGATGCATAAGTGGGAGCTGTGGCTTAGAGCAAAACAAAACTAGGCAATCAAAAGTGAATCAATTACAAAAGTCAAGCTAGCTGGAAAAATTATCGACTATTTCTAGTTAAAACTACATCTCCCATCTTGATTATTAATTTTCACATTAATTACTCTGTATTTTTGCAATGTTTCTAAAAAAGATGACCCACAACACAGTCTTTAGATGTGATTGTATGGTCCACCTATATAGGTGTTTCTCCCTCACAGTACCTAAACCAATTAATTAGTTAAGCCCTTAAGGAGACATTTTATACAAATTCTTGTCAAAAAACACTTTCTTATAAGGGCTTTGCATGAACACTCTAATTAAAATATCAGTTACTCATTGTCTTTTTCATTACCCTGCTTATTTTTCCTCATAGTATTTTAATTATTTGAAAACTTATTTCATATCTGTTTATCTGTGTATTGTCTGTCTTCCCCATTTAAATATAAGTTCAAAAATTGCAACAACCTCATATATTTTTAAACTATTTTTTTTTTATTGGTTAGAGAGTGAGAAAGGGAGAAGGAGAGAGAAGCATCCATGGACTGCCTTCTGCATGCCAACTACCAGGGATCAAGCCTGAAACCCAGGCATGTGCCATGACTGAGAATCAACCAGTGACCTCTGGATACATGGGATAATACTCAACCAA
Organism: Eptesicus fuscus; assembly: GCF_027574615.1. Taxonomy (NCBI): domain Eukaryota; kingdom Metazoa; phylum Chordata; class Mammalia; order Chiroptera; family Vespertilionidae; genus Eptesicus; species Eptesicus fuscus. The sequence goes on along the minus strand of NC_072481.1, from coordinate 51,763,103 downwards.
CTAAATCACACTGGCCAGGGCAACAACCTTATCTTATTCACCATTGTATATACATCACAGCACCTAGAATACTGGCTAGGTTGAGAATATTGAAGCCATTCTATGAACATAAAGGTTCAACTGATTAAACATCTAATCTATACTAATAATAGAAGAATATGCAAATTGTCTGGGACACCGTCACAGTAACAGTTATGACCGAACAGCAGGCTGCGTGGGGCAACCAGGCCAGCAGCGGGGTTAGTGAGTGATGACCAAATGACTAAACAGCAGGCTGTATGAGGCAACCAGGCCAGCAGGGGGGTTAGTGAGGAATGGCCAAATGACTGAACAGCAGGCTGTGTGGTGTGACTAGGCTGGAAGGGGGGCAGTTAGGGGTGACCAGGCTGGCAGGGGGGTGGGGAGGACAGTTGGGGGCAACCAGGCCAGCAGGGGGGGCAGTAAGGGGTGACCAGACTGGCGATGGGGGGAAGTTTGGGGCAACCAGGTTGGCAGGGTGGGCAGATAGGGGCCATCAGGCTGGCAGGCAGAGGCAGTTAGGGGTGATCAGGCTAGCAGGGGGGGCAGTTAGGGGCAATCAGGCAGGTGAGTAGTTAGGAGCCAACAGTCCCAGATTGGAGAGGGTGCAGGCTGGGCTGAGGGGACCCCACCACCCCCCCATGCACATATTTTGTGCACCTGGGCCTCTAGTCCTATATAATAAAGATATAATATACAAATGGTCGTTAAGCTGTGAAGCATAACAACTGACCAAGTAACGACCAGATCACGGATCAGCAGGAGGGTGGGGCAGCGAGCTACAAGAGGGTGGCAGATAGCTACAGGAGTGGGCAGGGTAGCAAGCTATGGGGGGGAAGAGGGGCATAGAGAGCTACAGGAGGGCAGGGCAGTGGGAGGAGAGCTACAGGAGGGTGGCAGCGAGCTACTGGCAACAAGCAAGTGGCGGAGAGCAAGAGGAGGGGGAAGGGCAGCAAGCTATGAAGGGAAGGGGAGCAGGGGGTGATATAGGAGGGCATGGCAGCAGGCAGAGAGCTACTGGAGGGCGGTAGCAAGGTACTGGTGAGCGACTGGCACACAGATTCATGTGCAGGGCTACTAGTTTAAATATAAATGTAGACCAAATCATACCAAATACATCATCATACTACATTGTCTTTCTATATTAACTCCTACAATGTCCATAGTAGGAACTGGAAAACAAGGGGATTTAATTGTTCTCCATTTATTTGCTTTTCTTTTCCTGATTATATATTATTCACTGAAATGTCTCTTTTCCTATGTTTCAATCCAAATTCCCATTATTTTCAAGTATTTTTATAAGTGCCCAAATATTAGGGCACATGGATATCCTGATGGTTTTTTCTTATTACACACATGTGTCACACACAAAATAATGTGGGCCCAGCCATTGTGGCTCAGTGATTGAATGTTGACCTATGAAACAAGAGGTCACAGTTTGATTGTCAGGGTCAGGGCACATGCCCGGGTTGCTGGCTCGATCCCCAGTGTGGGGTGTGCAGGAGGCAGGCAATCAATGACTCTCTCTCATCATTGATGTTTTTATCTCTCTCTCCCTCTCTCTTCCTCTCTGATATTTATATATATATATATATTATTAATATATATATATATATCTTGTATAATAAAAGCCTAATATGGAAATTGAACGAACAGGGGAACAACTGGTAGAACTACCAGTTGCTATGATGTGCACTGACCACCAGGGGGTAGATGCTTAACACAGGAGCTGCCCCCAGCCTGCAAGCAAGTGGGCAGCACCAGGCCAGCCAAGGCGGGAGCCAGTGGGGACCCTTCCATCACCTGCCGGTCACCCCACATATCGGCCCTGATTGCCAGTCAGGCCTAGGGACCCTACCCATGCAAGAATTTTGTGCACCAGGCCTCTAGTGCCTCTTCTGCTATATGAAGAAGTGGCTATCCATGATGTTGTGCATTCTCATATATATATTTTTACCCAAAGTTTCTCCTAAGACCATTCCCACTACAAGATAGCATAGGGATTTGAGTATGTTTTTTGAACCAGACTGCCACATACCAGTTGACAGTGACTTACCTCTCTGTGCCTCATTTTCCTGCTCACTAAAATAAGGATGAGGAGAACTTCATAGTGTTTTCCTAAGGAGAAAAATCAGTTAATGGAGACAAAATGTTAAAACACTGCTAGACACGTAGTGAAATGTCAGTATCAGGAGACAATTCTACAGAGAGCTCTCATGTGTCAGCGTTTTGAGAGCAGGTTCTCTACCAGACTCTTTTCAAGGATGTTTGCAAAGAGAACATTTGAGCAATCCAAGCTAAGGGAAACACAATATTTATAATGAACTTTCTTTTTGCCCCAAAGGTAGACATTATTTTATAGATAATAAATACATTTTCCTTTCATAAGGAGGGAGTCACTACCTCTATATTTCAAGGGTGTTCACTTTGCAAACATTCTTAAAAAGAGAGTCTGGAAGAAAACTATGTTTGCAGATATAACCTAACTTTCCTTTTTTTTTTTTTTTTCCTTGTGGGAATTGGGGCTTGGAGAATAGGTACAAGAAAGTATTCGTACTTTGGCTATTACTAATGCTGTGAACAGGAAACTTGTCTCTGACCCAGGAGTCTCATGTCTCCTCTTAGCATTCATGAAGTCATGGCACTATACCTTATAAGCTAGCAAGTAAAATTAAGTGCCAGATTTTTCACAGTTCTTTACTCAACAATATTATTAAGATTATTTTTCTAGGTTTTATATAACTTTCTAACATCGAGCAAGACATTTATTTCTGAGATCATTGCCTCCTGTTTTCCTCCATTAATTAGAAACCATTGCCTTTCATTTTTTGAATCTCTGAAACCTTCTTACCACTTACTAAAACTTATAGCCTCATTTGGAGAACCTGGTATTAAAAATTGCTCCTGAAAACAAACTGCTACATGCTAGTTTATGTTATGTCACCATTTCCTACAAGCTATATATCAATTACCACACTTACAGTCAATGTTCTAATTCTGTAAGTTGAAGTACTTTCAATTTATCAGAAATGTGCAGTCTTCTGTGCAATGTTTTTCTTTCTTGGCTGGATTTTCCTCACTCCACTGTAATCTCTGTTGCCTTGTTTTCTACTTTACCATCAATCTCTCATGCTAATAACACATAGTTCTTTCTTCAAAATACTTTATCTTGAGGTGTTTTAAATTTTCAAAAAAGTAAAATATAAGCAAGGGCTACAGTTTATTCACGATCTGAGTGTTGGTGCATAAACAAACTCAGCAATATTTATATTCCAATATTTTGTATGATATAACTTTTTTTTTCTCCATTTGTGTTTACTCAGTCCTTTATTTCTAGTTAAAAAAAAAAATCTCACCCTAGACCAGTTGTTCTCAACCTTCCTAATGCCGTGACCCTTTAATACAGTTCCTCATGTTGTGGTGAACCCCAACCATAAAACTATTTTCGTTGCTACTTCACAACTGTCATTTTGCTACTGTTAATGAATTGTAATGTAAATATCTGTGTTTTCCGATGGTCTTAGGTGACCCCTGTGAAAGGTGTCGTGACCCACAGGTTGAGAACCGCTGTCAGGGGTCGCCTAAGACCATTGGAAAACACAGATATTTACATTATGATTCATAACAGTAGCAAAATTACAGTTATGAAGTAGCAACAAAAATAATTTTATGGTTGGGGGTCACCACAACATGAGGAACTGTATTAAAGGGTCACGGCATTAGGAAGGTTGAGAACCACTGCCCTAGACAGTCTCACTCAGTGGTTAGAGCATCGGCCTTTGGATGATGGGTCACAGGTTCAATTCAGGTCAAGGGTCAGGGGCATGTACCTTGGTTGCACACTCCTTCCCTGGCCTGGTCAGGGCACATGAGGAAGGCCACCAGTTAATGTGTCTCTCTCACATTGATGTTTCTCTCTCTGTGTCTCTTCCCCTCCCTTCCATTCTCTCTAAAAAACAAAAAATTAAAGCAGACAATAGGGTGGTGAAGGCCTGGGGGGTGGATGCAGACTAGAAGAGGTCAATGAGGGAAAAAAGGGGACATATGTAATACTTTCAACAATAAAGATTTAATTTAAAAAATCAATGGAAAAAGCATCCTCCCGTGAGGATAAACAACAACAACAACAAATCTCAAAACATTCTATAAAGTAGTTTAAATCTAAGTCATTTAGTCATTTGCTTATCAGTATTTTATACTTCACATCAGCATTTATAAGCCTATCTCCTATGGTGTTTCCTGTGCAATAAGCCATGCTAGCTATGATCATATCCTGTGGTTTCAGCAGCAGTTTATTAAGCTGTTTAGTAAACATAACTCAGCATGTTTAAGGTATGTGAGCTGTTACTAAAATGAGGGTTTTAAAGCCACTGGTTAAGTTCTGAGTTTTATTAATATGTTAATAACAATACCAGTAGTTACTATTACTTCATTTTATATTTTTTGGAATTTGAAATTCAAAAACAAATTAAGGATCAGAATCATTTCATTTATAAAGATAGAGTTACCCCAATATTAGTTAGAGTCAATCTGAAAACAAAAATTAAAGTCTTCAGACATTTCTTTATTTCCCCGGCAACACCTTACACAAACAGAAACAGCACACACATGCTCCACAAACACCTTCACAATTCATGTGGGAATCGCTAAAAAGACGGAAGGTAGCTCAGGAATAGAAAGTGTGTGATAATTCTGTTTCTTGAACAGAATGTCCTGCATATTATCAAATAAGCCTGAGCAATTGAATGGGCCTCAGGGGTAGATACTAAACCAAATAAGTGAATAATTTCAGGATTTCAGAGGTGATTACTGCCCCCAAGCTGCTCCACTTGGGAGTTAATGGACCAAGGTCATTAACTCTCATTTGTGTTTATTTTGATACTAGAGGCCCAATGCATGAAATTCATGCAAGGGGCTTGGCCCTGTCAGCAGCTGCAGCTTGCCTCGGCCCTCGCAGCCCCGGCTTCGTCCGGAAGGTCGTCCAGAAGGTTGTTTGGCTGCCCAGTCTAATTAGCATATTACGCTTTTATTATTATAGATATCTTATATAATAAAGAGCTAATATGCTAATTAGACCAGACTGCAGAACGACCTTCCGAAACGACCAGTGGTCAGGGAGCGAGGCAGCCAGGGCCGTGAGGGCCTACTCTTGGACAAATTTTGTGCATTGAGCCTGTAGTAATGTAATAACTGAAAGCCTAGATTCTCTATTCCAGGTTTATAAACTTAGAACCAGGGTAAGGATCCTGTTATCCGCTCATTAGGTTCGATGTCTCTCCACCATTCCTCTTCATTCTTTGAAATCACTGCCTTGACAGATTTTTTCTGTTGTTGTTCAAGGTTGCAGAATTATTATTTTTGGAACATGTTTTCAGCCACCCAAACTTAATATTTTGAGCTAATATTTTCCTCTATGACCTCAGAGATTTTAGATGTGATTAGACACACATAAACACATAATCTACATATGTACATGGGAGCGATTTGGTCTTTGTCCTTGTTTCTGCCACAAAGCTCCTAGAACTTGCAATTATCTAAGTGATAAGAGCTATAAAGGTGAACTGGTACTCATAGCAAGCCCCTTTCAACCACACCTGAAAATTTGTCAATGGTGTGACATTTGGAATGCCTTTTAGGTGGGAGCTTATTGCCCGGGGAACCAATAACAACATGATTTGAAATTTCATTCCCACTCCCCTAACCTTTGGGTAGGGGAGGAAGCTGGACATTGGATCAATTGCCAATAATCAATGATTAAATCAACAGTGCCTATGTAATAAAGCCTCCATAAAATCCAAAAGGACTATGTTCAGAAAGCTTCTGAGTTGGTGAACACATGGAAATTTGGGGAGAATGGCACACCCACAGAGCATGGAAGCTCTGCACCTTTCCCCTTACCTTGCCCTATGCATGTTTCCCATATGGCTATCCCTGAGTTATATCCTTTTATAATATACCAGTAATCCAAAAGCAAAATGCTACTCTGAGTTCTGTGAGCCATTCTAGCAAATTAATACAATCCATGGAGGGGATCATGGGAACCTCTGACCTATAGCAGTTTGGTCAGAAGCACAAGATTTGAGGTTGGCATCTGAAGTGGGGGTTCAGGCAGTTTTGTGGAACTAAGCCCCTAACCTTTGGGAGAGATAATAATGTCCCAGGTAGATAGTGTCAGAATTGAATTGAATTGTAGGACAAGAGCTGGAGTTGGGATTACTTGTTGGTGTGGAAAAAATACACACATATTTTGCATTATCCTGTCATTTTCCTCTACCAAACAGAAATATAATATCACTAATTATTTATAAAACTAAGCATTTTTCATATAAATTATTCAACATTAGTATTCATAACCTTATACATTTTATTATAGAATTTTACAAATAAATAATTTGTGTATCAATGAGCTGTTAAAACGTGACCAAGGACTTGAAGGCAGAAACAGGATTCTATACCATACTTATCTGGCTTTAGAAAGCATGAAATAACAATAGTCAAAAACTGGGAAATATTTTTATAACACTATATTTTGATGCAATGTTTCCCAGGAAGAATTTCAATTTTTATTCTGTCTTTCTAACCTAACAAACAAAATAAAAAGTGAATTCATACCAGAGATAAAGAAAGGATAAGTCAGAGAAGGGTATAATTTTGTATATTTTTTCATTTAAATGTTTTAAAAAAAATATGCCACTATACCTGGCTGTTTTCAGATTTTATTTCATATTTAGACAGCATGGGTTTCGGCCACATGGCTCCTGACATCCTAGATATGTGACCTAAGACTAATTACTTTAAAACCTCTAATCTCAGTTGTTCCACATTTGTAAAATGGGAGGGACTAGGAGCTGTCTGTCTTCACTGAGTTGTGCTGAGAATTACGTAAATGAGAGGATACATGTGAATTACTGGCAAAATGAATAGCAAATGTTACCTATTGATATTTTGCTACATATTGAAGACATTATTATTTTATTAATCCATCATTATTATTACTAAAGCAAGTGAAAGAGCATTTTAATGACTACTTTGAGCATTCCGTGGAAGGCATACACTTTGCTTTAAACTCCTCTAGGCAGTCTAGTCCTTTCAGAGTGGGGGGTGGGGTGGTTTCTGATTCAGACTTCTAGATTGAATTCATTCTTCTGGTTCTTGATCTTGCCTTATATCTCTAGTGTGAAGAATTGTGTATGATTTCTAGTATCTTACCATCTCACAAATTGGTAATTGTTTCATTATTAGCATATTTTATAGGTGGTGCATATAGTTTAGTGGTACATGTGATACAGAAATCTGTAAAGATTCTTTTATGTTTTGTTTTTGTTAATTTAAGGAAATTTTCCCATATCACTTATATAGTATTAAAAAATTGCAAAATTAAATGTAAAGGTGGGAGGCAAAAGAAACAGTCTGTATTCATATCACTCGAGATAAATATTATTAGCATTTGGCTTCATTTTCCTCTAAGGTTATTGCTTTACATTTTAAACAATTAAGTATTATACTAAATATAAAATATGTACATCCTGCTTTTTTTAAAAAAATGTTTTCTAGCATTTACTATATGCAAAGTTCTAAGTGCTTAAATATATATTATGTACACTGAGTACAAAATCTATCATTTTAACAATTTTCATTATGAGAACATAGAGAATGGTGCATAAAACACATATTCATAATTTAAATAAAAACTAGAAATTCAGCATCTATTTAACTACTATTCAGGTGAAGGAACAGGATATTGGTCATGCACCAGAAACTTGACCAAGTACCTTTCCCTCATCAAATCCTTCTTGCTTCCCTCTCCCAGAGGGAATTGAATTTTGTGCTAGACACTTTGAGTTTCATGCTAGACATCTTGAATTTTGTGCTAGATACTTTCTTGATTTTTCCTTATATTTTTATTTCTTCACATGTATGCAATAAAGACAGTGCCAAGAATGGAGAATGATCTGAAATTTCTCCTGACTTGCAAGTTAAGTTAGAAAGCCATAGTTTCATGGATGCTGGCAAACAACATGACTTCTGTGTCAGAGACAAAGTACAGTGTGCTAATCACAGTAAGAGCAGTAGCCAGAGAATTGGCATGCATATAAGTTTCTCAAATTCCCTTCCCCAAAGGGGGATTTGAAAAGGGCTAGGTGACACCCACATAGGCAGGGGAGTGCATACAGGAGAGGAATTCTCAGCTTAAAGAACCTATATTTGTTATAATAAGCAGTAAGTATGTTTAGATTTAGCCCCAGAAGACATTATGTTTAATACATGCAACTGTAAAGAAACTTGCCTTTTGTCAGGAAGGATATGAGGAATGAGGTAAAGATTGCCTCTTTCAAGTCTGTTAGCTATACAAAACTCCTTGAAAAGGTAGTCTAAACCAAAGGCAGACAGTGCCTCTGCTCAAAAGACATACAGAAAAACATGAGAGACCTATGGAGAACTGCCATCCAATAGGCAATACCATTTGAATAAATACAAAAATTGGTTGGGCGAGGCAGGGATTCTGGGGAAAGAGAGAGTGTTTTTCTGACTCCCATAAAAAGGAACACTGTTGGATTCTAACATTCTAATTGGACTTCATAAAATTAAACAATAGGTTATCAGTCTTGATAAACATCAGAAAGTATAACAAAACCATAACTATTAAATCCATCCTACAAAGAAAGGAAAAAAGATATCTCTGGGTATATAAAAATTAGTACCTGATAAATATGAATTTATTAATCAGATGATGAAACAAAACCAAAAATAAATTCCTTCATTACCTCATTAAAAAAACACATCAAAACGCTCCATGGATTCATATATTAACAGATACAAAGTCAAATTATACCAATATAAACTAAAATACAAATCAGTATTCATATATTTTTGCATAAGTTAAGATAGACAAAGACATTATTTTTATATTCATTGTTCATGTAATGGAAGAGGCATTATTGTTAAGATGGCAGTTCTCTCAAAATTAACCTATAGACTAAATAAAATTACAATAAAAATTCCAGCAAATTATTTTGTGAATGTTGCCAAACTGATTCCCAAGTTTAGATGAAAAGTAAAGACATACAATGGTCAACACAATACTGAAGAAATGAAATAAAATTGGAGGATTCACACCACCTGATTGCATGAGTTACTATAAAGCTACAGTTAAAAAGATAGGGTGGTATTGTTAAAACAAACAAACAACAACAACAACAAAAAAGGAGATATATGTCAATGAAACAAAAATAGATTCCAGAAATAGACCCACATAAGTACAATCAACTGATATTTGACAAATGGGAAAAGGAAATTCAAGAAGAAAGAAGATCTTTTCAACAAATGGTGCTGGAACAATAAGACATTATCTATATATATAAAAGCCAAGAGACTGGAACGACCAAAATGACAAGAATGACCAGTCTCTATGACAAGCACTGTGGCGGCCAACCGGCCTGATTGGAACCCCAATCACCCCCCCCAACCTCCCACAGCCCCTCCCCCCAGCTGGCCCAGCCCCTGATTGTCCCCCCCACCCAAATCGGGGGCAGGGTTGACCAGCCAACTGCCTGCAGCCCCTACCCCCCACACTGGCCCAGCCTGATCAGCCCCCATCAGGGAGGGCCGGCTGGATCCCACCCATGCACAAATTAGTGCACCAGGCCTCTAGTTCAGTGATAAAAGAAATGAGTTAATAAGCCACAATAAGACATGTATCAACTTTCAAAATACATTGCTACATGAAAGAAATATGCAAAAAAAACACTATCCTACCTAATAATAGACAAATATGCAAATTGACCGTACCTTCGCTATGCCTGCGATTGGCCAGGAGGCGCGGGGGAGTGGGACTCGGGGTGGCCGGGTGGCCGATTGGGCCGGCGGGACACTGAGCTCGCGTCACCAGTGGTGGCTCGAGCTCAGCGTCTGCGCCATGGCTGTGCTGCGGCACAGAAGGGGCCTCTGGGGCAGTGAGTTCACGTCCCACCACAGACCACCCAGCTCCCCCAAGATCGAAAGCAAAAGTGTGGGAGCTGGGTGCCTGTCCACTCAGGCACCAGCGATCAAAAGCAAAAGTGTGGGAGCTGGGTGCCTGTCCGCTCAGGCACCAGGCCTTTCAGAAGCCTCCACGGCACCGGAGGCTTCTGAAAGGCCTGGTGCACCAGCGGACAGGCACCCAGCTCCCCCCCTAAATGTGCATGATTCAATCATGCACTGGTCCTCTAGTATACTATAAGATTCCAGTTATATAACATTCTGGAAATAGGAAAACTATAGAGATGTTGAACAGGTCAATGGTTGCTAAGGATGTGGAAGTGGGTTAAATAGCTGAAACAAAGGAGAATTTTTAGGGCAAAAAAACTATTCTCTGTGATACTGTAATTGTGGGTATATGACCTTACGCATTGGTCAAAACCTATTAAACTTTACAGCACAAAAAGTAAAAGTTAATATATGCAAATTTCAAAGAATCTCACTTAAAACATCAAGGGATCCAGAATAAAAAGCAGATGGTAACAAAAGATTTTTTTTATTTAAAATGCATAAAATGATCTCATTGAATTGGGTAGGAGGAAAAGGTACTAATGTAAGTAGCTTTGAAAATGAGTGGAATCATAACACTAAAGTCAAAAGAACTGCACCTAAGCCCTGTACTGTGGTTAATAAAGTAGTTTTCCATGGAGAGATGGGTTAACAATTCTGATACTAAAATACATATATACTGCAATTAAGTAACTTGATAACATATAGTGGGAACTATGTTTCTCACTATTTGGAATGGGAATTAGCACATAATTAAGATGAAAAGTTTAGAATGATTTATATTTTAATAAATTACAGTTGGAAATATCAGTATGAACTCATGTTTACACATATGTATAAATATTTCTATAACACTGGTTAGGATACACATGTGTTTCTTTGCCCCATCAGCTGACAGGGCTAGAAACAATGACAACCTGGTAGAAATAAGCATACCTAGTATCCATATTTTGGTTTCTCATACCATTCTCCAATTACAAAAAGAAAGAAAGAAAGAAAGAAAGAAAGAAAGAAGAAAGAAAGAAAAGAAAGAAGAAAGAAAGAAGAAAGAAGAAAGGAAGAAAGAAAGGAAAAGTTTCCATGGAGAATTCCTGTCTCTAGAACTGATGCAGGAAATATACCGTAAAAGATGAACATGGAGTTCTAAAGCATCAAGTAGTGCCAAAATGTAAAGAAATTATCAGAAAACACAAAAGCTCACTCCAGCTGGTTTGGCTCTGTGGTTAGAGTGTTGGCCTGTGGACTAAAGGGTATTGAGTCCGATTCCTGTCAAGGGCACATACCTTGGTTGCAGACTTGATCCCCACTGGTCTGGGCACATACGGGGAGTCAAACAATCCATGTGCCACTTTCTCATCGATGCCTCTCTCTCTCCCCTCTCCCTTCTACCCTCTCTAAAAATCAATGGAAAAAAAATATCTTCATATCCTCGGGTGAGGATTAACAAAAAAACACAAAAGCTAAAAAACCGAGTTTGATAGGGATGTGTCAAAGGATCCACTGAAAGAGCCTCCCAATGTCCAAACCTCAAATAATTTGAACAATAAAATAAAATAAAGTAACACTGGATTGTAATACAAACTATAAAATAAATATCAGTGCTCCTGCAATAATATAAATAAATTAAAATGATTGCATAAATAAATAAATATGGGAGATAAATCAAATCTCCCGTGCAGAGGAATTATAAATATTTTATGTAGATACTAGAGGCCTGGTGCACAAATTCATGCATGGGTGGGGTCCCTTGGCCTGGCTGGCCATCGGGGCTGATTGGAGCTCTGGGAGGTTGGCCATGGGGGAGGGGCCGTGGGAGGTTGACCGATGGGGTGAGGGACTTCGGGAGATTGTCTGTGAGAGTGCACTGACCACCAGGGGACAGCTCCTGCATTGAGTGTCTGCGCCCTGGTGATCAGTGTGCATTATAGCAGCCGGTCGTGTGGTTGCTTAGGCTTTTATATATATACTAGAGGCCCGTTGCAGGAAGATTCTTGCAAGAATAGGGCTTCGTGCGGTGGTCTCTGCTGCCCTGCTTACTTCCCTCCCGTCTTCGCTGCCCCACTTGCTTGCTTCTCCGCAGCTTCGCTCCCTTCTGCAGTGCTTGGCTTCCTTCTACACTGTCTTCAGTCTTTGCTCTGCACGTGGATATGCAAATTAACCACCACCTTGGTTGGGTTAATTTGTATACTCGCTCCTGATTGGCTGGTGGGCGTGGCTTGTGGGAGTAGCGGAGGTACAGTCAATTTGCATGTTTCTCTTTTATTAGATAGGATAGAAGCCACCTTCATGAAAGGAGAGAGAGAGAGCTAGAGAAACTTTATCATGGAGAATCCTAAAGAAACACCACTTTGCCAGGTGTTCAAGGTCAACATCAACAGCAATAAATTATTTTGATACAATGTATCCTTGAGATGATGCCAAGAAAATATCACTTTGTCTATGAAATCTTTTTCTTAAAAACCTATAACCCTAGTCTAACCATAAAAGAGACATCAGACAAATTCCAACAGAAGAGCATTCTACAAAACACCCGGTCAGTACTCCTTAAAACTGAACAGTCATCAAAACAAGGAAAATCTGAGAAACTGTCATGGCTAGAGTATTCTTAGATGTGACAATAAGGTAATGTGGATCCAAGTTGGGATCCTGGAACAGAAAAAGGACTTTAGGTAACAACTAAAGAAATCTGAATAAAGTATTGATTTGAATGATAATATATCAATGGTGATTCATTAATTGTAACAAATGGATCATACTAATGTAAGATTTTAATATAAGGGAAACTGTATTACCTTCTCAATTTTCTGTAAATCTAACAGTTCTAACAATAAAGTTTATAAGAAAACAATATTTATAGTTTTAATATGTAATGTCTTCTAAATATTCATAGAAAAGGAGAAAAATTTTAAAAATTAAATCTATGTATATGTATATGTATGGGATAGTGCAAAAGTAGGTCTAAAGTTGTTTGTATGGAAAATAATACAATGATTAGTAAATAATAATACAAAAATAAACTTTATGTTTAGCATACACACAACTATAAATCTACTTTTGCCCCACCCTGTCTATAACCACTTACAAATATATATATGAATTTCCAAAATATGAATCACTAATGAGCTTATGAATAATTTCAGCAGAATTAGTAATCAAATAAATATTAATTAAAACAAGTGCAAGAGTTTTCATTGATTATCAAATCAGAAAAACACAACCCACAATTCTCTGCTAATAGAAAAATAAATTGAAACAATTCTTTTGGAGAACAATTTTCTAATATATCCAAAGCTTAGCATTTAGGCTTATGCCACTGGACCAAGATAGTCTAATTCTAGTAATGCATTTTAAGGATCCATATTAATTTATTTCTGTGTAAAGATTCAACACTAAATTTTAAACTGAAATTAAATTTGCTCATTGGTAGTTTTAACATGGCTAAATATAAAATTACCTAAATGTTTCAATAGGAGATGTGTCAAAAAATTAGAACTACACAACTACACATAGCTACACAATTAAGTATTCTGGAACTCAACATAATGTTTAGAAGTATGTTAATGACTTGAAAAGTTGGCTAAATTTATATAAATACATATGATTTCAATATTATAAATTCAAATAAACATATGGAGTTGCCTGATCTTGCCTCCTGGTGTTCAAAGAGTATCCTCCCACATTGAATCACAGATAGATTGTGCAATAATTTGTATATGAGAACATTATGGTAGGCTACGTCATAAAGGAGGAGATAAATCAGTTCCTGCAGCCTGCAGACTGTATTAAGGATTTGGTTATTTTCTCGAGGATAATGTGAAGCCATAAAAGAATAAGAAGAGGGAGGACATAACTTTTGTGTTTTAGAAAAATTATTTTGCAATATGAGGTTGTAGGTAAGGAAAAAGGAATGTTGGAGACAAGTTATTTAGTCAAGAGAGAATCATTATTTTTTGGTGAGCAGAGACAGAGAATTTTAAATTACTATTTGCCAATAAATTGCAAACAAATGAAACTTTATTATTTATTCCTCTAAATAAAACTATCAGCTCAATAAAAATAAGTTTGAATATTAATTTGATTTCAAATATTAAATGAGATATGGTAGGGGGTCTTGATGAAAAATCTAATAATGACAAATTTATTATACTTAACTAACATAAAGAGAAAAGAGTAATATGTTTCAAAGAGATGTTGCAATGAAACAATTTTGTTGATTGATTAATAATTTCTTGCTTTACTTTGCAGCTATAATTAACAAATATTTTAAAATAAATGTAATTATTTCTGTGTTTAATACTCAGTTTTCTAAAGCAATGTACATATAACAAGCAAATCCTATATAATAAAAGCGTAATATGCTAAGTGTCCAACCGATTGGTTGACCATTCAGTTGACTGCTTGTCCAGTCGTTATGATGTGCACTGACCACCAGGGGGCAGATGCACCTACTGGTTAGCTTCCTGCTGGGGTCCAGCAGATCGGGACTGGCCAAGAGGGGCAGACACATCCTGGAGCCCTCCCACGGTCCCTCCCCGGCCGGCTGGCCCCATCAGCCCTGATCGGGACTGGGCAAGATGGCCCTGATCAGCCTCGATCACCGGCCAGGTGGAGGGACCCCACCAGTGCACAAATTCGTGCACCAGGCCTCTAGTAATATATAAAATAAGATAACAATTAAAACACTGTGTTTGGCAAATAAGTTCTCAGTGAATGTTTGTGCTGAGTTTTTATATTATGATTTTTCAGACATTATATCTGTGTTATCTTAAATTTCTTGACTTTGCAGCTTCTTAAACTTAACCGTGTTATTGGTGTCCCAGGTCACAAGATAACCTGGAGAATCCACTAATCATCTAAAACAAAAATAGTTTTGAAATAAATACATTTGTGAGGTGGAATCATGATAAATACAAATAGCAATTATTTGAGAATATGAGAAATATGAATCTATCATTATTTCATACCACTGCCCCCATTTTGCAGTGAAAATTGTGTGGAAATTAGAAAATCACTTCTAATGAAATAAAGTTGATTTCAGTCTCCAAAGCCATGTGATCCTGCACTGAAAAATAACACACTCATTATATATGAATAATCCAGATAAATTAGTCATTTGGGAATGCCAAAATTGGATTCTGAATGGAGATATGGCCAGCAGAAAAAGCATTTGGAAAAAATGAGCTAATCAGACTATAAGACATTTTACTACTGTCTGGCCACAATCCTTCTCTTCTTTCTCAAAGGAGTCAGGACTAAATATTATTAAGAGTTCCTGAGAGCATCTGGATTTGCTTTTGGGGTAATGGAAAATTAGATCATAAATGATCACATATAAATCTTACCATATAAATCTCATTAAAATTGACAAATAAGTGTAAGTGTAGCTCCTAGATTATAATTATAGAAACAGAGCATAATTTTATGTGTTTTAAAACATGATCAGGTACATGCCTCACGTAGAAATTGTGGGGAGGTGGGCAAACATTCTTTAGACTGAAGAATTGTCTTAATTTTAAAACTATTTACATGTGTTCCATTAAAATGTTCTTTAAACCAATGCCAATCCTTAAATATATTGCATTATTAATAAAGTGTGTTTGTGCACCTGCATTTGAATGTGCACACCAGGAAAGAATATGTACCAAGCAAAAAAGGAAAGCATTTACTCTCCCACCAATATCTAGAGAAATTCTAATTTCTTCAATACTATAAAGCCAGCTTCAACTCAGTGTCCATTATTCATTATTCTATTTGTGTACAAATCCCCACCTCATAGTCCAAATAAATCCCTCCCTTAAACTTCGAGAAAAAATTAATTGAGCTTATATGTCACCTATATTTAGTAATGTACGTTGTAAACTTTAACATTAACATAATAATAAAACAGAAACTAATTGACTGGACAACTCTAAAATGGAATGTTAGTAATGAGTATCCAGGAGGGACTGAGATAGCCTGTGAGCAGGTAGCATTAATTCAATCAGTAAACATGCGTTGTCTATCACTTTATTCTGGAAGGAACCTTAGAGATTACATATTATTCCAATCCCTCTGCCTTGCAAGAACTGAAATGGAGCCAAGAAAAGATTTGTCTTTGATCCTTCACCACCTAGTGGCTAAAACTTGTCAAAAAATCAAGGTCTCCTGTCTTCTATTTCAGTTTTCACTCCAATTATAATTATTATGCAACATTAAAATACTGATTTAAAATGAGCTACATCCATAACAAATTTTACTTTTCCTTCATTTTAAACCGTAAGGTCTTTCTACTATATGTAAACATCTCCACATTTACTTACATAGCCATTAAGTCTTTCTGATTGGCATAGACAATCAACAATAGTGACGGAAACACAAAATATAGATTGGTAGAAACTTAGCCATTTCAGTGGTATCATATTAACACAGCCTGGATGTCTGAAAATGTTCACTTGGTCAGTGAAGTTCTGTGATTAAGAAAGTTTATTATACACTAAAGTTTTCTTCCTTAAACTTTTACGTTTCCATAATAGATATTACTTTCATTACATTCTATAGTAGTAAAAAACAAGCTCGGTTCAAGTAACATTCTGATGGAAGAGATGAAAACCTAGGTTGAGCTTACTAGAAAAATGAAATTCATAATGAAAATAAATTAATGGCATTATGTATTAGAAAAGATGGATTAGATGTTCCTCCCACCAAGTGTACTAAAAACACTGACATTAAATGTAAAACAAACACAAGATAACTCTGAATGTTGAGAACAAGAAGCCAGACTGGCCAGGAACCTGAGGACCTACGGAGTGACCTGGCTGTGTGCTCCCTGGGTTTTCCTTTTGCTTCATGCATTATGCCAGACTGAGTGCTGGAGAGGCTGGCAGTTTACAAGTGCCAACAGGCATAGACAAAAAAATCCCAAACAAAAGCCTGCTCATTCTAGCCTAAGTACCAGAAAAGGGGCATCCTGGCAAGAAGAAAGCTTTTAAACAATAATTGCTCAAGTCCAGCCAATACTCCCCCAAACAAATCTGGCTGCACAAAGCTTCTTAAACCTCCTTCCCTGGGGTCAGGGGTGGGAATGAGGGCAGTGTGGGGGTATTAAAAATGGTTGAGTTGAGTTGCCAGGATTTTCATTCCCACCAGGCAGTGATAACACAGGCCAGTAAACATACGGACCTACGGAGTGACCTGGCTGTGTGCTCCCTGGTGAGTCAGAAGTTTCATTACCACTTATAAGTAAGGAGACCAGGCCTTATACTATCCTGTCAGTGGAGACCATCTGGGGAGCAAGAACAAGGTGTGGCTGCCCTCCCAGTCAGGGTAGTAGCAATAGAGGCCTAGTGGGAACCTGAATTTCCAGATCAGCCTATCAATAACATAGAACCACCCCCCTATGGTTGGGAACATAGACTTCTACCCTGATCGGGCACTCTAGGGACGTTATCCCTTTTTCCTAGGAGAGGGTTGTGAGTATACTATTTAAAAAGATGATTTAAATATTTTCCAGAGTCTCATAATAACAAAATAATCAACTAAAAAACCAACATACTATGAACTAGTAAACTTTCAACTTGAATTAGCAAATGACATCAATAGATATCAACACCAAGATGACACTAATGTTAGAGTTATCTGAAAAGGATTTTAAAGAAGCTATCTTAAAAATGTGTCATTGAACAATAAAGAAAATGATGGAAACAAATGAAAGGAAAAAAAAAAAAGTCTCAACAAAGAAACAGAGTCTCAGCAAAGAAAAAGAGTCTCAACAAAAAATAAACAAAAGGTATAAAGAACTAAAATAAAAATGTAGAACAGAACAATAGAATAATCAAAAACAAAAACTCAAAGAATGGGATCAACAACAGAATGGAGAGGACAGAGTATGGACTAAGTAAACTCAAAGATAGAATAGAAATTACCTCCTCTGAACAACAGTGAAAATAGACTAGAAAAACACACAACCAAAAAAACAGATCTTAGGAATTTAGGGGACTATAACAAAAGAGCTAACATTTATGCCACTGGAGTCTCAGAAAGAAAGGATAAAGAGGGTGGGACTGAAAAAAATATTTGAAGAAATAATGACTAATAATGTCACAGATAGGTTTGTTGAGCTCTCACACAAGCCACACTTCAGGAAGAAGCCTGAATTAAGCTGCCTGCCTCCTGCACTAAAATGCCTGCCTGCTCTTTCTTCCTGCAGTTTGAATAAAGCAGTTCCCTTATAAAGCAGTTCCTGGAATTCTATTTCAACCAATAGAACTGAGACTCTTTCTGTCCAATCAGAGTCCTCCAGCTATGTCCCTATCAGCATCATCACTGGCCAATCAGAGTGGCTCAATTCTGACCAATCAGAAGATTGCTTTTTGGACCCAACTGTGAGGATTTGAAGTGTTATTTGCATAAGAATAGACCTATGAGAGAGCAGAGGTGGGGACCTTTCTTTATATAAATTAGTTCCCCTCTGGCTCAGAGAGTGCACTTCCTCTTTCCAGGAAAGCCTGAAGACAGTCTCCCAGCCTGGAGCTGAATCAGAAACACAGGATATGTCTTATACTCAGGGCCAGACAGGAGTAGAATAGAGTGAAGCAGAGTGTGCATCCAGATCAAACTGGAGCAGGACAGAGTAGCCTAGATCATATGGGAAAGAAGCACTGCTGTCTAACCAGAGAAGCAAGTCACCCTAGGGAGACCTAGACACAGGCCACTTTACCCCAGGGACGCCTCATAGCCATGCCCTTCCACAGCTGTGCTGTCTCATAATTGAGCTGTAACACTACTGAGTGGCCGCCATGCTGTAACATAATTAAGCTGTTGGCACTGAATAAAGTTTGGTTGACAGACCTTAACAGACACCTTATCAAAGAAGATGTTCAGATGGCAAATAAGCATATGAAAAGATGCTCCCACATCATATGTCATCAGGGACATGTAAAGGGAAACGATAGGATACTACAGATCTGTCAGAATGGCCCAAACCCAGAACACTGACAATATCAAATGCTGGTGAAGATATGGAGGAACGAGAACTTGTATACATTGCTAACGGGAATGCAAAATGGTACAGCCTCTTTGGAAGTCAGCTTACTGATGTGGTTCAAACAACTTTCATATTAATATTAAGGTGCTTTGGCAGTTTCTTACAAAACTTAACATACCCTTACTGTAGGATCCAGCATCAAGTTCCTTGGATAACAAAAGGAGTTGAAAACTTACGTCCACACAAAAATTTGCACATGGATGTTTGAGGTAGCTTTATTCATAATTGACAAAGCTTGGAAACAACCACTCACATTTATTATAAGACTTCTCTTTCTGGTTTAAATACTTAGGTGAAATTTTCAGTGAGATTCTATGACAATAATTTAAAGAGCTTTGAAAACAGTATAGTATCCTTGCAACCCCCTTTCCCCCAAAAAAAAAACAAAACTTCTTACCTCTTTGCCTATCATCTACATTTAATAGATAAATTGATGTTTTTAAAAGTGGTAAATGTATGAATATATGATTTATTTTACATAGAGTGATTTAACAGGGAACTGACTTTGTTTTCATTTTCCTTTATTTAATAGCCATTTCCTGACTGTGTACCTTGTAGCTGTCACTACCAGAATATAAAGAATACAAAGGTTTAAATTAGTTCTTTCAAGAAAGAAGCTTACAATCTACTTATATTTTTATTCAAACAACCGCAAAATGACAATTGCTTTAAAAAAATAAGGACTATCACTTCAACTCTGGCTTAAATAAAAGAGCTCCCACAGAGAAATCATAGGCAGACATTTAGAATCAACCTTTAAATTCATTACATCTTTGCTAACCTAGGTCACTCCATCACATGGCAGGTGAATATAGAGATTTAATCGATGGAGAGGAGCTACCTTGGTAGCTAAAGAATTCAAATAAAATACTTTTCCCCCTACAAATCTGCTTTACTATTTTATGTGAAAGCACAAGATGGTATGTTTTTATAAATGTAATCTATAATGGAGTTTCACAACCTGAGGTGATTTTTGCCCTCTCTCCCCTAGTCCACGGACATTTAGACAACATCCAGTGAAATGTTGGTTATCACAACTATTGCCATCTACTGGTGCTATTGCCATCTAGTGCGTAGAGGCCTGGGAAGCTGCTAAACATTTTCCAGTGTACAAGGCAGTACTGACCACAATTACCTGCCCCAAATACCTAAAGTGCCTGGGTTAAGAAACCTTTCTATAAAGGAAGACTTTCCCACGCCCAACAAATTCCCTGAACATCTTAGTTCTCACAGTGACCTGCAAATCATCACCATAGGTCAGTTTAATTTGATAAGGTGCTCCAAGCTTAAACTAGCTTAATTAAATAGAAAATCAATTATGGCCCGAGTTAAGGAGTTATTATCCATATGTCCTGTTTATAAGAGCCTCCTGACTGACTCTTTCAGGAATTACAAAGTTATCTCATTAGTTCTTTCCATTAGTTCCTGAGACCCGTTTGCCTAAAATTTCTCATGCCTAGACCGTAATAGCATGAAAAATGTTCCTGGGTTTACGCATTCAGTATCAGAAAACAAATGTGAACTTATAGTCTAAATTTTTTCCCTTATAATAATCTCATTTGCACTGTGGAATAAAAATCAAACCAATTAAACTCACTTTATCTTTTCAACAACACTGAGGTCAGGGGACTTGAAAAACAAGGGTGTAAACCAAGCTACATAATGTCATAGTCAGTTTTTACAATCAGGCTCCACCTTTCTCCTTCCAAACTCACTCCATACTGGTTATCACATTTCTTCAAATATTAGAAACCAAGCTTTGAAAACAAAATAAAGGTACACGACTCAAAGGAAGTAGTAATTCATTCCAATGACAGTTCCTAAAAACTGTGATGAAGGGACCATCCTATTACACCCACTAAAAGGTTCAAACAATGCTGTTACCTATTCTTGATATTTAAAAACAAATTATACTAAGGAACTATGTGCTAACTAAGTAGGGAGGTTTCCTTTCTTTCGTATTCTTGTTTTTATTTTATTTTTTCTCAGAAGGAGCCAAGATTGCCAGGACTTTAGTCTATGCTGGGAAGAAATCTAGGATCTCAAAACCCTGTAAAATCCTCTCCAATATAGTCCCTTAGAAAGGTGGGGAGGGGAGAAGACAGTCAGAGAAGTTTAAAAAATCATTTTCCTCCCTCGAACAGCAAAAGTACTGTAGTTACAGCCCCACCTATATGTAAATAAGCCCTCCACTAGCCCACATATCTATTGATAAACTAGGTTTAGTTATTGCTTCCCTTTGGGTTTTCTGAGAGTTAAGTGCTTTTTGATCAGTGAATGGAAGTTGATTAAAAAACACACCCTAGAAATAAAGAAAATAAACTCTTTGCCTTTAAATAGAAGTGGTTCTAGTTTCCTTTTGCAAGCCTGCAGGGTTGTTGTACACATTAAAACCGCTGCATAGCTCCATCCCTGGCCACAGAAACCCCAGCGCCCTCCTCCTTCCTCCCAGAAGATGTCAGATCTCGGGGAAACAGCAGTTACAAAAGGATGCTTTTCATAGCTTCTACTAGAAAACGCTGGCACCCCGTTCCTGCATAAAACAGAGCTAAACTGAGTCAGAATGCCGGAAGCTGTGTCTTCTGCTTCTCTTCAAATGGATCTCAATTATTTCTAGAGAGAATTCTAAATAACGCTGCATAATTTTGCCCATGTACATGACATGATGATGTTTCTAATCCCCCGTTTGCCCTAGATCATTTTAAGCTTTATCCATCAGTGTACCACGCCAGAAAGAAAAAAAGCAGTTAACAAGATGACAGTGTTATTTGGCATTTGGCATCAATATTAGCAGGAGTCTCTCATTTGACAATTATTTCCCTAGCGTACCAGACTGTAAGGAGAATGTTTCCATTCATCCGCAAATGACTAACATTGTATTGATGTTTCAAAATGCGGTTGAATACCATTGCGCTCTCAATATCTGAGCTGGGTTTGAGAGTTAGTCTTGAATACCAATAACATCAGTAACTCCTGCTGCAAACGTTTTGGTTAATTGCCAAGCCTTGGGGTGTCGGTTCAGCAGCGAGGTGATGCTGGTTAGGGGCTCTTCCATCAGTCAGTGCAGTGGTCACAGGTGATGGGAACCCTTCCCTTTCTCCACAGATCCTCGTGCACCGCGATAAAAATCACTCTGAGCGCCGCTACCGCCAAGCAAAACGACTCCCCGCCCGCCTCGTAAAGAGCTGAGCCTGGGGAGGCAGCCGGATGCTGACCCCTGCAGAGATTATTGCTTCTGCGCGCCTTGCCAAAGGACCCTGCTAGCATTATGGAACACGAGTTAGGGACGTGCGAGGTTTTACTTATCTCTTCCAAGAAGAACTAGATCAGGCGAAGAACATCTTTAAAGACTGCTTAAGGAGGCTAGGGGTGGAGGAAGGGAAGAAGGAATGGGGTGCTGAGCGTATTTTTTTAATTACTCTACTTGTTTCTCCCCTTCACTGCCCCGCTTTGCTTTCCAAACTCCGCACTGAACCAGAATGATTGGCGTAACTGCTATTGACTGCAGCCTCGGCTCTCTCTCTCTCTCTCTCTCTCTCTCTCTCTCTCTCTCTCTCTCTCTCTCTCTCTCTCTCTCTCTCTCTCATTGATCTGCAAACAACCCGGAATAGCTAAAGGTTCTTAAAGCTGGAAATGCATTCAAGAAGGGAAGAAGGAGAAAATGAAGGGGGCGGCCCCATGCCCAGCACCCCACTCCGCCGTGGGCCAGGACAGCGGCTCGCAGCCGCGGGGACGAGCGGCTTAGGGGCTGCGGCGGGGGAGGCAGGGTCGCGGTTCTGCGCCCGGAGCAGGAAGCCTGTCCGCCCTGCTCTGGAAGCTGTTAAAAATACAATCCTGTGACTCGTTAAACCGATAACCCTGCCCTGCGTGGACACAGATGCGCTGATCATCTCGCCTGATGGGCTCAAACGGGTTAAACTGCCTCTTACATAACAGGACGACGGCCTGGCTCTACACAATTAAAATACTAGATCGTCGTCTCTTCCCGACTCTGCAGCCCCGCACTACCCTCCCGGGCCCTCTCAGTGCGCCTGCGTGCAGAGCGCGCACTGGCCCGGCGTGCACGATTCGCGCGCACACACGAGCACGCGCATAGCATACACTCACATACATCCACACACTCAATACTTTCATCTCACACACACTCACTCACACACACACACACACACACGCACGCACGCACACGCACACGCGCGTACACACACACACGTTAGTGTCAACACACACGGGGGAGGGAGGCGTCCTCCAAACCGTATTGACTGACCCTAGAGGCACTCCAGCTGCTCTGCTGCAAAGCCTTGCCTGCACCTCCCGCGCCTCCCCTCCAAAAGCAGCCCCACCCACTGTCCCTACCTATTTCCGAAAAGAGGTAAAGAGTGAACTAGTCGGCTGCTCGTTAACGGTAGCACAGCCGCCCAGGAGAGAACGGAAACAAATAAAAAAGAAACCACAAATGCTCCCAGTCCCAGGCGTCATGATGGCGCCGGCCACAACTTGGAGGACTTGAAAGTTACGGTGCCTCCAAAGGTAAAACGCACCGGGGAGGGAAAGCCAAGCGCTCCTCTGCTCTCTCCTCCTCGGCCCGACACGGAGACTTTTCTAGCAAAGCAGTGCATATGCCAGGAAGGGAAGCCGTCTGTCTAGGATGCATCTCTCTTTCCCCCGCAGTCTGCATAATTGTGATATACCTCCTCCTGATAGATATTTTCATTTTCTTTCTTTTTTTTTTTTCCTCCATTCATTTCCCCCCCTCCCTGTTGCATCCCCCAATCCCCGGGCGGGGTTGCTAAGGAAACGGCCGCTTGGCAACGCGCGCGAGCCGGGGGCCGCCGGCCGCCGCTGCGCCCCGCGCTGCTGCTGCTTCTGCTGCTGCTGCTGCTGCGGCGATTGCAGCCGCCGCCGCCGCTCGCCCAGCCTCCGCCTTCGCCGCGCCTCCTCCCTCACTCGCCGGCGCGCTCGCCTCCTCGCTAGATGGTGTGCGAGCCGCCCGAGAATCAGACACACTCCGGACTCGGCCAAAAGCAACCGAGAGGAGGTGTAGTGTGGTGCCAGGGGGTGGGAGGGGAGGGAGGGAGGGACAGCGAAGAGGAAAAGGAGGGGAGGCAAAAAAGAGAGAGGGAAACAACACCCAACAACTAGAGAGGGGAAAAGAAAGAAAGAAAAGAAACCCACCCATCCACACACACACAAAAAAAAAAAAAAAAAAAAGAAAAAGAAAAAGAAAAATCCTGTGGCGCGCCGCCTGGTTCCCGGGAAGACGCCAGCACCAGGGGGTGGGGGAGTGCGAGCTGAAAGCTTCTGGAGAGTGAGCAGCCCTAGCAGGGATGGACATGATGCTGTTGGTGCAGGGTGCTTGTTGCTCGAACCAGTGGCTGGCGGCGGTGCTCCTCAGCCTGTGCTGCCTCCTACCCTCCTGCCTCCCGGCTGGACAGAGTGTGGACTTTCCCTGGGCGGCCGTGGACAACATGATGGTCAGAAAAGGGGACACGGCGGTGCTTAGGTAGGAAGAACGGCGTGCTTTTCGTACTTGTCTCAGTCTATCTTTCTCTCTCTCTCTCTTTCCACCTTTTTTTTTTTTTTTTTTTTTTGCCTTCCTTTTTAAACCCAGTCATAAGGCTGATGGTGATCGTTATCCAAAGGCCACATCTCAAGACACCCAGGTGCTAATTTCTGCCCCCGCCCTGGTCCCTTTGCGCCGGGGCAGGCAGTGAGCTGGGCTCGCGGTGCTAGAGCACTTTGCCCGGACGGACGCCAAGTAGCCCCGGGATGAGTGGAGCGTGCGGGTGAGGAGGGGCCGGTGGTACTTTGAAACTCTATTCGCGAGGTCTCTGTTTTACTGTCATTGGGTACTCGTGGAGAGTCTGACAAGTTTATCGGGTTTGTTTCTGTTTGACTCTAGTCTAAGCGACTTTTTCAAACTGCTTGCTCCCAGCTCCCATTTATTTTCCCTCTCAGTTGGACACTTAGGCGCAATTTCTCCCTCTTCAGCTTTCTTTCCTTTTACAGCTTTCCCCCTTTTCTCCTGTTCTCCCTTCTCTTCCTTTTTTTTTTTTTCATTCCCCCCACCCTCTTCTTACTCTCCCCGCCACCCATTGCCTCTTTCCTCCCCTTTTCTATTTTCTCTCCATTCTTTCCTTCTCTTCCGATTTTATCCTCAATTTTCTCTCTTTTTTTTATCACCTCCATTCTAATTTTGCATTCTCTTATTTAACCTCATTTCCCCTACTCTTCACCCCACCCGCTCCCTGTTTTTGTTCCTCGTCAGTGTCCCTGTTCTGTGATCTTGTCAGTCCCATTTCCTATCTCTTCCCCTATCCCTGCCACATAGGCATGCATCTTCCTTCTAACACACTCCAGTCCCGTTGTGTGTTTTTTCCCCACTCTGGCAAATCTCTTTTTCTTAAACACACTCCTTCACATACTCTCTGCTTCACATCCCCACACACATTGGCTCTTCCATGGTCTAACAACCACTTTCACATTCAGATTCTCTTTTACTGTTTGAAAGGCACACACTTCTTTACTGTTCCACATGCTGTCACTCACACATGTGTACAGCATCTCTCCTCTCTCTCTCTCTCTCTCTCTCTCTCTCTCTCTCTCTCTCTCTCTCTCTCTTTCTCTCTCTCTCTCTCTCTCTCTCTCTCTCTCTCTCTCTCTCTCTCTCTCTCGTTTTCTCTATTCCCTCTTTCTTCCCTCTTCCCTCCCTCCTTCAATTTTCAGTTTTACTTATTTTTCTCACTCTCCCTTCTCCCCACTTTTCCCCTAAGCTTGAACATTGAAATGTTTTGTCATTAATGAACATCCATAGCCTGATGCTAGCGCTAAGCAACACTGCGGAGTGAGCTTCTGGATACCTTTTCTCTCTTGTGAAAATATAAATGGATGATCAGCAGTACTTAGATCTAAACAAGGCTAAACACCCTTATTCCTTCTTTTCCCATCGCCCTCTCTTCTCCCCCCTGACACCCCCACCTGATGTACACCTCAGATCTCCCTGAAAGATCTTCTTTCTCTCCACTGGGTGGTAGTTGGCTTCTAAGAGTGGATTGCACAAAATAAGTATACATGGCATGGCTAAGTGAAAGAGTGGGATATGTTTCTGTTTGGATCATGTAACATATTTTAAATTTAATGATCTGGGATCTGGGTGTGGTATATGACTTACAGCTTCTGAAACATGCTTATGAGTCCAAAATTGTGTGGAATACTATTATAGTATCTAATATACACTAGTAATGTGCTTTTATACTCTATCTTCTTACCTTTGCTGTAAACACAGAAATCCACTGGTATATACAATAGTGATGCATACTTTTTTTTTTATAATCTAGTAAAATACCTTTTCATTGTTGGTAAAAGCAATGAATTCTTTGTCACATAGAGGTTATAAATTAAGCCCATATTTATGTTCTTTATATTAAGTTTGTTTTAAAAGTTTGAACAATAGTGGTAAGGATGACACACTATTTTCAGAGGCTATAAACATATATAATGGGAGTTATAATCTATATGTAGAAGCATATTGCTTATTTGTAATGAGTATTAATACTTTCAAACTAAAAATTTTGCTAGAATGCTTGTCTTTTGAGGATATATCTTGGCATTTTGCTTCTAATGGATAACCTAATAAATACTATGGCTAATTAAAATAGCTGAACCCACGTTTTGCTTCTAGGAGACCTATGGCTAGTTGCTCATTGCTTCATCACTGAAGCTTCTGTCACAGTGGGGAGGGTACCCTCCCAGTGCTGTTGGTGTGGTGCAGCCCTTGTTTACTTACACGTATGCACCGTACCTCACCCCCGCCTGCTTTTCCTCTGTCCTGACTTCGTAATATCTTATTTTACGGAACTTTTTGACTTTTAACATTTTTAAACAGACTAGAATCTCTGTCTTTTCTAAACGATATTTCTAAGTAGAGTGTGTTTAAAAAAATAAAAATAATCTTTTTTTGTCATATGCAATAGAAATCTGAGCTGCATTACTTTTTATCCAAAGTAATTTGCTTATAGTAATTCTAGAATTCTCTAGGGAGCATCCTTTTTTTTTTTTTTTTTTTTTTTTTTACCTTTTTTACATTGTCCATGGATTTTTAACTATTTTGGTATATATAATTAGAAGAAATTCTCAGTTATTTTTCTTTATTCTCTCCTGCAATTGGTATTGACTCTATTCATAGACAGAACTTAAAGACGAATTGAGTGTTTGAGTGTAAGTCAGGTGACATATTTTTCATCAAAAGTAATGTTACAGAGATATATGGTATGTTTTTGCTTTGCATATTTAGAATCGTCTTTGATGTTATTCTGTAACTCATTAGAAAACAAAATAAAATAAACAAAATTTACCCTCAACTATAGACCCCCCCCAATTAAAGTACAGAAATCTAATGCTCAAGATAATATTTTACTGAATTACATTATATCATTTATTAAGTTTCACACAATGTACTCCATTTTTCATCTAACACATTCCTCAAGGTGTCTCCAATAAAAAGCAAAGAGTGGCACAACAGCTATCAAATAACTTTAAGAGCCAAAGGCCTGAAAGTGCAAACATGTCAGTCAGTGACTCTGTTGCTTGTGGTTACATTAATGAAACAGAAGTTTAAAGGTCAGATGTTACATTTTTATCTCCAAAATGCCACAATATCTGTTTTAGAGAAAGAATAAATAATAATAAAAAAAAACTTTCCTTAACTCGTGTTATAATGTAAAAGGGAAATACATTCTCTGGCCCACTACCTATATCTTATAATTTATAAACCATCTTCTCTGTTTAGCCTAAATAGAGGACTTACCATGAAATTTCATTTACTAATTTTAGCATTCTTATCACTTTAACTTTGTCTTTTAAAGTTAGTAAAACAATATATTAAATGTCAAAATGTCCATTTCTTCTAATAATGTTATGCACTGATAAAACCTCTGAAGGATTCACTTGAGCTATTTGGACCTTCTTGATAAAGTATTTAATGATGCACCTACTCAATAGTGTAACATTTGGTATCTCTTACTTAAACTTTGGATTCAAATGAATGTGTGGATGTCTAGAATATATTGTAATTTGTTACAAGCACAAATTCAACATTCATTAATTTCTTAAAAAGTGACTTTGATTGCAACTGCATTTATATGTATTAGTGTTTTATACTTAACAAAACTTGTTAAACTGTATATGGAGAAATTAACTTTTTCTCCAGTCTTCATATTGCATTTTGCAGTACGTAGAAGATTTGAGTTAACGTTTCATGGGGCCACATAGCAAAGGACAGGAGATGATAGAACCATATTGACTACACTTCAGAATCTAGGATTTCTAGATGTGGAAAATCAAGGAGAACATAACTCAGCTCTGTTTAAGTACATAAATTTTGGATGACTTTTTAAATATAGTTTTACAGTCGTGTTAATGTGAATAGATTATTTTATTCTTACCTTTTTAACAAACACAGTTATGTTAACATGTCCAAAATGTTTAATATTCTTTGGAACAATACAAGGAACATGGTCATTTACATCCTGCCAGTGTCTGAACATTTTTAAAAACACATGTCATTTTAAGGTAATTATTTACGTATGTTCTACTTCAACTCATCTGTATGAATTTTGCACATTTTAAGTCACCTTCCTGATATGAATTCAAAATATTCTCTTCTGTGCTTGTCATGCTTTAATCAAAGGAAAGGAGAGTCATTTATGTGACATATTTTACATGAGCAAAGTTGAACACAACTCTGTTAATGTAGTTGATTCAAATGGAACATATATGAGATCCTAAAAGGATATTGTAAAAGGAGGAAAACTTTTGCTTAATGCAAAAACATAGAGCACATTTCCACAGAAGGTACATCCATTGGAAGACACAAAACTTTTATAAGTGGATTTATAACTGGATATGACAAGTATTTATTACTTCTCAGCCTATTTGTCCTATACATTTACCTTTAATTAAGTTATGTTAATTTGTTTTATTTGGATGCAAGAAAGTAAATGATTTATGTATGAGAATGGAGAATTACCAATAGCAATAGAAATCAATTATGCTGTACTTTCAGAATACCATTGAAAAGTCTCATATTATCTGTTGAGTCATCCCTACACATTCCAGGTACATTTTCAAGTATATAGATATTTCACTTTTGAAACATCAAGGCATTATTTAAAAACCTATATGCCTATTAAATAGTGCCATTGAACAAGTATTTAAAATTCTGATTTTTTTCCTTCTTTAAAAAAAGAAGGGGTGATAAATTGCCATACTGAATTAATTGGAAAAATGAGTTGCAGAATATGGAATGAATTGCTACAATATTACCTGTTGTGATTTTAGAACTCTTGGAACACAAACATGTTAATGAAGTACTTACTTTAAATAGGTTGGCTTTCTAATTAAAGTACTCTTGAAATAAATTAATTCTGTATTTTCTGACTTCTGAAGAGTTTCAAGAAATGTGCCTACATGTGACAGTTCTGGACCCAATTGACCAGATCCAACCTTCAGCCTTCTGCTGCTCGGGGCTGTTGGAGGTAGATGGTGGAGCTAATTCCACAGCCATATTGCTCAGTCTGCCATGTCTTCAAGCTGCAGTTGGCCAAGAATAGGTAGATAGTTTGGGGAGAACGGAGGACATAATGAGCTAGAGGCCAGAGTGTTTGTTTCTCCCCGCCTTCATTGCTTTGGGCAATGTCCAGCAATGTCTCCCTCTCCCACTGGAACCTCTTTGTTCCATCTTCCACCCCATAACTGGCTCTTGGGCTTCTGTTTATGCCTCATCCATTTGTTCTTTCATGCTAGGAGCAGTAATGGTTTCCTGCTGTTCTAACTGCTGGGTTTGGCTTCTCAGCTTTTCCATCCCTTTGTAATCAGCTCCCTCCATTAAATTCCCTCTGTTTTAAATATCCAGGATGCTTTAAGTTTTTCTGGTAGAGTCCTTATTAATACAAAGTGAAAAGTAATGGTTTCAGTGATTTTAATTATATTTGATTAAATTACTACTTCACCCAATGGCACCATAATGCTGCTTGCTAGCATTGGATATCAACACTGGGGGATATTACAAACAAGAAAGATGGATAGTTGTTTGTTTATATTTTTCCATACCCAGATTATAATGAGAATAAAACAAGTAAGTATTTAATTAAATTTACAATTGAATAAATAATTTTAGTGAAAAATACGTAATGTTGCTATGGGAGGGAAAAATAAAGAAGTTGATGGATATATATTAGCAAGATTCAATAATACTATATCTTTTTCTTTCCTTTTTTTTTTTTTTTTGACTGAGCAAAAGAGAACCAAGGCTAAACTCTGCTTGTGGATATGTGATCAAAATGCTGAGATAATTCTTACAGTTTTGCCTATTTAAATCAATAGGAATTAAAGATCTTTCTTTTATGTAGCTTAATACCCAAGGAGTTTTCAATTTCTTATGAAGAATATGACCAAAACGATGCCCATGTTTCAAGTACTGAAGTATTTGACCACTGTAGAAATTAGTCTCTCAAGCCATTTGAATCTTCTAATTAGAAATCAAATCACTTTTCTACCATATCCTGTTCAAATTAGCATAAATTAAGACATTATGGACATCACATAACTTATATAGAATAACTAAGGGGATCTTCATTAGTGGATATTTTTGTTTGTTTGTTTGTTTGTTTTGTTTTAATTTACTCTCCCTCTTAACTGACTATTAGATGATGTGGTGACTTTCCCCCTAACTTCTTCAAAATACTTTCTGAAAGATATTTGTTTAGGTGCCTGGCTCCAATATAAGCAAGTCCTACTTTTTGGTACATTTTCCCACACTTTTACAGGAAAGTCTTAATTGAAACCATCATTAATGAAATGACCCTCTCTCAAAGATGCTCAAGAAAGGCTTTCTGAATTGGGAGGGCAGTTGCTAATTGATCTCTGCCATTCCATCTTTCTCAAAGTTTTGCTGATCCATTATAGATTATCATTGATGCTTGATAGGTATAAGAGAAAATTATGTATACTGTTCTATTTTCTCTGAGCGGCATAACATTACCTGCCTTTTGGCTTTTGTAAAGGAAATTTTAAATTGGGTAACATGCTCTTTGATTAGGTGTTGTATGTGTTTCAAATTCATCAACACAAAAAAGAACTTCCCATACTACTAGGGAGTAAAATCGAACATTTTTCTACATGGTTATAATCATTACCAGATTGGATTTTAATTAGTTCGCCACATTTAAAATGTGGTTAATTTAAAAGATATTAAATGTATTTAATAATAGTACTATTTTTTTGATCCTTTTAAAAATGTACTCTCTGTTCTTAGCTGTATTAATTTTGATTGACAAAACACCTGGGTTTGTAAGCGCTACAACTGTTGTTCATCTATCCCTAGGGCCTGAGCAGATAACTCTGCATATATCAGGCTGACATCACTATTTTTAATTAATGACTCCACTGAAGGAGAAATGAAAGAATAAATGTATTTGTTCTTTAGTTCATTAATTGTTTCAGATTTTAATAATTGTAATATCTGTCAGACTGTTGGATCTGCATGATTATAGTGATTAAGCACTTTTTATTGAATCTATATATGAAGAGCCTCTGCCTTAAGTAATTCCTGCAAAAGTTCTAATTTAGGGATAAGACACATTGGAATCATTCAGTGTCTTTAAACTATAGGATACAAACTACAGTTTGTCTTGAAGAAAAAGTATACTAAAAGTATTTTTAAAATAAAATGTATTTAATAAGAGTAAAAGGCATTATATATAATAAAGCAAAATAATAATATTATTACCTGTAATAATAAAGGTAAGTTAAGTATTGTTTGATTAAACTTTTATGGTGTGTGCGTTTATGTGTGTGTTATATGAAGATTTTAAATGTGTATTTCTCACTGAGGGTTTCAGAAGAAAAAGTTTGAAATGCAATGGTTATTGTAAGATTTTGAGATATAATTATAATTTTAAGAAGACCAAGCTTTTAAATTATATAGGAAGACTTTTGCTATTTGCAATTATAATCAGCAGATAACAAGAACAGTTCAAAACAGCAAAACATTTTTTTTTTCTGTTTCTATCTCAATGCCTGGAGCCTCCTCTTCCTTTCTCTTAAGGTTTCAATTAAATAAAATCAATAAAAGTAAAGAGGTAGAGAGAATTGGCTATTTGCTATGGATGAAAAGCTTTCAATTGTGAGAAGTAGCTACACACCCCAAACCAGGGCAGAACTTTTGTATCGTTCCAATGTCTTCCAGAGTTAGGGCAACAGTACTTTATAAACCACAGGGTGTTACAGCTGATAGAATTTTAATGTGGTCATATGGCTTTGATTTATAACATTGGGGAGGTTATCTATTAGCATGGTAGTTTCTAAGCCATATCAAGTTCTGAATCCTGAGAGAGGACCTTTGATGCTCTTAAGCATCCAGCTGGCATGGGAACTGGTCTTTTAATCACTTTCTCTAGAAAAAGGGGAATATAAGAAAGCAAGACTTTGGCAGTGTTGCCAACATTAAGTGTTGCTCTTTTGAACAGAAGCCAATATATGATACTTTCTGGATAGCTGGTAATTTGTTCAATTTAAGAGAGATGTTTATAACCCTTTTCAATCCAGAACTAAATTATTCTTTACCGTATTTCACTAAGTCATTTGGACACAGGTTAGTGCCCATGCTCATGCTACAAAATAAGATTTCTTCAAAGCTATAGCTCCTGCCATAAAGTATTGAAAGGTTTGGCTGATCTAAAGGTCCATGGGAAAAAATGTGTTCTGTTGTCTCCAGAAACTCCTTTCCTCTCATGGAACTAAATTAAATTTAGAGATATTAAAAGGATTTAGGAGATATTGTGAACATAAGAGCTGTAATCAGAAGGCAAGAGAGTATTGCCTATATATTCTCTCCAGTAACATTACATACCATTGTATTGGGATATTAAGTGAATAAATCAAAGGGGTCATAAAGTTTTTCTAATCTTATATATATAATATATCTTATAGGCGAACATACTTAGATATATTTTATTTGTGAGTAACCCGTTTTCAAATTTATGTCTAGGTAATTGATAAGCTGAATAGAAAATGGCATTTCTACTGTTTAACATATTGCTTGACATATTATTAGTGCTCAAAACCTGAATGCTGAGTAGGAATTGAAGGAAGGGGTGGGAAGGGAAAGAAGGAGGAAGGAAGAGATGTAAGGATGTTATGCTATATGAATGATTTCTAATAAAATCACCTCACTGT
Organism: Eptesicus fuscus; assembly: GCF_027574615.1. Taxonomy (NCBI): domain Eukaryota; kingdom Metazoa; phylum Chordata; class Mammalia; order Chiroptera; family Vespertilionidae; genus Eptesicus; species Eptesicus fuscus. The sequence goes on along the minus strand of NC_072481.1, from coordinate 51,729,805 downwards.
GATGACAAAAAATTAAGCCCACAAATTTTACTATATGTAATAATTATAATAAATAAATAAATTTCAGTTCAAATAATTCATTGTATAATTGAAATAATGTCAGACCTACATCATATTTTACACTCAGGTATATATCTGCCTACAAAGTTGCTGGTACATTTATGTTTATTATAAAAGATAGATAGTAGCTCTATATCTTGGCCTGCAATGGGATCAGGGACCAATGTTTTGTAATATAAGAGGAATTTTTGTACGTATAAATCTTTGAATAATAGTTGTTATTTTATTTATCGATGATAGCCATTTTGACAGTTGTGAGGTGATCAAAACATCATGGTATAGATATAAAAACAGACATATAGATCAATGGAACAGAATAGAGAGCCCAGTAACAAACTTATTTCTGTATAGTCAATTAATATTTGACAAAGGAGACAAAAAATATACAATGGGGTAAAGATAGTCTGTTCAATAAATGGTGCTGGGTAAAATTGGACAGATATGTACAAAAACCCAAAACTGGACCACCTTCTTACACCATATACAAGAATAAACTTAAAATAGATGAAAGAACCTAAGTGTTAGACTGGAAACTATAAAAATCCTGGGGAAAAAAAACATAGGCAGTAAAATCTCAAACATTTCTTGTAGCAGCATTTTTTTTCGGATGTATCTCCTCGGGCAAGGGAAACAAAAGAAAAGTAAACAAATGGGACTGCATCAAACTAAAATGTTTTTGCACAGCAATGGAAACCATGAGCAAAATGAAAAAAAACAACCCACTGAATGGGAGAACATTTTTGCCAATAATACATCTGATAAGGGGTTGATATCCAAAATTTATAAAGAACTAATAAAACTCAACATCAAAAACACACAATCCAATTAAAAAAATAGGCTAAGGGTCTGAATAGACACTTCTCCAAAGAGGAGATACAGATGGCTAATAGACGTATGAAAAGATGCTCAAAGTCACTAATCATCCAAGAGATGCAAATTAAAGCAATGAGATATCAACTACCATCAACACCTAGATTAAAAACAAATAGCCAACTGTGAATTGTAGATGGGACAGCAAATAATTATTCAGGATTAACTATGCTTTTATGACCCTTATGACATCTCTATGTTATGCTGAAGACAATAGGGTTCAGAAGCAGACTGTATGGGCCAGAATTTTCTGTCTACTGTATATTGCTATTTTATCCACAGACAATAAACTCAGTAGAAGCTCAGAAAATATGAATGCTTGTTATAATTCTGAATATTTTCTAAGTGCACAGCAGAATGATTTAAGTTCATAATCAAGTTACAACTCTGAACATTATGATTCATATTCAGAACTCAATGAGTACCTACTATATATGACATTCCATCACAATAGTATGCAATAAGGTGCTTTTCTGGTTTTATAGCCAAGTAGAGTCCCTAGGCCTGACCAATGATCAGAGCCGATCTGTGGGGTGACTGGCTGGGCAATCGGAGGGCCCCAGCTGGCACCCGCCTTGGCCAGCCTGGGGCCTGTGGGCTGGGGGCAGCTCCTACATTGAACGTCTGCCCCCAGGTGGTCAGTGCGCATCATAGTGACTAGTCATTCTTCAGGTCATTCTGCCCTTTGGTCGATTTGAATATTAGGCCTCTATCCTCTCTAATAAAATGGTAATATGCAAATTAACCATCACTCTGCTGCATAAGCCATGGCCACCAGCCAAGCCATGCCCACCAACCAATCAGGGCGAGTATGCAAATTAACCCCAGCCAAGATGGCTACAGCCACAGAGAGCAAGGTTTCCCAGGTAACAGAGCAAGCCAAGCTTTCCGATAGCCGTTGCAGGCCTAAGCCTCCACTCAAGCTACAAAGTTTCAATTATAGAAGGTCAACAAATTCAAACAGAAATGGAGGCAGAACAGAGTTTGAGAGAGCACGCCAGAGTTGCCAGTGGCAACAGGGGAAGCAAACCTTTCCATACACCCTGGCCGGGCTCACCCGCTTAAGGCTACAAAGTTTCAATTGTAGAAGGTGAATTAACTGCAACAGAAATGGCTGCCGCCCCAGAGGGAGCCCCAGGCTTGGCTCCGCTCCAGGTTACAAAGTTTCAATTGTAGAAGGAAAATAAATTCCAGATACCAGGTTCTCTGCTTTCGTTGCCAGGGGGTGTGGCTGGCCTGCAAACCACCACAGGCCCCTCGCTCAGGCCACCCCACGCCCCAAAGGAACCCCCACCCTGATCCGGGACACCCTTAAGGGCAAACCAGCTGGCCCCCACCCCTGCACCAGGCCTCTGTCCTATCTAATAAAAGAGTAATATACAGATTGATCATCACTGCAACACACAATATAGCTGCCCCTATGTGGACACAAGATGGCCACTACAAGATGGCCAGCAGGAGAGGGCAGTTGGGAGGCACCTGGCCTGCAAGGGAGGGCAGTTGTGAGGGACCAGGCCTGCAAGGGAGGGCAGTTGAGAGGGACCAGGCTTGCAACGGAGGGCAGTTGGAGGTGATCAACCCTGCAGGAGAGGGCAGTTAGGGGTGACCAGGCTGGAAGAGGAGGGAAGTTGGAGGCAAACAGGCTGGCAGCAGAGTGGTTAGGGGGTGATCAGGCTGGCAGGCAGAAGCTGTTAGGGGCAATCAGGAAGGCAGGCAGGCAAGCAGTTGGGAGCCAGCAGTCCTGGATTGTGAGAGTGATGTCCAACTGCCCGTTTAGGCCCGATCCCACCAGGATCGGGCCTAAACGGGCAGTCGGACATCCCTCCAGGAGTCCCAGATTGGAGAGGGTACAGGCTGGGCTGAGGGACAACCCCCTTCCGTGAACGAATTTCGTGCACCGGCCTTCTAGTTATATAAGATAAACACAGGCTTGGAAAGGTAAGGTACTCTGCCCTGGGTAGAACAGGTAATGGCTGAGCTAGAATTCAAATCTAGGTCCTTTTACCCCAAACCTCGTGACATTTCTATGCTTCTCACTAAGAGAAGATCAAAACTAATGATAAATTTATTGCTTATCCAGTTATTAACATTTAATAAGTACTATATGAATTTTAAAATACTGCTACATTCACAATGATAAAAATCAAGAATGTATTATATATTTAAGGAAATGTTAAATTATTTTAAATGAGATTAAGTACCTAACATATATTAGATAGTAATAAGCATTCACTAGATTGGAAAACAGTGAATTAGCGAATTCTCCCTCCTCCCCTTTTATTGAATTCATTAGGATGACACTGCTTAGCAAAATTATACAAGTTTCAGGGACACAATTATACAGATTTCAGGGGCACAACACATCATCTGTACACTGTATTGTGTGTTCCTGACCCCACATCAAGTTTCCTTCCATCACCATTTATCCCCTTATACCTCCTCCAGCTTCTGAGAAGTCATCACACTGTTGTCAGTGTCCATGAGTTTTTTTAATCTTTTTCTTTTCTTCTTTGCTCAATCTAAAACTATATATAGTTACCATATTGTCTCCTAGAAGTTACCACACTGTTGTCTATGTCCATGAGGTTTTTCTTTTTCTTTTTTTCTATCTAAAAGCATATATATTCTGGAAAAAAAATATTTCATCTAAGATGATTTCATCCCTAATGATTATAAGTTACTGGTGATACAAGAGAAAAACAACTTCGGACATCATTTATAGTTAGGCATTATACGTTGGTTACTTTGATGAATTCTCAAAACAACCTACATTTTTTCTACTTTATAAGTGGAGAAACAATCTCATAGAAGATGAATAACTTTCTGAACTTTAATACAGGTAGTAAATGACATAACCATAATTTGGTCCTAGACTTGTGTGTCTCCAAAGCCCATGCTTATTATTATTATTTAAGGCACAATATTTCCTGAGGCTTTTTGTATACTGTAGTTATTAACAAAAAGGAAAAGCTGTAGGTTGCTCGCTGTAGTTCTCCAAGTCCTCAGTTTAATCATTTGTGAATTCTGGTATACTTTAAAACAATGAATCAAACTGACTTAAAATTCTCATTGACAAAGGTTAGGTAGCCTAGAGTACAAGCACCATTATTTTCCAAGATAGATGGGAAAATAAATTTAAAAAAATCAGGAATCAAAAAAGATGTTTTTATTCCAATTTTATTCAACATATTGTTAATATGTTATAAAGTCTTAATTCTTTAGTGTATGAAATTAAACATATGGGAAGTAGATGGGTTGCCTTTTTGTGCTAGCTGTAGCACAAATATAGTTTATAACCTAGTTGAGTAGAAACTTATTTTTATAAGTGTATAAGTGTATAAGATTTTTTAAAAATATATTTTATTGACTTTTTACAGAGAGGAAGGGAGAGAGATAGAGAGTTAGAAACATTGATGAGAGAGAAACATCAATCAGCTGCCTCCTGCACACTCCCCTGTTTGTGCAGGAGGCAGCTGGGGATGTGCCTGCAACCAAGGTACATGCCCTTGACCAGAACCCGGGACCCTTGAGTCCGCAGGCCGATGCTCTATCCACTGAGCCAAACCGGTCAGGGCAAGTTTATAAGATTTTTAAGAATATTCTTTAATGTGTTTTTGTATTCACCTTATACAGATTTTACATGTGTCCCAAAGAGGAGAGTAAATTTCCTGATGTCTCATTACTTGGTTATCCAAAGCTTTCCTAACATAAAGTCCTATTTTAGTCTCATAGTATTCAAGAACATTTTCAACCTTCTTTAGTTCAATTCTAACTCCTTATTTTCTGAATTTTGAATCCCTACAACTTTCCATTTTAAATGTTTATTCTATCAATTTTACATTACAGTATACTGTTATCTAATATGATTCTGCAAAGGAATATAATAGCCATTATCTTATATAACAGTCTTTCACTTATATTATCACAAATCCTTCACAGAACTTTGTATATTAGTATTTGTATAGAATATGTTTACTGAATTTTGGAATACTTGAATTTATTTTTCTTTATCTTTTTTTTTTTATTGTTGAGTGTTATTTTTTTCCATAGAGAACGTGTTTTATCAGACCTTCATTCACCATTTTTCAGCACATGTTTATTGAGTCCCTGTCATATACTAGATACTTTTTTATAAGTTTGAAATACAGTGATAATAAGAGATAAGGTCCCTTCTGTTGAACTTACATTGTAATTCAACCTGTGTTTTAAACAGTATTGGGTAGTATAAAGAACTTATGTTTCACATTTTACTTTACCATCTATTGGCTCTCTGGTCACAAGCGAATTATTTGTTTTATAAGAGACTCAGTTTTATTGTTGGTAAAATGGAAATACTGTTAGCTACTCCTATACTGTACGTATTGTCAATTTTGGTAATAACATATGTGAACATGTCCTAAATGGAATTCAGCACACAGTTGACAATGTCAATGTCTTTTCTCTTTACCTTCCTCATCCATCCTTTCATATAGCTGTAACTTATGGCCAGGACTATCTAGTTAAAGGGATGGTTTCATGTCATATTGTGCTTTCTACATTATATTTGTTCTCTAATAATTTCTGAGGCCCACCTGTTTTTCATACAAGGCAGCTTTCTTTGAAAAATAGAGAGATAATCAGAACATGTGATGACTATCTCATTCAGTAGTTTTTATTTCTTGGACTCATTTTTATTTCATCTGAAATGATTTGCCTTCTTACTGTCCTCTCCTTAATACTTTTGTACATGGATTTCCCCCTAAATTTGTCAGTTTTTGACATATTCTGAATGTCCATGAAGAGTATATTTTCTTTCAGTTTCTTCTGTTGGCCTCAAAACCTTCTTGCCAACATTATGTGTTCCTCTAAAGTCATACACTTTTCTCAGTATACTTGCATTATCATTTTTCTTGGTTGGGATGGTAATATATGTAATGAACCCTTCAAAATTTCCACCTGATCCTCTGTTTGACCATCAAAGGAAACAATATTTGAAATTCTTCTGCAAAGAATTCTTCATTGAAATAGCATGTCTGTGCTTTTGCTACTTCATTTTTAAACTATCCTATGCCTCCTAACCTCAATGGAATGAATGACACTTCTGTTTAATTTCAATAATTGAGGAGCTGATTTTCTGACTTTTCTTGGGGCATTCTAAAATTTCTCTTCATATCTGACATATAAAATCACTTGGTTTCTGGTAAGCAATATCTAGACTTTCCTATATCATCTAACTTTAAGTACACATTACATATTGTTTATACGGAAAAATCACTAAAACATACATTGTTGTAAGTTTATTTATTTACTTTAAATTCCCTACCTTATTTCACTCTCTCTCTCAAAACAAGAAATTACCAGACAAGAATGAATATCTATTAATGCTGGTTATCTAGCCAATTGCACAATTAATTTGGGAGATAGAAAGTCAGAGAGAGATAATTCTCTGCAGAAAGAAATGCTTACATAGCAGTTGTTCAAGGAATATAAAAATATTCAAGTAAAGACAACTTTAAATTATCAGGGGGTATTTATTTTTGTCTGTTTTGATTAGCTACAGTCTTCAACATTTTAAATTATTTAAATATTTAAGGTTGCTTTTATAAGCATATACTATTTAAATTTGGCAATAGATTTTCCTTCTGTTTTTCATTTTTAAAACAGTTTAAATGTATTATGTAAAAGTGGGGGCCTTGCATAATTTCTACCCAGCTTTATCTCCAGGGCCAAAGTGGTGCCTGAACCAACACCTGGTGCTCAGTTAGGTTTTAGTGACAGAAAAGATAGAAGTTGGGTGTTTTGGTTTTTTTTCCAATTGTTCCATTTTTTTAAAAATTGTAGGACTTCTCTGCGTTTAATATGACAGTGTTAAATATTCATATTACCAAATATTTAGTTTTATCAAAACTATTTTTCTTGGATTTTTTTTTCTGAGAAGTAACTCTTCACATCACTGTTCTGCAGAATATAGTTTGAGAAACATACATCCATTAGAAGGTTTGAGTAATAAATTTTATTCTAAAAATTGATCAAATTGAAAATATTTTTAGCACATCATGCTCAGTGCCAAAATCACAATGCTGCTCTCCAAGTTGGTTATTGATTTAAATGAGGACAAATATAAATATGTAAATGATGATGCAAAAGCTGTATATCCCCATAGCCATCAATTTAGGATCATATTAGTTCTCAATATTCCTTGTTTACTTTTGAAATCTCTGTAAAACATAAGTTTTCCCCCTTGGATAACAATAGTCAAATACTTACTTGTGGTCCTTCTAAAATATATCTCACTGTTTGAAATGAAAGTCATAATCTTATAACTGTATCAGTTATGCTATACTTATAACTTACAATCTTTCTGAATCATTCAGAAGAGTATGTTGACTTGTTTAAACATTTTATTTTTAAGCTTCTGCTTAAAATTGATCATTTTTAATCCACCATGATTGTTATTTATTTATTTATCTTTATTGTTGAGAGTATAACAGATATCCCCCCAGTTTCCCCTCACTGCCCCCCTCTACCCAGACATCGCCCTGTGCCAGGCACCAGAATTGTTTTGGTTATATTTTGCTTCTAGAATATTTTTTATAATTCTTTCCAGAAAGGAATGCAATTACCCAATCTGCATACAAATATCAGTTTTTAAGAATCTTTGCTCTCTTACTGTATGATGGAATACTGAATGAAGAGTGAAGTTGCATTGAATTCCAAAACAAATTCATCTGAAATTTTATTTTCCAGTTTGAGCAACTTTTTAAATAATGTATATTTCATCCACAGGGTATTTCACTGGGGCGAGTTAGTTTGAGGAGTACTTGACAAGGTAACAGGATCTTAGTGTACAGTATTATCTCTACAATCGCACTGCTTGGTTTTGAATCACAACTTTACTACCATGTAAGCGTGACTGGACTAATTGCTTACTCCCTGTGCAGATGCCCTGATCTATAAACAGGCGACACTAATAGTGCATACTTTATAGAGAGTTGTTATGAGGATTCACTTTATATAAAACTTGCGAATTACTTAAAACTGTGCCTGGTGCATAGTAAATGCTTAGTAAATATTAGTAAGTTATTACATGCTGTTTGCTAACATAGATCATATAATTTATTGGATGAGGATAAAGTTTCTGTTTGAAAATATTCTTCATACTAGTTGGACTTACCAATAGATAATCTAATCTTGATTTGGGGTAAAACCAAGGATGAAGGATATATTTATATAGTTTTTAAGCCCATATGTTTCAAAATCAGACCAATGTAGATTCATTTACTTCCTAGATATTGGGTGTTCAGGCAGTTCACTTAACGTCTCAGAAACATGGTTTTGTTATCTGTAAAATGGAAATGAATCTGTACTTCTTAGAGTTGCTGTGAGGATAAAAAGAGGACATTTACATAAGGCAGTTCATTATGGGATACAGTATAAGCAATTGATAGATTTTTTTACATTATTATTATTATTATTAACTTCATATTATAGCTAATTATTTCAGAAAAATATTTTATTTTATATTTATTATTTATTTATTTATTTATTTATTTTTAAATATATTTTATTGATTTTTTTACAGAGAGGAAGGGAGAGGGATAGAAAGTTAGAAACATCGATCAGCTGCCTCCTGCACACCCCCCACTGGCGATGTGCCCGCAACCAAGGTACATGCCCTTGACCGGAATCAGACCTGGGACCCGACAGTCTGCAGGCTGACTGAGCCAAACCGGTTAGGGCCAGAAAAATATTTTAAATTAAAAGAAAAAGCAAATCGACAAAGATAAAAATCATATGTGATATGTGAAAAATTGGAAGAATTGCTACTGGGAACTGAGGAATAAGAACAATAAAAGAGATTAGTGATAACAAAAGATAAACTTTGCCTGTATTGCAATTTTGTCTGACAGAACTACGAAAAAGAACCGTTTTATTTGTACCTCATTATTATCAAAGAACATTTATTAGGCTTACTCATGTTCGTGCTCTTGTACTGGCCCGTTAAATAACATGATACCCTTTAAAAAGATATAATGAGGTGTATTCTGTCTATGTATAACCTCTCTTTCTGTAATAGGTTTGATATATGGAAAAATGTCCCCATGTTGCTGTGGAATATAATCAAATACTACACCTTTCTCCTCTTACTACAAATGAGATAAAACTCTCCCTCTACTGCAAACTTTAGCTTGATTAAACCTAGTTATAAAATAATTTGTTTGGTTTTGTCATGGTTCAGATCACATGATATAAAGGCAGAAAATGAAAATAATTCAAAAATGCATAACAATAAAGGGCTTGGAAGTCAGCGGAAAAACGTCATTATATTTTATATTGACATACACTTTTTAGAGAACTTCCATAATTTAATCTTTCTTGTGATCCTCAGAAAGAGTCAGCATAGGGAGAATTTTAAGAGATAAAATAACCAAGGTCATTTGGTTATTTATTTAGTAAACAACTACTGAATAAACATCTTAAAATGAGATATCCTGGCACCTAATCTGTTTTTATCATGGAACTAAAAAGGTGATAGGTGAATTTTAATGCACAAAAATACATTATGATTTAACATATTAGATTATTTTCCAATTATAGGCTAATTTCTCAGTATTCATTATCTTTTCTGTAAACTTTGAGGCAGAGTTTGCAAATGGCTAAGAACCTTCTTTCTATGCATTTGTACCAGGTTTGTTACAAACTTGTATTACATATAATAATTTAGTCACAATACCTAGTGGGCCTCAGGGTAATAGCTAATTTTACTTCAGAAATGCCTATAGTTATTTATGTACAATGTATTTCTTTTTTCTTTTGGAGAGTTTTATCTCATCTGTAATAATGATAATCTTAATGAAATCAGAGGCCCCAGGTGTGGGAGGGTCAGCAGATGTTCACATGCACACAAATAGCCATCCTGTTCCTCTAAAAGCCCAGCCGGAGTTGCTCAATCTTGGCAACACTGATGTTTTGGTCTGGTAAATTCTTTGTTGTGTGTGCAGTCCTTTTTGGTGAGGAAGTTTGCCAGTATCCTTGTCCTCTAGCCACTTGATACTAGTAGCCCCCATCCCTCTGAGTTATGATTCCCAAAAGATCTCCATGTATGTATTGTCAACTGTCCTCTGGTAGGCAAAGTTACCCCTGGTTGAGAGCCATTGAATTATAGCCCAGTGGTCCTTGATTCATTGGCCTCAGATTAAGAAAACTCACATAAATCGAGATTTGGGAAGGATTTGGAATATTGCGGAATATCTGTGACTTACTGCTATTCTTAATTTAGTATTCTTTAAGCCTTTTCCATCACCTTTACTGTAAAACAATTACAAAAATAACCTTTTTCTAAATTAGAAAATTTTAATTTAGAAATTAAATTTAATTTTAATTTGGCTTTTCTGCTAAAAGGGTTCAGTGATTTACCTGGGGGAAATTATTCTTAACTATACAACATTTTGATTTTCATTCTTTATGGGCCTAAGATGTCTAGTCTTCACATGCTTTGATTCCAAGTGAAGACTGATTAGGCAACCATTGTAGCCTGAGATTAACATCTCTGGACTGGGGACCTGAAGGCGGGAACAAGAGATGTGCACCAGTGAGTAGGAAGGAGATACTGGAGATTAAGTTGCCTTTCCCTTTTTACACTTTGATTTATTCGCAATAGAAAAATGTCTACTCCAAAAAAAAGTATGGGAATATAAATCTCAAAATATATGGAGGATGGACATATGGAATGTAAACCAATAAGATATTATATGTGTAATTTATATTAATATTTTAATAAAAACAGTGATGATAATCAAGTGTTATAATTTGCCAAGAACTGTGTAAATCAACTTACATATGTATTTATTTTTTTAATTCACTGTTTACCCAACCTTGTAAGTTAAGAAATATTATTATGAGCTATTCTTTTCTGTTTGCTTAAAGAAAATACAGATAAAGACATTAAACTACAGATCTTAGTTTGTGTTTAAATCTGGGTTTGGTTTACTCTAGAATGTATTTAGTTAACTACTTCAATACATGGATTTTATATGCATTCCATTTTCATTATATTTATTTTTAATATAAATTCAAGTTTGATAGTTAAGCTGTATTATTCATTTAATAAAAATTTTGACTAAAACCAGTAAATAAAAACTAAAAATTTTGTTTATGCACAGAATCTATATTCTAGTTTATACATAAAGTTTACCTCATTTTTTTCTTCTTCTGTGAACTGCAATAATGAAATAGATGTTAGGAAATAAATATATTTGATATGTATAAAATAATGAAGTTGCCTGGTCAGAGTAATTATAATGCATGATTCAACTTTAATTTTAAATGTGAATTTTATACCTCCTCATCAGTGTAAACTAGATAAACAAGATAAAACAACCAACAAATAAAAAACACATTCTTGTTCTATTTTATTGAGAATAGGGTAAATGAAAGGCTCTGGCCAGCTGGTGCAGTTAAAATGTATAGTAAATGGCAGTGAAAATAGACTTGTTTGGAATCTCCAGCTGGATGAGCATTGTGTCAACATTTTTGTGATATTTCTTGGTGATATCAAGTTGGTCTGAAAAGCACTTAGCAGATAATAATTATCACCTGGTGAATACTCTTCAGTTGAAAAGGTGAAAATCTATTCAGTGTGTGCACTGTATGCCCAATCATTAACCTAAACTACAAACTTCTAAGACTTAATGTTTTGGTGATAGTATAGCTTTAAACAAAACAGATGCTGTGAATTATTTTATAAAATATATGTTTTACAGTAATTAAGTTTCAATTTCTATTATTTTTATTGAGTGGGTTAATTACCATATAAAGCACAACATATAAGCTTCTAGATTGCTCGCCAGCATAATTTTAAGCTATTATTTTTAATTTGGAGAGAAATAATAAATATTCACTACATTCACAGGGAAGTTTAATGTTTTGAAATTAATATGTATTTTTTGATAACTCATTGTAGACATTCTTAAATGAGAAAATTTTAAGTACCATACATGAGTCAGATGACACATTACTATCCACAGCAAGATAGGATGGTATCCCGGTATTTTTTATTGTTTTCTGGACAGTTATTTATTCATTAACAAATATAAATTTAGCACCTACTGTGTGCCAGCTGCTTAACTGTCATTGTATTTTGCTGAAAATAAACTAATTGGTTTTAATTAATTTGATGGAATTATCCTCATGTATTATTTTATTCAAATCATTTATAAGTAAAATCAATTACTTCAACTGTAAATAAAATTTTATTAAAAATGATGTGCATGGCCCTGGCCGGTTTTCTCAGTGGATGGAGTGCTAGCCTGCAGACTGAAGAATCCGGGGCTTGATTCAGGTGAAGGGCACCTATCTCAATTGCAGGCTTGGTCCTGGCTCCTGGTCGGGGCATGTGTGGGAGGCAGTCAATCAATGTGTCTCTCTCACATTGATGTTTCTCTTCTCTCTCTCTCTCTCTCTCTCTCTCTCTCTCTCTCTCTCTCTCTCCCTTTCACTCTCTAAAATTCAATGGAAAAAATATCCTCAGGGTGAGGATTTAAAAAAAGAAAAGATTAATCAGAGAAGACAGTTTTATTTAGAAAACTGAATTAATACACAAGGGAAGCATTTATCCTACCTGTACTTTCTAGGCAAAAATGGACCTGACCACAGGTTTACTTTTCATATGCTTGTGATGAATCACAAATACAATGAATAGAGGTAATGAAAGATTATATGAGCACTTGAGAAAATAAAACCTAATGTGGATAATGAGAATAAACATAAACACATATTAAAATGTTGTAGAAATATATACATCTTACTGCATATATTGAGTTGGATATATAAGTTTTCTAAAGGGCTATCTGAAGACCATAGACTGGCCATAAAGTTTCTGGAAAAAATTCTCTAGAAAAAAAAGGAAAGAGATACGTTTTTTAAAGAAAGGACAAATATAGTTTAATGGAAAAAATAAAGCGACGCTTTACATAAAATGTCTCAACATTTTACTGGCTATTGAAACATGTTGAACCATATGTTGAACAAAATGGTTTTTCTTAATGTAGACATGAAATGGGATCCAAGGTCTCATTTATGAAAACACAAAAGCTTTCAAAACTTTAATTTGATGCCTTGAAATGTTCCTCCTTCATTTCATCCAAGCTGCAAACATTCTTTGAGTGCCTCCTAAATACATGTTCTACTAGGTATTAAGGGAAAGGTATAAAGATGTTGTCCGTTAGAAGAATCTTTGATGGTAGCAGTAAGAAATACACCCATGAAAAATTTAACAATATAATACATAGTAAATTCTTTATAAAGATACTACATGATACTTATATCCAGAGAAAGGGGAGTGTATGTAGTATAGAAACCTAGGAGTGAAGTGGGATTTGAGATGAACCTTGGAGTATGTATAGAATTTGGGTTAGGAGAGAACATAGGTTAGTCTTTGTTCTGTTAGAGAATGTCACCTAATTCTTATTTGGGAAATTAATTTGTTACCACTTTAGATTTCAACTTTTTATCTTTAAAATGATGGAGTTAAAAAAATTCTATCATTCAAATTCTATCATTTCATATTGAATTAATCTGCATTTCAGTTTCAGTTAGTGTCTCTGCCAATTTTTCTTTCAATAACATATCCAACACAATCCAAATTTCCTGAAATTTCTACATCGATATCATGGTTTCAGTACACATTTATTATGCTTTGTATTAAGTTTGCTGTTAATATCCTGATATCCAAATAATATTTCCATTGATTCCAACTATAGATGTATATATTGGATTAATTTCCTGTACCTTGCTTTTACTAGTATATCTATTCCATTTGGAATTATTTTAAAATCTATTATGGATATCTTATTTTTTATTTTTGTTGATAACACAGTGTTCTAACCGTTACTTTTTTTCTGTATGAACACTTCCTGTATACCACTTCTTCCTAAGGTCACTTTTCTGTCTCCATGCTCTCTTCTGTAGTTGACTGGAAAAGACCTGTTCTGGGCTGTGTCTTAAGATATGGCAGAAAGTATAATCTATTGCAGTGAAGATGAGTATTGGTTTGTTATTTCATCTATCTTCAGTCTTATTACCACTCCATAAGAGTATTCTGATTTTGTGACTTGATCTGGAATGTGTTGTGTGACTTTCATTCCTACACTTCTGGGCATCAAGCCTAATGAGATGGAAGGATTTCCTAGAGAATCCCCAAAGCATTCTAATATGAACTTTGCAATTCTTCAAGTACTTTCAAAAGAGATAGAATGAAAATGAAACTATTAGCGATTCTTTGTTGACAGTGGAGAAAAAAATGATGGATGAGGCAGTGGAGGTTTATAGCTTAATATCTTAACAAAAATACTGTCCAACAAATTCAGTATAAATTATGAAAGTACATTTTCAGATAATTTGAAAAATCTCTACATATTTAGGCCTATAAGAGACAATGCACCCAATTACATGAGCCCTCCCCCCGCCCCGCCCACAGTATTTATGCTTGCCAAACTAAAAATTGTCCTTTAATTAAAACAACAAACAAGCACAACAGCAACAACAAAAGAACTTCAAACATATACCGAGCTTAGGCAGGCACTACCGATTTATTGTTCCTCAGCAATTCAATTGAATTCTAAACTTAGAAAAATTTACTTTGCCCTAAATGTGACCATTTATAATCAGATGTCTGAACTAGATGATGTGAGGTTATATACGACTATATACTCTAAATTTTATGCCACTTTTAGGGAGTTATATCTGTAGACCTCCAAATGAGCACTCATCTTGGTTAATTTGGAGAAACACTTTTTTAAAAATCACGCTCTCCCTCTTAAACACACACACGCACACACACATATTTACACACATGTAAACACATAGACACACTCTCACAAATTTTTTTAAAAGGTAAATTAATACTATTTAAATTATAGAGTTAACTTTACAAAGGAATTTTAAAATAACAGAACTTAATTGTGGAAGAAGAGAAATAACAAATGTGATACAGTTAGAATTGCTGAGACTTGAGTTTATCAAACCCAAGTCCTGGCTCTAGAGTTTGGTACCCTAATGCTTGAAGTGGTTTTTGAGCCCTGATAAGGAACTTGTCTTAAGACTACAGGGGTAAAATAATTCTCATATAATTCACTGGTTTCCATAAACAAATAGCTAAGAGGTTAGATTGCACATATTTTTATGTAAAAATTCACAAATGGCTGCCCTGAGGAGACTCAAATAAAATGTGCTTTTGTAATTAACCAACTATATGTAGCAAAAACCATGATATCTACAAAATAATGTGCTGAAAATTTTGTAAATAAAAATATCTTCTCTGATTAACCTTTTCTTTTTTTAGAAGGTAATTTCATAAGTTTGTCTGGACTGCATTCTTTAGTGCAAAGAAAAATTGTTTTGAGTAAACATTGTAAGAAAATTGTTTTATTATAAAGATATAATTATATCATTCAAATAAAATAGTGTGTATCTTTGTTAGTGCTTTATTTCTGTGTTATTTTAAAATATATAAATATATATTGAATATATATTTTTGAAATAAATAACAATTATTATCTATCAATATATTGCTAATCTGATCTTTATGAAAAAATAGTTCATAGGCAGAATACGATCTACATAATGTACAAAGATTTTATTTAAAATAAATTCTTGCTTCAAAAAATCAGTGTAAAATGGTTAAAGGAAGGTACATTGGGCAACAATACATAATATGCCTCCTTTTAAGATATAGTACGACCTAGCAAGATATAGTATGGTCCTAGGCTACTCTTCTTGTACACATTCACAAGAGAATTTCTAGTAAATAGGAGTCGATTTTAATGTCCCATTACTCTTTCCACATGTTTTCTATTTTGCCAAAGGATTCTCACATAGGCATAAGAAACCCTCTGGTGAATTCGGCTGGGGTTCCCTACAAGAAAAGAATTCATGAGTTCATAAATCTTTCAGTCCCTTCAATTTATCTGGAGAGTTATGGATAGCATGCTGAGTAGCAGTACATGGAGCAGATCATCTTGAAAAATAATGCCATCTCCATAACAGGGAGGTTGCTATTTCCCAGTGGGGGTGAGCTGTTTAGGCTGTATAGATATGGCCCTATTTCAGATTGCTGCTGGCAGGGAAAATCACATTCTTCTTGGTTTCCATATTGCTTTGAATATATTTCAGTGCCTGAGACTCTATAATTATGTCAAAAAAGCACATGTTAACACTGTAAAGTTTCAGATAAAAATGGACAAAAGAAAGGAACTTTAACAGTTAAAATGTATTGTTCTATTATTGAAGTTCTCTAATGTATAAAGGTATTACAGAATTCAAAGATTATTAAATAATATTTTATGCTATGTATGCTGTATCTTTAGACACAATGGCAAATAAGAAAGTAGATATTCTTCATTGGCTTGTTTTTCATATTTCTTTTATATTTGATTATTTTGTTATTAGAAGGTAGGGATTTATATTTTATTGTTCCTAATTAAACAAAATAGCAGCTACATTTATAATCAGGTGTTTGTTTCTAATGAATTATCATTTCTCTGTTGTCTGAATGTCACAATATACATGCATATATTAAGTCCTTCCTAATAGAAAATGTGATCTTGATACTATTCCAAACTTAAATAATAAATAATCGTGGTTCTATTCTAATTTGTCAACATTATGTACCAATACTACCAACTCAAATCATTGTCCCTAGAATATCTCTATACATATTTCCTAAATATATTTTTATTGATTTCAGAGAGGAAGGGAGAGGGAGAGAGAGAAACATCAATGATGAGAGAATTAATTGATCAGCTGCCTGGGGATTGAGCCTAGGGATGTGCCCTGACCACGAATTGAACCATGACCTCCTGGTTCATAGCTCAACACTCAACCACTGAGTCACATGCCTGGGCCATACATATTTTCTAATTCATATATTTTTATTTTCTCTACATATGTCTTAGAATCCATATCATGCCTCACTCTCTTTCAAGAAGCTTCTACAGTATGCTTACACTACTGTCTCCCTAACTCCTGTACTTACAGGAAGCCCATGTCTTGTGTGTTTTTTTTTAAGTAATACATAATCTGTATATTGTATTGCGTGTTCACCACCCCAAGTCAAGTCTTCTTCCATCACCATTTATCCCCCCTTTACCTTTTCCTTTCCTCCCTCCATTCCCATTTCCTTCTGGTAATAACTATGCTGTTTTCTGTCTATGAGATTGTTTTGTTTTTTTGTTTTTGTTTTGTGTTTTTTTTCCTAATCCCTTCCCCTTTTTCACCCAGTGTCCCAACTCCTCTCCAGAGGGAGAGAGAGATAGAAACATCAATGATGAGAGAGAATCATTGATCGGCTTCCTCCTGCACGCCTCCCACTGGGGATCGAGCCCTCAACCTGGGCTTATGCCCTGACTGGGAATCGAACCGGTGATCTCTTGGTTACTGGGTCGACGCTCAACCGCTGAGCTACACCTGACTGGGCTATCCATACATTGACTGATGGACACTTGGACTGCTTCCAAATCCTGGGTATTGTAAATAACACTGCAATGAACATAGGGGTGTATATATTCTTTCAAATTAGTGTTTCAGGTTTCTTGGGATATATTCCAAGAAGTGAAATTGCTGGGTCATAAGGTGGTTCCATTTTTAAATTTTTGAGGTAACACTTCATACTGCTTTTCACAGTGGCTGCACCAATCTGTGTTCCCACCAACAGTGCATGAGGGTTCCCTTTTTCTCCACATGCTTGCCAACACTTGTTTGTTGATTTATTGATGATAGCCATTCTGACAGGTGTGAGGTGATATCTCATTGCATTTCTCTGATGATTAGTGACATTGAGTATCTTTTCATGTCTGTTGTCCCTCTGGATGTCCTCTTTGGAGAAATGTCTATTCAGGTCCTTTACCTATTTTTAAATTGGATTGTTTATTTTTTTGGTAATGAGTTTCATAAGTTGTTTATATGTTTTGCATATTAACCGCTTATCAGATGTATCATTGGCAAATATGTTCTCCCATTCACATTGAATTTGAACATGTGAAAACAAATTATGGGGTAGCAATAAAAAAAAACTTTCTAGAATATATGTTGACAAAAATATAGGATAAGACAATGAATGGATTATGTACTTTTATAGAAAATCATGCTCTGCCCTAGGACCTTTGTTCATGTTGCTTAATCTTGAAACATTGCTCCCTTAGTCAGCCACCTCTGTTACTTCTAGTTTCTAATCTGGGGTCACCTTAACAATTGCGTTTTTCTATTTAGTGCTCATAACCACCTGACATACCAAATTTTTATATATTTATTTGTTTACTGTTGGGTGTAGAGTATAAGCTCATGAGGGGAGGAATTTTGTTTGATTTGTTTGCTGCAGTATCCCTGGCACTTACAAAAGCATCTGACACAAAAGGTGCAATAAGCATTGTTGAATGAATGAATAGATATTGAGAGAGGGTTTAATAGGTATGCTCTTTATTCATTCCTCTAGGTACTCAGACTGTATCTGTCATCGTAAATTAGAACATCAGAATGCAAAGCATTTGTGGTATTTGAGTTTAATTACTTTCAGAAATATAAACACTCATTGAAACTCAGTTTAATGTATAACCTTTACATCAAATAAAGCATGTTTTGGAAACATTAATTTCCATCTTGGTACAGTTGCTTACTGTTTGACAATGAAAAAGTTACCTAAATTTACTATTTTTTTTTCTGAAAAATAAAATGATACTAAATCTGTTCTCAATACTCCTTTTTCTTATCCAATTAGTTGATACAGTATTCACTAAGATACTACTATATGGCCACATCCTAAAATGTTAAGAAATCATCTTATAGAAATCATTTTATAGAATAACTAGAAGCCCAGTGCACGAAACCATTCTCGGGTAGGGTCCCTAGGCCTAGTCTGCGATCAGGGCCATCTTATGCCCACTCACTAGTCAACTGTCCCACCCCGCCTCCACCCCCCAATTCGCCGTGGTTCCTGATCACAGCATGGCTTCAGTTCCACAGAGCCTGCGGACCTGGGGGAGGGACCAATGGCAGCATGGCTCCGGTTCCCCAGAGCCTTCGGGCTGGGACAGAGGGACCGAGAGGTGGTCAGTGCACCTCACGGTGACTGGTCGAGCAGAGTTCCAGTCGTCCTTTTATTATATAGGTGCATTGGCCTATATAATAAAAGGCCAGGCTTATGGTCCCTGGCCTTTTATTATATAAGATATGTAAAATACTTGGTCCAGGACAAGATATCAATAATCAAAAATTATTTGTATTTGCAATGAGCCAAAGAAAATGTAGACTGTAATTTAATGCTCAAGTCTAGCTTTAAGTTCATAGCGAGGGTCTAGTGATATCTACCTCCTCATTCTGTCACCTGAGGTAGAGGGGGTGTTGATGTATGATTAAGAGCATGAGTTCTGGAGTGGGACCACACGATTTGGCTCTGGCTCTTTCAGACACTGGCTGAGTAATTTGGGGCAAGTGCTTTGCTTTATTTATTTACTTTTTAACTTCTGTATCTTCATTTTATTTGTTTGTAATGGTGATGGAGAAAATAACACCTATATAATTTCATGCCTTGAGGATTAAATGGATCAATATAGCTAAAGTACTTAGAAGAGTGCCCAGCTGATAAAAGCATCCTTTGTTAGCTGTTTTCTGCTCTCTATATTTGAATGTATTTAATTTATACTTTAACACAATGTTTCAATTCTTTTGAAAATAGATGGTATATAAATCTAAAATAAAAATATAGATTGAGATAGTTCAGTTAGTGGTATTTGATAAACTTCATGTTAAATATTGAATACTTTTAATCCCTTTAATGTGTGTTGCTAATATATATAATGAAAATATTTCCCTACTTTCTATTACCAATGAATTTTTATTGAGTGAAGAATCACACCATGGTTGTATTCTGTGTTAAACCAGATTGACAGTGAGTATGGAGTGGACAAGGGTCTTTTCATTTCATTTTGTCATTCTACACACACATTATTTAGCACACACTCTGTGATGAGCACTGCACTAGTATTTGACTTATAAAATAAATAATACAAAATAAAGAATATTAATAAATAATGACAGTCTAAGTCTTTTGGAAACCTACTTCTATATGATAAAGGCAACAACAAATAGATGTGAACAGTTCTAAAGTGAAAAATGATAACATATTTCTCAAGGCAGACGGGTAAAGAGTCATAGGGAAGGCAACACTTCAGAGTGATTTTTAAATAAGTAAGAGTTCTGTAGGCAGCCTAAAGGAAAACGAATTCTACGATAAGGATGAAAGGCATGGAGACATATAACAGAGTGGTTTGGGGTGAATTAAAGTTACTGTATTGTTGTTTGGGTATCCTATGTAGAGGAGACGTAGCAAGAGGTAAGGCTTAAGAACTAGACAAGGACACGATCCTAAAGGGGTTTTTAAGACTGGCAATAGTTTGGGTTTTAGTTTCTTGGCTTTGAATTGTTTCAAGCATCAGAATGATCTAGTCAGGATTATATTTTAGAAAAGTAATTGACAGAAGAGAGAGCAAAAGACTGAAAGTGGGATAATTAGTTCAGGTTATTGAAAACAAACAATGGACAGATAAAATATATTTGATTTTATTGAATGGGATAAAACACTTTTTATAACTGTAATTCATCTCATTGTAATAATGGCATTTAAATATTTAAAGGGAGCACTTTATGACAAATACTGGTAACAATATTAGCAGGGTATTAAGTAATTAATATTTTGATTTCTTGTTTTAAAACTTGCATTTAATTTGTATAATCTATACATTTAACACCATTTAGGGTTTAGTTTTGTATAACATAGTTCTGTGTCAATAATGTTTTGAAACTTAAGTTGAGTGTCAGGTTTTAAAATGTAGTTTTCTAAATAAATAATCAAGTCTGGAAATTTAGAGTTACTTTTAGATTAATGGAATATTTATTTAGCAATTTTGTTTAAATGAAATAGTATATTCTATCACTGTTTATGCAGAAAAATTTATACCAGTTAAAATGTTTAACTCATCTATATGTATTTCTTTTATATTTAAAATTAATGTTTGAGTCTTCTTAATGAATAACCAAAATATTTTACTTTCTGAGAGCCATACTATTCTTCTATATTATTTTTAAATGATATCATTTAAAAGATGATGCTGATTTAATTATTTGCAAAATCTAAGTTATTCATATACAAACTTATTCCATATTACATTAAAATGTTCTGAAATTTTCATGAATTATTAATGGTGTCATAACTATACAATTGACTCAAAAGTTGAATAGTACTTGTGACAAACGCTGATTGTTTCAATATAAGTAGCATTATCAACCTTGTAGTCCTATATATTGCTTTAATAATTTTTGGTTGATCTGCTGAATACATTACTTAAAATCTATTCTAATAACTTCTTAATCAATTAGAAAATGTTTTTTGCTGGATGACCCAGCATAGAAATTTTGACAACATACAGTTGATCCTCATTATTTGTGGATTTAATAATTGCAAATTTGCTGTAACTTATTTGCAAACCAAAATGAATATTGGGACCCTTCACAGTCATTTGTACACATGCACAGAGCAGCAAAAATTTTGAGGGTACCAATGCACACATTCCAACATGAGGTCAGACAGGTGATGCTCTGTCACTTCTTTCAGCTCATACTATAAACATATTGTAAATAAGTGTAATTTTTGCAGTCTATTTAGGGCCACATTTTCTGTCATTTTGCTTTCTGTTTGTGATTTCTCTATTTAAAATGGCCCTCATGCATGATGCTGAAGTGTTGAGTAATGTTTTCAGTACAAAGGCTGTGATGGTCTTAGGGAGAAAATACATGTGTTAGGTAAATTCCACTATGGCATGAGTTATAGTGCTAATGGTTGTGAATTCAATGAGGTAATTAGACCTTAATTCATGTCGACACCATGATTTTTAATGCCTTAAATGTTAAGGCATATTTAAACAGAAATACACATAAAACAAGGTTACATATTGATCTGGTGACAAAAATATTGTAACCAGGGGCTTCCAGGAACCTAATCCTTTATTTCCCCTAGGAACAATGGTTTGGTATTTGCTGATTCAGTGGTTGCAGCACCTTAATAGAACATAACTACCATGAATAATGAGAATTGACTGTATTTGCAATTCCCACTTGGTAACTTAACAATGTGAGATAGAAGATACACAAGCAAACACTGTTTTGCTTTATCTATCTAAAAAAAAGTTGAAAATTCATATAGGTGGGTAGATAATTTGTGAATTAACTATCACACTACACAAAGTAGACAGAACAGGTTTATAAAATGTAACAGATCTAAAATTTCTTAATTTCTCTGATATTTAAAAAAAGATAGGCTATTTCAGAGATAGAAAGTTCTTAAAAGGCATACATCTTGTAATTAATAATCAAAATGTTAAGGCATTCATAGCAACCTGGATGCAGTAATCCTCTCTTGCATCCTTGAATATATATTTTGATTATGAATAAATAGAAAATTCATACATGGGAAGTTCTCTACCACATACTGTTATAAAAACAAAGCAAATAAAATAAATTGTTAATGAGACAGAGAATTAACTTGGGATCAGGGACTAAATATGGTATACTGGAAAATCAGATTAAGATGTTATACTTAGATAAGTCTGAAAGGATAAATCTAGCTTTCTCTATAAATCTCCTATTAACCTAAAACAAAGAGAATTTAATTTCCAACTCAAATTTAATTAAAAACTTTGATTACTTTATATACTAACCAGAAAATGATATTTATCCAGGCTTTATGTCACACAGAAATTCATATACTGATTTTTAGAAATAATATAAAGTAGCATAAAAGAACACTATAAATTATGTAATGTTTGAGATACTTAATGCATGTAAGTATGTAATGAGAGTTAATAATTATAATGGATATAATCCAGTAAGTATACACACTGCATGCATCTTTTCTGCATTGTTATAATTGTAGTCAATCTTTGTTTTTATAATACTTACAGGAAAAATAAATTTTATTATTTACTTAAGAAAGGTACCTTGGACAGCAGCACAGAAACATGACTGACAGACTGCCTCAAATGCCAATGGTGAAAACAGGCACATAAAACATTCTTAAAATTCCAGATTATTTACCATTTAATCTTCAGTCAACCATGTGAAATAGATAACATTGTTCTCCCACTATATTAAAGCTATCCATCCTGCTATCTAAGAGATATATTCCTCTAAGAAAACAAAGTAACCTTTTTAACATTAGCATCTAAGGGCATGTTCAGCATCTATAAGGACATTTTATTGGCTAGAGGTATACCTTTTTAGTGTAGAAATAATTTGATATGATTTCTATGAATTATATTTTTAACAAGTAACAGGCATTTATTATTATTAAGTAGTAAGTATGTGCATATATGTGCATATATTTATATATAAATCTATTACATTTGTGGTATGTGACTATTAATGCTTGGTACTTTAATTTTTTTCCCATCACAGATCAAATTTGTAGTATCTAATTCATTATACTGCAACTAGGACATGGGGAAATTGCTTGTTTTTAAAGGAATAATATTCAAAAGTATAACTGTTTTAAATTATAATTCACCTTGAATATTAAATGGGTGATATATGAAGAATAATAACTTAGCATCAGGTATATTTTATGATTATGACATCATGGTGAATGTGCCATTATTTTATTTGTCATCACCTTATATTGTACTTATAAACCACATTGTTACCCCTCCCTCCCTTCTTTAACTTTTACATAAAAATAATATAAAATAATAAAAATTATAATAAGCTCTAACTGTAAGAGTTCACCAGAGACAAAAATGCTGTCTTCTTTACATAGTTTTAATTTTTGTTGAATGCTTAGTATGTACCAAGTATTGTTCTAAGGGTTTTCCAGGTATCATATCATCTTATTAAATCCTCACAATGTCTCTTTCAAATAGGTGTTATTATTGAACACAATAACAGGTAGAAGAATTGAGATAAAATGAGGCTAAGTCATGTGTCTGCATTCACAATCTGCTGACCTGAATGGAGTTCAAGGCTAGCTCCAGAATTTGCATTCTTACTACTCCTACCTATGCTGTGCTGTCTCTAATATGAAATTGTTTAATTTTGGATAGTCTGGAAAGAGAAGAAAATTAGGATCCACTAAATTTTGATTTAAGTCACCTTTGCAATTGTTTTTATTATTATATTTAAAATCCTAAAAAAATGCTTTTTTTTTTCTAACTATAAAATATGGTAAAGCCTATTTCAAAGATTGTTTAATTATATACATTAGATTTATCATGTAGATACAGGATTTTTTTCATACTGACTATTCATTAGTTTATTCAACAGGTCTATACAAGTATTAATTATTGTAAAATCTGGTCACATTAGGACTGTTCCTCATTTTAATTTTCTTCCATTCTATGATAAAAGTGATTTCTAATTTGGATGGTTTCTGGGTAACATAACAGCTTGAGGAAAAAAGAATTCAAGGATTTAAAGTAGTTGGACATATCATTCTACCTGATGTGATCATACAATTATTGTCTACTGATTATCTAACCAAGGCACAGCTTTAGAATCTTAACACATCTAGGTGGCTTCTAACTATTGGTCAGAGTTAGTGTGTAAGAAGAAAAGTATTTGTGGGCCATGTTCCATGCATTTCATAGAACATGAGTAGTTGGTCCACATTCTCAGAATTCAAAAGAAAAAATACATATACACCTTCTAAAGTTCTCACATGTATTTAATTAATTAATTAACTAATTAATGCCAAATTAGTCTATGTAATACTGTGGTAGAGAGGGAAAATCTGTGTCTGGAAATTTGGGATCTGATCCTATCTGAATATTTTATTTGAATTTAGGTAATTCACTTAATCTATGGGACTCAAGTTTTTTCTCTTGTTAAAACAAGCAAACAAGGGAAGACCTCAGTTCTGAAGTTATATTCATGATGACCATAAATATAGCAACACCTACAATCTAATTTGCAAATCAAAATACCATGTTAATTGAATTTTTCTCATATTAAGAACCAAATGTTTTTATAAAATTAGCTTAATTTAATTTCCATCTTAATTCTTTTGAAGTAGCATTTTCGTGGATTATGGAGAGAGGCTGACTTTAACCCAAAAATGATGGAAGGCTATTGGGAAAATTTTAGGTAAATACTATTTCTAACTTTATTATTTTCCCTCTTAATATATTTTTGTCATTGTATTTGAGAAACTTTGTATTTATTATTGAATAAAATTATGTAATTTCACTTCATATTTCCTTTTCAGATTTTAATTTCAGAACAGTGTTTAGCTACTCAAAGCAACAAAATTAAATAGCACAAAAATAAAATGCTAAATCACTTTGTTGAAATACTTACAAGGTTGTTTATCTCTAAAGTTTTTTTAATATTAAAAAAAAAATACAAATAAAATAAGCATAACAGTTAATTTTCTCTAGGATGAATTAAAAAAATTTTTTGACTGAAAATAAAATATTCAATGATTTTGACTACTAGAGGCCCGGTGCACATATTTGTGCACCAGTGTGCTCCCTCGGTCTGGCCTGCAGGGATCGGGCCAAAACCAGCTCTCCGACATCCCCCAAAGGGGTCCCAGATTGTGAGAGGGTGCAGGCCAGGCTGAGGGACCCCACCGGTGCATGATCAGGGCTGGGGAGAAACTGTGGGAGGGCTCCAGGGCATGTCCGGCCCACCTCGCCCAGTCCCCATCAGCCAGACCCCAGCAGCAAGCTAACCTACCGGTAGGAGCATCTGCCCCCTGGTGGTTGGTGCATGTCATAGTGACTGGTCGAACAGTTGAACAGTTGGAGGGACAATTAGCATATTAGGCTTTTATATATATAGATGTCATTGTCCTGAATGCAGAGTTGACTGCTTTCATTTGCAATTTGATATATTTAGGGATAAACGTAATTTGTTATGGTAAAGGCATAAAGGTTAGGGATACATTCTCCTCATCTCAAAATTAAGTTTCCATACCAAAGAGTGATTGGTTGACATGAGACCCATGAACAATGGAAGGAAGGAGAATGCAATATAAACCTTTTAGAAAAAGTAGTTTTTCTAAACTACTGAGAAGTGTCTTTTTTCTAAAATTCATTCTAATCCCCAGGCTATATGATATGAGGTACACTAAGTACTTAAGCCTCAGGGGCTTTATTTCCTTAAATTTTTGTACTTTTAATTTCTCTGTTATTTACTCTGCATTTTGTGTAAGGTTTTGAAGATGAGTGCCTTACTTAACCTTACCAGCATCAGGCTCTTTATGAGGAGTGAAAGGAGGGCACACAAGCCTAAGAGTGATTAGTTCAGATGAAATGTGCTGGATTGCATCATCAAAGGAATGAGGACTGTAGGACACAAGGTCTCTATCATAAGTCACATTGCTAAATCTCCAGTGACAGATGGAAGGTGACATCAGTGCCTCAGGAGCACTGTACTGATAAGTCTGTGTTGGAAACTGCTTGACTTTCATTATGGTTCCCGAAACCTCTTGTTCTTGTAGAGACTGGTTTGTCTGTTTGCTTAATTCCATCAATATAATACATAGTAGTAATGAGGAAATCAACTTGATATGGGTATTTAGCATGGTTTAAAGAATACATATTAAAATTAAGGAGGGATTCAAATTTTTCATGTACTTGAATGATCATTTATTCATTTATATTTTAATTATTTGTTTCAATGCCAGTTTCTCTTACTAGAGGCTGAGGTTCTTAAGGGCAGAGACCATATGCTATTACCCTTCATATTGTTATCATTGACTACAGTGCCAAGGAAATGGCTGTTGTTTCATGAGGGAGGGAAGAGAATGTGATTTCTTATTGAGTCTTTACTCAATGCGTTGCATAGTAAAGGTCGGGATTTTACATGTGGCAGAGTAATTGATGGAAATCAACTGATTGCAGATTATTAGACATGTAAATCACAAATAAAAACTAATTTTAAGTAGTAAGGCAAGAAATGAAATATGGTCTTCAAGGTGAAATAAGGAGAAAGTAGTAAGGAAAACAGTTATTGAGTGCCTACTGTGCACAAGGTGCTATACTGGAGCTTTACTAAATTATTTCATTTAATGCTTACAGCAACCCAACATAAGGAAGTTATTCACTGTATTGCACATGTATATTATTTGTATGTAACTTGCCTAAGGCTATATGACTAATGTAAATCAAACCAAAGTGAGAACACAGATCTTTAGGTCTTCCAAATTTCTCCAAAGTATCCAGTGTCCCTAATGAAATACTCTGGTCCTGGCCAGTGTTGCTCAGTTGGTTGGGTGTTATCCAGTGC
Organism: Eptesicus fuscus; assembly: GCF_027574615.1. Lineage (NCBI taxonomy): Eukaryota > Metazoa > Chordata > Mammalia > Chiroptera > Vespertilionidae > Eptesicus > Eptesicus fuscus. The sequence continues at coordinate 51,702,568 of NC_072481.1, read as the reverse complement.
ACCTAAAAGTTGCTGGTTCGATTCCCAGTCAGGGCACATGGCCTTGTTGTGGGCTTGATCCTGGGTAGGGGGCATGCAGGAGGCAACTGATTGATGTTTGTTTCTCATGGATGTCTCTCTCTCTCTCTCTCTCTCTCTCTCTCTCTCTCTGTCTCTCTTTCCCTCTCTCTCTCTGTTTCTCTCTTTCTCTCTCCCCTCCTGTCTCATTTCCTCCCTTTCTAAAAATCAATTAAAATATTTAAAAATAAAACAAAATACTCTAGAAAGAATGGGTCTAACATAAGAACATTAAAGACATTTCACTTTCACACTTTTAATAATTGGAAACAGTAACAGTGCTTCCCATTTTATAATATTTTGTAACATGAAAATCAAAATTTTTAGTGTGACTGACATTTAATTCATATTGATTTCATTTATTATTTTTCCTGGAAAGGATTTTTAAATTAATATTGGTTAATTACATTATATAGTTTTCAAGTGTACTGTTCTATAAAACATTATCTATACATTGCATTGTGTATTTACCACCCAAAGTCAAATCTCCTTTGATTCCTTGCATTTAAATCCCTACCAGTTCATGGCTAATCTATAAACAAATCTTCACATGTAATAGAGTATAGTTCACTAATTAGAGAAAGCATGGATCCCATAGTAAACTGTAAAATCACACTTGCTTTAAATGATGTATAATTCTGTAATTGACATTGTTTTTACATATGCAGATCTTATCCTTTAAAAATTAAAGTATATGTTATAAATTCCTTTAAACAGTCAACTATTTATTCAATATTCTATCAGACTTTTTCTTCTAGTGTGGCATAGGTCTCTGATGAATCTATATACTGATATGACTTTTCCTAATTTTAACCTTCATAAATGATGATTGAGAAAAATAATGAAAGATGATACATTAAAGGATAAATAAAATGTAAAAACAAAGCTTGGAATTTTTCATTTTATATTAAAGTCAGGAATATGTGTTTTATTAGAAAAATCTGCATGGCATGGAGACATTTTTTAACTATTCTCAGCAAACAAAAGCTACTGGAATAACAAAATATTTTTATCCTGGGTTAGAATGCCCAGCTGCATAGTACACAGTGCCACTTGAATCATAATAACTCTTTCTTCATAACAGAAATCTCTATAGATTATTTTGTTTATATAAATGAAAATGGTACTCTGAGATATTAGAAGAGTGAAACTTATCAGATCAGAAAAGGCCTAAGCAAATGGAAAGTGACTTGTTCAGATATATAGTGGAAAAAGAACTCAAAGATAAACTTGTTAATACCTTTCATTCCTTATTTCTCTCTTACAGGATAGAGAAAACTTTTTCACAGAGAAATAGCCCATGATAATTAATACTGCAATTATAAGGTTATAATTTAAATTGAAATCAATTATTTCCAGTGATGGACTAGGTGCTAGGATAGGTTCTTCAAAAATCGTATTTAATCTATAGTCCTCACAATTTTTTTCATACTCCATAATTTTACTTTAAAAGATTTACTTTCATAAATATGTTTTGCTTAAGATTATTCCCAGGTCTTAACTGTTTCAAATGTTGTATCTCAACATATAATCTTAATCATGTTACTTCATGCAAAGGAAGTAGTTCCTATTATCAGTGAAATTAGTAGTGGAATCCTTAGAGATTTATTCTCTTTTCCCATTATTTCTTATTAAGAATGACATTCTGTCCTCAATAAGTAATTCTTTTTAGTACTATTCAAAATACCATATTTTCTGTCTTTATGTCACACTCACTTTTTTCTCCTTCATGAAAATAATAGTACTATTTTTATATATTTTGTATTTCACATTTTACTAATTGTTTTATAAATATGATTTTGTTTCATATCTTCTTGCTACCCTCCAATTCATTCTTCACATACCAACCTTCACTGACACTTGATAATTCAGCCATGCTGTATGTTGTTATACCTTAAATACATCTTATGTTCCCCTTTTCTGCACCTTATCTCACAATTTTCTGCTGAAATGTACAAGATAACTCTCTTTTATCCATCCTTTACTCATGCTTTTTATACTCAGTACATTCTTTTAGGCCAGGAAGAAACATGACCGCCTATGTAAAAGTTTTCTTGATAAGAACAACAATAACAGATTGCTACTTCCTCAAGACTATCTTAGCTTTTATACTTTGCTTTTAACAGGGACTGCACCTTGATATATATTTATGCAAGTGTCAACATCTTCTTACATATTTTCAATTCCTTGAGGATAGAAGCTACATTATGTTCTCCAGTACTCTAGTATATCTATATTCTTCTGTATATAATTTTTAATAAATGCATGTTAAAATTTGGTGAAAACAAGCATGTGATGGAGATATCTTTACCCCATAACTATCCGGATTGAGAACTGAAAACCTAGCTACATAGCTAGCTAGCTGTTTTTCAAGACTTCACTGTTTACACCTTTTAAATTAAATTTCATCTCCCTGCCTTTTAGGTTTTTTATGTCCTTCTATAGTTTCCTGTGTTTTGTTTGTTTGTTTGTTTGTTATTTGCGGGCAGAAAAAGAGGCTTCAAGGAAGTTAGATAACTTCATACTTGTATGGTAACAGGACAAAGTTCATGGAAATTTAAGGATGGGCAACAACCTAGATTGTTTTAGTCCTCTATTTTGCCCCTGTTTCTCCCCTGCCCAGCTCCACATAATGGAGTGCATTTTTCTTATCCTTCCAGATATACAAGAACACTTGATAAAAGTAAAAAAATAAAATAAAAATAGGGCTCTATGACACAATTCAAACTATTTTCTATTACTCTAAGGAAAAAGTATCACTTAAAAAATATCACAGCACACAGTTTTACAGACATTGTTTTTCAGAACCAGGCTATTACACAGTTATGGCTATGGAAATGGTTGGTAACACAGCTACTTAAAGTGACTCTTCTCTCACCTTCTCTCTAAGGAAGCTGGATGTCCTTACCCAAATGGATTAAAATGTAGCATAGATGTAATTTATGTGTTTGGCTGTGAGTTAAAATTAACTTGAAAGCTTGTTAAAATATCAACTCCAAGGCCACTCTCTGAGATCTTGATCAGTAGCTGAGAGTATGTTTTATTTATAGTTTTAAAATGCCCATCCCCCTATGATCCAGATGCAGGCAACTCATGAAGCAATGTTTAGTAGATTTCCTTGGCATCTCTGTGAGTGAGGTTGTGTATTGGTGAATTATCTCAGGATCTTACTGACTTTTTGCAATAAAAGTAAAGCCAGAGTCTTACCTCCTTTAGAAAGCTCTGCCCTATATATCCCTTCATTTGTTTTAGTTGTCATTCTTCCTAAAAATAAAATGAATTATTTAAAGATCATCTATGATCAGAAGATCAAGTGATTAATGTAGCATGGCTTCTGCTCTCTAGTTATTCACAGTATAGGTAGAGAAGCACTCAAATCAACAAGCAAAATTATCACAATGTTATAATAGATATGTATAAAGCTATTTAGGAAGAAACATGATAAAGTAATACATTCTGTAAAGGTGGACAACATCTCATATAACATCAATAATTACAATAAGAATAATAATTGCAAACACTCATATAGTACTTACTATAGTTGTAAGTCCATTTTATATATTAACTCATTCAATCTTTAGAACAATCCTGAGGTAAATAATACCATTATCCCCTTGTTAAATTTGAGGAACTTGATTCCAAATGAAGACATGTACTTGTCCCAGACCTTAGTCTTGAATGTGGAGCAAAGATCAGATCCAAGCAACCTTGATTCATAACTTGTGCTTTTAATCAAAAGAATTTATGGAGGAGGCAACATTTAAGCATATAGTAAAAGAAAGGGAAAATCATTTTACAAAAGGAAAGAAAAAAAAAGACCGAAGGGTAAATACAAAAAGAAGCTATGGAAGCTGTTGGCAGGCCTGTCTTCCAGAGTTAGTCTGAAGGATGGGCTGTGGAATGGGTATAAACAGAGTGACAATCTATCACTTCTATCACCCTGCTCTCCTTGTTTGCTCCTCTAGCCAACAGTTTCATGCACTTATACATTATGAGCTTGTTATGGTATTCTTGTCAGAGCATGACTCAGGAATGAGGACCCTCTTGGACACCTTTGGAACTTTTCCATGATCTTTAGAGATCATAGCAAAAAAGTTTTTAGAAGTACTAATGATTATTAGCAAAGTGCACATGTTTTAGAATAGCTGAGCAATGTATATTTGTGAATGACTCAATGTTGACCTAAAAGTCTACATTAAATCTTAGATGGCAGGATGCAGTCCCAGGATCAATATTATTTTATATAATTTACTGTTTGGGAGGCTAAACAAGACTATTAAATTTTGGATGACAGGAAGTTGGACACATTTGATAAAATCTGGGATACTGTAAGGTTAGAATTTGAATTAACTTTGACAAATTAGAGATATATTCAGTTTTATTGTAGATGAATAGAACTAATTCAGATTGGATATAAGATAAATAAAAAGATGGAAAATGACTAGCTACTAATAATGTTTTAGACTAAAAGAAATTCAAAGACTATCAAAAGACTATTATAGCTTTGTTTATAATAACAGCAGAAGTTGAGATTTTTGTTTGTAATAAAAGAACACCATAATTTGATTTACATATTTGATGACATGTACAATGCATTTGAATTCTATCTGATATTACCTTAAATTACCAAATTTGTTTCTAGCAATACAATCATACAAATAACTTCACCTATGACATTTGTACCAATCAATACTATATTATTTTTAAATGTTAGGCATTATATACAAACATTTCTCAAATCAACTATTATGTCATTATGCCAAAGATAACTTGTGAGGGAGATAGGTAACTCAATTATTAAAGAGCAGACTTTAACCATTAGTGTAAACTTTGGACTGCTTGCTTTGCTAGAATTAGTTTGACAAATTATTCATATGTAAGATTTCCAGCAGTGAAATTTGCAAGGTGTTTTACCCAATGTAGTTGCTTAAAGAGTTAAATCCTCCATAATCAGAAAACTCACACTAAACTCATGATTATCTCTATGATCTATTCTAATATACTGAGCAACTATGTAAAGATCATGTGGATTAATTGTTCATTTTATTAACTTCTTAAAGGGATTGAGTTGAAAAATTACACAGTGTACCCTTCATTGTACAAAATCTGCTTTTGATAAAAAGAGAATATTTTAGAAGATTGTGGAATTTAGAAGTGTAATTTTCATTATATGCTAGAACAGACTTTCTTATTTGGGAAAACATCTTTAAAATATGAGGGTGAATCTAATCCCTTAAACAAATTTTAATTTACAGGCATTGTATAATACACTAGTGGCCTGGTGCACAAATTTGTGCACATTGAAAGGAAATCAATTAGAAGAAATATTTTAATATTGCTATTTGCACTCATCTATATGTAAGTGATATAGTTGGTTATGACCAAAGGCCAAATCAATCTTCTTATGCAACTTGAGAATTTCTGAATATATGAATTTATGTATGGAGTCTAATGTAAACTCTCCATAGATAATTAAGAATTAAAGGCCATAACATTTGCCATTGAGAAGGTAATTATTTCCTGGATATTCAGTAAAGTCTATGCCCTGTGACACTCATGATTCAGAAAACAGATATACACTGAGTGGCCAGATTATTATGATCTCTGAACGCATAATAATCTGGCCACTCAGTGTGTATATATATATTAGAGGCCCGGTGCATGAATTCGTACATGGTTGGGGTCCAGCCAGCCTGGCCAGGGGGAGGGGACATGAGCTGTTGGATGGCCTGCCTGCTGGTCAAACTCCTGGTCAAGGGGACAATTTGCATATTAGCCTTTTATTATATAGGATATACACTGAGTGGCCAGCTTATTATGCATTCAGAGATCATAGTAATCTTGCAACTCAGTGTATGCCCTCTATGATGTATTGTCTTAGAACAAAAATGTAATTTTTTTATGCTTAAGTTTCTGATTGATCTCAAATTTTCATAGCCTTTATTCCTGAAGTTCTTTTTTTCCCCAAAATCTGATAGTAAAATAAAATTTTGTAATATGTCTACAATTTTCTGTTTTTAACAAAAGTTCTCTTTTGAGTAAAAATTTCATAATCTGTATTATATTTTATTGATATCTAATATAAATGCCCATTTCCATAAAAGTCTAGATACTGATTAGTATAACTGATATTTGAAGATTTGTTTTTCTTCCATTCAAGCAATTTTTATGTCTATTTGAATTACAATTCATTTAATCCATAAATTGTTTTCTGAACTTTATCTTCTTAGGATTTTTACTCTACAATATTATTTTCTTTACTGAATTCCTCAAAATATATATTTACATCTTAATATAACTTTATACATCCTCAAAAACTTATTATCTTTCATAATAATCAAACACAATGTTTAATTAAAACTGGGGGTTAATCTGGATTATATTTGATACTAATCATTGTAAAGAGTAATTGTCTTGCCCAAGAAAACTTAGTTTGATTTTCTTCTGTCTTAGTAATTTTCTTAGAAATGATCATTTCTGAAAAAGAAATACACATTACTAATATGATAGTCTATGTATTAAAATTTGACTAGAGCCCTTTGTTAAAAAACAAATACCAGATGTCCATTAATGAATTTATAAATGATAAATATTTAGAATTAGTCTTAGTTTTTTAATTATATGCTTTTCTTATTTCTTAGTCCCTGTTAACTATTTATTAGATAGAATTAGTTTATAATTGTCACTTACACTGTAAAGCAAACAACTTTATTTAAATGAGTTTTGTACTGATATTATATTTGAAAAGTATCTTGTTAGTTTTTATATATATTTTTTCATTTAACTTATCTTTATTGTTGAAAGTATTACAGCTGTCTTCTTTTTCCCCCATCAATTTCTTTTTACCCCATCAATCCGTTTTCCTCTTCTCCCCACCAGGCCTTCAATGAACAATTGTCTGTGTCCATGGGTTATGCATATATGTATATAAGTTATTTGATTAATCTCTTTCTTGAAAATAAAAGCTTATTTCTAATATCTCATGAAATATGGAATTTATAAAAGAAATTCTTCACCAGGATTCTCCTAGATTTCACACTGTCCAATGCAGATTATATCTTTAAATATAAAGAGGGAATATGCTAATTGACTGCCATGTCCTCAAAGATGGTGGTGCCCACAGCCATAAGATGGTGGCGCCCAGTCCCCTCAGCCCCCAGCCACCCAGGTCGGGCCGAGATGCAGGCAAGCCTCTTATGTCGGCTGCCCAGCCGCCCAGGGCTGCCTGAGGCTCAGGTAACTAGGGCCGGCCAAGGCTTGCACTGCCGGCAGTGGCAGCAGCAGAGGTGTGATGGGGCATTGCCTTCCCCTGATCACCAGGTCGCCTCCCATCCCTGAGGGCTCCTGGACTGTCAGAGGGGGCAGGCCGGGCTCAGGAACCACCTCCCTCCAGTGCATGAACTTTCATGCACTGGGCCTCTAGTTTTATTATAAAAGAAATGCCAGAAATTTACCTCATTTAATCCAGCTCTGATGAGAAATGAGGAAGAGTGTGATGTGGCTAATAATTCACAATCACTTGAGTCGGATAATACTGGGTTCAGTTAAAGTTCTCTCATTTATTCATGAGGGGATCTTTAGTAAGTTACTTCTCTGGTTTTCAGTTCATCTATAAATAATAATAGACACTTCCACAGGTTGTTGTGAGAATTATATGAAGTATATACACAGCACCCCGAAATTACAATAATAGTGAATCAGTAATTTTAACATAGCTAATTTTTCTAGATATATTATGATTATCTTAATAAAATCCCAGATATTTTCTTTTTAAGCAATTTGTTTGCTAAGTAAACAAAATATATTAAAACATTTAAAATTTTTCTGGACAGAATTATAATGAAAAATATTATACATTCTTATCTTTTTACTCATAAGCAAGAGCAGAACAGAGAATTCTTAAAAACAATGAAAAATACTCTTATTGTTTAAATTATAAGCAGTAGTTTTCTTGACACTAGGATATAGATTCTGGTCTGAAGGCCTCAGCTAATAACACCAGCATGTGTTTAAGAGCCTGGGTATTTACTTTGCAATCCTGTTACATTTTTGCTCTGTGGTGGAGAAACAAAGGTCAATAAGATTCAGCTTTGTAATCAGGTTTTTCCTTGATACTCAAATGTCTCATTCACTCCTTTATTCAAGACTATTATGAAGGTATAAAATAAAGTGATGCAGTTTTTAAAGTAAAAAAAATATAGCCTAGAACATAACTTGTTAATTAAATTAATAATTATAATAATCATTCATGTCTTTGCACATGCTGTTTACTCAACCAATCTTGGATTTATTATAATACTCAAAGCTAGAAACAAACTGTCCTTTTAAATTAAATAATTATTATTTAAAAATTTATTCTTGAAAGTATTATAGGTGTCCCCTTGTTTTCTCCGTTGACCTTTTCTATTTTGCCCCCCCCCCCCCCGACCCCAGGCCTTCACCACCCTATTGTCTGTATCCATGGGTTATGCATATATGCATACAAGTTCTTTGGTTGATCTCTTCCCACCCATCCACACATCCCCACCTTCCCTCTGAGATTCTACAGTCTGTTCCATACTTCTATGTCTCTGGATCTATTTTGTTCATCAATTTATTTTGTTCATCAGGTTCCACATATGAGTGAGGTCATGTGATACTTGTCTTTCTCTGACTGGCTTATTTCACTTAGCATAATACTCTCTAGGTCCTAACATGCTGTCTCAAAGGGTAAAAGATCCTTCTTTTTTACTGCTGCATATTATTTTGTGGTGTAAATGTACCAGAAACAAACTGTCTTTACACCAGATGAAAATAAAGTCTCAAGTATATTTCAAATGTATTCTTGAGTGGTCGTTTCTCTGTCTCTATTTCTCTGTCTCTCTATCTCTGTCTCAGTCTCTCTCTGCCTTGTTGTCTCTCTCAAGTATTAGAGGAAACATCATTTTGTGGTTAATATCATGATCGCTCTAAAAAGAAACATCTTTTAATTCAGATTGCGGCAGACTACCTATATAACCTTGGGAAAGTTGCAAGTTACTTACTTGTGTAAACTTGGATTTATTCATACATTGAATAATACAGTAGTAATAATAATAGGACCTACCTCAGGGAAAGTATGAGAATTATATCAAATATTACATGTAAAGAGCACATAATTCAGTGTACTTGCATTTATGTATTCCCTGCATGGAACTCTTCTTGTAGACACTCAAGGTACTTCAACAGTGAATTTTCCTAACTCCATTTTATTTATTATTTATTTATTTATTTATTTATTATTTTAAAATATATTTTTATTGATTTCAGAGAGGAAGGGAGTAGAAAAGAGAGATAGAAACATCAATGAAGAGAGAGAGTCATTGATTTGCTGCCTCCTGCATGCCCCACACTGGGGAACGAGCCCATGCCCTAATACGGAGTTGAACCATGACTTCCTGGTTCATAGGTCAATGCTCAACCACTGAGCCATGTCGGCTGGGCCCTAACCCCGTTTTAAATAGCATCCTCTACTCTACCAGATCCTTTCATTACCTCTTAAGTAACCTGGCCATAAATTAGGAAAAAAGGTCAGTGAATTTGACAGTTTTCCCAACCAGGGTTCTTTTCATAGTTATCCTACTGACATAGTTGTCAAGATAAATGTTATGAAAGAGGAAACTCCTTTTCAAAACTTACAAAATGTTGAATGCATACATCACTGAAAGGTGAAATTCTTAGGGGACAGAAACTTAGATAGTCAATTTAGTATACTTCAGCGTACAATAGTGTTCTAATCTTTGTCAAAATATTTTTAATGAAAGCAATTGTTATGCAGCCATAATGTTCTCATTTATCAGCCTAATGAATTTAAACTGAAGGCCATTCTTACTGTGAGAATGAGCTGATTAAGTGAAGGGTCTGCTTTGATAATAATTAGTCAGAAAAGTGCAGTGGTGCAAATCAATATCTTGGTCCTGAGACTGTCCTTGGAGAATCTAAACCAGAACAAAGCTGTCAAGCTGCTGGGAAATGGGGATGTTGCTGATTTGTGTTTCTAATTTATTCTGACACTTTTAACTTATATGCTGAATACATCTAAAATGAAAAAGATATTTTACTTATGAAATTGTATTGGTTATCCTACTAATACCTTATTTATTAGTAAACTAATCATGGCATTTTTTGAGAAATGGGAGAAGTATCAGAATTATTGTAATGTTATTTTTGGTCAATGTTTAACAAATATGCATCACTTGCTATTTAGTGGTATAACTTCTATGCAAGTAACTTTATTTCAAATTTTTGTATTTTTAAGGGAAGACAACATAGTAGGCAGGGCCTTTATTTGACTAATGGAATTTCAGTTATACTATGGCTACTTATACAGCATATTTCAGGAATGCATTATGTAAATGAGAACCATCTATCACTCATCACGGGGTTTTAGGTTACCAAGTTTAACAATTTTCTTTAAAAAATTCAATTTCTGACAATATTTTCAAAGTTCTCTTTTTTTGCATTATATTTTAAGTTTTTCAGCAAACATGTCACAGACTTGTGCAAAGTGCAGTTTTTGGACCTTAGTTAGGTTATCTCTAATACTTAGGAGGTTGGAATTCTGTTTTAGTTATTTATTGCTGCATGAAAAATTATTCCAAACTTTGTTGAATAACACAGAAATAATCATGGGATCTTTAGGTCATGAATTTGGACAGGATAAGATAGGGTGATTTATCTTTGCTTTGTGATGTCTGGAGAGTCAGCAGAGGGTGATGCAAATAGCTGGGGGCTATAATTATATGCCCACTGTCCAATAGAGTAGCTGTTACCTATATCTTTCTATCTATCTATCTATCTATCTATCTATCTATCTATCTATCTATCTATCATCTATCTATCATCTAAAACCCTAAGTGACCGGTCGACCGTTTGACCGGTCACTATGATGTGCACTGACCACCAGGGGGCAGATGCTCAACATAGGAGCTGCCCCCTGGTGGTCAGTGCACTCCCACAGCGGGAGCACCGCTCAGCTGACTGATGGGTGCCAGACACCGGGCTCACGGCTGGCGAGCACAGCTGCGGCAGTGTGAGCCTCTCCCACCTCTGCAGCAGCGCTACCAGGCAGCGGCAGGCACAGAGGGGCCAGGAGGAGTGGGAGTGCATGGTGCCCAGTCCGGGCTCAGGCTCCTCCCCGACCACCTGCCACTTTATGCACTTCTACATCCCTTGGGCCCAAACCAGTAGTCCAACATCCCCTGAGGGTTCCGGATTGCACGAGGGTGCAGGCCAGGCTGAGGGACCCCACCAGTGCATGAATCCGTGCACCAGGCCTCTAGTTTATTTATAAATTTACACTAATTAAAATGAAATGTAATTAACTTTTCAGTTCTTCAGTCACACTAGCCATATATTAGATGCTCAATAGCTAAATGTGGCTAGTGTCTATTAGACAGTGCAAATATATAAACTATTTTTATCATCACAGAATGTTCTCTTGGACAGCACTCATCTAGAAGTATCAACACCCATATATCTAACACCTGGTCTTGGATGACTTAAAAGTCAGGAATAGTTGAGACTATTGACTAAAGTATGTAGATATGACATTTACATTTGGGGTTCTTAACAGTATAGCGACTGAGTTCTGAGAGAGTTTTTCAAGCATTTGCATTTGGACCAGTCTGAAGCTGCATGGTCTATTAGGACTTAGCTTCAGGAGTCATATAGGTCATCACCCCTTACTCTATTGGACAAATAACAATCCCACCAATAGCAAGCCCACCCAGACTCAGATTCAAGGTATGAAGATATAGACCCTGCCTATAAATGGGAGGAGTGTCAATGATGCTGGGACCATGATTTAGAACCACCACGAACTAGGTCGTGTTACACATGGTGCTTTGGAAAACGAGATATTGATAAGCATGATAGGAATGGGCTCAGTGATCAAAGGAGACTTTATTTAAATAAAATTTAACACTTAGAGGTTTTTTATAGTTAGTTTTTAGTATGCTGATATTCAAGGTTAATTTCCAAAGTGGCATTGCATGCCATGTTTAATAACTGTATTTTACCAAGGCGTGTCTTATTAACACTTTATTTATATCTGGTAACATTAAAGTTATACAGAAGGAAAATTTGGAAAATAATAAACTGAATTTTCTTCTATTTCTCAAATCCCTTAATTCTATTATATTGACCTTAGTTCCTGAAAAAAACTATCTGTACATAAACTTTTACTATTAATTTATATTTTTTTCTAAGATTTGGTAGGGAATTACAGGTAACTATGGAGTGATTATATATTTTAAAACAATGTGAGCTTATTAGTAAATTCAAACTGCAGACTGTAAAAATGACTATCAATATTAACATGGGGATAGTATTTAGAATAAAATTATATACACAGAAGAGCTTCAGTAAGAATGTAGTCAATGGAATTTGGGACCTAAAGCAATAGTTAGATTGAAATTTTATGAAAAAATCATAGAAGCAGTTTGTCTTTATAGCTAAAGAAATGTAGGTAACGGCCATCAATATCAGTTTTACTTGTAGAACCAAAACAAATAATTTGTGACAAATTGTATATGTGATAGACAAATAATAAACTCTTCACTATCTCAAAAGTGGTTGTTCAACTGTTATGCTCCTGCACTGTTCATCAGAGTTAATGTAATTATAACAGAAGTCAAGTGTAGAGTTGACTATATTGTAGCCATATGTAAGATCTCATAAACATGCCTATTGATTATAATCTATGCTGTTCTGAGTTAGGACTTACATGAAAAAAATGATGTATTAGAAATAAGCAGTGAACTCTGAAATAAGTTAATTTACTTCAATATAAATTATTAACCAATATTTCCTTCCCTTGAAATTCATAGAATAAGATTGCGTAAGCTAATTTTGATTACAAAGAAAAGTACTTGGGAAATAATAAGATTTCCATGGTACCATAAAGTAAATAACTCCGCATATATATCATTATTATTATACATAAGGAATTAGATATAATATATTGTATAATATGGCAATTATAATAAATATCAACTTTAATTAACACTTTAAAATGTAGAAAATGTTAACATTGACCATATTTATTATCTGTGGTAAGAAGTACAGGCTGAAAATGTTTTATTTGATTATTTTGTAATGATTTTATGGCCATGGCATTAGTCACTATTCATCCAAAAAAAAGTTGTGGGATACCTACAGCCAAACGCAAATCTGAATGCCACCCTCAAAGGTGTCACAGTGTAAGAAAACATGTACTTGTGCACCTGCAGTGCAGTACGATGAATTCTGGGTTAGAGGTAAGCCTGGTGCTATGTGGATGTGAGGAAGGAAGACATCATGTGTGAAGAAGATGACGCTTCATTCAAGAGACAGCTGTCTCCATCCTAATTTGTGCTGTGTATGTGTTTCTGTGAGGTTAGTTGGACATTGCAATTAGATTCCCTATCTGTGATGACAGGGACAATTTCTTTATGTGTAGATATGTGAAAGTTTGTGGAACTCCAAATTACTTTGTAATTACATATTTTTTTTCTTTATTTATTGATTAAGGTATTACATATGTATCCTTATCCCTCCATTGCCCCCACACCCCACTCACGTTCATGCCTTCACCCCCCTGGTGTCTGTGTCCATTGGTTAAGCTTATATGCATGCATACAAGTCATTTGGTTGAAGTCTCCCCCTTACCCACACCTTCCCCTACTTTCCCTCTGAGGTTTGAGCATCTGATCAATGCTTCTCTGTCTCTGAATCTGTTTTGGTTCATCAGTTTATGTTGTTCATTATAATCCACAAATGAGTGAGATCATGTGATATTTATCTTTCTCTGACTGACTTATTTCGCTTAGCATAATGCTCTCTAGTTCCATCCCATGCTGTTGCAAATGGTAGGAGTTCTTTCCTTTTTACAGCAGCATAGTAGTCCATTGTGTAGATGTACCACAGTTTTTTAATTCACTCAACTGCTGAAGGGCACTTAGGCTGTTTCCAAATCTTAGCTATTGTAAATTGTGCTGCTATGAACATAGGGGTGCATATATCCTTTCTGATTGGTGTTTCTAGTTTCTTGGGATATATTCCTAGAAGTGGGATCACTGAGTCAAATGGGAGATCCATTTTTAATTTTTTGAGGAAACTCCATACTGTTCTCCACAGTGGCTGCACCAGTCTGCATTCCCACCAGCAGTGCACGAAGGTTCCTTTATCTCTGCATCCTTGCCAGCACTTGTCATTTGTTGATTTGTTGATGATAGCCATTCTGACAGGTGTGAGATGGTACCGCATTGTCATTTTGATTTGCATCTCTCAGATGATTAGTGACTTTGAGCATGTTTTCATGTCTCTTGGCCTTACTTATGTCCTCTTTTGAAAAGTATCTATTTAGGTCCGTTGCCCATTTTTGGATTGGGTTGTTTATCTTCCTTTTGTTAAGTTGTATGAGTTCCCTGTAAATGTTGGAGATTAAACCCTTATCGGTGATAACATTGGCAAATATGTTCTCCCATGCTGTTGTCTTTCTTCTTGTTTTGTTGATGATTTCTTTTGCTGTGCAGAAGCTTTTTGTTTTGATGTAGTCCCATTTGTTTATTTTCTCTTTAGTTTCCATTGCCCTATGAGCTGTATTGGTGAAGATATTGCTTTGGCATATGTCTAGGATTTTGCTGCCTGTGGATTTCTCTGATATTTTTATTGTTTCCCATCTTATGGTTAAGTCCTTTATCCATTTTGAGTTTATTTTTGTGTATGGTGTAAGTTGGTCTAGTTTCATTTTTTTGCATGTATCTGTCTTGACTCCATTGTATGCTCTTGCCTCCTTAGTCAAATATTAATTGAGCATAGTTGTTTGGGTCAATTTCTGAGTTCTCTATTCTACATCATTGGTCTATATGTCTGTTCTTGTGCTAGTACCAGGCACTTTTGAGACCAGATGCTTTGTAATACAGCTTGATATCTGGTATTGAGATCCCTTCTATTTTGTTCTTCTTTATCAGGATTGCTGCAGCTATTCAGGGTCTTTTACCATTGCACACAAAAATTTAAGATACCTAGGAATAAACTTAACTAAGGAGGTAAAAGACCTGTACTCAGAAAACTACAGGACATTGAAAAAAGAGATAGAGGAAGACATAAACAGATGGAAGAACATACCGTGTTCATGGATTGGTAGAATCAACATCACTAAAATGTCCATACTACTCAAAGCAATCTATAGATTCAATGCACTCCCCATTAAAATGCCAACAGCATATTTCACAGACCTAGAATGAACTCTCCAAAAATTTATTTGTAATTTTATTTTATTAGGAAATATTTATCTCTTTGAAAATAAACATTCATAGTATGTGATAAAATATTTTTATTTTCCCTAAACAAATTATGACATATGAACAATATTTGAAAATTTTAAGATTGGCCATGTTTTTTAGTGTTTGGACTATTTCATTTTCAATATTCCATTTCCCATTGAAGTATAATATAGCTGGATACTTTCTCATAGAAAGGTGATTTAATAGATGGTACTATTATGTGATTATAAGTGGAAGTATGTTCTTTGTGAATAATGTGCATACATGTCTTTATAATACCAAATATAAATATTTTATTATGGATTTTTACTTTTTTATTATAAACTGCATAATTTATCATCATATCAGATCCATGTGTGTTTTTTGTTGTTGAGATAAACAAAAACAACAACAAAATGATCTTCAAGGCTTATGGAAAGACTGAGTCAATTCTGTAAATGTTTTACACAAACAGGACAAAAATTATTTATAATTCCATCAATACTGAATTTGGCTTCATTCATTCTTGTGAATTGCACCTTGCTTCTATAAGTGTCTACCCTGTCTTCTGCTCCCCATAAAATTACCTGAAAAGAATATAAATATTTGCCTGAATTTAATAGCTTTAGAATTTTGATGTATCATTGACTTAACCAAGGCTTATTCCTCTTCATCAGAATTATTATTTCCACAACTTTGGCCTTGCCTACTTACCTGGAATGCCCTTGCACCCTTTCATCCCACCACCACTCTTACTTTCCTGATTGCCTACCTCCATTGTCTTACCCAGTCTTCAGTAACTGTTTCATATTGTTCCTCAGTCCCTACCATACACCTGACACATAGCACAATCTCATTTTTAAAGACTCTTTCTTTTGTACTTTTTATGACAACTTTGCAAGTTTTACTCACATTAAAATGTAAGTTTCAGGGGTGGAGGTCTTTTATATATATTTTTAAATATAGCTCATAGCTAGTTATTTTTATCTTATGTTCATTAACTTTTGTGTATATGGAAGGATTTTAAAACTTTCATGTTATTTTTTTCTAATTTTATATGGGTTGGGGCAAAAGTAGGTTTACAATTGTGCACATGGAAATTAATACAATAATAAATAATAATACAAGATTGAACTGTTTTGCATAATTCTAGCTATAAGCCTAATTTTGCCCCAGCCTGTATTTATTACCTTCCACACAGTTTTCATTTGGACATTGACTATTTTGATGATCACTTCCTAATTTTTGTTATCCTTGCTTAGATAGAACAGCTTATAAACAAATGCGTGGACATTGACTATTTTGATGATCACTTCCTAATTTTTGTTATCCTTGCTTAGATAGAACAGCTTATAAACAAATGCTCAGAATGTAAGTTATATTTAAGGGTGAGTGTTATGTAGTGATCTAGATTATAAGAATCTCTTCAGAGATTGAACATTTATATCTTTTGAGATTAATTTTGCTTTGATTGCTGTTGGTTTTTTGATAAATTTGGTGTCCAACTGCCTACCACAAAGCTTGGCTTCCTGAGATAAGTTCCAGCCAAATGTTTTAATTTGGTCTTGTCCTTTTCAGGCACCTATCCTATGAACCATCTGCCACCCTGGATATAAGGATTACTGAGAAAAATTATTTCAAAGTACAACATAAATGAAAGGCAAAGGTAGCTTTTGCATAGTATTTGGGCAAAAAATTATCACTTAATAAAGTTAAAATTATTTATAGAAAAAGTAAAAAACGTTATTTATGGCTGTGCTGCAAAAGTCAGACATTAATTTATTGCTTGTGGTGTACATTTATTTTCATGAAATTCATTGTCTATTCTAAAATTTTTTGGAGTTTTTAATTATTAGAATCTAAATTTAATTAAATCTAAGATAAAATAAATTTACCTTCATAAAAATGTACCTAGAATACCAAAGACATTCTGCTTACATGTGGCTTACAATATTTATCATATTAGAAATTAAAATTGAATCAGAACCATCCTCTGCTAAGCATTTTACCTTAATCAATAAAGAAATTAAAAAATAATAATAAAATAAATAAACTAAAAAAAAAGAAATTAAAATTGAGACATTTAAAAATATTTATCATTAATTCATTTATAAATGACAGATAAACCAATTACATTAGTAGAAATAACATATTATTATAAAATTATATAATCCTACCTAATAAAAAGGATTTATGCAAATTGACCATGCCATCGACACACCCACAAGCCATGCCCAACATCCAATCAGAGCAAGTATGCAAATTAACCCAACCAAGATGGCTACAGCCACAGAGAGCAAGGTTTCCTAGGTAACAGAGCAAGCCAAGCTTTCTTCGAGCTGTTGCAGGCCTAAGCCTCCACTCAAGCTACAACGTTTCAATTATAGAAGGTAAACAAATTCAAACAGAAATGGCAGCAGAACGGAGCTTGAGAGAGCAAGCCAGGGTTGCCAGTGGCAACAGGGGAAGCAAAGCTTTCAGTACACCCTGTCCGGGCCCAGCCTCCGCTTAAGGCTACAAAGTTTCAATTGTAGAAGGTGAATTAACTTCCACAGAAATGGCTGCCGGCCATGGAGGGAGCAACAGGCTTGGCTCCGCTCCAGGTTACAAAGTTTCAATTGTAGAAGGAAAATAAATTCCAGATACCAGGTCCTCTGCTTTCGTTGCCAGGGGGCGTGGCTGGCCTGCAAACCACCACAGGCCCCTCGCTCAGGCCACCCCATGCCCCAAGGGAACCCCCACCCTGATCCGGGACACCCTTAAGGGCAAACCAGCTGGCCCCCACTCCTGCAGCAGGCCTCTATCCTCTCTAATAAAAGAATAATATGTAGATTGACCATCACTCCAACACACAATATGTCTGCCCCCATGTGGACACAAGATGGCCACTACAAGATGGCCAGCAGGAGAGGGCAGTTGGGAGGCACCTGGCCTGCAAGAGAGGGCAGTTGAGAGGGACCAGGCTTGCAAGGGAGGGCAGTTGAGAGGGACCAGGCTTGCAAGGGTGGGCAGTTGGAGGTGATCAACCCTGCAGGAGAGGGCAGTTAGGGGCGACCAGGCCGGCAGAGGAGGGAAGTTGGGGGCAAACAGGTTGGCAGGGGAGCAGTTTAACATCAACCAGGCTGGCAGTGGAGTGGTTAGGGGGTGATCAGGGTGGCAGGCAGAAGCAGTTAAGGGCAATCAGGAAGGAAGGCAGGCAGGCAAGCAGTTGGGAGCCAGCAGTCCTGGATTGTGAGAGGGATGTCCGACTGCCTAAATGGACGGGGGTCCCAGATTGGAGAGGGTACAGGCTGGGCTGAGGGACAACCCCCCTCCGTGCACAAATTTAATGCACTGGGCTTCTAGTTTATATATAAAATTATATATTAAAATGAGATGAATGGCATTGTCTTACATTTTTCACATCTCTTCAATGTCTGCCTTAATAGAAGACAAATGGATCCTCATTCTGATTCTGCATTCAATCTCTGATATGACATTTGATTGAATATAGAAAGAAAATTAGTCTTACCAAATACAGAGTTGAAGAGGATGAGTACATTGATAGCATTTTCAGAAAATTTTTATATTCTTCTTTATACTGCACCAAAACTTGACAAGTGGTGTTTTCAAAGTGGTTCATTGTCATGTAAAATTTCAAACTACATCAATGAACATTTTTGCTCTCTTACATTAAAAGCCAGTGGTTTATACTGCACTATAATACATCTTTACTCATGTTAGAATCCCTAAGGCCTTACTCATTGATCCATTAGAAAATACCAGTTCACTAAGTGAACAATTCATTTAATTACATTAAACAGTATCAGAAAAGTAATCACATTTATTAATATCACAACCAATATCATCTAAAAAAATAGCATTAGAACTGGAAAGCTCTCAAGCTCATGGTGGCAGAATCAAGATGTCAAGAAAATTGACATCTTTTTTTGTTCTGGTTTGCAACTTGTAACAAAAACTCATGAAGGACAGGACTTCTTTTCCAAACAAATGCCTGTCAAAACTTGATTGAATAACTTCAACTTTGTTCATAAGTTATTCCTTCAAGTAAACTTGGCATTCCATGAAAATGTGACTAATTCAATTGGCATCTCAGTCACCAAAGTGCTTTTTCTGAAGATAATCATCGTAATCCATAATGCATCAGAAGTCCTTTATGTGTACATTACATTTCAATACCTAAAATATTAAAATAATGTGTATTCAAGTAGCACACACCATGTCATTAAGTTAATTATTGCTAAAGTTCCAGGAGTAACCTACCAAGTATTGCTTTTACAACATCATTGCAAATATCAACATAATGAAAAAGGTAAACAGTGCTCATAATTATTACGAAAATAGTTCTAACTATGGAATTAATGAGACTGGGGGAGTCCTTATTATCCGTGGATGATAGTTTGAGAACTGCTACACTAAAGAACAAATATCTGCTTTCTGGTTACTGTAAATTTAGGAATGTTTTCTGAAGTCTAGTTCATTCCTCTGTCACCTAAACCTTATTTGTTGAATAATGGACCTAAAAGATCAAATGCAATTCAGTAAATATCAAATTTCTGTGGCTTTATTTATACAAAGAAATGGCATAGGATAATAATTGTTATTTTATTTATAAGCATTATTTACTAAAGACTTAGTATGTGTCTGACACATGGATCTAGGTACTATAAAACATTAATTACTTAAAATAATCTATCAAGTTAGTATACCATTATTTTTCTCCTATAGGTAATAAAACTGAGACAAAGACCTAAAAAATTTACATTTAACTCTAGTGTTTCAATATTTACTTAGAAAAGTTACAGAAGACAGAAAAGATGCTAAATAAAAGGAAAAGTATTTCTAAATCTCCCATTTTATTGAATAGGTATATCTCCACAAACTTGCCTGAAAATAAAAGTACTCAATTACTTCAAAATATGTACACTTATTTTTTATTTGATTTTATATCTTCAAAAGATAAATGTGAAGGAAAATTTTTCAAAAGTTTTAAGAATGACCATATTAATAATCATTTTGTGAGGGAGAAAAGAAAAACAAGAAACTTACACTTTTTTCTGGTATTGTTAATGGATGTTTTTGACTGATGAATCACTCATTGTTTTTAAAATTCTGGCAATATGCTTTATCAAAGGAGGGAAATTTATTGCTTAAATTTGTGTCTTGTAATCATACATAGCAAATTATTTTCTAGTGGTGCTGGATATAAAATAGCTAGCACTTTGTTAGACTATATAAACAATTGAAATAGTCTAAATTAAAAAAAAAAAAAAAACTTTTTAAATCATCCCATAATTGTCAAAAGAAAATAATGATACATTTCTATTGAAATAAGGTTGGTTGAGATGGCTGGTCTAAACTCTAAAGAAAAAATATTTTTTCATTAATGAATTAAGTCAGATTTTATAGGTGATGCTTTTTTTAACTAATTATAACTTATTATATTATGCCTATTATGTTGTTTTATTTTATTTTAATAATTTTTTTATTTTTCAATTATACTTGACATATTAGTTCCAGTGCACAAACAAGTGATTACATATTTATATATAACTTCAAGTGATCATCCCAATAAAGCTAGTACTCTATGCTTATTATTTAATAATTCTCCATTATTATATGTATATTTTATTGATATTGATTGGTGTTTCAATCAATATCAATAAAATATATTGGGCTGCCTTCTGCCTGCCCCAACCAGAGATCAAGCTGGAAGCCAGGAATGTGCCCTTACTGGGAATTGAACTGTGACCTCCTGGTTATAGGTCGATTCTCAACCACTGAGCAACATCAGCTGGGCAAAAGTCCCCATTCTTCCTTTAAAAAAAAAAAAAATTCTTTATTGTTTTAAAGTATTACATATGATTCTTTTTTCCCGCACGCACTGACCTCTCCCCACTTTCCCCCATACATGCCTTCACACCCCCTCTGCATATGCCCTCCCCCCCTCCCCCCACTTTATGACTGTGTCCATGGGTTATGCTTGTATGCATGCATTGAAGTCCTTTGGTTGATCTCTTGCCCCCTTTCCTCCTCCTACTTCCCCGCTTCCCGCTGAGGTTGGATGGTCTGTTCCATGCTTCTATGTCTCTGGGTCTATTTTAGTTCATCAATTTATGTTGTTCATTATATTCCACATATGAGTGAAATCATGTGATATTTATCCTTCTCAGACTGGCTTATTTCACTTAGCATAATGCTCTCCAGTTCCATCTATGCTGTTGCAGATGGTAAGAGTTCCTTCTTTTTTACAGCAGCATAGTATTTCATTGTGTAGATGTACCACAGTTTTTAAATCCATTCTTATTTTTCTAAAGAAGCCTCATTAAAGATACTATTCTAAATTTTCAAGTTCTACATAACAATATATGGGAAGAAAAAATATCTGCATATTTCAGTGGAGAGCTGAAAATATGTGTATCTAGTTTATTATTTGAGAGAATAACTATGATGTAAAATAAAACAAAATCCAACTTCTATTCAGAGAGTTAATACAGAATCTTATCATAATGTAACAGAGATATACTGACAGAAGAGTAAAGGTATCCTTTCTCTGATTTATCTCTACTCTGATATTTAAAATTATTTAAACTAATATTATAATATATATTAGCATTTCATAGCTTGCCAAATTCTTTATAGATATGGCTATATTACATATAATATATACATTACTTTATATATGCATATATATTTAAATATATTTTTATTGATTTTAGAGACAGGAAGGGAGAGCAATAGTGAGATAGAAACATGGATGAGAGAGAAACATTGATTGGCTGCCTCCTGCGTGCCTCCCCACTGGGGATCAAGCCACCAACCTGGGGACATGTCCTGACCAGGAATGGAACCAAAACATCCTAGTTCAAAGGTCAATGTTCAACTACTAAGTTATACTGGCCAGACTATATATGTATATTTTAATGGGTTATTTTACTGCTAGATACTATATTCTTTTTTTGTGGAATATATGTCCAGGATCTCTATTTTACAGATGAGATACAGATATATCAATTTTTCTCCAGATCAAGCTGATTTATTCTTAAAATTAAATGCAATTATCTGAAGTTACTGATAGTTTCTTTTCCTTTTGACTGAACTATTAAATTCTGACATTTGATTCAACAGTATAATAAATAAAATTATTGAAAAGCATTTTTAAGAGGACTATTCAATTTACTCTCTGAAGTACATTGAACCAATAGAATAAAAATTTGTCTAACATATATGCACATGTAAATGGCTGATTAGGAAATAATTAGTTATATTTTACAATAAATGAGGTACTTTTTAATCCCAATTATTTTAATTGATAGTCATTAAATAAATAGTTTTCAAGGAATAACCATAGCCAGATACTGGAAGATTGTCATGTCAAATTCATCATATCACAACATTTTCCCAACATCTACTCTCCTAAACAAATATTAATATTTTGTAGAAATTAGAATCCTCATATTTGTAAGGTTTGTAAAATACTTGTAAAATATTTGTATAAGTACTATAAATAGTATATTAATTTAATACAAATGATTTCTTAATGTAGTTTATCAAAGATTTAGCTTTATAAAAATACTATTTGTTTATTTTATCCATAAAAGCTCTTCTAAGTCTTAATTCTCCAGCTTTCCTAATATTTTTCTATTTTTTTGTCTCAAAAAGTGGCTTTAGTTGTTATTTTAATCAGAACATCAGTGCTCCTAACCTCTTTACTCTATGCTTCATCTCTGTCCTAGTTCTTTTCTACTATTTTCTGGTATTTTACACTGTGAGTGTATACTTCATCTGTATTCGTTTGTAATCTAATATTTGCTTCTTGAAACATTTAAGTGTCCTTATCTACTTTATTTTTTGCTTGCTTAAGGAGTCTATATATTGGCTTGTAGTTTGTTTTGTTTTGTCTTTTGCTCTTTTCACACTTACTGCATCTTTCCTTTGTCTTTTATAGCCATTTTAATCAAGATATCATTATTCATCCATTGCCTTTGTTCTTCATCTTTTGGTTCTAAACACCTTCTAATAAATAACATATGCTTCAATTTTTCACAGCCCTTATAAGAATAACTAATTCTTCTTTCCCTGATATATACATCTACATTGTTGCAAACCAACCCTTTAAAAATATGTCCTTTGTAAGTATTTATTATTCATTTTTCTGGTTCTTTCTTTGTATTTTTCAAATCCAGGCTTCTTTGTTTTGTTGTTTGTTTTTCACTTTTGGTGGTTGTAGATTTTTGGTTTCTTCCCTAGCATAAAACCAGATTTCCACCAGATTTTCATCCTTAGCCATTTTTTTTTTTTTGACCACTCAAAAATTTTAGTACTTTAAGTTCACTTTCATATAGAAGTTTAGCAAGTCTTAATCTCTAGGCATAATCTTTCTGCGAAATGAATGCTCAATTCCAAGAGAATGGTATACTACCAACTTAAATGCTAATGCCCAAATCAGCTATCACTACATCCTGGCTCAATCCAAAATTATTGTGTCCTAAAAGTTACATATCAAATCTTCCCATTCAGCTCATAGACACAGTATAGGAATTATTTAAAGAAATGGATAAGCCTGGCCAGCATGGCTCATTGTTTGAGTGTTGACCTATGAACCAG
The DNA here is from genome assembly GCF_027574615.1 of Eptesicus fuscus. NCBI lineage: Eukaryota > Metazoa > Chordata > Mammalia > Chiroptera > Vespertilionidae > Eptesicus > Eptesicus fuscus. The sequence continues at coordinate 51,678,638 of NC_072481.1, read as the reverse complement.
GAGGTCACGGTGTGATTCCCGGTCAGGACACATGCCAAGCTTTCCGCACACCCTGGCCAGCCCAGGCCTCCACTTAAGGCTTCAAAGTTTCAATTATAGAAGGTAAATAAATCTCCAAATATCTAAGTTATTACATCAAAGACAGCTGAGGGCTCGATTTCCAGTGTGGGATGTGCAGGAGGCAGCTGATTTTCTCTCATCATTGATGTTTCTATCTTTCTATCCCTCTTCCTTCCTCTCTGAAATCAATAATAATAATAATAAAAGAAATGGATAAGATCATAAGAAGCATCGTGTATATAAGGAATGATGATGCCTGGGGCTTTAATTGTGTTGGCAATGCATTCCAGTAGTATGCCAACAGGTAATAAAAATAAATTCAATATTTGCTATTAATTAGAAACAAGTCTTGACTTCATTATGAAAGTATTTAATTGCTTACTAATAAGGTAAGTACTAATATTAAAACTAATATATAATATTGTTTAACATTTCATGTAAGAAAATGAATGTAACTACAAATTTTTCATAATCTTCGTTGTGTATATGTACAACCTTAACACTGGCATAACATTTTTTTCTAATAAGTTTCATAGATATATTCATTTAGAAATATATGGCTACATTCTTTTTGAATTCTTTATCTTGGCTTTACAATTTCTGGTTAATATAACAGGATCTATTTGTATGCTATTTTTGTTAATTATTAAAATTATTTATATTTATAAATTACTAGTGGCCTGATGCATGAAATTTGTGCACGTGGAAGGGGGTCCCTCAGCCTGGCCTGCACCCTCTCCAATCTGGGATCCCTCTCACAATCCAGAACCTAAGGATCACCTGGCTCCTAAGCGCTCACCTGCCTGCCTGCCTGATGCCCCCAACTGCTCTCCCCTCCTTGTCTGATATTCCTAACTGCCTATCTGCTCTCCACTCCTGGCCTAATCCCCCTAACTGCCTATCAGTACTCCCCTCCTGGCCTAAACCCCATAACTGCCTATGTGCTCTCCCTTCCTCTCTGAGCCTTCAGACCCCAGAGCAAGAGTGCTCTTCGATGAGGCCCCACACCTGTCCTGACACCCACCTCCAGGCTGGGTGGTGCCGCCCGGGACTGCGTGCGTCTCCAGGGGGGCTGCCACCGCAGCCCATCCTGACGCCCCCCCTCTAGGCCAGGCAGCCCCGTGGGCCTGTGAGCTTCCACGGGCATGGGGTCACCACGGCCCTCTCCTGATGCCCCCCATCCGGGCCGCATGGTGCCACGGGCCTGTGAGTGCCTCTGCAAGTTGGGCCGCCCCCTGGTGGCAGCCTCATATCCTGGTAGCACAAGTCCCCGCCCAGTAGCTCCTGCCTGCAGGTGCCTCCATGGGGAGCGGCCTCTGCCTCCGAGGCAGCAGGGTGATGTTAGCGCTGGGCAGGCCTGCGTGCGCCTGCACTGGGGGCGGAAGTCCCCGCCCACCAGCTCCTGCCTGTTGACTGGTTGTGACTCGGACACCCTTAGGACCAATTAGCATATTACCTCTTTATATGTATAGGTTATTAAAACATTAGTGTCTTAGAAATGTTTCTTTTGTTCTTTTTCCATATAACTACCATTTTTGGAATAATGGACATAAATACAATGTAAATATAATGTACATTTATGGTTTTACTTTTTAGCTATTAATTTTCAACTTGTGTGAAGCTCACTTTGCATTACAATGTATATGTTCATGTTTACACCTGATCCAATATATACCTACTAAAGTACTTTAAAATGAGCGAGGACACATGATCAGCAAAGAGGGCTAATAATATTTATCCTGTGGTCTTAATGCAATTAAAAGGGAGACACATTCAGGATTATTATTTAAGTTCTTTTCACTGATAACAAAATGAAGATAAGTCACATTAAAACACTAGCTGTAGGGATTAAAATGAAAACGAAAATGCGATTTGATGTCATAAAATGTAACATGACTTGTTTCCCCTCTTCTCTTAATGGTTGTCTCAACTATGAGGACCCAGCCTCTTTAATCTCTAACTCATTACTCATGCCCATGTATGGAAAGAAATCAGCCTGTAGAGTGAGAACAAAGGAACATGTCAAGGTTAGTTCATTGGGAGGTGTAGCTATTAAATAAGGTCAAGATTGTAAACATGGAAAGTTAGCAAGTCTTACAAATGGCAGTATCAAATTGTGAGGCACTTTAACACAAAATTAGTATCACTGGGTACTTGTGTCCAATGAACTTTAGGACACTGGTATTTCTTGAATATTCAGTGTTGTTATTGGTTCAGATATTTTAATAGATGTTCAAGTTAGCCCTGACTGGTTTGGCTCAGTGGATAGAGCATCGGACTGCGGACTGAAGGGGCCCAGGTTCGATTCCGGTCAAGGACATGTACCTTGGTTGCGGGTACATCCCCAGTGGGGGGTGTGTGGGAGGCAGCTGATCGATGTTGGTCTCTCATCGATGTTTCTAACTCTCTATCCCTCTCCCTTCCTCTCTGTAAAAAAATAAAAAATAATAAAAAAATAAAATAAATGTTCAAGTTATTTGTGTTTTCTTCTTATACCATTCCACATTTTTAAGAAATAGGTTTGTGCTAAGACTCAAGTATAATCATCTGGTAACAATATGTAGTTTCTGCTTTTAAAAATAGCATTTCCCATACACACAAAATTGCCCAACCTTCCTCCTTCACAGCATTAATCATGCCATCTGTGCTCACATTGTATTTAATCATACTTCTAATAAAACATTTTCACATCATATTATATTAGAGTTAGTTGTTTATTTCTTTGTCTTTTCTACAAAACTATGTACTCATGAGAATAGAGGTATCTCATTCATCTTTGTATCTCCAGCATCTGACATGTCTCACACATACTAGATATTCAATAGAAAGCATCTGCATTAATTTGAAAAACAATGAAAGGCAGTATTTTTTAATTAACAAAAATCAACTGCTAAGTAGCACTCCTAGTATGAAGCTTTATTGTTAAGTAGCAAAGAATTGTGAATGTAAAAAAAATTTAGCAGATTAACAACATTCATGTTCTCATTCCAGTTTTATAGAACTACAACTAGTCTTGAACATGCAATTTTAGCATTTGCTTGATCCAGTGTCATCTTTAAAGTAATATTTAAATAGATGAAGGTCAGAAAGGAATCCTTCACTCTTCTGGCTTTTAAAATCCTGTTGGGTTAAGCAAATGTGGTTTTCCCATACCTGGAAATTCAAGCAGGTAGTAATTATAATGTTAGAGAGCTTCTGATATAAATAAGTGAGTTGGGTTAGAATGGGAAAATAATATAAAATCAAAGAATCTAGTCACTAGAAGTTAAGCCTTGTTATTTTAACTCAAAATCACTTTCAGATTACATATTAGCAATTTAATTTGGTGATTTTCTTCTCCTAAGGAAAATTATATTTTTTCTCTCTTCCCATTTATGACCCTATGAGAGGAAAATCCTACATTCTCAGTATAATACTTTCTCCATACTCCAAACACTTTGCTTTGCCTATCATCAATAACCTCATACTTGTTTATTTTATATTGCATTCCACAAAGGCATATACTTTTATTTTAAACACCGTCATACTAGTATGTGTGTACATACTAGTGACAACTTGATTTAAATTTGCCATGACAAGTTTTAGAAGGGAGACTGGAAATATTTTTAGTGTTTCTCGCAAATCAGAATTAGGGGCTATAACCTAACATCTTTAATTATATAACATTTTATTCTCATTATGAAATTTAACATAAGAGTTAATTATTCTGCATAATGGCTTTAAAGTAGAAATGAGAATCAGTACATTTTATATAGCTCATTGACACTGACTAAATTATTTTTATACAGATTTTTTGTGAGTACTTGAAACCCAAACTGGAGCAATACTGGAAGGAAGTCAGGATGTAATTAGGTTGGATATATGAAAAACAGATTGCATTGTTTCACATGCTGTGAACTGTGAGCAGTCCTCCAAGCTGTAAAAGACAGCAAGCATCAACAGTTTCCCCCCTGAAAACTCAACATTCTTTGACTTTTATGTATCACTGCGTGGGGAACTGAAAAACACAGAGGTTCTATTGATACAACTATTGACCATAATGGCTGGATTCGTTATCATATATTAGCTTATGGCTTACTTCTATAAAGATTCTTTTATTCTTAAAATCAATTTTTATCTTATTTGGAGAGTGCATGCTGGTGAGGAAAATAATGGTGAGGAAGAAGGAAATGATTTTTTTTCTCATTAAATGGTGAGTTTAGATGACTTAAAGATCTTTACAAGGAACCTATTGAATGATCTGTGTGATTGTAGTCAAGAAAAACATTATATAGTCATTTACATAATTCAAGCCATCACAAAGTTATCCCTGAGACTTTTTAAATGAAGTTTTAGCCTTCTAGTGTTTTAGTTGGTATCCTGACATTTCACTGTATGTATGCATCTTTGGTAGAATTAGGCCAAAGTCATAATAAAGTTGGAGCATTTGGTGATTATGGACATCTGATTTTAATTTACTATACTTTTCTATTAAAATTAATATTTCAGTGAGAGGAATTTAATCAATGTTTAACACAAAATAACTATTTAGTAAATACACATACCCTGCATTCCACTGATTCTAAGACTGTTCCTCTACCTCTCCCACATCTCAAGATTGCTGAAATCATGACACATCTTCAAATTCATGGAATCTTACACTTGTGGTCAGACAGGAAGTAGTGATGACACCATTGTGCTTATATGTGCATGTATAAACTTCATTTAAAATATTCATATTTTTCCAAGTGGTGTCCATTGTTGAGTACAAGGATGGAGTTTAGTTGCTACTTAAAATGTCTACAATTATTGCAATAATATGTAATTTAAAGTGAAATTAAGAGTATTATATTCTCAGAAGACATGAAAAAAATGGTATAAATTTGATATTATTGCAACAAATGTTCAATATTGGAAAAATTAATATGCTTTCTTTCAAAACTATAACCAAGTATTTTATAAGACCTAGCATAGGAAGATACAATTAACTGAGGATGTGTTGTTTGTTACGGAAATATCTGTAATATAATTGTCTGTCATTACACACAATTGTAAATGAACACAATAGACATTGGCAGATCCTTTGTAGAGCTGGTATTAAAAAACATATATATTAATGATAACTATTACCAAGTCATTTTATAATAGTACATAGGGAGAATTTTTATCACTAGTAATATATAAGGAAGGTTTCATCTAGTGGTTAAAGGGTACTTAGAATTTGTGGAATATGTAAAAGCTAAAATAACTTAACTAATTCTTTATTGAAAAATTATGTTGAAATATTATTATAACTCAAAGTAGTAATCCCTCAATTTTACAAGAGTGTCAAAATCCTGATGTTTTTAACTTCCAGATATTTGGGGTGATGAATTTTGTACTTTATATTACACTAGAGGCCTGGTGCACGAAATTCATGCACTCAGGGGGGAGGGATCCCTCAGCCCAGTCTGCACCTTCTTGCAGTCTGGGAGCCCTTGGGGGATGTCCAAATGATGTCAGTCGGACTTCCTTAGTGCTGCTACGGAGGCGGGGGAGGCTCCCACCAGTGCCACTGTGCTCGCCAGCCATGAGCCTGGCTCAGGGCTTCTGGCTGAACGGCGCTCCCCCTGTGGGAGCGCACTGACCACCAAGGGGCAGCTCCTGCGTTGAGTGTCTGCCCCCTGGTGGTCAGTGCACATCATAGCAACTGGTCTTTCTGCAGTTCGGTCTATTTGCATATTAGCCTTTTATTATATAGGATTCCTGATTAAGTATAAGTCAAAGTCATTCACACCTCTGTTACATTTGCTGGCCAGCAGTTTCTCTAAATTTGTAAAAAAAACGTATTTTCTCAGCTGGTATTATCTATTTAACCTTTCTAGTTGTTCTCCTAGTCAAAGACAGCATAAAGTAGAAAAATATAAAAAAATAAAACGATAAGCCAGAAAACAATCAAATTGAGTACTGACTTCTGTTTTAGGAGTACGTTTGACTACAAATGATAAAAAATACTAAATAACAGCTGTTAAAACAAGCAGAAACTGATTTCTGTCACACATCAATTTCCAGAGGTAAGTAATTCAGGGCTGGTGTGGAATTCCTGATTATCACAGACGGACTCAGGTCCCTTCCACCTTATGGCTTAAAGTCTCTAGTTCCACATCACATTTCCTTCAAGCCTATAGGAAAGAGGACAGGAAAGGAGAAACTCATATTCTTTCTCCTTTGGCCGGACAGGTTACCTTTTCCTTTTCCTCTACCCCCAATTTTTAGGCCAGAACTTAGATATATGCCCCTAGTAAAGGAGGCTGAGAATTATGGTCTTTATTAGGTGTAGGTACTTTCAGCTAGAGAAGTACCTAGCTGAAAGTACTCACTGGGGAAATGCTAGCTGCCTGGGGAAATACCAGCTGCCTCTGCCTTATCCTCCCACCAATTACAGATCTTTTGGGAACCAGGAGAGCAATGGCACATTATATTCTCCAAAGAGAGATGACCTTTTGTCTTATGTGGCTTAAAATGTTGAGATAAATACAAAATTAATTTACTATCAAGACTTAGTTATTCCTTACTTGTTTTTATGTGTTTTTTTTCCCATTTAATAAATATATATTAGTTATGAATTTTGTGCTTGGTACTTAAAGTACCACTTGTTTTAAACAGTTGCAGGATTACCATTCAATGTGAGGGATCCTCGTGCCATTGTGTAATGCACTAATTATGCCACTTTAAATCAAAGAGCACAAATCTAAATACCAAACTGAATTTTAACTGGTTTCACTAAAATCTGCTTTTGATGTGGAATAATCTAAATTCACACTTTCTTATTCTGTAGATAGGAAAAAGCCTTACTTTGGTTTTAGGTCATAGACTCTTACCAAATGTAGAAGTGTCTTGCACTACTTTTAAGCAATATATTTTAAGTTCTTTGCTGAGGTCTTTTATTCTTAGATATGTAGGTTGGGAATCCAAATGTTTTTCCTTATTGGCATATTATGTAGAAGACAATTTTTCTTACAGAAGAAACTAGAGAAAGTTTTAGCATTTAGAAATTTACATTGCTAAATGTTGGACTGTGGGCTGACTCTGTGCCAGCAAATGAAGTGGCAGGTTTATAAGTGTACATTGTTGATCAATAATGAATAACAAATAATTGCTTTTAAGAAGATCATTTTAAAATATTTAATATTTAGTCTATAGTAATCTACTATTCTGGAAAAGATGTCTGAATAAATGATTGATTAAATCAGTTATTATTTTAACAAGTATTTTGTGGGTTTTGTTCATTTTTCTGTAAAATTACATCATGTTTTTCTAAACTGAAATATTGATTTCTCTTTGGTTGCTAGTTTTTAAACTAACACATTATCCTATCTAATAAAAAAGTAATATGCAAATTAACCATCACTCCACTACACCCATAAGCCATGCCCAACAGCCACACCCACCAGCCAATCAGAGTGAGTATGCAAATTATCCCAACCAAGAAGGCTGCGGCCATGGAGAAAGCAGGAGGGAGGCTTGGGTTTCCCAGGCGATGGAGGAAGCCAAGCTTTCCGCACACCCTGGCCAGCCCAGGCCTCCACTTAAGGCTTCAAAGTTTCAATTATAGAAGGTAAATAAATCTCCTGCCCCCACAAAGCAAGCAGAAGGCTTGGCTCCACTCCAGGTTACAAAGTTTCAATTGTAGAAGATAAATAAACCCCAGATACCAGGGCCTCTGCTTGGGTAGCCGGGGGGCGTGGCCAGCCTGCAAACCACCACAGGCCCCTCGCCCAGGCTGCCCCAGCCCCAAGGGAACCCCCTCCCTGATCTGGTACACCCTTCAGGGCAAACCAGCTGGCCCCCACCCATGCACCAGGCCTCTATCCTATCTAATAAAAGAGTAATATGCAGATTGACCATCACTCCAACACACAATATGGCTGCCCTTATGTGGACAAAGATCCTGCCCCCATGTGGACACAAGATGGCCACCACAAGATGGCCAGCAGGGGAGGGCACTTGGGAGGCACCAGGCCTGCAAGGGAGGGCAGTTGAGGGTGATCAAGTCTGCAGGGAAGGGCAGTTAGGGGTGACCAGGCCAGCAGAGGAGGGAAGTTGGGGGCAAACAGTCTGGCAGGGGAGCAGTTAGACATCAATCAGGCTGGCAGGGGAGAGGTTAGAGGGTGATCAGGCTGGCAGCCAGAAGCGGTTAGGGGCAATCAGGAAGGCAGGCAGGCGAGCAGTTGGGAGCCAGCAGTCCTGAGTTGTGAGAAGGATGTTCGACTGCCCATTTAGGCCAGATCCTGATGCCAAAACGGGCAGTTGGACATCCCTCTGGGGGTCTCAAATTGGAGAGGGTGCAGGCTGGGCTGAGAGACACCCCCCCATGCACGAATTTTGTGCACCGGGCCTCTAGTATTACATAATAAGAAAAAATATCTAAGTTATTACATCTTAGAACAGTGATGGAGAACCTATGACACGCATGTCAGCACGCGTAGCTATTTCTGATGACACGTGGCCGCATGCCGAGGATGAAACATTTGCTGCTCCTGAGGATGAAACATTTGCAACTAGAGTCTTGGAGTTAGTTTTTTCCTCAAAGTGACACACTACCCGAGTTATGCTCAGTTTTTGGCGAAGTTTGACACACCAAGCTCAAAAGGTTGCCCATCACTGTCTTAGAAGAATGATGTTAATTAAACTTAACATATGTTTATAAATAATTTTATGCTTGGCAACGTCTACAAAAATGTAGAAGCAGTTTAGGCCTATCGTCCTCTAGAAAACGATTTTTTTCTGAATTGTGTCCTGGAAATTAGGAATGGGTTGTTAGAGTAACAAGTGGTAAAATTTGAAATTATTAGGAAAGAATGAATAAGCAACACTAAGAGCAGGAGCTCTTCATCCTAAAGTACTTTTGTGGTTTTTGTTTAACAATATCATAGCTATGAGCCTCCTTCCATTAGACCATTAGCCTAATATAATGGTTAAGCTAAGATATTGAATGCAGTGCTATTAATCCTTGATAAATTCCTGTTTCATTGTCATGATGGAGCAGTGACATATTGAATAGAAAGATGCCATCAAATACATGCATGAGAAAAAAGTCCCTTTAATGTTCAAGTTACAACAAACTGCAGCACTGTACCTCTTTGTATGCCTGTGCAGATCACTCTGTACAGCAGATGACATGGAAGGCATTTTCCCTATTTTGGACCCATCTGCACAGCTTTCCAGGATGTGGGAAAGAGCTGGGACCAATGAAAACCCGTGATATGACATGAAGGTCCAATTAAGCACTTTGAGAAAGCTCTTTTTACCATTCTCATGACATATAGTCATGAAACCAGAATTTTCACAAAAACGAGAAGCAAGAGAAATTTGAAAACCTCTGTGTGTCAGGGATGTGGAGATTCAAGATCAATTTCTCTGTTTGCTATCACCCTGGAAGACCAATGTATAAGCCTGCTTGCAGTCTAGTTCTGAGTCCTATAATTGATTTCTGTGTTTTTGAAAGAACCAGCTAGAGAATCTTGGCAATTTCCCTGAACGTGTTTGCTCTGGACTTTGATTCTAAAAGGAATTACTTCTCAGTAATTACATTTTCTACTTTTGAGATTCAAAGTTAGATGGCGAATAAAATAGTTATTTAGAACAGAATGTTACCACAAAGAATAAAAAACTCCTAATTTATTTCTTCATGTTGATTAGTACTTTAGACAAAATAAACTTATTAGCACCATTCCCTTTAACTTTCTTATACACGTAGAAAGAGCAAGGCTTTGTACCGCTATAAAGTTTATCTTAACCTAGTAAAGAAATAGGCCCCTCTTTTCATATATACAGAAACGTTGTAAGGGAAATAGACCTTTGGACAAATATTAATGCCATATATTGTGGTAGAATAATTTCTCCTGTAGTTTCAAGTGATAGATTTAAATTCTGGTGATTTTAATGGATTTGCCAGTTTAGCATTCTTTTCAAATGTTCATAATATTAAAATATATATGTTATGTATTATTTTATTTATGTTCTATAGGGATGATACCCATTGAATTAGTATAATAAAATAATACTTTAGACCAGAATCATTTAAAAAATTGATATCATCCTTAGGTTTCCTATTTCCTAGGTATGGCATTACATTATGATGGCAAATCCTCCGTAATTGATATACAGGTCTAGTCTCAAAGAATTAAAATGATGTATGGCAGACATGTCTTCAGGATTATAATTTGACCTGGAATATATCTGTATGTGATCTAAAATAAATTATTTTTATAAAATATACATCTAATTTCCTATAATAAAATAATACGATATAATCTAAGAATAAAGAAATGTGTAACATGAAAAAAGCATATTCCTGATACTGAATTAGAAAGAGGATTAAATTACATTGCTGACCTTAAAATATATTTTCTTTTTACCTTTTAAGGATCTTGGGTATATAATTCTTTGATGCCAATAATCTCCATAATAGGGGTGTTTAGGAAGAGTGACAGAATATTATAGTTCTTAAAATTTCCTTTATGAGTCACACGGATACTAACATTAAAGAGATATTACAGATTATATGCAGTAAAGTGTTTTACTGACACTTTATGTTGCATTATGTTTGTGTTGATTTTCAGAACATTGATGTACTGGAACTTTCATGACTATTCTGTATGAAATTATTGCAAAGATAGAAAAGGAAAAACATGTTTTGTTTTGCTTTTCAATTATAAGGCATCCTAATATCAGTGTTACCTTGGTGACACAGACAAATTAAAAACTATTCATGTTCAATGATCTGAAAAATCAGACAAAAATTAATATCTCTGTTGTCTTACAGAAGTTCTTGCTTCTGTTATATGAAGCACATAATGTTAAGTATATACTTAAAGCTCAATGTTAGTGAGTGGTTCCATCCCTCACTAGCTTCATGACTTTAGAAAAAAATATATCCATCCTCCTCCTCATAGAGTTCAAAAGTCATAGCCTAGACATGAATGTACTTTTCCTTTAAAAATATATTAAATATTATTGGTGTACTGAATAGGAATAATAAACAAGAGAGACATAATCAGTAATCAATAACCTTATACATAGAAAAACACTATAAAAATCAGGATCTCAAGCTGTGGCAAAACTATCCTACCATCGGATGCTAGAGTCATCAGGCATTTATTAAAAATCTGGATGCGATAAACCCTATAATCCGTCAACTATAACCTGGTACGTCAAAGTAACATCTAACAAAAGTGATAATTCTACATTGTCAATACTCAGTTTGATTTAATAGTGGTAATGCATGGAATGTTTGAAGCTTTAATTAGTATTTTTAGTTACATAAATGAAATATATTCTTCTTACTGATTCATTGCTAAGAATTTGTCTCATGAAGACATATGCATATGCCCTCCTAGACTGTAATTTACATTTTTAATATTTGTAATTTGCAATTAGCACTCTCATTTTCCTTTTATTTGGAACTATATACTAAATCAGTACTCTTAAAATTTAAAGAAAAAATCCATATTTTGTAATGTTCTTCCTAGAGTATATTATACTGTGATGCATTTTACTTTCTGCCAAAATTGCTCTTTTTCTTTTTTTTTTTTTTTTTTTTTACAGCAGAAGATAAATTGCTCTTTATCTCTGAGCACTGCCTTTTCACCATAGCTAGTGGGATTCAATACCACTGATTCTTTTTACAATCTTGGTTTAGAAAATTAAAGAAACTCAAGTAGCACTGCTGCAATTCATTTATGGCTAATACATCTTGTCTCGCTTGACTGAGGACAAGTGCCCTCCAGATTAAATTTTGCTGCTCAGCATCCTGCATTTTCATAAAATATAGTCCTTACATAGCTCCATGAATATCCCAAGCATGTGGTTTAATTTAAACCAACATGCTTGAGTCACCCATTAAATAAAATGTTTGTACTGTTCCAAAACTATTTTATAAGTGCATCATTTAAAAATAAAATGAGCAAACACTATAATTTCAAATGAGCTGAAATATCTATACTCAGTGGTTAGCAGAAAGATCTTCAGGAAGGATTATCTGAGTTACCTTAGGGACTAGACTTTTGTTTCTGAATTTTGATTCGTGAAAGAGGCAAGTTGCACTGCAAGCTGGTGCTGCAAGTGACTGTACGTGTTGGACCCACCCACTATGCTTTCCTAGCCACCTCCCCAAAGCAGCAGAGATAACGTTGACATGAATGGCCTAGCAAGATGTTACCTTTCCTGCAGTGTTCTATAGAGGCTGCATTACGCCTGTTTACAATCACAATTTAAAGGTGGTCTTTTATATGAATGTTGACAAATAAAATGATTATATGTGTGTGAGTTTGGAAAGGGTAAATAAGATAAAAACTGATTTGAGAATTTATTAAACAGTCCCCATTAGGGAGTTATTTATTGTGACTATACACATACCATTTGGATATGTGTGTATTTTTTTTAAATAAGAAGCATCCTGATGTCTAAGGAAGCATTTTAAACTTTTATGTGCTTATGAAAACAAACGTGTTGAAATAAGCATCTGATTCTACAAGTTTCTCTTTCATGTATGTGCCCATGTGTTGTTTTTTGGTCTCCACTTAATCCATCAAGTATTGCCTCAAAATGATAACAGTTAGCTTTAGAAATCATCCATCGACTTTTTTTTTTTTTTTAATATATTTTATTGATTTTTTACAGAGAGGAAGGGAGAGGGATAGAAAGCCAGAAACATCGATGAGAGAGAAACATCGATCAGCTGCCTCCTGCACACGCCCCACCTGGGGTGTGCCCGCAACCAAGGTACATGCCCCCGACCGGAATCGAACCTGGGACCCTTCAGTCCGCAGGCCGACGCTCTATCCACTGAGCCAAACCGGTTTTGGCCATCCATCGACTTTTGGCCACATAGAAACCATGAAGAGATCAAAATGAACCCAAACTTTTAAGAGAATCAGTCCACATTATGATGATATGTGTGCACATTTACTAATACTCTATATTTCAGTTGGAGGGACAGTGTGGTCTTTAATTATTTAGAGCATCTTAATAGAATATTACTCATACGGAACCTTGTATGTATGTTGGCAGTTTTAAGGAATCACATTGAATGATCTGTATGCATAGGAAATTGTAGTTACTGAGTTATCATGTAAACCTTTACTGGCTCTTAAGTAAACTTTTACTAAAATGGAAAAACCTATAAAATTAATTGAATCACTGTTTATACATACTTGAGGGTGTCAAAACCAGCAAAATGACAAAAAACAGGTAGCAAAATCTATACGACATAGAATCTAACTAGTAAATGTAGAATAACTTAATGGGCTGAAGAGTTTTAATCATTGCCTACCATGAATTTTCATATATTAACATTTTAAATGAATTTTTATAAAAATAACAAAATGATTAAGTAGTTATATTGCACCTAATGGGAGTGGCAGGTAATTGATTTCCAAAGAGTAGTTTAGTGACTATAGGTACTTTCATCATTCATCATTACTATTTATTAAGTTGTATTAGCAGACATATACTTTTTTGCTTATATAAAAACTTTAACCAAAATGTTAATTTTGTGACATAACATTTAATTGATATGTTCTTGTAACATCATAGAAAATGAAACTGAATAGAAACAAATGTTTAGGAACACCATTTTTTGTTGGCAAGAAATAAAAATGTGTGATTATTCTGCATATGAGTTACCAAAACTATTTTTCCAGTTTCAATACAATAAAAATTAAATATCTGAATAAATTTTCAGAAATGTAAAGTCACGTTTCCATTTAAGTTGCTCAGTTAGAGGTAATTCCTTAGTAATTATCAGCAAGCATTTTCCATATACTTAACATTTATCAAGTCATTTCACATAAATTGTATACAACATTCTCACAAAAACTTGCATACAGTTGTATTATTTTCCATAGAAGTAAACACACCCATACACATACACAGCTAAAAATAGAGGGGTTAAATTAACATTCTCAAGAAAATGTACATGATATTTGGCATAGTAGCATCATGTGTCCATATATCCTGACTCTATTTCTCCTCAGTTTATACTTAATATAGCTATATTTGAACAATGAAATTAAAATTTCCTAATCATGCATAATTTATATTGCCTAATGTGCCAATATTTTCTTTATTAACAGAAAATTTAAAACTTTTGTTATGTTAACACAAAAAATCTAAGGCTGCCTGACCAGTGAGCATCGATCCATGAACCAGGAGATCACAGTTCAATTCATGGTCAGGGTACACTTCCAGGTTGTGGGATTGGTCCCCAGTGTGGGGTGTGCAGGAGGCAGCCAATCAGTGATTCTCTCTCATTGATGTTTCTATCTCTTCTTCTCCCTTCCTCTCTGAAATCAATAAAAATATTTTTTAATAAAGAAATGGGAAACATTGCTCTTAAAAATAATTCTAAGGCAATGACTTCTTAATGCTGTGAATTAAAAAAATAAGTAAATGAGGGCTGAGAAAAGAAACAAGAAAAAGGAGAGAAGAACTGAAAAGATAGGCATTGTATATTACCATCTGACAGTAAAGACTGATATAAGGTTTTTTAAATCAGAAAGACCTGACTTTGAATCTTTTCTCAACCTCTAAATGACTATATGCTCTTCAGCAGGAGACTTGAGGAATACAGTCTTGTGTCATGAACAACATAATGGCAGTTTCTATTATATGACTGTCATTATTATATTTATCTGCTTTATAGAAAGAACATTTATAAAACATGAAAATAAATATATTTCAAGCAATATAACACCTACCTTCTTATGCAGTCTATAATTTATGGTTTCACTAATCTGATCAATTTAAACATCATTTCTCCAGGGTCTATTTGGACCTCAATAATACTAGTCACTCAATATATAGAGATAAATGAAATGCATCTAAGCATTTAAGAGCTTATTGTCAAGAATGAAAGACTTATATACAGTGAGGGGAGCATAAGACAACATTATTTTGAGAGTCCAGAGCAGATTATAAGTACCACAGCATAAGGAAGTCAAGAAAATTTTAAAAATCTGATTACTACCCTGGCCAGTATGCTCAATGGTTAGAATGTTGGCCCCTACACTGAAGGGTCTTGGGTTCTCTTCCTAGTCAAGTGGTCAAGGCATATCCCTGCCCTCATTCAGGCCACAATCAAGAGGCAACCAATTTATGTGTCTCACATCACTGTTTCTCTCTCTCTCTTTCTCTCCCTCTATCTCTCTTTCCTTCCTTCCCTCCCCTCCACTGTCTAAAAATCCATGGAAAAAATGTCCTCGGATGAGGATTAACAACAACAAAAATCTGATTACTGATCTGAGCTTTAAAAGATAAATTGGAACTCTCCAGAGTATGAGATTAATATGAATAAATCTAAAGAGGTGAGAAATAGCTTGATATTTCAAGCACTTCAGTTGTATATTACAGTAAATGAAGTATGATGGAAAGGTAAAGGAAAAATTGCTACATTGAACAGCTTTTGGGAGAGAACATTCCAAGAATGAGTATATAGCACAATAACATAATTATGTATTTAAAGGAAAGATACACAAATATAATTTTACAATGTGACAAGAAGTAAATTTACCATTTGAACACAGATACTGCTTTAGAGCTGAAAAAGGAGATAGTGGGCATCAAGCTGGCAGTTGGCAAACTATTGAAAGTGAATTTGCAAATGTGTTACATTTATAAAATATATTTTCATGTTAGAAATTTGAGGCAAAGACTCTGTGCCTAATGAATATATATTTATGGATCTAAGAGCAGATATTGAAGAAAGAGTACATGTTGAGAATTAATTCCTTTCCAATTTTGTTTCTAACTGCTATCTGGGGCTAGCGCCAACCCCTTCAATGTTGAAGTGCCTATCCTGACTTGATGGCTTGATTATTGTTTAAATAAAATCAAAATAATAACTTAATTCTGGTTATAATAGTAGAAATATAGAGCTCAGAAAAGTTGTTTGTAAATCCATATTTAATATTACTATGAAGCAGAAGGGTGACAGCTAGGTTTAATGTGCCAACCGTTGTTCTTTGTGATCTGTGTGTCTCATGGGTAAATATGTACAATTTGCAAACATTTCCTAGGATGAGTAATAATAATTGTATAGGACTCTCGCTTAAGCAAAAAGCTACAAACACTATCTCAGATTAATTAATCTTTAAATAAAAGTCACAGAAAAACCTCATTTTTAAAAGTACAGGCACTGGCCCAGCTGGTGTGGCTCAGTGGTTGAGAGTTGACCCATGAACCAGGAAGTCATGGTTCAATTCTGGGTCAGGGCACGTGCTAGGGTTGTGGGTTCGATCTCCAGTAGGTGGCATGCAGGAGGCAGCTGATCAATGATTCTTTCTCATCATTGATGTTTCTATCTCTCTATTACTCTCCCTTTCTCTCTCTGAAATCAATAAAAAATATATTTAAAAAAATAAAAGTACAGGCACGGAAAGTGATTCATTTTACTTCAATTAATGAACTATTGCCAAGAATTAAGCAATGCCAAGTCCACAAGGGAAGTGACATGCAGGCAGCTAAAGTATTAAATATAAAGAGTGTAAAGATTTAAAAGATGTGCCTGCCATTGGTGGTCACATTAAAAGATAAATTTATGACCATGGTTATTGAGAAAAATCCCTAATTCTTGATCTCTGTAAGTTCATAATTTACTGAATAACTGAACCTTTCCAAAGGTTCATCCCTCTAAAATAGTTTGGAAAAAAAAATAAAATAGTTTGGCTTCGAAACTTATGCCACTTTCAAGTACAGGTAAAGATACAGCTAGAGAATGGCATGAAGTAGCTAGTGTGAGTCTCTTCATATTCATCCCAGAGAGCAAGGATATCAGCATCTAACATCAATTTAACATTTCTTTGGCTCAAGGAATCAAAACTGTTCTGAGCCTGAGAATGATTTTTAAGTGCTTAATATTAAACTTGATGCAACTCTTCTGTATGCATTGGCTAAATTGACCAGTGTAAAATGATCAGAAGGAACATTACATGAAGCATATAATGCGAATAAGGATATATATCATAGTGACTAATACTTTTCCTACATGTTTGAATTTCAATAGTGGCTCTACTACATCTCAATTTCTTTAAGTCTCAGTTACCTAGTCCTCAAAACAGAAGTTAAAAATGCTAACTAGCCTAACTGGATTGTGATGGAGACTAAATACAGTCATGCATGGAAAGGTCTTAGTGCTCTACCTGGTCTATGGTTCAGTAAATGTTTATTGTTGTTATTATTATTCTTTTAAAATATACTAGCTTTGAGTTGTGTGGAGGCTAAAAATATATGAATACTTCACCGCACACCTTCTAAATTCTTCTGGCTGGGCTAATAACCAAATTAACAGAGTCAAATTAATAGCAGAAACCAAAGTTTAATTCCAAGTGCATGGGGAATTAACATAGAGATGATAAATCCAGTGAGGCAACATTGGGTATTTATGACATTTTGGACAAAGGAGAAAAGGTGGGTAAGGGGGGTCTTAGATTTCAGAAGCAAGAATGGGCGATTTACAGGTAGTGGAGGAAGAGCTGAACACACATGGCAGAACAATCTTTGCTAGACTCAGAAACAGTGGGGCATAGGGAGTATCTAGCTAGCAGGTACCTGCCTGAAGCCCTCTATGTACAACACTTAATTTAAATTAGGCTAAGGCAGCATTTCCTGGAACAGATTTCTCTGTCTGAATCTCTTGGGTAGGAAAGGGGGCGGGGGTCAAAAGTTGTTCATCCTTTGTTTCTTAAGAAACATCTTAAAATTAATATCCCAAAAAGAAATTTCAGGGTGGCAGGATGCTGGTCCCTTCAATTGTGTATTACATGGCATGTTTAAAAATTAATATTTGGGTGTGTTATTTTTTTTTTTTGTCCTGGACATTCCGTAAATAATAAAAAGTAAAAGAAGAAGCTCAAAATCTTACAGCCTGAATCCAAGGAAACATAGTAAAACCTAGACTAGTTTGTATTATCAGTTGTATGTGGGGAAGCATGAGGCTTGCTTGGAAAACTTGTAAGGAAGAAATTCCAATAAACAGGACAGGTGGCCTTCCACACACTTCCCTTTTCTCATAATATCCTCCTTACAAGCTTCCCAACCACGTCTCATGCTTCCCCATGGGAGACTTAAGGGAGTGTTGGAAGGTGGCGCCCCTAATGTTGTAAACTGTGTATATAACGTTCAAGAAAGTTCTGAGACCAAGTCTTTGGTTTAATTGGTCAAATAAAATAAACTGATAATTAATGTAATAAGTAAACCTTGACTACTTGAGATGATTTTAATACTGTGCTAAGATCCCTCCTATATTATTTTAATTAGTATTTTCTAGAAAAAAATTTACTACAAATTAAACAAACTTAGTGTCTCTTTTGAGACAAAAAATGTAGAGTTGCTGATAAAGATTTGAAGGGTAAGAAACTTTACTATTAAAGAATGAGCTCTATAGATGGGGAGAAATCTCAGCTGGTAAATTGCTAAGGGTAAGGATAAACCCCAAATAAAGAAAGACCTCCTCCAGCTAAAGAGAAAAACACTGGGAACTAGGCACCACTTCTTTGGGGAAGGAGAAGAATATATTTCAGTGCATTGAGATTGGCTACTTAAAATGACAGCATCCTTAAAATGACAGCATACTAAGCCATAGTAGTGGTTGCCTTTGAAGCAGTGAAAGAAAATAAAATTGGCCTAGATTTTTTTTCATATCAATAAAGTTGGCAAGCACTTCACCTACAAGAGAGAGAGAAAGGATAAAACAAAACATAATAAAAACAAAAACATTATGGGCATCACTTCCCTCTTGTTGCAAGTGCAGATCCCACAAAACACTCCCCAAGGAGTACTACCAGATTACTCATGGCAGTCTTTTACAAAAGATTTTATAATTTTCAAAGTTAAGTGTTTTATCTCATTGAATTCTCAACTAACCCTATGAGGTTTTATTATTCCTACTTTAAAAATGAGGAAGCACATTATTAAGACAGAACAGGATGCAATTCCTCCAAGAGTAAAACATATAGAATTGGGAAGCTTCAGATTAAGATATTTTTTACTGCTAATTAGTTTTCTGGGTTTTGTGAGTTTATGCAAATTAACAGAAAAAGGCTCAGTAGTGTCTTAAGGCCCATCTCTATATATAAAAGGCTAATATGCAAAGTGTCCCCTCTGGAGTTCAAACAGAAGACCAGACCCAGAGTTTGATCTATTGCTATGACATGCACTGACCACCAGAGGGCGGCATGGAATGAAGGAAGGCCCTGGCTGGCAGCTGGAAGGCCCTGATCGCTGGCCAGGCCTAAGGACCCTACCTTTGCATGAATTTCGTGCACCGGGCCTCTAGTGTTATAATGATAAAATTACTTCAGCTTGTCTCAGTTCTATGTCTAGTGAGTAGCAAAATTGAGACTTTAGCATTGATAGAGTGTCATTCAGCTCAGTCCCCTTCCCTCTGAGTTGCTGCCCTTATCGAATGGCTTAAGATATACATTACTTTAGGCAGGAATTTATACAATATCTAAGACGAACCATTCTTAAGGATACAAATTCTCCAATAAAAGCCACTTTGATTGAGTAGAGAACAGAATGAGTGGGAAACAAGATTATGGATATTCAAGAATCCCATTGAGAAGCATTTATAAATGCTTTTCTATGAATAGAGAAAAAACTTGTAATAGAATTTGATTATAGCTAACATTTTGCAATTCATGCAGGAAGTTGAGAGAATGGTGTGCTAAATCTTAGCTAGTTTGGGACGAATCAACAGGTGGCAGAATGATGTCAACTTTGTTAGATGAGATGTTCCAAGTTAGCTTTGGAGAAGAGCAGCTTCTTCTAGAAAGATGTTTTATTGCTGAGTGGATTTAGATCTTTTTTTGTTTTTTTTTTGTTTTGTTTTGTTTGTTATACTAAGACAAATTTCTTAGGTTGCCAAGTTACAGAATGAGTAAAAACTAACCATGTCTGATGATCTGGAAGATCATAACTAGCATTTAGTAAATGTTTTTAATTTCTGTTTTTCACATGAATTCAGATAGAAAGAATGAAATCACACAATGCCAGAGTAGAGCATTTATTTTCCTATTTGGGTGAATATAGTGTGTGTGTAACAGTTAAAGTGATACAAATGTTGTATGAATCATTTCAGTTGGTTTGGATACAGAAAGACTTACCATAAGTGTAGGTGTTTAGCACTTCTACACTTATTATACAGCTGAACAAAATTACCCAAATAGTAATTTAAGAATTATTCTCACCAGATATGCTTTTCATCTCAGATTTGACCTAATAAAAATTAGATTGGATTTATTAAAAACTTAGTTTTGCCCTGCCCCAACCATGATGGTGACATTAAGTAGAAAATACAATGTTAATGGTAGAAGGCCCTGTTCAATGCATGGAAACAACTTAATTAATCCCATTACCATCTGTGCAGTTTTTATCCTACTTATCACTCAGCCATTCGTCAGCTCTCCTGGGAAAAGGCAGCTCTTATTGTTCAGTTCTCAGACCCTGAGCAAGTAATTGCTAAGTTTATAAAGTCAGTCACAAGAAGTATATTCAAATTTGATTGATTGCTTTGAAGAGTTCAGCTCATGGGTTACACCATATTTTGTTGACCTATTATGTAGAGAAACTCTGACTTTCCCTAAAAGTTCCTTCTAACAGCAGCAAAAAAACCTGTCCTCTCTATAAAATCTGAGGTCTTTCCTTAACCAGCTGTTCAGAGGAAAGGGGCATTTATCTGCCAAGAAAAAGGTTAAAGAAAGTAAATCAATTAAAATTTGCGGGACCATCATATATGTTGTTTTGCATTACAGCTCAGTTTAGGCCCTCTGAGATGCAGTCATCAACCCAGGGTTGGATGCATGATGCTTATAGAGGCAACAATTGAGGAAGATAAAGGGGAGGGAGTGGAAGTAGAAAGGGAGAGCCTTCAAACACTGACACAGTCCTGACATCTGTAGAAGGGGAAATGGGAGGAAGAAAGATGGAGGAAGAGCCTCAGAGTACAGCACAGTTTGAAGACAGTCTTGACCTTGACTTCATGTCCCTGAGCCAAGGTCAAAAGAGACTGCCCACAGTAAGAAATGGCCAAGCTCTAGTACCCCCATGCTTGGTCATTGACTGGAAGAAACGTGGGAAAGGTTGGTCTTGGAATAAATACCCTGGTGATCTGAAGGTGCAGAGCTGGGGATTGTCACTTAACTATACTCCCTGAAGCAGAACCTCTTAAAGGGAGGTTTGAGGGGCCCACCTTTTCTACCTCCACACAGTTCTTTAATAAGAATATTTCTCTTTCACCTCATTAACCACTTGATGTGTTAAAAGAGGGGGCTTTTACCTTTAAAATCATTTTGCCAATGATACTAAATTATGAGGCAGCAAACCCAGATTTTGGTCTTGCTTTTAGTCCTTAGTTGCATGACCACTATAGCATTGTCTGCTTGAAATTTCTTCTCTATAATATTTTATGAAAATGTTTTGTTTCCATTTTAAGGTAAATATAAAGTATCACAAACAGGACTATTCTTTCAGGCCACAAGCAAGTCTATCGGTCCTCTTCTTTTATGAACCATAGATGTTTAACTATCTTTAATATATAGATAAAGTAGCTGTGTAGTTGTCATTCTCAAAGTCATTTAAATTCAGACCATACACAACAAGATATTAGTTTTAAAGAATGAGTGGTATATTTAGAAATTTGGGTATAGATTCCTACTTGGGAAGTTTCTTCATAAGAAGTGCATTCTTTACTACAACATTCAATTTCGAAATAGAAACTACAATCTTACCTTTTGACTGAAAAACAGAATAGCTTATCTAGCCCTTTATACTTAATTGACTTATAGAATTTGTTAAAATTTATTGAACTTTTCTTATAAAACCATTCTTATATTCTGGAAGGACAAATTTAAATAACTAAATAATGTTCTAATACTTACTGAGCACATACTATGTAGTAGGCACTGTTCTGAGCATTCCACAAACATTTTACTCCTAATTCTCCTGTTGTGGTTAGTTATTGCCACACCAGTTCAGTGTAGAAATTAACTGCAGAATCTCAGCAGCATTCAAGAATAAGTATATGTTTAGGCTACAAACCTCCAGAAAAGTTTTTAATTTGTGACGTTGGAGTCAGTTGAACTGTTGTTCTGGTTTCAGTTTGGCTCATTCACAGATCAGTGGTTGTGTGGGGGATGCCTCTGATTCATGCACCTTTCATTTTACTTCTGGGATCAGTGGACTGGCCTGGGCAAGAGTGCAAGAAATGCCCAGCCGGTGTGGCTCAGTGGTTGAGCATCGATCTATGAGCCAGGAGGTGTTGTGTTTCAATTCTCAATTCCTGGTCAGGGCATCTGCCTGAGTTGCAGGCTCTGTCCCCAGTGTGGGGGCTTGCAGGAGGCAGCCAATCAATTATACTCACTCTCTCATCAGTGATGTTTTTATTTCTCTCTCCCTCTCCCTTCCTCTCTGAATTCAATATATATATATATATATATATATATATATATATATATATAAATGCAAGTAGGTAAATGAAACGACTGAAGGCATTATAAAGTCTGGGCTCAGGACTAGCACACTGTCAGCCTCGTTTTATTGGTCAATACAAGTCCAGAGTAGTCATTTAGTCATGACACAGGGGAGTGAGCCATGTCCACAGTCTATAGTCTGCAAAGTTACATGGCAGAGTGTGTGACTGTATGGAGGGATGAGTTATTGAGACCAATAATGCAATATAATACATATGCCAAGAGACAAAAAAATTTTCTCATTCCTATTTTACAGATGAGGAAACTGAGACACAAAAATTTAAGTCTCCTCAAATTTCAGGAACCTTATATCTAGTTGAAGATATGACATAAGTGTAACTTCACATAAACAGAGCATACAGGTAGTGCATGATTTAAGGAAAAAATAGATTTTCAATTTGCTATTGAAAATTTGCTATTGTGACATAGAAACATAGTCACTCTAATAGGATGTAGAGCTTGAAGCAGACTGAAATAT
Organism: Eptesicus fuscus; assembly: GCF_027574615.1. Classification (NCBI taxonomy): domain Eukaryota; kingdom Metazoa; phylum Chordata; class Mammalia; order Chiroptera; family Vespertilionidae; genus Eptesicus; species Eptesicus fuscus. The sequence goes on along the minus strand of NC_072481.1, from coordinate 51,655,613 downwards.
GGCTAGAATTTGCATAGTCAGAGGAAATAAATGGTGGCATTTGAGATAAAAAGATAGTGGAGTATAGACAGCCATTATGTACACATGCTTGTAGGACAATGAGTAGACCAGAGCCAGTATAATGTTTTTAAAAAGAGACAGAATATTTGATTGTAGAAACCAGGGTCAGTGATTAATCTGGCCTCTTAGAAAGCATTGAATTTTGATAACCAGCCTGATGGCTATTATTTGGCATAACTGTAATGTTAGGAAGCCCAGGTTTAGGTGGTATTTTTTAAAAAAGGAAGAACTATGTGGGATACATTGGGAATGAAGAGTAAATAGATCTTCTGACTTATCCCAGACTGGGGAAAATTCTGGGAATAGTTAAATTTAACCTCAACGTTTGGAGCTTGAGCATAGTGAAACTATGCACTCAAACAGGAATATTCAGAGGAGGGTCTGGGCTGGTCAAGAGAAAGATACTGATTTTGGTTTTGGGGGGCTGTTGAGCTTTAGATTAACAATAGGGTAATATAAAAATAGATTGCCCCAAAGAGAAATAGAGATTAAGAGCTGGAGTTCATAAAGAGAGAGGATAGAAGATTCAGGCATCATTTGCCATGTGGTGAGAGTTAAAACTATGAGGTAAATATTGGGTGTTTAATAAGTAGGAAAGAGATCTGGGGGTCAGGAACGAAGCCTCAAGGAAAAGCTGCATTTGGGAGAATGAGGAAGATAAAAAGAATGACCCTAAAAGGAGCAGAAGGGTGGTAATCAGGACACCAAGAGCAGAAACAAAAACTAAGAGCAAATACATTTTTAAATGTGTAATTTCCCGAAATACTGCAAATGCATCTAAGAAAAAAAGAATTGTGATTGACTTTTTGAGTGTATTGTTGACCTAAAGGACCCTCTTTCTAGATATATGTTTTGAAAAAACAAAAGAATAAGTGGCTATAGAAGATATAAAGAAAAATAAAATAGACCATTCAAAAGTCTAGAAATGAATAAACTAGAATAGTGGTTACTACAGTAGAGACTGGGGTCAGTTTGTTCTAAGAAGAAGAGAGGGATAAGTCTTTGAAGATAGTTTCATAAGGAGAATTTGAGATTTTGCCCTACTTTTACATCTTCTTAGCATTACTTTTGTGGTAAAGAGGAAGATCAACACTCATGTACCTCAAAAATATCCAGTTTTGTTCATTATAATCTTGGCAAAAGATACGTTACTTGAAGCAATACATGTCATTGTGATAACAGAATGGATTTGAAATTTAATTAGATTATATTTTATATCATGTGTTGGTTATGTATCAAAAACTTCAAATATAGTTCATATAGTAGTATTCACTTACTATAAATATTATAAAAATGTAATAAGTCAAGATTATTTAGACTATATCTAAAATAACCAGAAAAACCTTCATGTAAGCATCCTGCAATTCCTATTAGTTTGCCTTTCTATTATTCTTTACATAATTAAATCCACAAATATTGTCAAGTCTTGTTATAGGTGCTAGAAATGAAATTGTGTATGACCTATCACTTTTCCCATAATTATTACATATGTGAAATATATGTTTTATATACACACAAACACAGATCCAAATAGGTACATAAATTATATATTTACTTTATTTAATTAATAGTGCTCATAATTAAATAATTGAATTATCTTCACACCATTTTATTGAATACACACACAATATTTTTGAAGTAGATTAGGACTTAACAGAAGTTGTACTTTTCAGTTTTCATGTGTACCTTTTTTCATTTAATTCTTGGTGTATTTTAAATAATGAGGCAGTAGTAATTTCAGCTACTAAATGCTTTTAACTCAAATCATACATCATTAGTGTGTAGACTTTCTGTTTTTTGAGCTAATGCAGTTGAGATGATGATGATGATGATGATGATGATGATGATGATGATGATGATAAATACAATGCTAGAACCTCTTAGAAAATCCTATTTCTGATACATTTTAACAACACCATTCTTTGTTCTATTTCATCAGGTAGCTGAGTAAATCCTATGCAAAATTTAAGTATATCTTGTATCTGGCATGATAATAAAAAAGTGCAACCAACACATCTAATAAGCTGATAATTTTTAGAGCTAGGGATTCCCCTAACACACAGGAGAAAAGCAGTGTCACACACATTGCTAGACACAAGCTAAGCCAGAAGAGCTGTAAGAGTCCTCAAGCCTCTGTGAGTCATTGGTGTCCTGATTTAGCTACTTGTTCATACCAGCTGTCAAGCAGAATCCATAGAGGGCAAGGGAAGTGCTGTGACAAGGTGCCACTGAGAGGAGAATTAATTGGGATTCTGCAAGTTAACGATGTGCGAGTTTCAGAGAAGTGAACTAGCTAATGGGACGCTCTATCTTTAGGGAATGGCCATAAAAGTCAGAAAATACAATTGGGTATTGATCCCAAATTCAACGTCTTTGATTTTTCAAAAATAAAATTAATTGTTGAGAATAGAAGAATAGAGGAAAGAGTGGTAACTATTTTAATTAAACTTGATAAATTGTTCCCTCTAAACACCTCCCCGTAAAATATGAACAAAAACAAAGTTGGAAATAGAAAATATGTGTGCAATATCCTTGACTCAAGTTTTGCTCTATTAAATAAATTCTTTGTATTGTAATTAAAACACACACACACACACACACACACACTCTCATTTTAAAGACTTCTGAGAGCTAGGTTAATACTCTCCTTAATTTTTAAGATGTTGAGTTTCTAGAAAGGTATGGCTTTCTCCAAGCCCATTGCTAGAATCTGAAAAGCAGTAAGCTATGCTTCATCTCAGCGTCGTTGTGCCCTTCTCAACAGAGACCTCATTGTCCTTCCTTGCACTGTATGCATTATAGGTATTTTCTAGTGATTGAAAACTAACCCGTGAATGTACTGACAGTTTTAGAAGGCATGGTGGAGGGGGGAAGAAGAAGGATATTGTACAATTACATTAAAATAGTGGGATTTTGTGTGTATATGTGTGTGTGTGTGTGTGTGTGTATGTGTATGTGTGTGTGGAGAGGTTTATGTTTTTATCCAGAAGGTCAGAATATTAATGGTTGGGAAGGAAATAAAATAGATAATATTAGTAAGCTTTATGAAGAAATTATTACTTTCATATACTATTGTAATTAATATTAAAATTATAATTAATTATAATTAATTTATATAAGAGAAAATAATTCAAAACATGTAATTATGTATGTACAATGATATTCAATGTAGTATAATGAAATATTGGAAATAAATGCAATGAGTGTCCAATGATAGGAAAATGGTTGAACTGTGGTATACTAAAAGGTTAAAATGACCTTTTCTCATCCTAGGTGGTTTGGCTCAGTGAATAGAGCTTCAGCCTGCAGACTCAAGGGTCCCAGGTTCCATTCCAGTCATGGGCACATGCCTGGTTTTGGGCTCAATCCCCATTAGGGGGCGTGCTGGAAGCAACCAATCAATGATTGTCTTTCGGCATTGATATTTCTATCTCTCTCTGTCTCTCTCTCTCTCTCCCTTCCTCCCTGAAATCAATAAAAAAATATATTTTTTAAAAAATGAGCTTCTCTCATTGAATCTCAGCCTCAGTTGGTGGCACTCATTGGACTAAATTTAGCTAGAAACTTGGCATTGTCATTGACTACTCCTATTTTCTTACTCAGCATATCATACCCTATATACCTGGGTTTGAAACTTGACTCTGCCTGTTGCTAATTGTGTACCGTGAATAAAATTTTATGTCTTCTCCATACCTCAGTTTCTTCTTTTCTGGAATAAACATAATAGGAGGACCTAACTCATTAGGTTAACCAAAATCATATAACTGTAGCACTTCAATCAGTGTCTGACAGATAAAAGCTCTTCAATCAGCATCATTTTTCACTATTGTGAAGATGATGGTGTAATCCTTTAATCATTTCATTTTATATGCAGAATGTTCATTAAATCCATCTTGCAACTGACTTTTAACTATTCCCAAACTTTGTTTCTTTTCCCACAGAAGTCCACCTCCTAATTTGTAGCTGCTAAAATGATCTAAGTTTGGCTATTTCATTATCTGCTTAAAACCTCTCAGTAGTCTTCCCAGTCATATATATCAAGGTATGGAGGCCTCACTTGATTGTCTATGCTTACAACTACAAATTCACTTATTGCCACTCTCTATCCTAGTTTATGTTCTAGCCATTGTAAAGTGTTTATTCTTTTTCTTGTAGAATGCCAAGCTATTTTTCTTAAGCTGATGCTTTTTATTTATGTCTCCTTTGCCTTGGAATACTCACCTATACCCGCTATTGACTGATTAACTTCCACTCATTTATTAACTCTTAGCTAACTGAGTTTGACCTCCTTCTGGATCTAAGTTTAGTTAGATGTCCCTTCTCTGGCTTCTCATGATCCTGTGTGTACAATTCTATCATCACATTTACTACCTTATATTTTAGCTAGAGGCCCAGTGCATGAAATTCATGCATGGGGTGGAGGGGCGGGGTCCCTCAACCTGTCCTGCACCCTCTCCCATCCGGGACCACTGGCTCCTAACCACTTGCCTGCCTGCCTGCCTGATCACCCCTAACCGCCTCTGCCTGCTGGCCTGATGCCCCTAACTGCTGCCTGATCGTCCCCTAAACACTCCCCTGCTGGCCTGATCACCCCCTAACTGCTCTCCCCTGCTGGCCTGATCGCCCCTAACCACCTCTGCCTCGGCCCTGCCACTGTAGCTTTGTCTGGAAGGACGTCCGGAAGATGTCCAGGCTAATTAGCATATTACCCTTTTATTAGTATAGATTCTCTGGTGTCCTTCCCAGGAGAGTTTGATTACATTTATGGCAAACTCTTAGGAGTATTCCTAGTACCTGGCACAGGGCTTAGAGCATAGTAGCTGCTCTATAAGTGCTTTGATCATATTAATATTGTATTGATATAATTGTTTTGATCACTGTAGAAATAGATATGAAAAGTTATATAATCAAAGGGAAGTGTAATATCCTACTATAAGGTAAACACACACACACACAAATGGACAAATTCCATTTAAAATTCTAAATACTATTGACATCTATACTAATAAAAGAGAAACATGCAAATTAACCATCACTCCACTATGCCAAACCACACCCACCAGCCAATCAGGAGTGAGTATGCAAATTAACCCAACCAAGATGGCGGCCGGCCACGGAGCTGGAGCAAGCAGGAGGCTTGGGTTGGCCCAGCAATGGAGGAAGCCAAGCTTCCTGCCCACCCTGGCTGGCCCTGGCCTCCGCTGAAGGCTACAAAGTTTCAATTATAGAAGATAAATAAATCCTAGATACTTGCTTCCAGCCAGGCCTGGCCTCCACTCAAGGAGGCGCTGAAAAAAAAAGAAAAAGAAAAAGAAAAAAAGGAGGGGCTGGGACCTTGGATTGCTGGGGGGTGATCAGGCCAGGATGGGATGGCAGGGGCCATTGGGGGTAAGCAGACCAGCAGAGGGGCCAATTGGGGATGAGCAGGCCATCAGTGGGGGTCAGTTGGAGGTGATCAGGACAGCAGGTGGGGCAGTTTGGAGTGAGCAGGCCAGCAGGGGGGCAGTTGGGGGTGAGCAGGCCAGTGGGGAAGGAAGGTTGGGGTGAGCAGGCCAGCAGGGGGGCAGTTGGGGGTGATCAGGCTGGTGGGGGGGCAGTTGTGGGTGAGCAGGCCAGCAGGCAGAGTGGTTAGGGGCAATCAGGCAGGCAGGCAGGCAGGTGAGTGGCTGGAGCCAGCAGTCCCGGATTGTGAGAAGGATGTCTGACTGCCGGTTTAGGCCAGATCCCTGTAAACTGGCAGTAGGACATCCTTTGAGGGATCCCAGATAGGAGAGGATGCAGGCCAGGCTGAGGAACACCCCCCCCCCCATGCATGAATTTCATGCACCAGGCTACTAGTAACTGTATTAAAAAGCAGAGGGGACAAAGATAGTTGGCTATGGTTATCTTTAATGCTGATTTTCCAATTAATATTCATGAAAAAGTATTTATTATATTTTTTAGTATCAGTGTAATTTATGTAGCTTTCTTAGAAATTTTTCCAGAAATATTTAGTCTTCTCCTGATTTTTAACTGTATTCTAAGGCCCACAATGTATCTTATAGTGTTCATAAATCTTCATTTTCCTAGTGTTATGTACATAAAGGCTACTAGGATACATTCAAACCAATGACATACAATAGTGGTATTCACAGTGTCCATACCTCAGTGCAAGGCTGCTAAAAATGTGAAATGTATGGAATTAAAAAAATAAAGGAATAAATTTTTATTTGTTCAAAAAAGCTATAATTCCAAATTGTAATATCTTGGTTTTATAATATTTCTAAAAATTACAAGCAAGAATTGTTTTTATAGACAGAAAATCAGCACTTGAATTCACATATGTTCCTTAAAATTAACCCCTGCTTAAAGATTTATTTGAAACCAAACCCTAGTTTTCTTCTTCAACATATTTTATCTCAGCACTTTCTTATTTTTAATTTTTTTAAACCTTTATTGTTGAGAGTATTATATATGTCCCTCTTTTTTCCCCCATTGCCCTCCTCCACCCAGTTGCCACCCTGCCTCAGGCATTCACCAACCTATTATCTGTGACATTGGTAATGCATATACAGTATGCATATAAGATCTTTGGTGAATTGCTTCCCTTTCCTCCCTCCCCACTTTCCTCTGAGATTTGTCAGTCTGTTCCATGTTTCCATGCCTCTGATTCTATTTTATTTTGTTCATTAGATTCCTTGTTCATTTATTTTAATATTAAATTGTTAATAGATATGTATTTTATTGTTCATATTTTTATCTTTATTTTTCCTCCTCTTCCTCCTCCTCTTCCTCCTCCTCTTTCTTCTTCCTCTTCTTCTTCTTCTTCTTCTTCTTCTTCTTCTTCTTCTTCTTCTTCTTCTTCCTCTTCCTCTTCCTCTTCCTCTTCCTCTTCCTCTTCTTCTTAAAGAATACCCATCAATATTTCATGTGACACTGGTTTGGTGGTGATGAGCTCCTTTAGCTTTTTCTTGTCTCTGAAGCTCTTTATCTGGCCTTCAATTCTAAATGATAGAATTTCTGAGTAGAGTAATATTGGTTGTAGGTCCTTGCTATTCATCACTTTGAATATTCTTGCTACTCCCTTCTGGCCTGCAAATTTTCTGTGGAGAAATTAGCTGACTATCGTTTGGTGCTCCCTTGTAAGTAACTAACTGCTTTTCTCTTGCTGTTTTTAAGATTATCTCTTCATCTTTAACCCTTGGCCTTTTAATCATGATGTGTCCTGGTGTGGACCTCTTTGGGTTTCTCTTGTTTGGGACTCTCTGTGCTTCCTATACTTGTAAATTTATTTCTTTCACCAGGTAGGGGAAGTTTTCTGAAATTATTTCTTCAAATAGGTTTTGAAAATCTTGCTCTCTCCCTCCTCCTTCTAGCACGCCCATGATGTGAATGGTGGTATGCTTTAACTTGTCTCAGAGGCTCCTTTACACTATCTTTATATTTTTTGTTTCATTTTTTTTCTTTTTGCTCTTCTGATTGGGGTATTTTTGCTTCTTTATATTCCAAATTGTTTATATGATTCTCAGAATCCTCTACTTTACTGCTAAATCCCTATAAATTATTCTTTATTTCAGTTAGTGTATGCTTAATTTCTGACTGGTCCTTTTTCATGTCTTTAAAATTCTCACTAAGTCCCTTGAAACTCTAAAAAGGTCTCTTGAAGCTCACATTAAGATCCTTAAGCAACCTTGTTTTTAATTCTGTCTATATCCAAGAGTTTGCTTTCTTACATTTGTGACATGTTTCTATGTCTCTGCAATTTGGCTGCCTCCCTGTGTTTGTTTCTATGTATTGGGTAGAGTTGCTAAGTCTCTTTGAGCTGATAGAGTGGCCTTGTGTAGTAAGTGTCCTGTAGGGCCCAGTGGCTCAGCCTCCATAGTCACCTGAGCTGGGAATTCTAGGTGTGCCCCTGTGTGGGCTGTGTGCACAGTCTTGTTTAATTGAGCCTTGATTGCTATTGGCGTCACTGAGAGGAATTGACCTTCAGGCCATTGGCTGTGAGGACCAGCTGGGACTGCAATGGGAGAGCTGCTGTGCAGGAGATACTCCTATAGAGCAGGATTTGCTTCAGTGGGGCTTTGATGCTCACTGAGTTTGCCCCTTGAGTGTGTTGCTTGTTTATGTGTAGAGTAGTAATCTGGTATGGCCTGTAGTTTTCTACCAGGTGCACGTGCTCTGGAACCTCTTGGGAGGTGCAAAGTCAGCCACTGCTTGGGGCCACCTAGAGGAGTTACAGAGTGATCTCCAGATGGCTGCTACTTCTATTGGGCTTAGAAGTGCCCAGGAAAGGCCAGGCTATGAAGCAAGGTATACAGGTGCTAGTGCTGGGCCTTGGGCCTCTTATAGATAGGTATGGGGCACACTGAAGCCAGCTGATGCTTGTTTGGGAGATTTTAGAAAAGTCTGAAGCCTGAGCCAAAACAGGACATTTTCAAAGCTTGGGTGGGCCTGCAAGTTGGATGGAATAGTCTCAAGCACTCATAAGGGCGGATTGAATAGTGTGAGCCAGGCTGATAGAAACTCAGATATGGCTGCTAGCCAGTTCTACAATGTGGGAGGTTCCAGCATTGGAACAATGACCCCTGTAAACACCCCTGTCTGGGAGAAAGCCACTTCTGAGTTCTTGCTCAATACCAGACAATCAGTTCCTCTCCGTTTGTCCCTGGTTCCCACAATGCTGCCACCAAGCACTGGAATTCAGAGGAGCAGGCTTATGTAGGTTTGTGTGTGTGTGTGTGCGGGGGATGCTTTAAGAGGAACTACCTTGGTCTCCAGCAACCTCCTTGCCACTCAGCCATAATCCCTACTGGTTTTTATAGCCCAAAGTTACAGGGCTTCTCTTCCCAGCTCTGGAATCCTAGGCTGGGGGATCTGGTGTTTGTCTGGGACCCCTTACTTCTCATGGGAGACTTCTGCAGCAGAGATATTCCTTCCCATTAAAAAACAAACAAACAAACAAACACACACACACACAAAACTCCACAACTGGATGTCAGATGAGCCTGTTCTGTACCTCTGCCCCTCTGACTAGTCTCAATGTGCTGTTTTCTTTACTACTCTAGTTGAAGGATTTCCATTCAGCCAGATTTTAGGTAGTTGTGAATGATGGCTGTCCTGTATTTTAATTGTAACTTTAATGTAGTTGTAGGAGATGGCAAGTATTGGCATTTACTTACATCACCATCTTGGTTCTCCCTATCTCAGCACTGTTGGGTAATGGGACTATTTCCTAGAGAATTCCAACTACTCATGATACTGTCATACTAGTAGCGATTTTATAGCTTTACGAAGAGGAAAAGTAAACATTGTTCCATTTAGGTGACTTTAGGAAACCACATCTGAAAGCATAATTAGACTAGTCACTATCCTAAACAGAGGAAAGGCTAGGATGGGCAAAGCATTGATTAGAAATCAGGAGAGCAGCGGTAGATATCATTCCTCTTCTCAGAAGGTTAATTTTGGATAATGACTCATTTCTGATCAATTGTTAGCACTGCCTGAGTCAACTCATAGACTGTCTTTCTCTTTTGTTCATTGGTAATTGAGCAACCAAATATAATAATTATAATCTAATTATTAAAATGGTTTATTATATTTTAGAGAACTCATGGTTTTAAATGTACCAAGTCTGGACCTAGCCTATACAGTTCTTAGTGATTGACAATATTATCCTCACATTGCAGATAAATTCTCAGAAAGTCTAAAAAATTTGCCAAAGCTGAGTGAACTCTTGCCTTCTCATTCTGTGTTGTTTTTTTTATTCAATATCCCAGACTGCCTCCCCTGTTTCATGGTAATGCAATAAAACACAGATTTAAAGCTGTAAAAAGAATTTCTTTTCTATTTTTAAAGTTTTACACAGAATAACTTCCTAGCCTTTTGATCTATTGACATTAGGGTGTGAACTTATTATATCATTTGGAAAGAGTAACATGATTTAAAATAAATTCACTTAACTTAGTAGATTCAAAACATATTTAATTCTAGACACTTGACTGGCTAGGTGGCTTGAGGCATGGCAGTGAATCTTTAAGGTCTCAGTTAACTCACCTGTAACATAAGATTTAAAAATGCCAGTGGAGCAAAACTATGGGAACAGTAAAAAGATCATTTGTTGCCAGGGGATAAGGAGGGATGTAGGGATGAATAGGCGGAGCAGAGGGAATATTTAGAGCAGTGAAACTATTCTGAATGATACTGTAAGGGCAGATACATGTCATTATACACTTGTCAAAACTCATAAAATATACAAGACTAAGAGTTAGTCATAATATAAACTATGGACTTTGGGAGATGATGCTGGGTCAATATAGGCTCATCAGTTATAACAAATGTACCACTTTGATGCAGAATTTTCATGGTAGGGGAGGCAGTATGTGTTAAGGGGCTGGAAATATATAGGAAATCTCTATATCTTCAGTTTAGTTTTGTTGTGAGCTTAAAACTCTTCTAAAAATAAATTATACATTAAAATCAGTATAATAAATTGAACAACTTTATACTATTAAATTAAAACCATAGATAAAATTGAAAAAAAATAATGTTTAGTGTGCCTTTGTGAGAGGATTGTTGTGCAATTGAATAAGTAAATGAGAAAGTGCTTTATAATTATAAAATACTACTTCACTATCAGATTATTTTCATTTATCTTTTATTATTTAATACAATAGGAATAGTAATAAAAAAGATGTTATGTGATATGTAGCCAAGTTTTAAACTTCAGATTAAATCATTAGAGATTAGGTAGCCTTAAAACTGAGGGAGAGGGAAAAACAAAGATGAAGTAATTACTGCAGACATATTTTTTTCCTTTCAATATCATACTTTCAGGAACATATTTACAATATTTCCATGAAAGCTAGCAATACAACATTAAATTACATTGCATTAAAATGAATTTAATGCCAAGAACAGGTTACTACATTAGTTTGTGTGGGAAAAGAGAGTTTATTTTATTTAATTAAATTAATTAATTTATTTATTAGTCTTCACCCAAGGATATGTTTCCATTGATTTTTAGAGAGAGTAAAAGAGAGAGAGAAAAATAGAGAAAAATATCGATGTGAGAGAAACACATCAATTGGTTACTTCTTTCACATGCTCTGACAGGGTTGGGCTGGGGAGGAGCCTGCAATTGAGATATGTATCCTTGACTGGAAGTGAACCCAGGACCCTTCGGTCAGTAGGCTGATGCTCTATCCAGTGAGCCAAACCAGCTAGGGTGGCAAAAGGGAGTTTAAATGTCAGATGGAATGAACATTGCTAAAAGTTAGCATTATAGTGGGGAGATTATCCTGGATGATCCAGGTGGGCTCGCTGTAATCACAAAGGATCTTAAAGGTGGAAGAAGGAAGTGGAAGAACAAGAACCAGAAAATAGCAACATGGAAGGATTTAACCCAAGATGCTGGCTTTGAAGATGGGAGGGGCTGTGAGCCAAGGAGTACTGATAGATAGAAAAGGTAAGGCAGCAGGTTCCCACTGAGAGCCTCTAGAAGGTTGCAGCTCTGGTGACACCTTCATTTTAGCTCAGTGATACCCATTTCAGACGTCTGACCTCCATAACTGTGATATATAAGTATGTGTTGTTTTAAACCACTAAGTTTGTTGTAAATTGTTGCAGCAGCAATCCTATCTAATAAAGATGGAATATGCAAATTGACTGTAACTCCGCAACAAAGATGGTGGCACCCAAAGCCAATAAGGAGGGAATATGCAAATTGACACAATAAGGCAAGAGGCAGAAAGGCGGCTCCAGGCCAGAGTGAAGGCGGTGCCGGCAGCCAGGGGAAGGAAGGCCTAATTTTGCACAAATCTTCATGCATTGGGCCTCTAGTAGGAAAATAATACAATATGTTTAGCATAACAAGCAAAGAATATCATATATGGCTGGGGGAGGGGAAAATGAGCCATTTTGAAAAACACCCAGAGAACTCTGTTCTTAACTAGGCCTCCCTTCAATGGAAACTATCTTACTGGAGTCTAGCTATGTGGGTTTTTACTAGAGTCGAACAGACCTGTGGAAATGGAAGTACCCAACTCCAGCCCCTGTAGCCTTCCTGTCTCCTATAAGGGTGGATGGCAGGGCCAGAGGAATGAAAAGTACTTGTTTAAGTTGCAGCCCAGAGGCATAGGCTCAGTAAAAGACTGAGACTTAATCATAGGAATATTGAGTGCTTCCTTTCCTACTACATCTCACCACCACTTCATTATGGCTCCTGTGTAATAACAGCTGCATAGAACTGAAATATCTCAGATCCTATCCAAGGATTCTCTATGGAAACCCAAAGACAACAGGTGATGCATGAACTAGGCCACCATAGGAAAGGTTAGCCTGCCATACCTGCAACTATAGCACAGTGGATATCACAAATTAGCAAATTTGGGTATCTAGGTGTCAAATTGTAAAAAAAAAAAAATAATTGTTTTCTGTTGCTCAATGAAAATAAACGTAGAGCTGCAAGGACTCACTTTGAAAAGATTAAGGATTTTCCTGGCTTAGCAACCTCTTTAAAGTTTTTAAATTCCAAGAATGATAACATTTGCATTTATTGGCTCATTCTACATTTCATTTTTAACACCTACCATGGGCTAAACACTGGCATTGCTGTAGAGACCACAACAGCTCAATTCCTGTCCTCATGGAGATTACATTATAGCTGGTGAAACTGATGACAGGCAACTAATTGGGTAAGACATATAGTGTGTTAGGTGGAAATAAATTCTATAAAATAAATCGGGGGAATAAGAGTGGGTTTGCAATTTCAACTAGGATGTCCAAGAAAGGTCTTGAAAAGGTGTTATTTAAGGACAGGTCTGGAATGTAAATTCATGTCAATTAAAGAGCTACAGAGATATAGATGACATATTCATTTCTTAATTCAAAATATTTGTGAGTGCCAAGGAAGTGTAAGACCCTTAGTACTTCAGAGGAACACAGAACTACCAAAGGCAAGAGAAGAATTTCTAAACCCCCAGGGCTTAGAACCTGTCAGGACATATCATTAGAATATTGCAATAGATGTTTTTAAAAAGGTACAAATACAAAATAATAAAGGTATTTTGTGTGTATCTAAATAAAATAATTTATATAAAGTATAAGGAAATATAATTTTGACTTCTCTGATTCGCTCTAAACTCCTAAAACCAGTATTAGTGGTCCCACACTTTAATTATTTTTCAATATGATGATCTCAAGAGATATCTTATTCCTCTTCTGTTGAACATTTGTGTGTTGAGTCTTTCATTTGTTTTCTATTCACCTCCAATTTGCCAGTGAACCTTTAGCTGACATTTGTTAAAGTTCACTAAATTTGGAAAAGATCTCAGGGATTAGGAAGTGTCATATCTAATTCTTTGTTAAAAACAGTTGAGGTGCTGGGTGAAAAGGGATTAAACGACAGCAAAAAAACAATACGCAACAAAATAAAACAATGGGTCAGAATGAAAGCCTCATTTAAGATCCATTTAATGGAGATTAAACAGAGAATTTGGCATAAATTCTGGATCACATTAAAACCCTTGAAGAAAAGAATTATTTTTTGCATAAGAATAAGCATTGGAGAGTTTATATTTCATTAACCTGTTGAATCTTGTAAAAGGTCAGAAGCAGAAATAATATTAAAAACCATAAAAAGAATTCAGTAGAGACAATGTACTTAATTCCCAAATTATAAGCTTACACACTAAGTCCAGGCCAGAGGCAAACTATTTTAGAGTATATAAGTAATTTAAAAATCACAATTAAAATACTATACAGTAGTTTTATTTATTTTAAATTAATATAGTTGCTTATTTAGGACATTTGAAGCCTTTTTGAGGTCCAGTAAGGCAATATTTAATAATGTCTTGAAAGTTTCACCTTGCTGATTTTCAGGGGAAAATTTTTTTTTTTTTTATTTTTTTATATTTTATTGATTTTTACAGAGAGGAAGGGAGAGGGATAGAAAGTTAGAAACATTGATGAGAGAGAAACATCAATCAGCTGTCTCCTGCACACCCCCCACTGGGGATGTGCCCGCAACCAAGGTACATGCCCTTGACCGGAATCGAACCCGGGACCCCTGAGTCCACAGGCCAACGCTCTATCCACTGAGCCAAACTGGTTAGGGCATAGGGGAAAATTTTTTAAAGGTGATTTGAAAATATGAATATCATTTTTAAAGGTCTAATTTACATTTAAAACTTTCCCAATAGAGACATTATGAGAATTTTGTTCAACAACACAACACTTAATATATTTTCTTCATAATAAGTGTTGAATATGTATGAATATCTGACTGTGCAACTTCCTACTAATTATATTGATTTTTTAATTGTAGGAAATAACTTGAGTCTATTTTTCTTATGATAGTATTTTTTTAATTCAAAATCTTTGTCATGTCCTCTTTCCCTTTTTTTCATACCCCATTATTCTCAGTGTCATCCTAATTATTTCAGCTACGATGTATTTGATAAAGTTTCCAAACCTTCACCAAATTTATAGCACTTTCTCTGTACATCACCCTTTCTGTAGATTGAGGTTCCTTCATGGCTAGTACCTAGTAGATCAAGGTGCTTTCTTCTCCCTTGACCTGAAAGGATAATCTCAATAATTGTACCCAAATCAGTGTTAACTTTTTTTTTTTTTGACAGCCACATTGTTCATATCCAAAAAATAAAAAATGATAATAAAATAAAATTTAAAGACAGAAAATCTCTTAATTCTCCTCCTTTCAAAATTGTTTATGTATACTTGTGTATTTATTTGGACAGAGATAAGAGGAGTAGAGTAGGGCAAGAAAGAAAAGAGACTGACTTCTTTTATTTCATCAGTTTTTCTCTAATATTTCATGTAAACACCTTCTAAATAATGGCCTTATTTCTCTATTTCTTGAGTAGAAGTCAGTGAAAAAAATTTAAAAAGCTTCTTTTGTAATTTTGGAACAATTAAAAAATGAGAGATGAATTCCATAAACTAATCAATATAGAGTGACACATTAGTTTGAAAGAAAACAATTGGTTAAAAAGTGAGAGTAATATGTAATGCTTACAATTTCATATCAGGATATTAAGCAAAAATTCAAGGTTTATTTATATTTCATTTTTTAGAGCTCAATTAGAGTAAACTATGTCTTTGGCAGACAGAAGTTTTTTTGTTGAAAAGATGGAAGGAACCTCGAGTTAGAGGCCATTTTCACAGTGACAATAAGCAGCACTAGAAAGAAAACTATAATAAAACGCCCCCCTTTTGTTATCATTGTAATCAGCTAGTAATATTAATAAGGGAAAGAAAGCAAAGGGAAGTCAGACATCATAAGCACAGTCACCTGGGAAGCTTCACCAGGAAGCTACAGCTTCATGCAGCACTGCTCCTCCAAGGGATTAACACCCTACTTTCCCCATCTGGTACTGGATTGTAGGGGGGAGAAGGGAGAGGAGGCACATGTGCAGTAAAAGTTGGGGTGGTACAGGGGAGGTGCTTGCCTGTCAGTCTAGCCTTGAAGACAGTGGATTTGCTAGGGGGTGGACCTCATTAGAAGAGCATGAAATTTCCAAAAGTGAATTGGTTTGTTTGAAGAAGCTTCTGGTTAAAATACCCAGACAGAGAATTCTCGTGCTTTTGCTCCATGACCCACGCATTCTGGTGAGCTCGCCTTGGTCATGTGGCCTTTAAGCAGCTGCTTGCCCATGGCCATGCAGACCCCACGCCCAATGGACTGCATCTGGGAACACAAGCTAAGCTGGCCAGATGCTGGGGTGGCCTGTATTTTAATCAGGAGCAGAAATTCTGGGCAGTGGCCTTAATTCTGGTCCTGCTGAAGGCAAGATTGAGCTTTTTCCATGGTGGGACAGATAGAGATGGGACTTTGGAGGAGAACCCTCTTAATTTTGCATCATCAATAAAGCTTTCCAAGACCCCATTCTGCCATGGGGCCTCATGACAGCCCAAGAACTACACTTTCACTGAAAACACTTTTGCTTTATATATATATATATATATATTAATTTATACTAATTTTCATATGTTGTATAAATATATGCAGGTTTGAGCAATTACTTATTTGTTTAAAATTTGTTTACTTAGAAACATAATAATATTGCGTGAAATTGTTTAATTTTCAATAGCTTAGTTACTCACAATTCAATAATTTTTAAATTATATTTTCCAATATTTTGTTTTCCTTTAACTTTCCTGTATTATAAATGTCATTTAAAAATCTCTTAATTCTGTGAGATTTTAATTATCTTTCTACTGTAAAGAGTAAAGCTTAAGGAACATTGTACTTTGCCCAGAGAGAATTCCTTTCTTATATTTTGAATAGCATCTTCTTGCTTTGAGGAATTGCTTCCCACTTCAAGCTCACAATATTGTCTCATCTCTCTACTCACCAGGATTGGCCAAGGCATTAGCTTGTCACTCAGAGGAGGTCAATCATAGCACTTGGCCATCTGGCCATAAACATAAATTTAGGAGATAGTGATTTGAACCAAGTTATTCATTTATTATCTGGGATATAATCTTTTAAACCTCACACTTGGCAGTAAAAGTGCCTTTTCTTTTTATTGATAAAACTCAAGAGGTGAGCCCAAAGCTTTCCTGTCTCCCAATTTTTGAAGAATCTCTATTTTAAGATTTTATGTTTAAGAGAACAAGGCACACAGAGTAAAGAAGAGAAAACAGAAAAAAGTGCCAGCTTGTAATTCCATCAACTCTGCCTATATATCTTTGTGCTTCCTAATTATGTAAACTCTTTTTGCCTAAGGTTGTGCAAGTTGAATTTCTGACACTAGAAATAAAAAAAAAAAAGTTCTTAATAAGGCAGTTAACCAAACAAAAATGTCACTTATTCACTCATCTAAACAAAAGTCAATGTGGTAGTAGGAAGGGGACACATATTTAGAAAGTATCCATAGTCTTTTTCTTCTTGTTAATCTGTTTCCCAAGCCAGCAGCACCTACAGTTTGAGAATAGTGAGGAAAATGCTTCCCACATCAAGAAAAATATTCTATTTAGCAACCCTAGTGTCATTGACAGTTTCACAAATATTTAGATACTGAGGATAGATGTCACCATGCCTTGCTACAAAATTTATTTCAAGCTTCTAAGAAGCCAGACTGGGTAAAGAAAAGGCAATTGCTTAAAGAGAATGAGATTGGTAGAAGGAGAGTTGACCAAAGAGTATGGCAATGAAAGAAAACAGAGTAGGAAATATTTCTTGTACTGATGCAGGTACAGACAGAGAGAAGCTGAAGGACATTTGCAATGCTTCATATGCTCCAATATTCTTTTTACTATTGGATTAATGGCCTGGTTAACTTGGTGGCATAGATTCATTAGAATCATTGGTTCTAAAACTACAGATGGCAATCTCTGTATATTCTTCACTTGTCTGTATGCACTCATATTTTATTAAGTAGTATTAACATATTTATTTAATATCCTATTTTGACCCATTCTTTTCTTCTAACTAAACAATGTATCTTCTGTAAATAAAAATGTTTCACCACAAAACCGTTTTCTCAATGTGAGTGACCTTTCTAATTGAAAGTTCTAATGTTAGGTTCTATTTAATAGTTGGAGACAACTATTTTTATATTCCCCTTTTCAGTATTATTTTTTGTTAATGATAATTTTCCCATAGATACTGTTCTGATAAATTATAACTGCTACTATAATACCAATAATGACACATCTAATATCACAAACTATATCAAGACTCATAACTTCTGCTCCAACAATCCTACTGCTAAGGGAATGGTCATGCTAGTTAACTTAAATTACCAAGAGTCTGATTTTAAAGTGTGTTTGTAAAAGCAAAGAGAAAACATTTACTTTCTTCTTAGGAAAGTATTCAGAATGATACTTAGCATAGGCAAGTGACATTTTAAAAACTTCCTCTTCCTTGTCAGAATTTTCATTGTTATTTATATCCACGATTAGTCTAACCACTGCATTAATAAAAATCCCAAATAGATGCAATTTGTTTGCTTTGCTCTACCTTAATTTTCTTTCTATGATAGTGAAGGGAGTAAGGAGAACTGGGGAGTAGCAAAACAGAGGGCTGTGAATATAAGTACTCGGGACACTGACAGTCTAGAAGATACTAAGCATTAGGTCCTCCACAGAAAAGGTGTGAATTCTAAGAGCAAAGAATATATTTAAATAGCACAAACTTCATGAGATTTTCTGTTGGATCTTATGCTTTTTGTATTAGTAAAATAATCTACATTTGGATGCTGAAAAGTTTTGGATATCATTTGAAGCATGTTCACAAGTACAAGGTGGGATATTAGAGAAATATCAGAGATGATCTGAGATGTTTGTGAGACAGTGGTTGAGACAGGTTGATTGGAAGAGTGAATACAGTAGATGGAGATGATAAATATGGATGATAAACAAATAGCAATACCTGGCCTTCCATCACTCAAGGATATTCCTGCTTCTATATCATGCGTGCGCGCACACACACAGTTTTCAAGCCAATGAATTACATTCTCAGCATTAGCTATATTCTTATAGAAATGCCTTAGGTCCCTTAAGCGGTCATTTAGGATTCCAGGGCAGCAATTCAATAAAAAGTAAGCTGTAGAGTGAAGGAAATCATAGGCTCTACCAAGGCTCAAAGGACACAACAAAATCTATTTTGAGCTTTCAGGAAGCCAGTCTTGATAAAGAAAAGGCAATTGTTAAAGAGAATGAGATTGGTACAAGAAAGGGGAGTTTACCAGTGAATAGTATGTCAAGGAAGGTAAAGGGAATAAGGAAAACTGGGGCGGGGGGGGGGGGTAGCAACACAAAAACAGAGGGCTTTGAATATAAGTACACTGGACACTGACAGTCTAGAAGATACTAAGCATTAGGTCCTCTACAGAAAAGGTGTGAATCCTAAGAGCAAAGAAAATATTTAAATAGCACAAACCTCATGAGCTTTTCAGTTGGATCTAATGGTTTTTGTATGAGTAAAATGATATACATGTGGGGCCTGCACACTTGCTGAACCTGATGGAAGCCGCCTTTGCATCTACCCTTCTGGTTTCTGGTTTTAAATGGTTTTATTTTAATTTAACTTTGTATTTTCTGCGTGTGTGTGTGTGTGTGTGTGTGTCTGTGTTTTTACTTTACTTTTTTTTTTTCAAGTTTCCCTGACGTCTGATCTAATTAAATGGACTGGATTCTCATATCGGCTAATACATTTAATCTGGTGCAACATGTTCTTTTTTTTTAAATCCTCACCCAAGGATATGGCTTTTCATTGAGGCGAGAGAGAGAGAGAGAGAGAGAGAGAGAGAGAGCAGGGAGAGGGAGAGAGAGAGAGAGAAGGAAGAGGGAGAGGGAGGGGGAGAGAAAGAAACATCTATATGAGAGAGGAACATTGATCAGTTGCTTCCTCCATTTGGTCTGTGTGGTCTTCAGGGATCTAGCCTGCAGCCTGGGTATGTCTCCTGACTGGTAATAGAACCTGCAACCCTTCAGTGCATGGGACGCCACTCTAATACACTGAGCCACTGAGCCACACTGGTCAGGGCAATATATTACTATTTTTTTCTTTTTTTTTTTTTGGGGGGGGGGGGTTCTGGTTACCTCACAATTTCTTTTTTATTTTTTAATTTTTAATTTTATTATTATTATTATTATTATTATTATTTTACATATGTGTCCTTATTCCCCCATTACCCCCCGCCTCCCACTCATGCCCCACCCCCCTGTTGTCTGTGTCCATTGATTAGGCTCATATGCATGCACACAAGTCCCTTGGCTGATCTCTCTCCCTTTCTCCCACCAACCCCCTCCTTCCCTGAGGTTTGAGGTTCTGATCGACGTTTCTTAGTCTCTGGATCTGTTCTTATTCATCAGTCTATGCCGTTCACTATATCCACAAATGAGTTAGATCATGTGATATTTATCTTTCTCTGCCTGGCTTATTCACTTAGCATAATGCTCTCCATCTCCATCCATGTTGTTGCAAATGGTAGGGGCTCCTTCTTTTTTTACTGCAGCGTAGTATTCCATTGTGCAGATGTACCACAGTTTTTTTAATCCACTCATTTGTTGATGGGCATTTAGGCTGTTTCCAAATTCAAGAGGAAGGAACACTTCCAAGTTCCTTCTATGAAGCCAGCATTACCCTAATACCAAAACCAGATAAAGACAACACAATGAAAGTGAATTACAGGCCAATATCCCTCATGAACATAGATGCCAAAATCCTCAACAAAATTCTAGCAAATCAGATCCAGCAGTACATCAGAAAGATCATACACCATGACCAAGTAGGATTTATCTCAGGAATGCAAGGATGGTACAATATTCGCAAATCAATAAACGTGATACATCACATAAACAAACTGAGAGATAAAAATCATATAGTCATATCAATTGATGCAGAAAAAAGCATTTGACGAAATCCAACACCCTTTCTTGATAAAAACTCTCGGCAAGGTGGGAATAGAAGGATCATACCTCAACATAATAAAAGCCATATATGACAAACCTACAGCCAACATCATACTCAATGGGCAAAAACTAAAACCATTTCCCCTAAGCACAGGAACAAGACAGGGATGCCCACTCTCACCACACCTGTTCAACATAGTGCTGGAAGTACTAGCCACTGCAATCAGACAAGAAGAAGAAATAAAAGGCATCCAAATTGGAAAAGAAGAAGTAAAACTGTCCTTATTCGCAGATGACATGATACTGTACATAGAAAACCCTAAAGACTTCATAAAAAAATTATTAGACTTAATAAATGAATTTTGCATTGTAGCAGGATACAAAATTAATGCCAAGAAAGCTATGGCATTTCTATACACCAATAGTGAACTTACAGAAAGAGAGACTAAAAAAGCAATCCCATTTACCATTGCACCAAAAAAATTGAGATACCTAGGAATAAACTTAACTAAGGAAGTAAAGACCTATACGTGGAAAACTATACAACACTGAAAAATATATATTTTTTTACTTTTTATTGCATTTATTGGGTTGTGACATTGGTTAACAAAATTATACAGGCTTCAGGTGCACAATCCCACAACACATCATCTGTACAATGTATTGTTTGTTCACTGTCCCAAGTCAAGTCTTCGTCTATCACCATTTATTCCCCCTATACTCTGCTCCACCTCCCCCACTCTGGCAATCACCACATTTTTGTTCTGGTTCTTGAGTTTTTCTCTTTGTTTTCTTTTTTGCTCAATACCCCAACCCCAACTCAGCCCCTGACCCTACAAGTGTCAGCCTGCTCTCTATCAATGAGTCTGTCTCTCTTTTTCTTGTTATTTTTATTTAATTAAAAAAAATGCTTGTCTGAAGATTTATGTAAGTTAGAATCACTTTATACTCTTTGTATCCTAGGACTATTTGCTCCAGTGGTATCTCTGCATGTCAGGCATAAACTTGTAACTTATCAGAAAAGTTTCACTGTCTGTGGTATTGTTATTTTGTTTTTGTAATTGTTTATCTTTCATTTCCTAATAGGAAAAATGTCCCATGGTTCAATAATGAAATAACACACTCTACACTTTCTTATGTTAAGAGTTGAAAAAAAAATGTGCATGTTTGACCGAAGTAATATGGTGTAATATTTGCCTTAACATTTTTAAGAGGACAAAAATTCATGTTGAGAAGTTTTGACTTGGCTTTGATAAAGTGGCACCTTCAGATAATTTATAAATTAGATAAAGTGGTGTAACTGCTCAGAGCCTAGATTAGAAACAAATTTGTTCTAAAATGACATTCGCATGCCTCCATTTGGTCTGCGTGGTCTTCACACTTCTAACTTGGCTATTTTTAGTAGCTTATTCTTCCTAATCATGTTTGTTTTTTTGTGATGTGGGCTTGAAAGAAAGAAAGCAAGTAAAATAAAAAATTAGCATAAAATAATAGGAAGAATGCTTTAAAAGCATGTAGTTATTAAACAAAGGCTTAACTTTATGTCACAGGTTAGTGGTAGAGGCTCTGGAGGGTAGGACTTGGGCCTCATAAATAAGCAAAAAGATGACCTATGGCAAGTTCTATAGGGTGTCCCAAAAATATATGTACACACACTTTGAACCATTATAAAGGCAAAAATTTGAGCTATCAGCTGTTAAAGTGTATATACATTTTTGGTGACACCCTGTGTATGCTGAGTTTTCCTTATATGTAAAGTAGGAATAATAATAGTATCTGTCACAAGGATGAAGTGACAATATAATGATTGCTCAA
Source organism: Eptesicus fuscus (assembly GCF_027574615.1). Classification (NCBI taxonomy): domain Eukaryota; kingdom Metazoa; phylum Chordata; class Mammalia; order Chiroptera; family Vespertilionidae; genus Eptesicus; species Eptesicus fuscus. The sequence goes on along the minus strand of NC_072481.1, from coordinate 51,633,380 downwards.
TATGTATAATCATCCTCATATATTTATTGTAAAAAAAATTCCTGTAGATTGAACAGCATGGTTAAATTTAGGTTGGCACAGTGATGGAATACAGATGAATAAGTGCATTGTAATATTTTTGGTGAATCTCATAATATTGTTCTAATTCTGTTCCCAGAAACTGTGGCATTTCTAAAATTTTAACATGTAGTTTTATTTCAAGAATTCAAAATAAATGAGAGATTAGATAAATCTATATTTTCCAAACAACAGCAATCTGTAATATTTTTGGAAAATTGTCTAAAACATAGCATTCTTATCAGAAAACTGTATCTCTCTAAAAAAATATGAAATTTTCACTAATGATATTCTAGTTAAATATGGTCTACATTATTGCAATGCCTTTTTAATACTACCTTCAAGAGATCAAGAACCTTTTCTGTTTTAAACTGCTGTGTTCTTACTGCTCAGAATTGCTTATTTTATTGTAGATATAGGTTTATAAGTATTTGTTATTGAGCAAAAAGTCACTTAAATGCTTATAGCCTTTGCAGTTTCTATGAGGTCATGGAATGAGATCAGCATGGCCCTTTGTGCCTAAATTATTAGTATTCACGGCTCCACTGGTCTAAGAGCTGCAGTGATCTCCTGGTGATGTGTGGAGTGTCCCAGAGCGTGTTTCGTGTGTTTCTAACAACACATTTGTCATGTTGTTCTGCGCTGGACTCCCATTCTCCTGGCTTTACCGCTGTGCTGGCTGTCACACGAGATGTCAGTGCTTTGCTGGGCACAGCAGTTCTCATGATGACTGTCTCTCCAGATGGGCAGTGAGGCAAGGCCTTCCCTTCGTGCCTCCATCATTGCCTTGTGCACTCAATACAGAGTTTACTTTAACTGAATTATATTGTCTAAAGCCAGTTGTGGTTATTAACTTTTCCGTAATTTCTGAGAGCACAACTAAGCCTAAAGTGTAACTTTTAACACTGATTGAACAAACCTTTAAGGGGAAGCACAAAACACAGAGCAGCATAATGCCTGCCCTGCACCGAGGGCTGGGTTTCTCAGCAGCCGTGGTCTTGACCTTTGGACTGGCTATCCTTTTAAGAGGTGGCTGCTCTGTGTGTGGTAGGGCCTTGAGCAGCATCCCTGGTCTTCCAAGTCATGGCAATAAAAAGTGTCTCCAGACATTGCCAAATACCTCTTTGGGGCAAATCCCTGGTTGAGGTCCACTAATCTAGGGGATGTGGACCAGCTTACTATCAACCCTAGAAATACACCAAGTCATCACCTATCTAAGAATCCAGACAAGACTAACGGTTACCACCTGGTAATTTTTGCTGCCGGAGGAGTAGCCTCTTTCCAAAGTATGGATCCTTGTGCTGTGCAAGTCAATCGCTTCTCAGAATCCATCTCAGAATATGGAACAGGGATTCTTGGGATTGCAGGACCCTTTGGCAGTAATTCTTTTCTGTCATGTTTCAATTTCCTGAAACAACTGCTCAAAGTAACAATTTGTAACTCAGTAAATATGTAATAAAGGTATTCACCTAATTGACATCACTAAACACAGCAGTTCTCTGTTTCTTTCATAGAATGCAGTCTGCCATGAAACATGGGCAGATTCGTGTCACGGAGTGACTGAAATAATAGTTTCAACTGGGTGTTTTTGTTTGTTTGTTTTTCCCTCAGAACCAAAGGACTGACAACACAAATAAAAATCCAAGTCTTAGCCTTAGGAGGCAGAACCTGCTTGAACATTTTTATATGACATTCTTCTACCTTCCAATAGTCTGAAATTATAGCCTCAAAATCAATGCTTTGTTACATAAATGGCACCTTTTAACATTCTGAGAAAGCTCCATTTATTTAAAAGGTGTTCTAATGACCTGCCCAGAAAGACAACACAAGTAAAATTTCCTTTGTTGGTATTTTCAGTGTCATGATAAATTCCATGTGAACATTATTGCAAATTGGGTTTATTTTAAAGTTCAAAATTTGGGTTTGAATACTTGTACTATTTGACTTACATCCGCTACATTTGGGGCATTTTAACTTTTGAAATTGACCTTTTTATTTAAAAAATATTTTCATGTAGAGTGATAAGAACAATAAAACCCCTGAAATGTAATATTCTTTTTCAAGTTGTAATTCTGATAATTGCATATTGGATTTGTAAGGGGAAGGAGAGCAAATGAAACTATTAAGATATTTTTAGACTTTTTAAAGTTTAATTTGCCTTCCCACCTGGGCACTTTAAGGAATTTAAAAGTATTTTGTTATAATATTCCAGTGAGAAAAGTCATCACCAAACGGTCTGTTCCTTTTAGTGCTAATATTGTTCACGCATCAACACCTGCTTCTTCGGAGATGGTAGCAGCTGTTTGAGTTGGGAAAAGGAATGAAACATTGATAGTTTCACACTCAGTACTACTGTGTAATGAGCTAAGCCAGCTTTTGAAAAATCAAACTTATCTTTTGAAGGAAAGTGAGACATTGTTTGCAGGAACATTGGTTAGCCATTCAAAAACGAATAGCGATAAAAAATATAAAGACAAGTTTCCAAAACAATAATTTAATAAACAAATTGTGTAAAATCCATTTAATTTAACTATGATTACACAGTATTTTAGTGTTCAAGAGACAGGGAACTCTTTTGGAAGTTACGGTATATCTTAATTTTAGGTTAATCAATTATATGTAATTTTGTTTTTATTCAAAAGCTAAATGAATTCAAATATATAAAATATAAAGCCTAAAATATTCATTTATCCATAAGATTTGTGCATATACCCATCTGTGTCTTTCTTACAGTATCTCATTTAAATATGCATAATCTTGCCCACCCCCAAATATTTAAAAGGATAGAAAATAGCGACAGTACTTAATATTAAATTATCTATATATAAAAGCCTGAGTGGCTGGACAACCTGATGACTGGCTGCTAGCTATGACATGCACTGACCATCAGGGAGCAGACACTCAATGCAAGAGCTGCCCCCTGGTGGTCAGTGCGCTCCCACAGCTGGAGCCCCGCTCAGCTGTGGCAGCAGGAACCTCTCCTGCAGACACTCCCACTGCGGGCTGAGTGGCAGTGGTGGCAGGAGCAGCAGGGCTAGGATGAGTGGGAACAGTGCTGCGCCCAGCCAGGGCTCGGGCTCCTCCCTGGCCACCTGCTGCTTTGCACACTACTTCGTGCTGTGCGGGATCCACGCGGACAGCGGGCTGGAGCCTGACGAGCTGGCGGGTAAGGCCAGGCTGTGGTGGCACTGAGGTCCACTGATCCCCACAGGCCAGGCCGAGAGACCCCACTGGTGCACGAATCCGTGCACTGGGCTTCTAGTAGTCAAATAAAATAAAATGTGTGGCACCAGACACAAAAAGTTAAAATATGTGATACCTAAGCAAAGCTCTACATTCTTCTAGTCTTTAAACTCATTGAGACCAAATTATTTAATTTGAGGAGAATGGACATGTGACACTACTTGTGGTATTTAATGTTTAAAGTTAGACAGCAATTGTCTGTCTTACTGAAGCCCTGCAATACTTTATAGTTGGAGTCCTTGAAGACCAAGGGGGAGGTTTTATATTGTGCAGAATTCAGTGACCTGTTTACTTTATGAATGTGAACCCAATATTGCACCTGTGCTCTGTAGTGTCTATGTTACCTGGGAGCGATATTCAAGGTGTTGTGTTTAATCAACCAAGACCTATATGGTTTGGCCTATTGCTTTCTTAGATATAAGAGTTTCTTCTCACTTATGAAGGATAGAAGTTACTGAAAAGTAAGGAGATTATTGGAAAGACTCTTCCTAATCCTAAATACTCTGCTTCTCTCTTACAAATAAAAGTTTACAGCTGAGACTATAACCTATGTGGATTTTTAAACCAAATTATCAAAATTGGAATGGCAATAGACATCTATGAACACAGGAGAAAAATGCTCATGTCTGACCTTTAGTAGACATTTAGGATCTATTATACTAATTTCACATTATCTAGGCAAAGTACATACCACCTGCAGCCTCAGCAGATGTATTATTCAGCCTCATAAGGACCTTCCACCTGTGTTTGATTTTATTTCAGGTTTAGTTTAACTTGCTGATTTAGATCCTCTTAGGTCTCATCTTTATCAACTGAATTCTTAGACAATTCATGCCACAGAGGATTTATGATTTAAAAAAAAAAAAAAAGCTCTGTCTTCACTTCAATTCTGGTCACCATATTTTAAAACTCAACCAGCGTAATGACCTTGGGAAACTTGATCAAGGAATGTATACTGCAGATAATAAGTTTTTATTATTCATTTTTATATGATAGCTCCATTTATTGCACAAATGGTCTCCAATCTGGAATGTGGTGACCTAGAAAAAGGGCTCCCGCTTCATTTCTGCAGAGACAGCTCTATTTCAATTCTATCTGGTTTAAAATTAAAATCAAAATGTTAGAGGTAAATGCATCAGGCCGGGGAAGGGAAGAGGGGAACGGGGAACAGAAGATGGCAGGGGTCATAGAGTGCGGTATCTATAAGCTAGTGGGACTAGTCGGTCACTGTGCCAAATAAAAAGTATAAAGCCATTCTCCAGCATTAGCTTCTTCTACTACATCAGTGGCACAGTGGGTCCTGCTGCCTGGGCCTGCCAGAGTTTGAGGGCTACACTGCAGCCTTTTCAGACTATCCTGTTTCCTGTACTTCATCATCTAAGATGCTTTACATCCCGCCAATATTACAGAATATTATATCCACAGAATATTTTCTCAGGATGTCTTTTGACCCTGAGCCAACACCTCAATGACTTTAAGTGCCCATTTTTCATTGGTGACAGCATAGACACTCTCTCAGGTGGCAAGGAACGCCTGGCCCTACTGTAGAGCTTTTCAAATGTGCTCCTGGAGGAACATGGTAGAATCCCTTCCATATTCTTTGCATGCTCTGTCATGTGCAGGCCTACACTCTGGCTGTGGGGAGCCCTGGCTCTATCTTACAGTACGTCCATGGATCATATGGTAGAAATGTGGGAAATTGTCTCCAGAAAATAACGTCAAGTGTTCACTCTGAAAAAGGCTACGTTCTGTCCTCTTAGGTAGGGCATCATGCACTCAGCCTTGCTCTCAAGTAGCTATGCAGTAGTGATAGCTTTGTGGTAGTGATAGATTGGCGTCTGCGCTTGACCTGGAAAAGGGAATGGGAATATCTTCAAAGGGGAGCGAAAAGCACGTCTGTCAGTGTTGATGAATGGCAGTCCTTGCAGTTAGTCTCACATGATGAGGTGGTGCTGCCTTGGAGCCAGAGGAAGCAGGGGCTGTGATTAGGGCCCCACTGCATTCCTTCTGTGGAGGTTTTTATCAGGGTAGCCCAGCTGACATGCTCACATCAGATAGAATGTTTCACCTCGCTTTGCCCAAGTTTAACAGATACCCTCCTCCTACTAGGAAGAGTGCTTTTATAATTGTGCAGCTGCTCTTTGTGTAAAGGGCACGCACCTATGCATAAGATGTTCACGTGAGAGTCATAACATGCAGAATCTGGACCTCACTGTCATAAAAGTGATCACAATGATGACATTAGGGATTGGATTAATCTTTGCAGGAAATATTTTTTTTTGTAACATTTATCTCTGTTATATGAATGAAAATATCTTTATAGTTTGGAAGTGCAGACATTTATTTTGAGTAAAATAATCTGAAAGGGTAGAAAATCTTATATCAAATATAGATAATTTATTTGTGATCATCAAATTTTTAAAAATCAGGTGATACCAAACAATATTTTTTAATCTTAAAAATAAAAACGGAAAGCATTTGTCATTGTGTTTATTCATTTTAGTGAAAAAAATTTTCTCTTTCATTTGTTCTAGACTGTTACTGCTGCTAACTGTTTTATAACAGATATAATTTATGAAATGAAAGCAGGACATATCAGAAACACTATAGTGCCTTGGTTTAAAAAAATACTATGATAATAATAGCAGTGACAAAAAACAGCAATAAGAACTGGAGAGCATTATGCTAAGTGAAATAAACCAGTTGGAGAAATATAAATATCACGTGATCTCACTCATATGTGGGATGTAATGATCAATATAAACTGATGAACAAAAATAGATCCAGAGACAAATGGCAGGGGAGGTGGGGGTGGGTGGGTTAGAGAGCAACCAAAGGACTTGTATGCATGCATATCAGCATAACCAATGGACACAGACACTGGGGCGGTGGGGGCTTGCCCTGGGTGGGAATGGCTGGGGGCGGGGGGAAGTCAATCAGGGGAAAAGGAGATTATGTAAAACTTTAGACAATAAAAAAAGAAAAAGAAAAGAATGTAACTCTTTTATTTATTGAAGAAATAGTTTGTATGTATAGAATCTGCCACAGACAGCACAATTCTATCAAGAAAAGTCAGTCTCATGCTGTGGAAAAGGAAGACTATTTTGCTTAATAGCAATTCCATTGGAAAGGTAAAGCAATTTATATAGAAGGAATGAGATGATTTTTTTCCCGTTGCTTGCAATAATATTTTTATTCTTACTTAAGACCCATGTTGAGTAATTCCTTTGAAACCTCAAAAAAAAAAAAAAAAAGTGCTAGATAGCATTTTTGACTCCCAAACCCCAATATAGTGCTAACACTATTCTGCTCATAAAGAACTTGAAAGCCTAAACTTGCTTTACAAATATTGGTCTTAATTATTCCACGCTTAGCAAATATATTAAGATAATAGGAGGATGAAAATAAATATTTTATGTTCAATGAATAATCTTAGTAGGTGAAAATACCCAAGTCTCTTGAGAATCGCAGTGTGATTAATATATCATTATTTAAGAATTTGAGTTACGATGCAGTCACTAGCTATAAGGAGTACCATCCTTGCTAAAATGTTAATTATTTCAAAATGTAAATCTGATTGTTCTTAGGATAATTGTCTAGGCCACTAGGTACATGGCTGCTCATGACATTTCTTCCCTTAAATTGTGACTTGTAAATATTATGAAAGATTGTCTTCTTTCCCTGAACTTGAGCGTTGATTTTTCCGTGTCCTTTAACTGCTCACATTTGAAGTGAGCATTTTTATTACTAAAGAGAAATGCTCTTGGAACCACTACTGGAATAAGAGTCATTGTGGTTGTTTCAGCAATGATGATAAGGTTAAAACAATTAGAAAGTACTCATGGCATAATTGAGATGTATGAATTACTGGTACATTATGATCGAAGAAAAAGTAGAATTAAAGTAATAAAAGAACAAACGACAAAGTTTATTTAAGGATTGTTATATTTTCAGGACAAATTTGCAGAGCTATTCTCTAATATTTATCATTAGTTATATTATGTTTTATATGTATTATTATATTCAAGCCATAAAGTTATTCATAGCCATTCCTCTAATAATAGTCTCATCCTTCACCCATTCTGTTGAAATATGGCATGCTGACATTCATTCTGAAGGATAATTTATTAATGTATTAATGTACCCAGTGACCTGTGGACATCTAATAACTGCCAAAACAGCAGGGCTCAGATTTGCCCTGTGAATCATGTGCAGAAAATACTAACCTAAAGTTATGTGCTATCTTAGGATATGACTCTGAGATGTCATTATAAAGTTCTATACACACATTTATATTCTGAGTGAAGTAAAATTTTCATGAGGTTCACAATCTCTAACACTTTGTTGGTCTTTGATCAGCTCAAATATTTCAGAGTTGGTGAGTTTCTACGTGGGTTGGGCATTCCTGTAATCTTTCCCAGTAGGTGGGTATTTGTTATGCTTCTGCTCTAGAAATTTAAATAGCCCCATTGTGACTTGAAGGAGACAGAGCTTCCTGAGCTACTTTGATGACAGAAATGAATTTGGTAAGAGGCTTTGGGAAGACTGGCTTCAACAGCAATGAGAGGATCGATCATGAACTAGAGACCAGAAAAATTATTTGGGTTCTGATTTTGAGTGTCAGTGAATTTGCTTGAAACAAATTCCTAGTTTCTCAGGGATTTCACTTTATGCCTTAAAATGTCACTCCTGTGTCTTAAACCTCTACCTTTTTATTGCTTCATATTTGTTAGCATATATATACATGCTCACCTCTGTCCAGCATCTGAAAAGCTGTTTACATTTTTCCAGATCATCTGTTGGCATCACAGATTTGCTCAGTTGTGTCATTGTTACCAATTTCATAAATTTTTTCTTTGTAGCTTCATTTTTCTGATCCATTTAGTTTTCATAGGTAGACACTACTATATTTTCTCACTTCTTAAGTTACTAGCTTATTTATGTCTGCCTTTCTTCTTTACTGATATATTTATTTAAAGTTATAAATGTCCCTTTAAGAACTGTTTTCACTCCATTCATCAACATTTGATGTGTAGTGAAAACACATCAATATGTAGTTTTTTGTTATCATTCAATTATAAATATGTTAAAATCCCATTATGATTTATCCTTTGATTATACATTGCTTATGTATTTTTAAATTTCCAAATGTATAATTTTAATACATTTTTATTTCTTTTTTTTTAAAATTATGGTTATAAAACATCATTCTGTCATTTCTTTATATCAGTTCTATGCTTAATTCCTAGTATGTGGACACTTGAAATTGCCTGATATAAACTTGAGAGAATGAGCATGCTCTGTATGACTCATATATCTCCATTAAGCCTATGCTGTCATGTTCTTTAAATATTCTATATTTGTACTATTTTTCAATATAATATATCAATATTGGGAGAAGTATATTGACATCTCCTACTTTGGTAATTACTATATATATTTTCTTCTGGTTATATTAATTTATGTGTGTAAAATTTTGGTTATTTTATTAAGTGTATGCATCTTTGGAATTATATCATACAAATGAATTGACCCTTTTTTCATTATATAATGACACATGATGTAGTAAAATAAAATTTTTATGATTTGACTGATTTTTTTTGTCTTTTTAAAGAAATCAACTCTTTCTGAGGTCATAGACACATTTTTCAATATTGTCTAAGATTGTGGCAATATCATTTATTTTTCTTCTATATTTATCATCCCTCCCATTTGTTTCTTTAGTCTTATTGCATTGATGAGACTTAAAGTACATTTTGTATAGTAGCAATGGTAGTAATGACCCTTTTAAAGTGTTTAACATAAACACAGTGTTTTTCACATTTTACCATAAAGTATCACACATATGTGAGTATGTATGTGTGTGTGTTTACATGTAATTTTATATACTCTGCTATTATTATTTCCCATTTATCTATCTGGCAAGCCATTGATCTGCAAATTTCTTCAGGAGATCCTTTTTTTTTGCCAACCATCATATCTCCATTGACTAGCATACTGCTTAATATATGATAGATATTCAGTATTAATTAAATAAAAAACATGTAAATGAATAAATATATAGTCAGAATCAAGTTTATATGTACTAAAGAATAAATAATAAGAGAACCATTGTGCAAATCTTTGATCATTATTCTCTGGGGTATTTTTGTTTCTATTTTAACAAAATATTTCTCTGAATTTGTTAAAGTAAGTATTTTACAGGGAAGATATTTACCTGTTTAGTTGGCTGGTTTTTGTTGTTTTTTTTTTTTCTTTTATTTCTTAATAATACTTGCTAAAGAGAGAAGTTTTGATGGACCAAGAAATAAACCAAGCAACCAAAAGCATGTGAGTCAGAGAAATGGTGATAATGTAAGTTTTGTGTTATTATTACCTTTTTGTTGCTCTCAGGTTATAGAGTGTTATTATAAAAATTATGTGAATAATTAAAATGATCATTGTGGCCTTTATACAACTTTTAGAATCTCATTTTCTGGTTTAGACATTAATGTGACTGTTCCTATTTAAAAAAAATATGAAGAGCATCATCAAATCTAAACTTGTTAAACAGTTTCCTGGCCAGTTATGGAAACAGGAGTCAAGGCTCTTCCACAAACTCTAATTAACCACATTATAGGAGGATCCATTCTACCAAGTTGCTGCTAGCCAAGCACCACCAAAAATATCTCTATGCTGACATTTCAGATCTGAAATACACATAGTGAAATTGGATATATTGTCTTTGACATTGCTAAGATGCCAGGTAAACTTATTTGGTTTTGTTTTATTTGCAATTATCAAATAATTGTTAGAAATGCTATCATCCTTAAATCTATTTTAGTTTATTTTTGCAATGGTTATTGTAGAAGCAGCAATTTCTATCATAGTCTCTTAAACATCACACTCTTTAGAAAAAAATCTCAGCCAGGCTTCCTCCTTTATTATATATTATTCTTTTCTTCTTCTTCTTCTTCTTCTTCTTCTTTTTTTTTTAAAGAAACAATGACTGGCTTTTCTTCTCAAGTCAATGCATGCCAGCTAGACATTCATAGTATTTTTGTAGCTTGGAAGGCTTGTGCTTCATGACAGGTGTCAAGGCTGATGGTGATTCAAATTAATATTAAAGTTAATAAATGAATGGTAGAGGAAATCTGCAATATCTCCTCTGTTTAAGACACTCAGCTTTGTGACTTTCTTGACCATAATGAATTCAACTGGGCAAATTATGAGACAATTCAGAGTAGTGGTATATGACAAAAACAACACAGAGATATGTGTGACAGGCTTTCTGAATATGTCTGATATTCAAGTTGTAAACTGGTATTACAGTTATTATATATAAGGATATTAATCTTTGGTGGATTTAAAGTAACAACTGTGGAAGTAGGGTTAATTGATTTGTGTTTTACTTTTTCTGAACAATGTTCTATGTTAAAATATATTACTTCTCAATGTCTATTTTAAATTTAGTATATAAATAACATATGGCACAGAATTCCTAAAGATATTAAAAACTTTTTGTGTTTGACATAAACTTTTAGAATTCCTTCAGGAAATATTGTGTCAATGAGGACTCTTTTATTTATGTCTAAATGGAACTTTTAAAAGAATGTTTTTATCACCCAGACATTACTTATGCATTATGGATAAAAGTACAAACATACACAAAACACACATGCACAAACACGTGCACACACATTATATTGTTTCTCATAGTAAGAGAGATTAGTTAAGTCAGCCATAACCAAAATGAATTAATTGGAACTACAGGTCAATAAAGAGAGTGTATAATAAGTCCCTGTGGATTTGAAAGAAATTGCACACCATCATGTAGTAGGAAATTCTACCTTTCCCAAAGTTCCACTGTAGGTTCTACTTATAAATGTAGTCTCTGAATTGTGTGAATGTACACAAACAACATGTGCTATGTGCAATTAACTATGCCACCTACCCACTAGTCTTAAAATGGCAAATTATACAGCTTTACAGATATAGTATTTTATTTATACAGTGAAAGAACTTGCTCTGCCATGAATTTAAGTAGTTTTTTGAAGACATCTGACTCCCCAACACTAGCCAACAGAAAAAATAAATGATGGGAATCATGTAGTGTCTAAATAAAAAAAAAAAAAAAAACCTGAGAATTCTGAATAATAATGTTCTTTAATTTTCAAAGAAAGACAAAAATAATTAAATTCCAGAGTGATAATATAAGTCATAGCAGATTAAGTTCTTTATATTTGAGTGGAAAATAAAAGTAGATATGAAAAATGGGTGGAATGAATAAAAATAAGCCCTCATCAGAATAACATTTACTAAGGGAACAATCCTTTAAAAGAAGAAATAGAGTGCTATTCTAGCAGTGTTTTTTATGCTAATATGAGTAAAGAAAAAAGGAAAATAATGAAAGTGAAGAATAAATGTTTGAATGGAATCACACAGAAAAACAGAAATTCAAAACAAAATATTTCTATGATGATCTATGTCTTGTGAAATGTGTCTCATAACATGAAATGCCCACTTACCTCTGGAGAGAAAGAAAAGCAATTTTTAGCAATCTAACCCATCAAAACACATCCCACTTCATAGGGCAGGCAAAAACAACATATATTTTAGAAAAGCATGATGCATGCATGCTCTCCTGTCAACTTAAAGTTTGCACATGGTTGCTTCATTCAAAACTCTGTTTCACACCACCTTGCAAACTATATTTTCTGCTACCACATTTAGTGTTCGCAGCTGACAAACTGTCGTTCAATAACCTGATTCACTTGAAATGAACTCTCAATGATGAATGTACATGGAATGAAAATAAAACTGCATGGGCATACCTTAATGAAAGTCAGAAGAACACACTCAATATAAATTTTAAGTAGATGACTCGGGATGCCTTTTACTGAGCATGTCTTTTTACTTACTATTCAGAATATTTGAGATGTGTTAGTATTATCTTAACCCTGATAATTAAAGAGGTTGTTAGGGTAAGTCCTGATGAATTTTTATTTCCTTCTTTGTTAATCCTCACCCAAGGATATTTTTCCATTGATTTTTAAAGAGAATGGAAGGAAGAGGGAAAGAAAGAGAAACATTGACGTGAGAGAGACACATTGACTGGTTGCCTCCTGGATGTATCCTGACCAGGGCCAGGGAACCCGCGACCAAGGCACATGCCCTTGACTAGAATCAAACCTTCAGTCCATGGGCCGATACTCTATCCTCTGAGCCAACCTGGCTTGGGCTTGTCTTCTTCTTTGAAGACCATGTGGACATTATTTTACTCACTCTTTATAAAACTCCAGATTGACCATTGTGAATTACAATGTCTTTCATATAAGTCTTTGTTAAAAATGACAACTGCATGACTCTGACATTTCGTGCTTTTATAAACAGTTCACTTTGAAGATAGATAGGTAATATATACAGATTACATAAGAACAATACAAAAGTTGGGGGTTGAGTTGCATATGTAGATTTGAATGAAGGGCCAAGGTCACATTTTCCCTTGCAATTTTCTAATGTAAGAGATATCAGGAAAAAATAAGAACAATGACTTTGGTTCTGAGGGTTGTGGGGAACAGTCAGAAAGGCAAAAATACATTTCAAAAAAAGATAGATTCCTTTCTACTAAAGTGTATGAATCAATGGGCCCTTGTTCAATGATCTTCTCATCTCTGAAATTTATGTATTCTTACCAGAGGAGTGAGAAGCTTTGTGGGAAAAGTGTTCAAATCTATGCAGTTTGCATATTAATAGTGGAGTATTAAGGAGTACCAACTATGGTAAAACTCTAAAATATTATTACAGAAATTTCCTTCTTTCACATGTGAAATATGTGGATATCTTACCTAATAATAGACAAATATGTAAATTGACCGTACCTCTGCTATGCCTACAGCCAATCAGAGTGAGTGAGTATGCAAATTAACCCACCAAAGATGGTGGTTAATTTGCATACAAAGGCAGGGCGGGCAGCACCATGGCCTGCTTCTGGGGGTACAGGTCCATCGGGAGCGGAGGAGGCCCTGTGGGCAGCAACAGACACTGCCCACAAGGTACCAGTCCATCGGCCGGGGAGGCGGTGGGGTGGGCAGCGCCAGACGGCACAGGAGGGGTCCAGGTTCATCGCAGGCCCCAGGAGGGGCAGCAGCCTGCCTAGCCACTCTGGGGAGTCCCTGGGAAGATCACCGCCCCAGGGAGGCGAGGCCAGACCCACCTAGCAGCTCTGCCCAGCAGCTCCCTGGGGTCCCTGGGAAGATTGCAGCCCTGTGGAGGCAGAGGAAAGGCTTGACCTGCCTAGCCGCTCCCATGGGGCTTTGGAAACATCGCTGCCGCGGGGAGACAAGGCCGGACCCGCCTAGCCACTCTTGGGGGTCTCTGGGAACATCGTGCCCTGGGGAGGCAAGGCCAGACCCGCCTAGCTGCTCCCCGGGGGGCCCTGGGAACATTGCTGCCCCAGGGAGGCGGAGGCAAGGCCTGACCTGACTAACCACTCCCATGGGGCTTTGGGAACATTGCAGCCCCTGGGAGGTGAGGCGGGACTCGCCCAGATGCTCCCGGGAGTCCCTGGGAACATCGCAGGCATGGGGTTGCTGAGACCCAGACCAGGCCTCTGACCACAGATTCATAGCTTCACGGAGACCAAGGGGATCTGCCTCATCTGCAGAGAGACAGAGGTTCTGCAGGGGTCCCAAGACACTGGTGGGCCCAGCCAGGGATCAAGGGGCATGGAAGGACTCCCGGGCAGAGGGGTAAGGACTCTCACCCCTGAGGCAGGGGTTGAGGGTTGGTGCCACCTCAGTGGAGGGGTGCCGCACTGCAGGGTACTGGACTGACTAATGTGATTCAGAGAAGCTCCCAGTGCTAACAGGCCTTGCTCAGGCGGCCTTCGCACTTCAGAGGCAGTGACTCCTGCTCCTGCCTTGACCCAAAAGCAAGACCGCGGTGCCCTGCCCCATGGCAGAGCATGCCTAGGCAGTGAGTGCGAAGCCTTCCACCTGCTCCAGAGAAGCGGGGACAGTAAAGAATGGGGGGAAGGGGACGGGGAGAGGAAAGAATGTGGAGCATTCGCAATGAAGAGGTGTTCGAGAAAGAGGCTCGGAAGCCTGACTGGAATGTTTGTTTTGTTTGCCGGGCGGCTGCCCCTTAGGAAGCGCAAAGAGCATGGCTCTGAGGGCTTTCTGTGTGCTGAGTCAAGTTCCACAGCCAACTGAATTGGCCTCAGTTTCCTGGTCTGTAAAATGGATGAAGCATGTCCCAGTGCCTTCACTGAGCTTTGATGGCCAGTTGAGATACTATATAAAGAAAATGAGGGAAGAAGTGAGAAAGAAAAGGAAGAACGAGCAACACATAAGAAAGACTGAAAAGAACCTGTAAACCCATTGTCACTTAAATAGGGAATCTAGTCAATGTGTTGTAATGATGGTATGATGCCAGGTGGATACTAGAAATATCGGGGAACACTTTGTAAAGTATATGATTGTCTAACCACTATTCTGTAACTAATATAAAACCTGAAACCAATACAAAATAATATTGAATGTAAAGAAATGAAAATTGGAGTAAAATTTTTATAAATTTCAAAGTTTAAATAAAAGCTGTAAAGGAAGGAAGGGGAAAATAAAAATAGTGTTTTTCATTTTACCATTTCATTGAAAAGACAGTTGTCTTTATATGGTGGTTTTATACTTTTCTAAGTCATTATCTCATTTTAATTTCCGGGCAACTTAAAGACAAGATAATTATTCCTTCCACTATTCAAAGAAAGGAAATCTTGGTGTCTGGTCCTAATGATTCAATCATCAAACCCTTATTGTAAAGCAGGGTTAGTAAAATTTTCTGTGCAGGGTCATATCTATACTAATAAAAGCCTTGGGGGTGATCAGGCAAGCAGGGGAGGGTATTTGGGGGCAATCAGGCCCACAGAGGAGCAGTTAGGGGTCAATCAGGCAGGCAGGTGAGCGGTTAGGAGCCAGCGGTCCCAGATTGTGAGAGGGATGTCTAACTGCAGGTTTAGGCCCGATTCCACAGGGATCAGGCCTAAACCTGCAGTTGGACATCCCCCAAGGGGTCCCATATTGGAGAAGGTGCAGGCTGGGCTGAGGAACACCCTCCCCAGTGCACGAATTTCATGCACCAGGCCTCTAGTATGATTATAAGAGTATGTTCCATGCACATTCACTCTATATCCTGAATTTCCAGTTTACATAATATGGCAACAATAGTATATGTGCATATGTATGGTTCATTACTTAATCCACTTTTAACAGTGTTTCTTATAGTTGTGCAATTACATCTTTTTTTACATTAGTTAGACATCTCAAATGCAAATAGTGTTGAAAAATATAAATTATTTTTAATGATTATGTCTTATCACTCACCACTGTACCCCCATATTTATGTCAAAATCTTAACACATGCCTAGTTGTTCAATAATACACATTTAATAAAAATAAATTAATAAATTAGATATAATTTACAATGAATATAAGATTGACATATCTTAAAGTGAGCAGAAATATCATGTATGTTTGGAATATTCAACTCAGAATTTGTTATGTGCTTATTTTTTGAATCCTATGCACTTAAGCAGTTATTTTTCTTTTTTTTTTTATTGTACTCCAAAACCTGAGGGATATACTTCTTCATTAAAAGTGGAATTGATGTAAAAGGGGAAAGGCATAGAGAAAATCAAGAAAATCCCAGTTCTTCTTACAAGTCCTTCCCCAATGAAAAGCATGGAATAATTTCTTTTTTTATCAGCACATTTTCATTTTCTGGGAATAAAACCTGAGTGAACTCAATTTACAATATAATGAAATACTAAAATATTGTCAATATTTAGTAAAATATATATATACTAGAGGCCCGGTGCACGAAATTCGTGCACGGAGGGGGGTTGACCCTCAGCCCAACCTGTACCCTCTCCAATCTGGGACCCCTCAAGGGATGTCCGACAGCCCTCTCACAATCCAGGACTGCTGGCTCCCAACTGCTTGCCTGCCTGCCTTCCTGATTGCCCCTAACCGCTTCTGCCTGCCAGCCTGATCACCCCCTAACCACTCTGCTGACAGCCTGTTTGCCCCCAACTTCCCTCCTCTGCCAGCCTGGTCACCCCTAACTGCCCTCTCCTACAGGGTTGATCACCCCCAACTGCCCTCCCTTGCAGGCTGGGTGCCTCCCAGCTGCCCTCTCCTGCTGGCCATCTTGTGGTGGCCATCTTGTGTCCACATGGGGGCAGGATCTTTGACCACATGGGGGAAGCTATATTGTGTGTTTCAGTGATGATCAATCTGCATAGTACTCTTTTATTAGATAGGATAGAGGCGTGGTACAGGGGTGGGGGCCAGCTGGTTTGCCCTGAAGGGTGTCCCTGATCAGGGTGGGGTACCCTTGGGGCATGGGGCGGCCTGAGTGTGGGACCTGTGGTGGTTTGCAGGCGGGCCACGCCCCCTGGCAACGAAAGCGGAGGCCCTGGTCTCTGGAATTTATTTTCCTTCTACAATTGAAACTTTGTAGCCTGGAGCAGAGCCAGGCCTGCTGTTCCCTCCAAGGCCCGCAGCCATTTGTGTTGGGGTTATAATTGAAACTTTGTTGCCTTAAACGGGTGGGCCCGGCCAGGGTGTGTGGAAAGCTTTGCTTCCCCTGTTGCCGGTGGCATCCCTGGCCTGCTCTCTCAAGCTCCATTCTGCTGCCATTTGTTTGAATTTGTTTACCTTCTATAATTGAAACTTTGTAGCTTGAGTGGAGGCTTAGGCCTGCAACGGCTGGCAGAAAGCTTGGCTTCCTCTGTTACCTAGGAAACCTTGCTTTCTGTGGTTGTAGCCATCTTGGTTTGGGTTAATTTGCATACTCTCTCTGATCGGATGGTGGGCGTGGCTTGTGGGTGTGTTGGAGGTATGGTCAATTTGCATATGTGTCTATTATTAGATAGGATAGGCAAGGTTTTTCTCTTGCTTTCCATACTTATTTAAAACTAGAGGCCTGGTGCATGAAATTTGTGCACGGGGGTGGGGGGTGTCCCTCAGCCCAGTCTGCACCCTCTCCAATATGGGACCCCTTGGGGGAAATCTGACTGCAGGTTTAGCCCCAATTCCACAGGGATCAGGCCTAAA
Organism: Eptesicus fuscus; assembly: GCF_027574615.1. Lineage (NCBI taxonomy): Eukaryota > Metazoa > Chordata > Mammalia > Chiroptera > Vespertilionidae > Eptesicus > Eptesicus fuscus. The sequence continues at coordinate 51,615,987 of NC_072481.1, read as the reverse complement.
CTGGCAGTCGGACATTCCTCTCACAATCCGGGACTGCTGGCTCCCAACCACTTGCCTGCCCTGCCTGCCTGATTGCCCCTAACCACTCCCATGCCAGCCTGATCAATGCCTAACTGCTCCCCTGCTGGCCCGATCGCCCCTAACTGCCCTCCCCTGCTGGCCCGGTCACCTCCAACTGCCCTCCCCTGCTGGCCTGGTCACCCCTAACTGCCCTCCCCTGCTGGCCCGGTCACCCCTAGCTGCCCTCCCCTGCTGGCCTGGCCACTCCTAACTGCCCTCCCTTGCTGGCCTGATCGCCCACAACTACCCTCCCCTGCTGGCCATCTTATGGCAGCCATCTTTGACCACATGGGGTGGCCATCTTGTGTGAAGGCATGAGGGTCAATTTGCATATTACCTCTTTATTATATAGGATATATTCACCAATGGGTAAAAAAAAAAAAATGGCAGCTTTAAAATGACATTCTTTTGTGAATAAGAAAAAGTGAATATTTAGTCATGAAATTTAGTATCAGGCTAATGCTGGCCTCATAAAATAAATGAGGAAGTGTCCCCTCCTTTTAAATATTTTGGAAGAATTTGAGGATTAACATTAATTTTTCTTTAAATGTTTGGAAACCATCTGATCCTGGCTTCCATTTTGGAAGGAAGGGTATTCCGTCTAGCTGTCTGAATGCTTTTCTCAAAAAAGTGTTTACTTTTATACATCCACCTGGTTTTACACTTCATCAAGTCATACTATCTTTTATCATAAGTGTGTACTCATTGTGTTATTGTCTGGCAAACTGATAAAATGTCTCACAAAGCATATTCAACAAATACTGACAGGATATCTTGTATGTTCTTTGCAAATGATAAGCTTTCTATACTCACCTACTGAATTAATGAGTGCATTAGCTGAACAAATTTTTAAACTATGAGGTTTCTATGGGCATTTAAATGTGGGATGAAAGTAAATTCATTTTAATAACAATTTGAGAAACCTATCTCAGTATTTGTTTGTTACTAGATTTTAAGTGTGAGAGAAATTTAATTAGGCTAAAATCTACATGTCACCAAAGTAAATGAATAAACAAATAAATAAATAAAATCTATATGTCATTAAAAAGTTTAAAAAAATTAAAAGAATGTAGTTTTACATCATTGTTGACCAATGATTACCTTTAAATTTTTCTGTTAATTTATTTCATCTCTATAAAGATTAAGAGCTAATAAGTGGAAATCTATACTTTGACCTTTTTTTTAACATGTTACCTTATTATGTCTATAGTATGAATAAGTATTAATTTATTTGGCTGAACATAAATTCTGCATAATAATAATGCAATCTCCACTACAATCATAAAATAGACATATTATAATACCCACTGTACACAAGATAAATGGAGATACAAAAGATGTTAATGAGTTGCCATATATTACACAACAATAAGTTTTAGTGCTGGGTTATAATGCCAGGTGGTATGACTACAGAATCTATAATCTTAAATATGTAATATTGCCTCTCGGTAAAGCCTTCTGTAAATAGTTATGATTATGGGTTAGTAATGAATGCCATCATTTTACTTTCTAGTTAAGTTGTGGTCTTTTTTTTACCATTTTCTAATAAGTAATGAAGAAGTATTTTTTTCTAAATAATGAGTAGTATTTAAATGTGTTCATTAGATTGTGTTTATTCATGTACTTTTTACTATCTCACCCCATGTTAATCTCTGTGCTAAGCATATATTAGAACCAGAGGTTGCCTGAGTTTGATTACCTGAGAATGAGGAAAGACAAAAGTTTATACAGAGAATTAGTTGCTCACTTATTGTGAAAAACTAACAAAATTAAAATAAGACAATTTCGTGTGTGGAGTCTTCTTTGATATGGTGCAGGAATAACAAAATTTGTGAAATTTGTATCTTGAGGTAAACTTCATTCTGATCTCTATAAATCATTAAACAAACATTTGTGGAACACCTACTCTCCAGTCAACTGTACCAGGTATGGAAATAAAATAATAGGCAAAAAGAGAGATATATCCTCAGCTCCACTGAGTTTAACCCTGCCAGCCATCTCCACCACCTGCCACCCATTCATTCTCCACTTGCCAGTGATCTCTCAGACATTCCTCAGCTTTGGACACACAGTTGCCAAACACACACCTGCACATACGCACGTGCACACACAGTTTATGAACTACTCCATGTATGTCTTCATAGTAGGACAAAATCTATCTTCCATAAGAAAAATATAAAAAAAGTATTTTTAAGCCAAAAACTGATATGTATTGTCTATGTTTCTCTATCTATCTCTATCCTTCTTTTCTTCCTTTCTATCTGTCGGTCTGTGTGTCTTTCAAATTATTGTGATTAGTTATTGGCTTATCTTGTTGACTGAAATAACACTGATAGTAGGAAAACGTGTCTTTTATGTCAACTTATCAACATCATAGCAGGTTGTGAATCAAATAATTTTGTAGCATGAACTTCATTGTGTCCTAAAATTATATTCAATAGATGAAAATTGGGTGACTTATGTTGAAGATCAGTCTTACATTTTTCATGTCTATGTGTCTCTGTTTCCATGTGTGTCTGGTAATCATTCAGAATTACCTTTTGCTTAGGAGGAAATTAAAAAATCACACTCTGACAGAGTGAAACCTTCTTGACAAAGCATTAAATTATAAAAGCTAAGTACCAATTACCTCCTTGATCGGAGGGCATGGAATTGGAGTCATGTGAAGTAGAATGAATGATGAACTATGGGTCCCCTCCAGTTTCTGCTATTTGATTCTCTGGTACAGAGTTGCTTTGTTAAAATAATTTATTTATGATGATTTCATGGGGACAGTGTTCATGCAGTTATTAATTCTTTTTCATTATTAGCTTCTGACTTTTTTTATTATCATAGTTTCCCTTTTGCTATAAATTGTTAATTATTACTTTGATAACACTGGATAAAACTTCTAGTAATTGTCATTGTTTGACTAGCAGTTGTGGAGATTTACTTTTGTTAAATCTGTACCATATAGACAGCCATACAGCAAGGGGCACAGTGCATTAAAGAAAAGCTCTTTCACTCTGCCAGTGTGGCTCAGTGGATTTAAAGTCATCTATGCACCAAGAGGTCACTGGTTTGATTCCCATTCCTGGTCAGAGCACATGCCCAGTAGGGGTCATGCAGGAGGCAGCCAATGGATGTTTATCTCTCATTGATGTTTCTCTCTCTCTCCCTTCTGCTTCCTCTCTCTCCAAAATCAATAAAAACATATTAAAAAAAGAAAGAAAGAAAGAAAGAAAGAAGAAAGAAAGAAAGAAAGAAAGAAAGAAAGAAGAAAGAAAGAAAGAAAAGCCCTTCTCCTTTTGTTGTCTTCAGCCTAAGGGAATATGTATATTTCCAGGTTTATAAAGAAACTTTTTATTGAGGGCCAATAGATTTTGTCAAAGAGCTGTAGCTAACATCATTTAAACAGAGTTCCACTAATCACATTCTAGAGAAATACCTTGCTATAATTAATACTTTATCCATTGACCAATATTAAAGTTTAATAAAAGTTCTCAGTAAACTTACTGGTGATCCCATTGATTACAGAATACATTAATAAGAGAATGACTTATTCAAATTTTAATAAACAATTTCTAAAGTTCAGGATAATACATACCATAGGGTGAATGGATATTGTATTTATTGAATGTGTAATTTTTCTTATCTTTCAATAGAATTCCCTGGCATAAATTCATATGTCAGTGCTATAAAATCTAGATAGAATGTATTTTTTATATTTCCATAAAGTTTTGGAAATTACATATTCAGAAATTTGCTTATTTCATAAAGTGTTCTTATATCCTCAAAAGATCGTTCCATGTGTTTCCAGTTGCATCTTTGATATTCATGGCCTGTGTTTCTATAAAACTGAACTACTTTGTGGCTCCCTGATTCCACCATATGGATTACATATAGATTATACACTTGAGTTCTTCCCTGGAATGCCCCTCTCCTTCCCCTTTTCCAAAATACTGTTATTAATTTAATATGCTCTCAAGCACTTTGTGAGTACTTCTGTGTTAGGATATATAATATTATGTGATGTACATATAATGGCATATATAATGGTAGGGTCTACATCTTTAATCTCTATATCCATATCATGCAGCAAATTATGTGGCATATATTAGGCATTCAATATAATTTTGTTAAAAAAGAATTGACAACTTTAACTCCCTTTCAAATCTAAATATAAGTCCCACTTAAAAAGTTATACTGAAAAAACAAATAAGTGAAAAAAGTTTTTCTTATCTAAACATATTCTATTAGTTATTAATGATGTAGTGTCTAATTGATGAGTTACCCCTTAGACAAGATGGTTTGAACTGCAAAGGTCAATTATATCAGATTTTTATTGAGTAAATACTGTTAATGTATTTTCTCTTTCTTATGATTTTCTTAATAACATTTTTCTTTCTCTAGTTTACTTTATTATAACAATATGGCATATAATACATATATCATATAAAATATGTATTAATCAAATTTTTATGTTGCTCATAAGGCTTCAAGTGATGGTAGGATATTACTAGTTAAGTTTTTGTGGAGTCAGTTATATGAGGAGTGTTGGCACACCTAACCCCCACATTGTTTATTTGTATATATTGCATACATGTAATTGTTTGACTATATTATTTTTTTACTAAAATTTAAAAATACATAAATTTTATTTGACGCAATGAAACTCAGAGGGAAGGAGGAGGGGAGCAGGAAGAGATTAACCAAAGAGTTTATATGCATATATGCATTACCTCTGGACACAGACTACAGGGTACTGAGGGCCTGGGGCAGGGCAGGAACCTGGTGGAGGGGAGCAATGAGGAAATAAAGGTGGACATCTATAATACTCTCAACAATAATGATTTTTTTAAAAGTTCATTAAACATCCTACCTAATAATAGACAAATATGCAAATTGACCATACCTCCGACACACACACAAAGCCACGCCCACCAGGCAATCAGAGCGAGCATGCAAATTAACCCAAACCAAGATGGCTACAGCCACAGAGAGCAAGGTTTCCTAGGTAACAGAGGAAGCCAAGCTTTCCACCTGCCCTTGCCAGGCCTAAGCCTCCACTCAAGCTACAAAGTTTCAATTATAGAAGGTAAACAAATTCTAACAAATGGCGGCAGAATGGAGCTTGAGAGAGCAGGCCAGGGTTGCCGCCGGCAACAGGGGAAGCAAAGCTTTACACACACCCTGGCTGGGCCCACCCGCTTACGGCAACAAAGTTTCAATTATAACCCCAACACAAATGGCTGCCAGCCTCGGAGGGAGCCCCAGGCTTGGCTCCGCTCCAGGCTACAAACTTTCAATTGTAGAAGGAAAATAAATTCCAGATACCAGGGCCTCCACTTGCATTGCCAGGGAGCGTGGCCCGCCTGCAAACCACCACAGGCCCCTCGCTCAGGCCGCCCCATGCCCCAAGGGAATGCCCACCTGATCTGGGACACCCTTCAGGGCAAACCAGCTGGCCCCCACCCCTGTACCAGGCCTCTATCCTATCTAATAAATAGTAATATACAGATTGATCATCATTGCAACACACAATATAGCTGCCCCCATGTGGTCAAAGATCCTGCCCCCATGTGGACACAAGATGGCCACCACAAGATGGCCAGCAGGAGAGGGCAGTTGGGAGGCACCCAGCCTGCAAGGGAGGGCAGTTGAGAAGGACCAGGCCTACAAGGGAGGGCAGTTGGAGGTGATCAACCCTGCAGGAGAGGGCAGTTAGGGGTGACCAGGCCGGCAGAGGAGGGAAGTTGGGGGCAAACAGGCTGGCAGCAGAGTGGTTAGGGATAGATCAGGCTGGCAGGCAGAAGCGGTTAGGGGCAATCAGGAAGGCAGGCAGGTGAGCAATTGAGAGCCAGCAGTCCTGGATTGTGAGAGGGATGTCCGACTGCCCATTTAGGCCCGATCCCCGGGATCGGGCCTATACGGGCAGTCGGACATCCCTTGAAGGATCCCATATTGGAGAGGGTACAGGCTGGGCTGAGGGACAACCCCCCTCCGTGCACGAATTTCGTGCACCGGGCCTCTAGTATATATATATATATATATATATATATATATATATATAGGTTTTCATGAAAGCACAAATTAGTTTAGATAGGTAACAGTGTTTCAGAAAAAGCAATTTTTATATTACTACTCGAGGCCCCATGCATGAATTCATGCACCAGTGGGGCCCCTCAGCCTAGTCTGTGAGATTGGGCCGAAACTAGCTCTCCAACATCCCCCAAGGAGTCCCAGATTGTGAGAGGGCACTGGCCGAGGGACCCAACCCGTGCATAATTGGGGCTGGGGAGGAATGCAGGAGGGTGGATAGCCAGGGAGGCACCATGTGGGAGGGCTCCAGGGCTTGTTCAGCCCATCTTGCTCAGTCCTGATTGGCTTGACCCCAGCAGCAAGCTAACCTACGGGTCAGAGTGTCTGCCCCCTGGTGGTCAGTGCATGTCATAGTGAGCGATTGAGTGGCCTTAGCATATCATTAGCATATTACACTTTGATTGGTTGAATGGCCGACCAGATGACCGGACACTTAGCGTATTAGGCTTTTATTATATAGGATATTACTTTGTATAAAACTAACACCTATATTAAATGTACATGTATTATAGAATGTCTCTAAAAATGTATTACTAAAAATAGGGCCCTTCCACAAGGTCACAAGTGAAGTATTTTGGGGACCCATATATGGGAGGATGACATGTAGTGGGACGATTTATTGGAATTTGGAATAGAAATAAAAGAATGTCCCCAGGTTCCTTGTGTCTTATCTCCATTCGTCCTGCTATGAAAGAAGTCCAGCCTTGTCTTCTGAAAAAGGGCCAAGGTCCAGAAATACTGTGCCATTGGTTCAATCCATGCCAAAGCTTAGTCCAGTTCATTCTCTGTCCTCATCCGGGTAGCTTAGCCTCTGTTCCCGCCTGCCCTCTGGCTGGTGCTGTTTGCCAGTACTCAGGCTAGCACTTAGAGCCACCCACACTTGGAGCAAGGGCTTGGGACCTGGCATATGCAACTAGGCCTGCACTGTTGCTCTGAGGAGAGAATAAGAGAATGTGCAAACGAACAGGCCAACAAACACATGTCACCAGGCCAATGTGTGATACCTGGCAGGAGGCCTTTTTTGTGCTCTGATTTTATTATCTCAGGCTTGGGAAGGACCAGGAGCTCTTTCAAACTAGCCAGTCCATTTCCTAACCCTTTCCTGGCACTTTCATTACTTGGAAATAATGTTATCCTTTAGGGTTTTACTACTAAAGTATGTTAGGCAAACCAGAGATGTTCAGTCTCAGGAAAATTATTCCCCACCACTAAGGCACAAGCTTCAGGCTGTTTAACCAAATACCCTGTGAATTATGAGATTTCGCATGTGGTTAGTGGAAACTGTCACTCTTCTGTGTGACTTATGCGAGTGCCAAGTACTGTTCCCTTTAATTTTTTCAGAAGATTTTTTTCCCCCTCCTTTTGGGTAGTTTCCTCAAATACTTGTCCTGATCAGCACTTTGCTGAATACTTAAGGAGGACCCTGTAAATATCCATGAGTTTCTTTTTCTTATTCTATCTTGGAAACTCATGCCTTAGAAATCCCAGTTCCTCAGCTCTGTCACCTCAGCTCATTTAGTTTGCTGAGCTCTATTTACTCGCCCGGTGCCACTGTGGGGACAGACACTAGGCAGCCAGTTGATGCACTCATAGAGTTCTCTCGTTCGTTTGCCATCTCCCAGGCATCACTGTCCTTCAGAGTCTAAATATCATGTCTTTCAATTATTTCTTATATTATGTCTGGTTTTTCGCTTGTGGCATAAATCTAGTCCTCGTACTCCATCTTAGTCTAAAGTGTAAATCCTTATTTATTGTTTTGAATTGTGGGGAAAAAGTAATATTATACCACAAATATAATAAAAATTAGGATAAATCCTGGCTTAGTAATAAAATTTTCCTGAATATAAAGTATTAATATTGTCATATATAGATCCTGATGATATTGTTCATAAGCAAATTCCTCAAAAAGACATTATTATTTTCATAGTTTTTAGTAATACTTAAATATATTTTAATGGAGGTAAGCAAGTTATGAATTAAAAAGCATTTAAAGATAATGCATACATTTTCATGGTAATAATCTTTTAGTAAATATAGTGCTATAATACCATCTTAGGTTTTTTTTTTTTCTTTCTAAATGACATTTCAACAATTTTTTTATAACAAAATAATGTTTTACAAAATATATGGTCATTTTATCAATGCAAAACATTATAGCATTATTTTGACAAATTGGAAATATGTAAACATTGTTTTATATTCTTTTAAAATGAAAGGATCATTACAATGTTTATATGCAAGTTTCATAACTTATTATACTCAAATGGGTTAAGTATACTGTGACTAAAGTATAATATGTAGTTAATGCCCTTTTTAAATATTAACCATAAAGTCAAAACAGAAGACATTTTTGATTCTGCTACTTATGTGCTAGTGAATCTGCTAAAATATTTTCAGCTTTTGTCTAAAAATGTTTATATCATATTTCTTTGCATTTTACATTTTTACTTACCTGATCACTGAGTCCACTTACAAATACGAGTGAATATTTAATTATATGCCACTTTCTTTAGGAACAGAATACCAAGAATCAAACACATGTCATACAGCTGGTGCAACTGTGGAAACACAGAACTGAGTGGAAGAGAAGCTCCCCTGCCTGACACAAACCAAATATATTTTTTGAGGAATCTATATACTGCTTTCTGTGGTTGATGCACCACTTCATATTTCCACCAACAGTGCACAAAAGTTCCCTTTTTTTCCCAAATTCTTGACAACACTTGGTATGTCTTGTTTTTTTTAATGATAGCCGTTCCAACAGGTATGAATGGCTATCTCAGTACTTTTTTGATTTTCATTTCCCTGATGATTAGTGAAGTTGAGCACCTTTTCAGGTACTTGTTGGCCATTTGTATCTTTTATGAGTATATATCCAAAAGAAATGAAAATAGTATCTGGAAGAGGCATCTGCACTCCCATCTTTATTTCAGCTTTATTCATAAGTGCCAGATATGGAAACAACATAAGTGTCTATCAAGAGATGAATGGATAAAGAAGATATGAGATATAGATATAGGTAGATATAAGTGCAAATACAGATATAAGCATAGATATAGGTTTAGAGATAGAAATAGAGATATATATGGGGATTTTATATGTCTACGAAAAAGAAGGAAATCCTGTAATTTGTGATAGCATGGATTGCCCTTGAGGACTTTATGCTAAGTGAGAAAGAGAAAGAAACATACTGTATGATCTCATATGTGGAATCTAAAAACATCAAACTCACATGTGTGATGTATTTCTAAGTTTATCAACTAATTCTATTAATATTATAAGGTTGTCTTTAAAATCAATTTATTAGATTTTTAAAATTATTTAAACAGTTTCTCTGGAAATAATACAACACTAAAAGCATCCATGATATTTCGTTCTGACTCCATGAAAACAAATTTTGTAATTTCTACAATTGCTATTAGTTTTCAAGTTAACACCAAATTTAAAAATAGTTTATTTGGGAATGAAATTTTCATAAGACTATTACACCCTGGGTCATCTTTGTTTAGAAACTTCTAACCCCACCCAGTTGGAATTTATTTCTTCTTTGTCTTAATTTTTCCGTTTTTTATCTTGTGTTCTATCATCATTTGTATGCGCATGACTTGTTCCTCAATTATACAATGGGATCCCAAGGAGAGGTACTTTTTCTTCTTCTTGATTTATTTCTGTATATCAGAGTGTCTGGGACACCATAATAAATACATAATGCATGTTTGTTAAATGTGTATTGTCTCATAAATTCAATAATAAGTGTATAGAGTAGATTAATTCTAGATGTTAAAGTATATAGAGTTAACTTTATCAAGGAGCTTGATCAAGATTAAGGGGAACATTTTAATAAGTTAATTGGGACACTCAGGAGACAGAGTTTGTAAAAGTGCTTGCCAGTTAGATGGATACAAGCATGACCTAACAAATGGTGCAATAGAAAATCTGTGTTATGAAAATTAGATCCTTGTAGACAGATGTTTCCCTATCAAGAATTTCTCAGTTGTTTTAGTTGTCTTTCTTTCTTTTATTCCCCATTCATCCAACCAGCAAATATTTATCAAGCATTTACTAGTTGTTAGAAAGTACTTTATGTGTTAGAGAGATAAATATTCCTGCCTTTATGGAACTTATATTCTGTTAGGGGTGTGAGTCAGGGATTTAAGGGCCCTTAGCCTTCACCGAGGAAGCCAGAATAGCTGGAATAAGCAGGAGGTAAACAGAAAATCAGGTCTCAGAGATAATGGGGTTGGGGGAGCACAAGCTATTTGTCCACCATTGTAAGGAGATGGATTTGACTGCAAATGAAATGAGAAATATTGGCTATTTTGAGCAGAGAATTTACAATATCTGAGTTAGTTTTTAATAGGATCATTCTGGCAGCTGGATGGAGAAAAGACTCTAAGGGTGAAGCTATCAAAGCAAGGTACCAAATTTCAGGTAATTGCTATAATCCAGGCAAGAGGTAATGGTGAATTGGTCCAGAGTGTTAATAGTACAGATAGTGAAAAGGTGTTATATTCTGAATATATTTTGAAGGCAGAGGTAGAAGTATTTTTTTTACAAATTGGATATGGAGGATGAGAGCTCCAAGTTGTTTGTTTATATTTTTTCTGAGCAACTTTAAGTGAATAGAATTGTAATTAATTGAAAGAACAGTCAATATTATTTACTTACATTGCTTTTCATTTCTCTTAGACCTTGCAATTTGATTCTGCTCCAAACATTAAAAATAAATTGGACATCCAAATGTTTTCTGCTTGCCCACATTGCAGCATTTTATTATTCTGATCTCTTAGGAAACTCTTTTTACCCTTAACTTATTTTCCTTGCTTGGCCAAAAAGTCTTTGCTCTACATTTCTTTCTCACTATTTGTGACTCACTTCCACTGATTTTGGTATGCAAAAAGTAATTTGCAAACCTATGTTTCTATTAATGAATAAAATATATTATAACTTAAATATTAACTGTATGTAGTTTATTTTATTTTGCTGTATTTAGAAAATTAAATACATCCTGGTCAAGTGAGTAAATTATATATGAATTAAACAATATAAATGTGACTTTAGAAGTACTTATCCTTATTCAAGAAGTTTAACAATAGCATTGAAAAGGATTGAACATACCAAAATCAGAGCAAATTAATAGAAAATGTTTGTCACTTTTTTGCAAAATAATTTCCTTAAAAATATATAGAATTTTCCAAACTATTTCAGGTTTAGCATGGTCACTTATGTATGATTGCCAAACATATTTATATCTCTGAAAATCTTGTTTTACACAACTTATGGATATTGTCTATTATTGTTGCAATTTTGAGTTGTAACTGATATGTTTACTTAGTGGCACCTCTGTTTATTAAACTTCACACTCAGGGGCAGCTATTAATTTTTCAGATGTACACGTTTTATGATTTATTGCTGCACTTTAATAATACTTTCTGTCTCAATTGCTACAGTGTTCCACACCTTTTCTCTATGAATGTGTTCCTCTTAAAGAGATTTAACACCATTGCAAACCCTTAATGTAATGCTTTATCATGATCCAGTGTGATTATACTGTATAATGCAATCTTAGCTTGTTATGGCTTTACACTTCTTGAGCTTGTAACAACCTACTTCCTGTAGCAAATGAGAAATATTTCATGCTTTACTTAGTGTGGTCATCAAAGGAAGATAAGATTTTTAACCAGATAATTTTTAGGTCATATTAAATGTTCTGTAAGATTCTGCTAAGCGTGTGTAGGATCACTGTTCCTGGGGATTATTTATATTCATTTCACTGATAGAAACTTATGTTCTCATACCATTTGCTTTCTTCCTAAAATACCTCTGTAATGCATGTTCATTAGCTATTTTGTTTGTTTGTGTTGTTTTTGTACTTCAACCAGTTAGAGCTAACAATGTTTTCTTCCCCTTTTTCTTCTGGACTTAAGAAAAGATGAGATAGGATTGTAAATATATAAGTGTATATAAAGATATTTCCTTTCCCTTTTAGAAACAGAAACATTGTGAGTCAATTATTCCTTGATTATGATGAATTATTTCTCTTCCAGATACTGTTTTATCGAAGACTTGAGTACACTAAAGACAGCCAACAGCTACTTATTAATCTACATATTTTATAAATGAAATACTTATGTTCAAGGTGTCAGGCTTTATTGAGAGTTACTTTAATAATTAGACTATTTTACCATCTTCAGAAGCTTTTAATTTTCAGCAGTCACCACTGAAACAATTTTTTAAAGAACATTTCTAGTGGTGTAAACTAACACTACATAACGAATTACAATTTTTGCATTTTTAAGTGCTATCATTCATACATTTTGGCTGTTCATAGTCACAAAGATGATGTTATTATCTGTTGGGGGGCAATTATCCATGGTATTTCTATACATTTGTGACAACTCGTGTTCGTGACTATCTTTTTGAGGATGTTTCTGAAGTGGTATCTCCCCTCAGGGCAGAACGGGTATTATTTATTTATTTATTTATTTATTTATTTATTTATTAGTCCAGTGTAATTAAGATAAGATTTTCCTCTGGGCCAAATAATCGGCAGGCTTGCTAGAAGCCCTTTTTAAGATGGGGGGGGGGGTTTCCTAAATTCAGACAACCTTCACTGTGATAAGCCCATTTAGCATTGTCCCATGATTCCTGGGTGGAAAAGGAACTGATGAGAATATGAAGCTCATGAAATGCATAATAAAGCTGTTGATTTTTTCTCTGACCCAACAGTTTCCTGTCCACTGGAAGCCTTTGTAAAAGTGTGGCGGGCTGACATATTAGTTTACATGGAGAATAAAATTGCTGACCCTTGACAGTTGACACCACCATCATTTTACAGAAGAAATAATAGCTCAGAGAGGGGGAAAACAAAACAAAAATCTAGCTTCAAGCCTTACAAGCCATAAATGACAGAGGTAGAACTTGAACTCTGGTCCTAGGCTTTTGTCCTACTGTGATGCTGCTTCTAGGGAGTGTACTTTCAGCCCATGACTCTTTAAAATTTCTTTTTACATTTTCTTTATATTTTATTTTTTTTATAGTTGAGCCATACTTTTATTTATTTATTTTCTTTTTGTTGAACTTATTGAGATGGCATTGGTTAGTAAAATTATATAGGTTTCAGGTGTAAAATTCTATAATACATCATTTATATATTGAATTATGTGTTCACCACCACAAGTCCTCTCCTTCCATCACCATTTATTCCCTTTATGCCCTTTTCTACCTCCCTGCTCCCCCCTTTCCTTCTGGTAATTTAAATTGATGATCTCCTGGGAAGTCTCTAAAGCTAAAGACAGTTAGTATTCATTCTGGCAGCTCATTATAGTCGTGAAAAGTTAATGAAGCAAAAATAAAATAATATGTATTCATTAAGACTCAGTTACATCTTCAATAAAGCTAACATAAAAGAACATTTTAAAAATATTGTAATTATTGTTTCAGATTTTTGTAACTTTAGTTTTAAAATTGTACTTTGATTTTTAAAAAGATGCCTGGAATTTGCAAAGATCAGGGACTATGGAGATAGAAATGAAACACTCTAATTTATACCACTGGCTTTTTCTCACAAAATACTTTCTCTCTTTCTCTCTCTCTTTCTCTTTCTCAATTGTATTTTTTGATGGTTTACAGTAAGAATCACATCACATAGTAGACTAACCCTATTAGTACTAGTAGTTTTTCTTAAGGATTTCATAACCTTACTATCATAAACTAGAATTATTTCATTGTTGGGAAATGGTCTTTGAGGAACACAAAATGTAATTAAAATTCTGGACACCAAGTTCTATTCTCACCTGTGTCACCACCTGATCATTGTCATGTTACTTAACTTTCATGCCACTTACTTTCTTGTGCTGTGGGGGGAAAAGGTTGATTAATTTCAATAATTTTAAAGGAACTATTTAATTATAATAATTAAAGTTTCTTGATTCTGTGTGAGAAGTGTAAAAGCTTTCAAAAGTGGCATAGGTATATTATCCTATGGCGTTACTTCATACATATTTTGAAAACAATAAGCATTCATTGCTATATTTGGTCTTTGTAATACACTATCTGTGATCTGTGTATATCCATAATAGTAATAATGTTTTCTTATTATATTCATAAAATAGAATAAAATGACATTGTATTTTAATATTGAAATTTTATAATCGATGTACAAATAACAATAGATATTCAATATATGTAATTCAATATATAGTTTATGGACTAAATTAAAATTTTTATTTGGCTATACTTTGTATTGGCCTTTGTAGATTATACGTCTTTTGGCATACTGTAGTAATGATAGTGCTATGAAAGTTGTGTTATTCTTACCATTATTGCTGTTTTCGAGGCCATGAATAGATTTTAAAATACAATTTTTTAATTTTATAGTGAAAATAACTGAACTATACATGCCCTTGCTTACGTAACTCTCTGTCTGGGACATTCAGTTGTTCCTGGTCAGAATGAGGAGTTTTTACATTTCTTACTCAATATTTTCTTGGTTTTGTAAGAGCAATATAATATGAAATTTGAATGAGATGCAATCACAGGAGTTTATTTAGCAAAACCATTTTTATACAGCTGCCACTCATTTCAAAACAGTTTATAGAGGTTATAACTGCCACTCATTTCAAAACAGTTTCTAGAGGTTAAAACAGTTTATAGAGGTTAAAGTTAGAATACCTTCTGACTTTAATACAAACCTTCAATAATTTATCATCATTAATAAATATTCTTGTTAAGGAAAACTTAATACTTATTTTAAAATTTAACTTATGTTATCTAATGAGGAAATTATAGTCCCTTAACCATTTAGGTGAATTTGTATTTTCAAATCAAATTACTTATGCCAACATTGTCAGTGAAAATGCTTGTTTGAGATTAATTCCACATTAAACCTTATACATTAATTTGTAATTATTTTGTAAAATCCAGTGGAATTCTAAAATGAAAAACAGCCAATGATCTAACCCATAATGTTTAACACCAGAATACACAAAGACATATTAGGGACAGTAGAAATAATTTTTTGGTAATCTTTTTTATCTGTACAGGGAAACCGATTTGTTTTAGTTAAGTCAGTCCCAAATCTGTGGGCCATTTGGTTCTTTCCAATTACATAGACCTACTTATTACTGGGTTTCCAGTAAATTTATTTATATTTCCTATTACTAAAGATTGTATTACTGTTGTTTTGCTGTTTTATTTTGTTTGTATGTTGTTTTCTGTCCTGATTTTAAAGGCTTAGGTTTTACCCCCCTCTTTTTTTTCCCCAGTTCTTTTTACCTTCACTCCTAGGGGTTTCCCAGAATTCTATGGGGGCAAGCAGGGACATTAGGATGACCAATAATGAGTAGGTAACAAAGAGAACTTATCTTAAAACTGTGGTTAGAATAGAAGGCATATTGTTTTTACTTAATGCATGCTTATTTAGTACTGGGAAGGGTCATGGGGGTGACGGAAGAGCTAAATCCTCCTTGGTGATGGCTCAGACATACACATATTCTATTTCTTTCTTTCTAACTGTTGATCATCAATAAACCTCAAAGCAAGAGATTTGCAAGCTAGCAGCTTCTGTAGTTGAAAGGAGAAATATGTTTCATTCCCTTTCCAATTCCATGAACATTACATTTTGGATTATATAAATATATAAATGATAGATTTCTAGTTTTTTTAAAAAAAAGTAATTAATACATAACTTCAAAAGAACATCTCTTTCTTAAACTGGCTGAAGCAATACTAATGGTTGCCAGATCATTCCCCTGGGCCAGTGTTTATCTTTCATTTCTGTAATTTTTCATATGCAGATAACACCAAATAAATCCACCTTCCCTTTGTGCTTTTATAAGTGTTCAAATAATCACAACCTTAAATCTAGTCATTAAAGTAGACTTTTGAATTCAATCTTTTAGATCAATTATCTATATAGTAAAGGCCTGATGCATGAAATTCGTGCAAGAGTAGGCCCACACAGCCCTGGCTGCCTCGGCCCTCGCAGCCCTTGCTTTGTCCAGAAGGTAGTCCGGAAGGGCATCCGGATGGTTGTTCCGCTGTTTGGCCGTTCAGTCGATTTGCATATTACACATTTATTATTATAGATATAAAAGCCAAGAGACCAGAATGATGGAACGAATGGAATGACTGTAATGACCAGTTGCTGTGATGCATACTGCAAGTGGCCAACCGGCCCCAGTGAGCCCTCCAACCCTCTCGCAGCCCGTCCCACAGCCGGCCCAGCACCTGACTGGCCCCCATCTGGTTGGGCGGCCAGACTCCACCTGTGCATGAATTCGTGCCCAGGGCCTCTAGTATAGTACACGTTACCTCCTCCTATTAGATAATGATTCAATCATATTTAAGACTAATTTATTAGGTTGAGAATACAAATGGGATATGGTGTCTTTGTTTTCATCATGTTCCTCTAAAGGACTCTTTCTATTGCTTAAAAGCTGTCAGAAGTTCTTTGTATATTCTAATTTACGCCCCCTATTCATAAACTTTAAGAGACTTAAACAGACCAAGATTCTGTGGGGAATGAGATTTATATAAATTCCAGAATCTTTGTAAGAAGAATAATTCAAAAATGTTTTACTTGGTTCCTTTAAGAAACATGTAAACATGTATACAAATTGCTAAGGCTCCTCCCAAGGCCTTCCAAAGTTAGGAACCCTGTCAGTTAATCTCCTTTAGCTTCATGGTGGATACACTTTTGCTTATTTCAGTTCCCAGAAGTTCCTGGACTCAAACGTTGATTCCTTGCATAACTCCATAAAGAAATTCTTATTCATTTAAGGACCTTTGCATGGAGATTGAATAGTACTCCAAAATAAACTTCTGACAGGAAGCTCATTTCATATAATGTACAATTGAAATATATTTTAATAAAAAGTATTCTAGGATGTGTCATATATTTGCAACGTATGTCTCATATTATTTAGACATACTCAGAATATGTCTCCAACCAACAGGTTGCCAGGTTGTTTTATTTTGTATTTTGAAAATAATGTAATTCAGTGTAATCAGAGTTTAATAATGTTACTGGACCTCAGTCTTTTCTTTTAAGGTGTTTATGGACTTACAGAGGAGAACTGCCTGCCTGACAACAAGCTAAGGGCTTTAACATTTGCTACTATAAATATTTTCTCATATTTATAACAATATTCAAATTATAAGGTCGTTTGAATATTGCTTTATGCCAATGAATCATTCTGTCCAGCATAATTTCACTCCATTTTATGCCACGCTAATATTTTATATAATTAGAGAGCTCATTCTACAAGCCTTAAGAATTGTTGCTAAAGCACATGTATATCATTCACATATATGCATAATGATGTATAACCTATATATGTATATATACTTACATACATACTTATCTATACTAATAAAAGGGTAATATGCTACTTAGACCAGATAGACCAGATGTCTTCTGGATATCCTTCTGGACAAAGCCACGGTAGCAGGGGCCGAGGCAGAGGCGGTTAGGGGTGATCAGGCAGGCAGGGGAGAGTGGTTAGGGCCATCAGGCAGGCAGGCAGGCCAACAGTAAGGAGCGAGAGGTCCCAATTGCAAGAGGGATGTCCGACTGCCAGTTTAGGCAGGATCGGGCCTAAACTGTCAGTCAGACATCCCCCAAGGGGTCCCAGATTGGAGAAGGTGAGGCTGGGCTGAGGAGACCCCCCCCTAATTCACAATTTTTGTGCACCGGGCCTGTAGTATATATATAGTTTCATAAACATGACCAAGGTCACAAATTTGTATATGTTTGAGTATGTGAAAAACACACAAAGTTACTAAATGGATTGGGACTAAAATTACCAAGTTTTCTGCCCATTATCAAACTGCACATTTGTGCATGTTCTTACAAAGGCCATTTCTTTACAAATAGTGTCCTGGGGGATTGTTAGCACTAGATGAAGCTTCCTGTTTATTCACCTGCTCTGGGATTTCCCATTTGCCAGCATTACAAAAGCACTGTATTATAAATGAGAACAGCTTGTTGAGAGCAGTGGTTTAAGGTTTCTGGAAATAGATGAAGACAACATGTTCTGATATATTTGTAGCAAAATTCAGCTTACTGAGTGAATATAGGGAGTTTTTTATTTTTTTGAACAAGCATAGGAAATATGTTCATGTGGTGGTATTATTGATAATTATAAATTATTCCTGAAGAAAGTAATCATGCATGCTTTATAGTAAACCTTTTTTTAGGAAAGCAATTAGTATTCAGTTTGGTACCCAGGCAAACAATATTTACATCAAAATATTAGAAGGTTATTTGTATATATACCTTAAAAATTCTCTGTATTGCCCCATAAAAAGAAGATAAAATAGTAATAATATTTTCATAATCATAGATCAATTGGTAAACTCTCCTTATTACAATTTATCTAAGCGGATTTTGAATAAATATCTAGATTATCATTTTCTGGGGAAAAAAATGGAGAGGATGCATGTCAACTATAGTTGAAAAATAAATTTAAAAAGGGCTGGGGGGAGGATAGAATAAAGTTCACCCTACTTTGCCTGCCAACACATTTTGCTTTCATAGTTTTGCCTATTTTTATAATCCTAGGCTACACTTTTACTGCTTAAGAGATATTTACTAACATAATGAAGGAAAACTTGAGTTATCTTTATTTTTCATTTTCTCATAGCTAAAGATAATCTAGATGCTTAGATATGATATTTATTTTTATATATATTTTTATTGATTTCAGAAAGGGAGGAAGAGGGTGAGAGTGATAGAAACATCAATTACGAGAAAGAATCATTGATCAGCTGCCTCCTGCACGCCCCACACTGGGGATCGAGCTGCAACCTGGCATGTGTCCTTGATTGGAATCAAACTGTGACCTTCTGGTTCTTAGGTCTATGTTCAACTACTGGGCCACACTGGCTGGGTTGATATTTATTATACTTTTAGTATATAACATGTAGAAACTTGAATATGGTTCAGCATACTTATACATGTAGTATTGACTTTTAAAAAATGTGGGCTCAGCATTTTATACATTTTTTTAAATTTTTAGCAAATTAAAAAAATAGCAGGATAAGTTTTGATATTTGATATTTTGTAAAATTGACCTTTGTTTTTTGGTATGTGGGGATGTGTAGATGTGATGTGGGTGAGTGTCTGTGTGTGTGTGTGTGTGTGTGTGTGTGTGTGTGCGCGTGCACGCACGTGTGTGTGTGTAGTTGCAAATGTCAATGTAAGAGATGTATTGTAACACTATAGTAAAATTTTGGTTTTGTCAGCACAAACCTGAACTTTCTTAGCTTTAAATGGGACAAAGAGATGATTTATCATATGTTAAAGCAGCATTTAATCAAAGTAGTTTATATACAAAGTATATAAAGTAATGTAAGAAAATCACTGTCATGTGAAAAATTACTTCTTTGAACACCCCAAAATTTAAAGTTTACAAAGAAGTTTAAACATAATCTTGATATATACACTATATATATATATATATATATATATATATATATATATGCAAAAATGTTCTATTCTAGTGAGTTATGTTTAATCAAGTATAGTTACCTCAATCACAGATCATTTTTAAAAAATGTTTTATATAGCATTGTGTGTTCAAGTGAACTATAAAAGTATTTTAAATTATATAGCTTCAGAATGATACATGGATCACTGTAAATTACAAAGGGTAAGGAAAAATGGAATGAATTTTTAATAGACCTAATTTCTCCTTTTAAAAAATAGGGGTTGTTAAATGAGCATCTTAGGAAGTATTAAATTATGCACAGATATATAAAACATTAATAGGATATTTGTATTGTGTGGCTAATCTCATCTCTAATTTCGGAGTTTATTTACAGGATATATGGCACCTTTCCCCTTTCTTATATTTTCAGATTTTCAGTTATACTCTTGAATTACATATACATTTTTTTCTAAGGATTCGACTTCATCACCAAATCATTCTTTCTATCCATAAAATATATTGTGCAGATTGACCTTTTCCTTTTTGCAGTGCAGTCAAAATACATTTTGGATATAAATAAAACATGCTTAACTCTCTTTTCCTAATATTCTTTATTACTGCAATCTACAGGAGTGGGCAAAAGTAGGTTTACAGTTGTGACTAGGCTAAACAGAGTTTATTCTTGTATTGTTATTTATCAATTATTGTTTTATTTTCCAAACAAACAATGGTAAACTTACTGTCGCCCACCCTGTTTTCATGTGATCCCCAAAATTTATGTGCAGTATTATCTTCTTTGATGTTTAACATCTTTTAAATTATGTCTAAAATACATATGAGATGGGAAAGTGTACAAATATGCAGTGTATAGCTCCGTGTCATTGAATATATGAAAGCGTATGAGCAACCAACATCCAGATCAAGATATAAAACAATTCTATTACCTCAGAAAAGTTGTCTACTGACACCTCACCCACTCACCCAAAATAATCACTCTTCTGATGCGAAAAACATCAATTCATTTTGCCTGTTCTTGAATTTAATATAAATAAAATAAAACTATTTTATGATGTCTTCCTTTGCTCAACATAGTATGTAGGATTTATCTGTGTTGTTGGGTGAATCAGTAGTTCATTTTTTAAAATTATTGTTTTGTTTTTCATTATAGGAATACATGATAGATTAATACTCCATTCACCTGATGATGCACATTTGAATAATTTTTAATTTTTGTCTTTTAATTGTCACCTCAGAAGGAGAATTTTAATGTTTTACTATTAAATAAGTCAGCTGTATTTTTTTTTCTGGAGGGAGTTTGTAGCTATCTTCCCCCCATTTTTTTGACATATAGTTGATATATAGCATATTAGTTTCAGATATATAACATAACAATTATATACATATAATTGTATATAATTATATACATATAATTATTATGTTGTATATCTGAAACTAATATGCTATATATCAACTACATGTTGATATATTTAAAATTTAAAAAAATTTAAATTCATTTAAAATTCAGTTAATTAACATATAATGATTACTTTCCAACTGAGAATTAAATATTATCAAATGGCAAATACCCAGCTTACTACCGTATATATATATATATATATATATATATATATATATATATATACTGAAAAGCAATGACCAAAATAGTTTACTTAACATCCGTCCATTACCTTCTGTAGTTTATTTTGATGAGAACTTTTATGATCTACTCTCTTAGGAACTTTCAGCTACATAAAGCAGTCACAATGTTTTCAAAGTCTCATATTTCTCTAAGGGTCACCAACCTATAATTTGTGTGTTTGTCATCAACATTACTCTGGAAATAGGTTAGCTATGAGATGACCTAAGGGCCTATTTGATTTAAATTATGTATAACCCAAAGGTTCTCACCTTGTCAGGTTATGGCTCAAGATTGTATATTAATTTGAGTCCTTATTAATCATTTATATGTATTGATTTTAAACGCACAGTAAGCTCTAGTTAAGCTAAACTATTCTCCTCCAGCATACCCAAACATCTTAGAAGACCAACTGAGACACTTTTCTGCATATTCGCCATGAAAAGCCCTCTCTGAAGAAATTCCAGGATTTCTCTGGGACTGTATATTTAACAGTATCCAAATCCTATACCCATAATGTGCCAGCTCTCACAACCCAAAATAGCTCCAGATGTTATCATTGGTCATCCCTGGGTGGGGAGGCAGGGAAGAGAGGATAAAGTCATCCCTCATGGAGAATCACTGAGATATTTTGATAGTCATAGCAATACAAATTCTACCTTTTGAACTATTTATGCCAATGTGAGAACCTGAGCAGTTTTTTTTTTTTTGGACAACACAAACAACATGTTTTTTTTTGTCCTCATAACTCCCCATCCCCTCTCCTTTTTTTAATATTAAGGCACTCAAGTCTTACCATCTTTTCATATATTTTACATTTCAGGGTGGACGGGGTTGGGCTTCTCTCACTTCTTAAAGAAAATTTTGGAAAATATTCATAAATTTTAATATAAATACCTTTACTAATAAGCCTTTGTCATTTTTGCCTATTTAACTATTTAGACTAGTTTTCTTATTATCAAAACAATAAATAATGATTCTTATATGTATAATTTTCATTTCAGCATACCTAGTACTTACTGAGAACATTAAATTTACTTGATATATACCTATTTCCATTTGTTCCATCCCTTGCACTGTGAAATTATAATATACAATGTCATTCTCTTTCATTAAATTGATATTTATACTCATAGTATCTTTCCTCATATGTGAAACTCCTATTCATCCTTCAAGACCCCATTGCTGTTCATTCTAATGAGC
The DNA here is from genome assembly GCF_027574615.1 of Eptesicus fuscus. Classification (NCBI taxonomy): domain Eukaryota; kingdom Metazoa; phylum Chordata; class Mammalia; order Chiroptera; family Vespertilionidae; genus Eptesicus; species Eptesicus fuscus. The sequence continues at coordinate 51,593,574 of NC_072481.1, read as the reverse complement.
ATTCTATAACCCATTTTAGGAATAAGGAAATCTTCATCATCTATGCTCCCAGAGCACTTTGTTCAAACATTTACAACTGCATTTATTATATCACATTGTAATTTATTTATTACTGCTTGATGACTGTAACATATAAATAATAGAATGAAATAAATACCTATCAACTTATTATTTATCCATTTAAAATTCAGTTAATTAACATATAATGATTACTTTCCAACTGAGAATTAAATATTATCAAATGGCAAATATCCAGCTTACTACCCTACATGATAGCTGTCTAAGAAATATCAATGTCATTGTCATAGCTGATGTTAGAAAACTGATGGATGGGATAGTCAGGCAAAAATAAAATAACCTTTATTTTTCTTAAATCTTAGAACTAGTTAAAATTCTGAATAGATTAGCTATAATAAAAATCAATAAGATCTCATGACATAATCTCTGAATTAAGACTTTTCACCAGATCTAGAAAAACTCAATTGACTTTATTATGTGGCTTTGATTTTATAAAAGTTGCTTAAGAAATGAAATGTTTAGCCGAAACCGGTTTGGCTCAATGGATAGAGCGTCGGCCTGCGGACTCAAGGGTCCCAGGTTCGATTCCGGTCAAGGGCATGTACCTTGGTTGTGGGCACATCCCCAGTAGGGGGTGTGCAAGAGGCAGCTGATCGATGTATCTCTCTCATCGATGTTTCTAACTCTCTATCCCTCTCTCTTCCTCTCTGTAAAAAATCAATGAAATATATTAAAAAAAAAAAAAAAGAAATGAAATGTTTAAACATCACAAATATATTTACTTAAAATTTTGAAAATAGTTTGCAAAATAGAAATGGAAATGTAGAAACACATATATATAAAATAAAAGCATAATATGCTAATTAGACCGAACAGCCGAATGACCTTCCAGATGTCATTCCAGACGTCCTTCCGGATGAAGCCATGGTGGTGGGGGGCCAAGGCAGAGGCAGTTAGGGATGATCAGGCAGGCAAGCAAGTGGTTAGGGGCAATCAGGCAGGCAGAGTGGTTAGGGGTGATCAGACAGGCAGGCAAGTGGTTAAGGGGCAATGAGGCCACCAGGTGAGTGGTTAGGGGTGGTCAGGCAGGCAGGCAGAGTGGGATAGGGGCGATGAGGCAGGCAGGGAGAGTGGTTAGGGGCAATGAGGCAGGCAGGCAGGCGAGTGGTTAGGAGCCAACAGTCCCGGATTGCAAGAGGGATGTCCGACTGCTGGTTTAGGCCCAATCGAGGGGTCCCAGATTGTGAGAGGGTACAGGATGGCTAAGGGACCCCTCTCCATGCACAGGTTTTGTGCACCTGGGCCTCTAGTACATATATAATATGTACTAGAGGCCTAGCGCACAAAATTTGTGCACAGGGGTGTGTGTGCCTCAGCCCAGTCTGCACCCTCTCCAATCTGAGACCCCTTGAGGGATGTCCAACTGCCCATTTAGGCCTGATCCAGGTAGGATGGGGCCTAAACGAGCAGTCGGACATCCCTCTCACAATCCAGAACTGCTGGCTCCCAATTGCTTGCCTGCCTGCCTTCCTGATTGCCCCTAACCGCTTCTGCCTGCCAGCCTGATCACCCCCTAACCACTCCCTTGCCAGCCTGATTGATGCCTAACTGCTCCCCTGCCATCCTGTTTGCCCCTAACTGCCCTTCCCTGCAGGCCTGGTCACCCCTATCTGCCCTCTCCTGCAGGCTTGGTCCCCCCCAACTGCTCTACTCTGCAGGTCTGGGTCCCTCCCAACTGCCATCCCCTGCTGGCCAACTTGTGGCAGCCATCTTGTGTCCACATGAGGGCAGCCATCTTTGACCACATGGGGGCAGCCATCTTGTGTGTTGGAGTGATGGTCAATTTGCATATTACTCTTTTATTAGATAGGATCGAGGCCTGGTGCACAGGTGGAGGCCAGCTGGTTTGCCCTGAAGTGTGTCCTGGATCAGGGTGGGGGTTTCCTTGGGGTGTGGACCGGCCTGGGCAAGGGGCCTGAGGTGGTTTGCAGGCTGGCCACACCCTCTGGCAACCCATGTGGTGGTCCTGGTATCTGAGAAATTTAACTTCTACAATTGAAACTTTGTAGCCTTGAGTGGAGCCAAGCCTCCTGCTTGCTCCGTGGCCACAGCCATTTTTTGGGGGATTTATTTATCTTCTATAATTGAAACTTTGTAGCCTTGAGCGGAGGCCTGGGCTGGCCAGGGTGTGCTGAAAGCTTGGCTTTCTCCATTACCAGGGAAACCCAAGCCTCCTGCTTGCTCCGTGGCCACAGCCATCTTTGTTGGGTTAATTTGCATACTCGCTCCTGATTGGCTGGTGGGTGTGGCTTGTGGGTGTAGCAGAGTGATGGTTATTTGCATATTACTCTTTTATTAGCTAGGATAATATATAATAGTATGTATATAATATATTATTTAGTTATTTTTAATCTATATAAATTATTATTTAAATAAATTTATATTAATAAATATGTCAGGCTTCAGCTAGGTTACAGAAGCCACAGAAAGGGATTTGGTTTAGAAAATCAGGTACATAAGTTGCTGGAAGGGAGAATCGGGCTTAGGCTGGTCCTTCAGTAATGACTTCTAGAGCAACATTGCAGAACTGCTAGTTTTCAACAATTACAAAGTAGGATAATTAGATACAACTTCTCTCACTACCTGCTCCAAAAACACCCCCCCACTAGCCACTGCCAGGATTATTGTCACTTGAGTCACAAAATACCTGCTCAATCCCCACTATCAAAGCAAGTACAGTGTGGCCCATCACCTCTCTTTCCACTTCCTAATTGGAACCTGATAGGAGGAACCTCAGTCACTGCTGGAGTCTCCCTGAAAGGGAGTATCAGAAATACTGTTTTTAGCTCAACATTCTCTGCAGTACAAAATGGTGCAAAAAAAGGATTAGAAGAAAGACAGATGAAACCCAACTGAATCCAGTATAATCCAGTGGCAGAGTTAGGATTCAACCACAAATATTGTGGTACCAGGGCCAGTGTTTTATAGTTCAATCTATTAAGGGGATTTAAAATATTATGCTATATTTTTTCTTAATACATTTCATCCATAATTACGTACAAGCCATTGAGCTTAGTGCTGTAAGGACACAGGTCTTGGACATATAGGAATAATTCCATGCCCTCAAAAATTGCATCTGGCTTTGGGAAGTAGGAAGAGGAATGTGCTTTGTTGCTGAAGAGAATTCTCAGCAGTGCCCCAGGCTTCGGTCCCATGTCAGTCATCTCAGTGATGCAGGTGACTTTCCAGAGTTAGGAGCTGGAGTGTTTATATCGTCCTCTGTAGCCACAGGATTTCTTTGCCTACTTCATCCCACTTCTCTTAGATAACATTTGGCTGCAGTTTCTAGAGCAGGTGGCACTTGAGAATCAAAAATACCCTGAGGCAAGTGAACATCCCTCTGCTTACAGTCTGGCCTATATAAGGAATGTTAAACTAGCAGGTGTCCTTTCTCGGAGGCATTTGCCCACAAACCAAAAAGAGGTATTTCTTTTGCCCCGGGGGAATATACTTCAGACTTTACAGGGCTGGGGAGCAGAGGGGAATTCCTGAAATAACAGCAGTGTTAGGGACAGGGTGTGTGCACGTGGACAGGCTGTTCCAGATCCCCCTGTCCTGCTGCAGAGCCTATCGAGGCATAGTTGGGTTTTCTCTTTATTCCTCCAGAGAGCAAAGTCGGAGATGTCTTGGTAGATGTTTCTGTTGTGCCTAGAATGCTAGCAGATTAAAGCACAGAAATCAGTGTCATTGTTGCTAAATTATATGTTACATTAAAGCTATATTCTTAATCAGGTAATTCCCTACCGTTTTCAGAGTACTGCTACTGTGAATGATAAAGCAGCAAGGGTAAACCACTAAGTCCTTTTTTAGGGATCATTGAGGACAAAAGGAAGCCATGCAAAACACCTCTCGGTCTAATAAAATTAATGAATTTAATTAGACACATCATTAAAAACTACATAAAATATTCCCGGAATGTGCATTATAGCATGTAAAAAGAATGGAACTCCGTTGTTCCGCTCTATTTTAATATTTGTTAGTAAAACTCATCAAGCAGAGAGATGGTAAGAAGATGGAATAGATTAATCTCAACATGGTTTGCAATACCATCGATTGTTTTATGAGTCAGAGTTCATAGAAAACTACTAAGTTTTCACTTGAGCTTTTACACCAGAAATAAAAAGCTCAGATAAAAATACATCCTCAGAGGCATATGGAACTAAGCTATGAGGGAACGATCTTAATGTGTCACTTATTAAAATATTTCAATCAATATTTTTGTTATCAAGATCAATGAAAATGTTTTATTAAAACTTCCTATGGATGTAGATGTTGAAGAATGTTTTAGTGTTAGCAAATTATTTCTAAAGAAATAAGTGGAAATAACTAGTCTAAACATTTTCACAGACTTAATCAATTGAAGATTTATGTTAATCTTTATTTATATAATTTAAATGTTTTAAGTGTTAATCTGCTATTTGAAAGTCAGTATAAATATTCTACTTAAAGCAATCTAATTAAAATAATATACTTTTTATTGTTAATACATATCATTACCAAATAAATATGTGTGTGTGTGTGTATGTGTGTGTGTGTGTGTATGAGGCATACACACACAGGTGTGTCAGGAGGGTGGAAATCATGTTGGGATATTTCATTTTTATGAGGTAGGGATTAAGTGAAGTGTAATTAAAACCACTTTTGACTATTTTAGTCAACAAATATTTGTTGATTATCTTCTGTATGTACAACAAGGTGTTTAATTAGCATTAAGGCTGCATATGACTTTAAGGAAATCCAAAATGCTAAATCTGAGGATGTAAATGGGATATTATTCACAATTCAAAAGGATCTATGTTTTGCAAAGCAATTCTTTTAAAATGTTATTACTAATGCATTTGCTGCTTTACAGATCATAGTTACTTTTAAAAGATATTTGATGGATAGATAGATACATTTAAACTTAAAATTTATGGCTTTACTTCCTTTCTGAATATCTTTTAATGTGTACAACATTATAAAATAAGAAAGTACAGAATGGTATTATATAAAAAATAAAAGTTTTGCACCAATACCCCCCACCTCTATTGCATTCCCCAGAATGGAACTCTTATTTACAGTATGTCTTGAAAATGGAAATCTCTGTTATTCTTTGCTGACCCTCCAAATTGAGTTGAGAATCATAATAATATTGTCCAAGATTGTTTCCCTAATTAATATGTTTCCTATGTTTCAAAGAGGCTGATCAAGTATTGCCTAATTTTAGGCTACACATAAAAGACCATCTAAACTTTAAATTAACCCAAATGTTCTTAAACGATGTCCTATCACTGGTTGAATCCTAATTGCTCTCTTGATTTCATGGGCCTGCATTTGTGCTATCAGAACTCCTTTGCCATCCTTCCCTCCATCACTATGGCATGGCAGAAGAAGTAAGACCTACACCGTCAACACTCAGAATCCACATTTAATTTCCTTTTCTTGAGTGTGTGCTCCTTACATGGTTTTAGATTAGTCAGTGTTCTGTCATCTGTGGTTCTTTCTGCATATGGCAGGAGTAATTCTATCTCTGGCACACTCATTGAATGCCTGGAGCCTTCTCCCATGAAGCAGTAAAAAACACTACCTTCCTTACCTCCCACATATGCACCTCCCCGGTGTTGTTCTCATTTGAAATCCATGTGTATAGCCTGCTTTGTCAGGCTGCAATCTGCTCATATCTGCTGGGTCCAGAAGCCATTGATGGTATCAGAATTTCTGGCACAAGTAACATCCCCTGAGTCACTGATGCTAATGCCCCGTTGGCCTTAACAAGTTTGAAGACCCACACTGTTGAGGCCAGGCTGAAACCTTGAACAAAACTTTTCACAAATTAAAGGAAGAGATGATAGCTATAATATGAATTAACTTAAAACTTGCTATTAGGTAGCATTATCAAACTTATTGCCAGCCATATCTTCTAGATCTATGATTTATGGTGGGAATTACCATTTTTTAATGTTTTTATTGATTTAAAGAGAGTGGAAAGGAGAGATAGAGAGATAGAAACGTGGATGAGAGAGAATCATTGATTAGCTGCCTCCTGCAAGTTCCCTACTGGGAACTGAGCCCACAATTCAGGCACATGTCCTGACTAGGAATTGAAACTGTGACTTTTTAGTTCATGGGTCAATGTTCAACCGCTGAGCTACCCTGGCTAGGCTCCCATTCTTTGTAGGAAGTATTCTTCTCAACCCAGAGCAGTGTGACATTATTTTATATGCTCAATGAAAAAAAAATCATATAAAAATATAAAAGGCAAAAAATTAATGCATCATTCACAGCTTCTCACGGACTTCTGTTCCTGGTGAAGTTCTTTGCCTTTTACTGACATACCTCCAAGGCTCACTCCAGAAAGTTTAACAAAGCAAAACTCTGAACCAAAGGCATGTTCAGTCTCTGTTTTCCAGGGAACAAAAAACATCATCTGGTTTGGGAAAGCCAGTTCTTTCAAGATTCTCCTGATCCCATTTTGGCATCAAAAACAACAGTGCCATTTTTATAGTACATCGTCTTACAAGAACTAACTTGGTCAAAAACTCAAACTTTTCATGAGTACTCTAATTTCCCTTTATTAACAATCTGCAAGTTCAGTGAATTGCAGTGTGACTCTCCTAGGTGATCAGTTGGCTCAGATGCTTCTGTTCCCAAGGATGGTGGGAAATAGAATAAATGATATCTTCAAACTTTTTTCTTGTCCGCTTTATTTAAAAACAAAAAAGCAATGTCTTCTAAAATATTTTCTCATAATTTAAAATATTATAAGGAAGTTGAAAGCTTCCTTTCAAAGAAGAATCAATTTTGTTTATGTAATCACTAGAGTCCCAGTGCACAATTTCATGCACTGGTGGGGTCTGGACAGCCTGCCCTGATTGGGGCCGATCAGGGCTGGGCTGGCCGGGGGGGGGGGGGACATGAGAGGCTGGCCAGCCCCACGCCCAATTGGGGACGGGGGGGGGGGACGGGGGGCAATTGGGGACCAGGCTGGCTGGGAGGAGAGGCCACAGCCAGCTGAGGGGAGGGGCTGTGGGCAGTTGGCCAGCCAGCCCTGCCCCCATTTGGGTGGAAGGTGCTGATTGGGGGCAGGGCCGGTCAGGGGGAGGGGCAACGGGTGGTTGGCCACTTGCCCCCCCCAATCAGTGTCAGGGGTGCTGATTGGGGGCCAGGCCAGCCAGGGGGAGGGTCCGTGGGCAGTTGGCAGGCCAACCCCACCCCCAATCAGGTTGGGGGGGCCAATCAGGGCTACAGTGCACGTCAAAGCAATCAGTTGTTCTGGTAGTTCTGCTTGTTCCAGCGTTCTGGTTGCTTGGCTTTTATATACATAGATTCCAAGTCTGATTTTCATTCTCATTGTATTAGTCAAGGCTATCAGGTGAAACAAAATCAATAGGAACAAGCTAGATGTATTTCTACATTTCTATCTATCTATCATGTGTATAGGTATATCTGGTCTGACTGCAGTTAGTAAGTTGAAGGGCTGTGGGTGAAGGGTGAAGCATGGTAAGTCCTGGGGTGGGCTTCAGTCTGGGCTTGCTTGTTTGTGTGTTCATTTTGGCTGTGGACATAGGTCCTGGAGAGGAAAGGGCTTGCTGACTTGGGGGGCATGGAGTTCTGCTGTGGCCTAAATGACTCTTTTCTACTCAGGTATTGTATAAAATTTTTGGAAACTGGGAGACAGGATCGAGAGAGAGAGAGAGAGAGAGAGAGAGAGAGAGAGAGAGAGAGATTTTAAGGAATTGACTCACATGATTGTGAAAGTTTGGCAAGTTTCAAATCTGCAGGGTAGGCCCTGGGAAAAGTTGAAGTCTGAGTCCAAAGGCAGTTGTCTGGAGAATTCCTTCTTGTTTTTTGTTCTCTTATGGCCTTGTATGGATTGGATGGAGGACACCCACATTATGGAGGATAATCAGCTTTATTCAGAGCTTACTGCTTTAAATGTTAGTCTCATTTTTTAAAAATTTTTTTTTTCCCACAGAAAATTCTAAAATAATGTTTAACCAGGTATCTGGGCTCTAAGGCCCAGCCAAATTGACACATAAAATTAACTACTGAATTCAATGAGTTGATCAATTCTGAAAGTTTTAAGTATAAAAGTATAACTTACATTGTTTTATGATTAGGAAATGATAACATGAAATTATACAAATGTTTTCACAAAGAAAATAGAGGTATGGCTGGCTTCAGTGGGCTGTGTGGTAGGAGTGTAAGCATGATGGAACAGCAACAGTGCCCTGCTTGATAAAGCAATCTGCATGGTGCTGTCGTACACAAGAGTTATATCCAGGCTTAAGTGTTGTGAGAGGTTGTACTGACTGAGAGTCTGATGGTATTTGAGGAAAATGAAAGCCACCTAACTTTGAGAAGGCAGAAAATCCAGGATTAAGGAAAGATCACAGTCTGAATCTTTAGAAAAAGTAATTTGAAATACTGCGCTAAAGTAGATACAATTCCTCAGCTTTTCTCATCCTTCACCACACTTTCCCCATTTCCTTGCTCACTTTCATACTTATGATTTTCCTTTTCTCTGGCATTGCTCCTCTATTCTTTCTATTCTGAACACACACACACACACACACACACACACACACACACACACAATTTTCCCTATAATAGCCTACTCCCTCATTAAAGTCCACTCCCTAAAGATAGCAGCTATAAATTTTATTTCAACAACTCATATTTGCATCAAATAACCCTAGCTGGTTTGGCTCAGTGGATAGAGCATTGGTCCTCAGATTGAAGGGTCCCGGGTTTGATTCTGGTAAAGGGTACCCACCTGGTTGCAGGCTCGATCCCTGGCCCTGGTCAGGGTGTGTGCGGGAGGCAATCAATCAATGTGTCTCTCTCACATTGATGTTTCTCTCTCTATGTCTCTCCATCTCTTGTCCACACTCTCTAAAAAAATAAAATAAATAAATGGAAAAATATTCCCAGGCGAAGGATTAACAGATTTGCAATAAATAAATCTTATTTGCTTTCTCTACTTTATATATGAATTTCCGATTTGAAGTCGCCATTCACTTGTGTTGGCTGTGAACCCAGTTTTGCTTCTGGCTTTCCAAACTCCAAAGCTCAGTCACAATTTCAGTCTCATAAGGCACTCTGACTTAAGCCATGGGTCCAGACAGTTTGTTGGTAATGGTAAGCCAATAATCCCGGTTATCATGCAGTCCTTGGGTCTAGTGGCTCTCTGTGTCAACGGGTGCTCGTTTCCCTGGGGTCCAATCTTCCTAGATGCTACATGGGGCAAGGCTGAACATGCAATCCTGACTTCCCAGTTTGCTGAAGGATGAATACATTAAAATTCAGATCACTTAATGAAGTAGGTCAGAGATTCATACTGACACATTAGCTCAGACTAGAGGCCTGGTGAATGAAATTCGTGCATGACAGGGGTGTGTGTGTCCCTCAGCCCAGCCTGCACCCTCTCCAATCTGGGACCCCCAGAGGGATGTCCAACTGCCCAGGATCAGGCCTAAACGGGCAGTCAGACATCCCTCTCACAATCCAGGACTGCTGGCTCCCAACCACTCACCTGCCTGCCTGCCTGATTGCCCGTAAGCGCTTCTTCCTGCGAACCTGATCACCCCCTAACAACTCCCCTACCAGCCTGATCGATGCCTAACTGCTCCCCTGCCAACCTGGTTGCCCCTAACTGCCCTCCCCTTCCGGCCTGGTCACCCTTAACTGTCCTCCCCTGCAGGCCTGGTCGCCCCCAAATGCCCTCCCCTGCTGGCCTGGTCCCCCCAACTGCCCTCCCCTGCTGGTCTGGTCACCCCTAATTTCCCTCCCCTGCTGGCCCAATTGCCCCTAATTGCCCTCCCCTGCTGGCCTGGTCGCCCCCAACTGACCTCCCCTTCAGGCCTGGTCCCCCCAACTGCCCTCCCCTGCCGGCCATCTTGTGGCGGACATCTGGTGTCCACATGGGGGTAGCCATCTTTGACCACATGGGGGTGGCCATCTTGTGTGTTGGAGTGATGGTCAATTTGCATATTACCTCTTTATTAGATAGAATGGCTTCTTGCCAAACAGAAGGAAGAATTAAAGAAAATTTTGGTGTGTGTCATGGAGTTGATGCTAAACAAAAGAACATGAGAAGGAAAATAAAAGAGCAACACTAGAAAAAGTAGGTATATAGAAGTTTTGAAGAAACCCCAAATTACTCAACTAAAACCTACTTAAGAGGAGAGCTGAGAGGATTGCAAGCTATGCCTTTGCTAAGCATGATAGTGACAGAGGGGCTTGGAAAAGGATGTTGATTTTCAGTGAGGACATCACTTAAGACTTAACAGATAAATCACCCAAATGCTCTACAAGTATTCTCAAATGCTGAGATCCAAAACCGTTACATCTTTTGTAATAAGCCATTCTTAGTCAGGGGGCTTTTTCAGGTAGAGGTCAGAGGAAGCAGGAGAGGGGAGGAGAAAAGGCAGAGGTCCCAGGAAGTGTAATCAGAACAAATTGAGAATTGGATGTATTGTTCCTTCTTGGGACATTGCACACTGCCATTTCTCATCCTGGGAAGATCCATTCTCTTTTGTAACTTACAGACTGATTTATCTTCTCTGCACCCTCCAGCCTGGGGAGATTATTTTCTGTTCTTTCTTCTATGTTTTTCATCATTCACCATATCACTCCATCTATGTATGTCACTTCATGTATGTAGGTGGGTCATTCCCACAGAATTGCTAGGCAGGCCTCAAAATTGTTACTAAATATCTCTGTCCAGATATAAATTAGACCTTACAAAACTAATGTGTTTTTTTGTTTGTTTGTTTTAAATATTTTCTATTGATTTTAGAGAGGAAGGGAGAGGGAGAGAGAGATAGAAACAACCTGATGAGAGCGAATCATTGGCTCCTTCCTGTGGGCCCCCCACTGGGAATCGAGCCAGCCCTCAACCAGGGCATGTGCCCTTGACCTGAATCGAACCTGAGACCCTTCAGTCTGCAGGCCGAGGCTCTATCTACTGAGCCAAACCAGCTAGGGCAAAATTAATGCTTTTTGGATGGTATTCTGTCTACAGATACCCTTTGATCACTTAAATGACATAATTAGATGTTGCTCAGAAGGACCAAATTGGATTCCAACCAGTATAACTGAGGTGGCAGAGCCCCTGTTATTTCAAATTGTTGCTGCTGTCTCTTATATCTACACCATTTTAAAATTTCTTTTGGCACCACCGCAGTTCAGGTTTTAAATTATTTAATGCAATAGAGTCATTTTTATAGATTACAATAGTGTCTTCTTTTTCCAGCTTTGATTGAGATATTATTGCATGCAATATATGTAACTTTAATGTTACAACATGATGATTTGATACATGTATGTGTTACAAATGGTTACCACATTAAGTTAGTTAACATTTTGACCCCTCATGATATTAGCTTTGTGTGTGTGTGGTGATAACGTTTAAGATCTCTCCTGACAACTTTTTTTTTTAAACATATTTTATTGATTTTTTACAGAGAGAAAGGGAGAGAGAGAGAGTTAGAAACATCGATGAGAGAGAAACATCGATTAGCTGCCTCCTGCACACCCCCTACTGGGGTTGTGCCCTCAACCAAGGTACATGACCTTGACCAGAATCGAACCTGGGACCTTTCAGTCCGCAGGCTGACACTCTATCCACTGAGCCAAACTGGTTTTGGCTCTCCTGACAACTTTCAACTACATAATATTGCATTGTTAATTATAGTCACCATGCTATGCATTAGATTCCCTGAATGTATTAATTTTATAACTGAAAATTGGGGGGAATTATTTTCTAGTTAGAAAAAATTTATTCCCTTAATGTTTGCACCCACACCCATGTTCCGTTAAATCAATGGCTCTGCCAAGCCAGTGTGACTCAGTGGTTGAACATCGATCCATGAACCAAGAGGTTACCAGTTCGATTCCTGGTCAGGGCACATGCCCTGGTTGAGGGCTCGATCCCCAGTACTGGGCCTGCAGGAGGCAGCTGATCGATGTTCTCTCTCATCAATGTTTTATCTCTCTATTCCATTTCCTTCCTGTCTCTCTAAAACCAATAAAAACATATTTAAAAAATAAAATAAACCAATGAGTCTTTGCTTCAATAAAAGGGGGAAGAAACCAAATAGTTATTGGCTACACCATACATATAATATGTCAAATCAGAATCAATCAGTGACTGCATAACTTGATGGAACTTTAGAAGACAAAACAAAACACTAGGATATTAGAAGATAAAACATAATAACATTGGATATATTATGGAAGAAGTGATGAATTGTGGAAAAGATAATGAATATATAAACTATAATGAAGATATACTAAGATAGGACTCTCATTGCCACTTTGTATTTTCAGATAATTATATAATAAAAAAGTAAGCCAAAGAGGTATTATCTCCTTTTTATCAAAGGAGAAAAATAAGATTCAGAGCCATTAATATTCTTAACATAAATAAAAACTGTGAAGAATTAGGTCTATTTTGTTAATGTTCAAGTTGGAGAATGAAAATGGAGAAATGAAATAGACTGCCTTGTATTATGGATAGACCATGGAATGTGGAATAAAATAAATTATATTTAAATTCCACTTTGCTACTTAGCCACTGTGTGGCATTCTTCATATTAACAACTCTAAATCTCACTTTCTTGTCTATAAAATAATGCCTGTTCACAGAATTACTGTGAAAATGTGATGATCATTACCAAAATGAAAACGATGAAGCACATAGTAGGTGCTAAGGAAAAAAATCTATTACCTTTTTGTATTTATCACTTGTAGGAAGCACAGAGATGTAAGAGTGCCAATGCCTGCCACAAACATTTCAGGAACTTGCACAACAATTCTTACTATTCTCTGCAATTCTTTGTTTGACTTTCAGAAGTTCCATTGCAAAATCAGTTATTCTCTTATTCATATCAATAGGGTTTTTTTATGGAACAAAGGTTTTCATGACTGCAAACTATGAGAACTTCCATAATTTGGATTAGAAAAGAAAATGAGTTTTTATATTTATCATTACTCATTTGTCATGAGTGTTCTTTATCTGTTAGTCTCCATTAAACTCTGATGTCTTTGCACACCCATGTTTTATCTTACTCATCTTCTCATACTGTACTATGTCTAATGCTGTGCCTAACGCTTATTAAAATAAATTGACTTAATAACAGTACTTTATGCATATTGGTATAATTATATTAATGAATCATTTTTTCTCATAATGTTAGGTTCATATTCTGCTATGCTTTGAGAAGCAAGAAAAGAAAGGGAGCCAAGTGGTTAATTTCTATAAAACCTAGTATGAGAAGACAAAATAAATCTAATAATTGTAATTAGAATAACTAATATCATTTCGCTCCAGCCACATGCCAGACCTGTGCTACCTGCTTGTCATGGGTTACCTGACTTAATCCTCACAACAATTCGATAAGGAGGCACTGATGTTACCCTCATTCTACAGAGGAGAAAACTGAAGCTTAGAAAAGTTGAATTACCAGCACAAGGACATGCAACTCATATTCAACTCACTATACACTGGAGCCTGAAAAATCTGCACATTGCTATATACAGTTATTAAATTTGTGTAACTATTATTGACTCCTACTCAATAAACCAAAACTAAATGCAGTAAACCAAATAATGTAAGCAACATGATAGAAAAACTACTCATACTTTGTGTTTCTATTTATTTTCAGGTTCCCAAAGATAATGTCTATATTTTTACTATGACAATTACAAATAATAATATATTATTGGAGTTAACATATAGAGATAGAAATCACAGCTCAATATACGAAATATAAAATGAAATAGGAGAAAAAGTTGTGAAAACCAGGTATACACTATTGTATTTCTTAGCATGTTTACTCATAGGTTAAATAGTATCCCTAAGTTTCTAAATTCATAGAAATATTCTTTGAAATAATTAAGAGTTGGTTATATAGCTTTGATTGGAGAAAAGATCTGTTCTGGTTTATAATATTTTTAAATTCTGCATAACCTGACTTTTAAAAAACAAGCATCAAAAAGTGGCTAATGATGGAAAGTAATTTCTTTCCAGAGAGAACATAATAAAATATTAAACAAATATGAGAAATATTTTTCCAAATTTTAGAGAATTTATCTGGTTAACAGTGGTTTAACAAAATCATACAGGTTTCAAGTCTACAACTCAACAAAACATCATCTGCACAATGCATGGTGTGGCCATTGCCCTAAGCAAAGTTTCTTTCTGTTCCCACTTTCCCTCACTTTGCCCACCTCCACCTACCCCACACACGCCTTTCCCTCTGGCTGTCACCATACTGTTGTTTCTGTCTAAGTGTTTTATTTATATTTGGTTTAATCCCTTTACCTGTTTCACCCAGCCCCCCAAACTCCTCCTCTCTGACAGCTTGTCAGTCTGTTTCATGTATTCATGACTCTATTTCTGTTTTCTTTGTCAGTTTATTTTGTTCATTAGAGTCCACATATAAGTGCGATTATATAGTACTTATTTTTCTCTGACAGGGAATGGGCAAGTTATAGAAGTATTCATTTCTTTAAGCCTTTGCACTCCTATCAGTTGATATAATGGAAAGTCCATATTGTGGCTTTCTGAGCAATACCATCAGTGTTTTCAATTCTTTTATATATTAGCTTGATTGGAAAAAATGGGAAGAAAGTTTTTCTAATTATACATTTTTAAAGAATTCCTAACAATACGTGTAAAATTTTACATATAGGCATAAACCAGTCCAACATTTTCCTATGTCCTAATTGTCCTATTTCCTTATTTTACAAACATGAAAATCAATATTTTTAAAGAAAATTTTGGGTGGGTTGGTTAAGCTAGTTAGAAGTTGGCCACTTCAATCAGTGAGTTTTCATTTTCTTTTAGTGGGTCCTGATCTTAGGAAGGAATTAAAGACAATTCTCAAGCTGCTGGCTTCATACTAAGAAGAATGACATTTCCAAAGCAAAAGAGAGGTGAAGAAAGAATAATACACATTTGTAATTTTGGAAGAGAAACAGTGATTATAATACTTGTCTCAAAATAACTCCATAGAATCAATTGAAGGTTAATAAGCTTCTGTAGCTACTTATCAAGAAATTTTTTCATTAACAATACTCATCTCTGTGGGTGATAAAAAAGAATCAGGCATGAGTGCATTGTACTTATCACATGTTGAGAATTAGATGTATTTGTATTTATGACTTTTATTTTTTCCCTCTGAACCATTAGCCCAGTCTCCCTTGAAATAAAAGATTCAGATAAAACAGTTAAATAATAGCATAGATTATGAATTATTTTATCTTCTTAGAATTGTGTTTTGGTTTTAATTTATCTTTACTGTTGAGAGTATTACACATGTCCCCCTTTTTCCTCCACCTGGCTCCTACCCCCTCCCCCCAGCCTTCTGGAATGTGTTTTAATATTTAACATAACTTTAAATATGTATCTGATAGCCTTACTACTTTTTGTAAGCTACCTATTCTAGGCTTGCTTCTGTGATATAAGGAATTTGTGCAGACAATCAAGTTTTTAAATTATTTTGTATGTTTTTAGTTGCAAATGTGTTTATGTGAAAATGATATTAAAGTAATAGAATGCTTTTTATGCCATGATAACTGTGTCTAATAATGACACTCACCTGGGAAGTTATTGATTCATTGCAACCAGGAGAAGAAGACTCAAATATTAAAATCTGTTCATTATAATATCATAGCTGGTTTGGCTCAGTGGATAGAGCATCCACCTGCAGACCAAAGGATCCCTGGTTCGATTCCAGTCAAGGGCATGTACCTTGGTTGCAGGCTCCTCTCTAACCTGGGCCTTTCTCGGGGTACGTGCAGGTGGCAACCAATTAATGTGTTTTTCTCACATAGATGTTTCTCTCTGTCTTTCCCTCTCCCACTCGCTCAAAAATAAATCAATAAAAATATCATTGGGTGAAGATTAACAAGAAAAGTCTGTTAATTATAGTAGTGTTTTAAGTGAAGGGAAAAACTGGTCTTTTAAAAAAGCTAGAAGTGGATGCTTAACTATGGCATGCATTGAATTAAAATGAATGCCAAGCACAGTAAACCAGAAGCAGGTACAGGAGGCTTGGTTCATGGTCTCTGTTTTGCCACTATGCACCTCTGTGGCTTTGAATATCTCTCTGAAATCCTAAGGAGGTTGCAATATCTATTTTCTAGTCTATTCTATATCTTATCTCTCATAATTATGCTTTCCTTGGCAAATACCTCTTTAATATTCTTGATTCCATGAAGTACTTTCTTTAAATTATCATCTATTTTTCTTATATAAACAAGTCATATCTTTGCGATAATATGAAATATTCCTTTTGCTAAAATTTTATATATGTAAAATGAATCAGACTGAAGTATTTACATATCCTCAGACTCTTAGTCTTAAATTATAAACTATAAATAGCATATCACTTATTTAGTTCTAGAATGGTTAATCATATTGCATATAGATCATGTTTGCTTATGTAATGCTATACTTCTGAAAGAATTCAACTGATCATGAGACAAAATGTAAATTACAACTAGAAGGAGGGTCTCACCGATAATGCCTCTAATGAACTTAGGGGAGAATGTTAACAGTTTATGGTATTGAAATAGTACTTAAATAAGAATGAATACAATAATTATTTGTGAAAATGAGAAAATCTTTCTGAATCTCTGTCATAATATCGGGCCTGTTGAGTGAATGAGTGCATGAAAGGGCAGTGCAAAGTGATTTTTTAAAAATATTATTTGTAATACCTATTCAGTTATTTTACTGACCCTTTGAGAGGTTCTAGCAATTATTTGGTTATAAAATTCATGTGTTGTTGTTTATGCTCTTTAAAAACTTGATCTTTATTAATTATTATTTCTTTTCTAGAAATCCCTATTGTGCTTTAAAAATTATGAGACTTATAAATTAGATGTATCTAGCAGACTGAACCATAGATTTCAGGAAAGGGATGAAATAGTGTAAGGGCTCAGCCTAATGCTAGCTAGCATTGAGGAAAAATGGCCTACTTTTCCCAGGCCAATTTTTTCATATTGTTCAATACAGGTCCCCCCTTCCAAAGTAAGGCTAGTTGTTAGCTATGATGAAGTACATGTAGGACTTATGAAGTTTATGAAATAGATCATTCTATTTGTAAGTATGATTTCACAAATCTTTACTGTGATAATTTTATGTAATGAAATTTATAATATTCCCAATATAATTTCCTTTCTATGTTATCATTGCAAAGCAGTTCTGCAATCAGTTGATTCATTGTAACCTACTTTTAAGATGTGTGATTATTTCCCACCTTAATGATATTTCACTCAAATCATTGTCTATAGTCTTAAGAGAAAACTTCTTATCTGAAAAAAAAAATGGTTTCTTAAAGAAGCTGCATCAATCAAGCGTGTATCTTTTGTAATGTGAATTTTATGGGGCTGTAACAAAAAGCAACTGAACATCTCTTACTAAGGCCATGAAAGGAAACAGGAACAGTTCATATGTCTAAATCCATATTTATATCTGTATTTTAATGGCACTTTTGATTTTGATAGAGAGGGAACATTGAAAATATTGACTTCATCCACAATTGTGTCTAAAGATTTATCCAAAATTTATAGTCTCAAGTAGTAAATTAACCTCTAAACTACCACTGCTCTTGGTCATTCAATTCTTCATTGTCAAAAAGTTTGATGAGTTTCTTATTCTAAATGCATGGTTGTCTCTCTTAGTCATATTTTTATTTTACTTTTTCATTCAAGGCAATGGGAATAAATTGATAACCTGCCATTTTAGAGGCAAAATCCAATCATACTAGAAATCAAAACCTTATCACTCAAGTCCATTTTTTCTTCTTCTTGCCTCTCATTTCATAATTGGGATGGAGAACTCATATCTGAAATTTAATATGAGTAATTTAAACTAACATAGTAATATCTACTGAACTTTTTCTGCATAATGAGACATGCCTGTGAACAAAGCACTTTGGGGAAGTGGACAGTAAAATTTTCACATTGCAAGTTCTGGGGTCACTGCTTCCTCAAATTGAATTTGAGTGCTCCAATGCCTCTCAGCTTTTCATGCTACAGAATAGTGAAGCAAGAAAAGTTAACTGAAATTTCAAATCTACCACTGAGATCAAACCTTTTCCTTTTATCTAGTAATATATTTTTAACATATTTTTTTCTTTATTGATTAAGGTATTACATATGTGTCCTTATCCCCCCATTGCCTCCTCCTCAGTCATGCATGATCTCACTCATTTATGGAATATAATGAACAACATAAACTGATAAACAAAAACAGATCCAGAGACAGAGAAACATCGATGAGACCGTCAAAACTCAGAGGGAAGGTAGGGGAGGGTGGGAGTAAGAGGGAGAGATCAACCAAAGGACTTGTATGCATGCATATAAGCCTAACCAATGGACACAGACAACAGGGGGGTGAGGGCATGAGTCTAGTAATATTTTTATATTGTTTACAGGTGAGTCTTTTTTACTGTATGCTATTGTTAACTTTCTTAAATTTTCTTTAACTTTGCCATTATTGTTTCTTATAGCTTATACTCAATGAATTAGCTAGTAATTATCTTTACAGTTCTTTATATTTTCTTCAATCCAATTCAATCATTTTAGAAAAGTTGTGATCTAATTTTGGTCCTGCTCAAAAATTTTGTTTAGATCCTACTTTTACAGGGATAAATTTATATTTATCTTAGTTATTTCTGGATTTTTCACTGGCTTTAGAATCTCTTATGAATCTCCCATTTGTTTTCCATTAAACACTTCCAAAAATCTTCTATTCTCAATAAACTTAACACTGAATTTCTTCTCAGTTATTAAAGCAACTTTCTCCACCAAGGTAAAGACCTTTAATATGCACTTGATCAACTTTGCCTTTCATTGCTATGTTTCACCTCCATCCTTCCTTATTCTTCTAGTCCATACTTTTTTTTTTCATTAATGCCCTAATCCTCTTCTGCTATTATTACCTGTGTAATTATCTCTCTCTCTTTATATTTAGAAATAATCTCAAGTTTTCACATCCTAAGGAAGACTTCAGCAAACCCTGATAATTCTTATAGTTGCTTTTATTTTTCTGTCAATATTTTTCCTTTACTTAAAAACGCCCTTGACAAAATAATCTGTCTTCTGCCAAACTTTCCTCACCACTTATTCCTTGTAGTCAGACTCATGCCTTGCTTTGAAGTTGTTCTCTTAGTATCAGTGGTGACTTCAAATCACCACATACACCCAACCATCATCTTCAAAACATTCAACATTGATTGTGATTTTCTTTTGCTTAAAACTCTTCCTCGTGTACTTCTGTAGCTCCTTTATAATATACTACTCTTCAGGACATGTCAGTACAGTAACAAATACCACCAATTGCATTAGTTTTAACAAACAGAGGTTTCTTTTTTACTCACTCTGTACTCAGGGTGACAGGACGCTGCTATATATAGTCATCAAGCTATCCGGGTGATGGAGACTTAATCATATAGCTACATATTTCTGGAACACACAGAAATATCATTGTTGGTTCAGGGGAAGAAACACAGGAGGTTGACTGCTATCTTTTTAATACTGCAAACCAGGAAAATCACATGTCACTTGTCCCATTGCCCATTATCCAGAACAAGTCATGTGATCCTTCTACAAGGAGAAATTTGGGAAAGCACAAGGAATGTTTGATGAGCTCCCTGTTTCTGCCACACCAGTCTGCTCAGTATTTTTCAGGGTGATTGATTGTTCTTCCTTTAGCTACTCCTTAAATGCAGGCCTTCTTCATGGTTGTTCCCTTGACTCTTATTCATAACCTAAATAACTTAGCTATCATTTCTATGGAGTAGACTTCACCTCTATATACCCAACTTTATCTCTCTCTTCAATATCTGCTGGATGTATACAACTTCCCCCTTCTTAAGTAAATTGTGATTAATGGAACAATTCTTATCCTAGACACCACTATTTAAATGCCAAATAATTAGTTCAATGTCACACCTTTCTTGTTTCTTTATTGTCTACAATAAATATCCACTTTACTTCCTTTTTTTAAATTTCTGCTGTTCTAACATAACTCAAGGACTTATTACTACTTCTATTACTGTTACTACAACTGTTCAACTACTATTTAGCAATAACTCCAAATATGCTATCATTTCTTAAAAATATCTCAAGATATTTTTGTTCTATAAGACAATGTCAGCTTAATCATCCCAAATATTATATGTATATACAGTATATATAATTCTATGTTGCCTTATTTTTTAATTGGAAAGCCCATGATCAGAGGAGCTGTTTAAACAACTTCATTTTACTTTGGAGCAAATATAAAAGACATGGTTTGGTGTTGTATATTTTAAAAAAAGCACTTTTAATAGGAAGACAAAAAATAAATAAGAATAGTTTCAAGCAATGGTGGACATTACACAATGAGAACAAGAAAGGATCAAAGAGAGGTTGATTATGTACCTTTTTATTCCCATCTATTCACTTTATTTTGATTGAAAGCAATTGCCATTCAGCAAATACAGCGAAGGGATGTGTTTTTTTTTTCTTATAGTAGGTCTGTTGCTGAAGAGGCTTGCCTCTTAAATGTTTCTAGTATTTATTTAGGTGTGGATTAATTTGATTTTCTGTATTATTGCTTCACCCATAAAATGTGCAATAATTAGGGAAAATTACTATATAAGTAAATATAAATAGCTTCATAATATTAAATATAGATATAAAATATGTGTGTGCATATATATTAGTACATTATATTTTATTGCTTTGTTGAATAATGAGATGTGACACTTCAGTTTGCTTTGGTAAGGATTCAACTAGCAAAAACCTCACTTTAAAAGCTTTTCAGTCACAGCCTCATTAGAAGAAAGTTATATAGCTACCATGTTTACAGACCTGGGCTGTTTTTAGTATCTTCAAAATGTGAGTAGTTCATGGAACTTAAATGCAATTTTCTTGCATTTTATAGGTGCAAGCTACAGTTATAGCATAAAATATTGCGTATAGCTAAGTTACTTATAAAATAACAGGAATGCAACTTTAATGCAAATTGGCTTTTATTTTCAATTTAGCATTTTAATTTTGAAGGTCACACTCATAAAGACCATGGAGGCTTCTGAATTTTTTAGAGCACAATTGAATTGTCTGGATGGTGGGGGGTGAAATACCACCTGTGTCATCTAACTCATCACATAACACAAAAGTTTTTGTTCATAGGAATAAAACTTTTGGTAAGTGTGCTTCTTTCCTGAATTAGCTGTATTGTTCTGTGTAAGGCACACTTTATTGAGGATTGTTGTGTAAACTAAGTGGATCCTTAGTTTTCTCTAGAGCCGCGGTCGGCAAACTGTAGCTCGCGAGCCACATGTGGCTCTTTGGCCCCTTGAGTGTGGTTCTTCCACTAAATACCACAGCCTGGGAGAGTCTATTTTGAAGAAGTGGCGTTAGAAGAAGTTTCAGTTTAAAAAATTGGGCTTTCAAAAGAAATTTCAATCGTTGTACTGTTGATATTTGGCTCTGTTGACTAATGAGTTTGCCGACCACTGCTCTAGAGTAACATCTGCTAACTGTTGTCCTCTAGCGATCAAATGCTGCTTCTTAGAGTTGCAGAGTCAGCATGGCATTTTCGGTGTGAGCCTTAGGAATACATAAGAGATGGAGGAATATATGGGAGGATGGATAGATGGCTATTGAAACTATGTAAAGATCTAACCTTTATTTAAAATAGCAACATAATGTTGTTAAAACTCAATAAATCAATTAACACAAAAATAGGCTGTTGGGAGGCAATGGATTGAATTAGGTCAGTGGTCGGCAAACTGAAGCTCGAGAGCCACATGCGTCTCTTTGGCCCCTTGAGTGTGGCTCTTCCACAAAATACCACGGCCTGGGCGAGTCTATTTTGAAGAAGTGGCATTAGAAGAAGTTTAAGTTTAAAAAATTTGGCTCTCAAAAGAAATTTCAATCGTTGTACTGTTGATATTTGGCTCTGTTGACTAATGAGTTTGCCGACCACTGAATTAGGTTATGAGAGTGGGGCTCTCCTGCGATGATATCAGTGTCCTTGTAACAGAGAGAGAGCATTGGGGCTCTCTCTGCAGGGGCACAGAGGAAATGCCATAGGGGGCACACAGAGCAGCTGGCCATCTGCCAGGCAGGAAAGCCGAATTTGCCAGCACCTTGATCATGGGATTCTAGTCTTTAGAACTGTCAGAAAGGTGAATTCTGTTGTTCGAGTCACCCAGCCTGCTGCACTATTTTGTTATGGCAGCACAGATAGTCTAATAAAACATACAGTGTGATTATAACCGCAAAAACTTGGTGGTTAAGTCTTAGCTCATTTTGTCCTCAGTAGATGAAGTTCCATGTCTTATGAAACACACAGAACATAATTCTAATAAACAGATCATTTAGAACTGTTTATATGTGTGTATGATGGAAAGCAGGCAGTGCTCCTTCCACAACTGGAGCATAGCAATAAATCACACTTAAAATTAATGTGGGTACAATAAGTCAAATTTACTGTACACTGAAGTGACTAAGTTCTAGAAGGGCACCAAAACTTTCAACTCTGCAGTATACTGAACAAATACATAGTTAAGATCTTGTGCTGGTGTTTTAAATGAGTGGAAATATAATGAGTTAATGGTTTGGGGTGACTGTAATAATACAAAAAAGGAAGAAGTACTGAAATCAGATAAAATCAATTTTAAGTAAAAATAAGGACATCCATGTGCGTGGTTTTCTGAGGGACTAGTATAGAAACTTTCCTTGTGGATGTTTTAAAATTAAGTATCAATTTGGTTTCAAGTAACATGCTAGGGCCCTTGATGAATACTATAGTTCCACATATGTTCCTTTATTTCTCAAAAATAGAGAATTGGTCAGAAAGAACATATAAGTGTATTTTAGCCCTTAAAAGATAAAGTATTTCATTTTTAGAATCATAGTACTTAAATTTCTGTCTTCTATCTTGGCAATGCCAAGATTACTATTGATGCTTTATTTATATTTCAGTGGCCATGCAGTATTAAATATAAGAATATTATCCACTTAAAATTCAATTGTATACTGCTATATATCTACATAAAATATTTGCTTTTTACTTTTTAAAAATCATGTCAGCTAAAAGTATTTAATGATCTATTGGCAGGAGACAAAATGAACTTGCATGTATAATATTTAAAAGTAACATCTAAGTTTTAGATCTGTAAAATAGTTTAGATGCTAACTACATCAGTGAGAATTAATTTGGTGATAAAAATCAAAGTTATACTGTATAAATGGCCAAATCATTGTACAAAATTAGCAAAATATTAGACTTGTAAGGAGAAATATTTTCACGAAGCTTACTTACCAGCCAGTTTCATTTTAATGTGTACTATTAAAGAAGAAAACTCATGAATGTAAAGAGTTTTATTCATTTTATAGTGTTTTTATATCACCCATCTGTTTAAAAGATGTTAATTTATTTCCTTGAAACAATTTCCTTTTTGCCATTTCCATTTAAGAAGAAAAAAACAGCATAATCTCAAAAATTTTACAATTCCTAAGTAGTGAACAGGACACGTCTCTTCAGCATCTCACCACATTTCAGAAATGAAATACATGAAAATATACAATGAATTTTTACTAGGTTAGAAAAAAAAATATCTTTAGCCTAAATTTGACAATAAACCATTATGGTCCAAGGACATGATCAATCAAGTTCTACCCAGTTGTTTGATTTTCCATGGTCATAGATAGATTTTTTTGAAGGAAATGTTCTACATTCTTGTTCTTTTTGTTAAAAGATTGATTATACAACCATTTACAGGACACTTGCTGTGCAGCAGCATTTAAAACTCTGGAGTTCACATTGATTCTACAATATAGACAAATAGTAGAAGAAGGATTATAATCAACGTTTTTAAAACCAGGAGTCAAAGTATGCCCCAAATTAAACCAAGAGAACAGATTATGATTTCCAATGCAAAGAGCACACAGAAAAATATATGGGAGCATTAGACAAATTACTTATATTCTAATGATCTCAGACACCTTTCTGTAGCATTTATGACATTCCTCCCCTAAGAAATAGTCAACTCATGAGGTAGTATATATGTGTGTGTGTGTGTGTGTGTGTGTGTGTGTGTGTGTGTGTATAAATTTCATGGATCTCTCAGGCCATCCATTCTCTGGTCTTAGTGAAATTCTCATGCTATTCTCTGAACTGAAGCTTATAAGAATATAAGAACCTTACCATTCTCTAGGTCTTTTGTATGAAATGGGAAGGTTTGGGGACAGAAAAACAACAACAACAGTCCAACATTTTTCTTCAGTGATTAAAAATATCTGAACTCAAATGAAGGTCCAGTTTACCTTTTTCTATTAAACCATTTACGATCTCATTGTGTAAAAAGAGAAATTGATGGTCTGAACTGGACCATGGAAGAATCAGAAGCCCACGTGATAGAGGAAAATAATGAGGCACAATCAAGTATCCTAGTGGTCCTTCCTTAGCCATCTGTATTATCAAATAATCTGAATAGTTTTAAAATAATAGTTAATACTTAGTGTGGGTGTCACTAAGCTGTTTAGCTGTTTTTTGTATATTACTAAATCCCCACAACAACACTAAGAGAAAGATACTGTTATAATCCCAATCATACTGAGATAGAGTGAGGTTAAATAACTTCCTAATACCTGTTAGCTAGTAGATGATGACGTTGATAGTGGTAGTGGTTGTTGTTGTTTGGGCGATTGGGGGTTCTAACCCAACCTGAAGAGTCTTTACTTTTAACCATTATATAATACCACCTTTCAGATAAGGGGGGGGGTGTCAATTAACTAGATTTTTAGAATCTTTTATAGTGGGTACATTTAGCAAATAATTACATTTTACACTTAAAATTTATTGCAATTTCATTTTTTGTCAGTTATAACTCAATAAAGTAAAAAAAAAAATGAGATAAAATAATATGAGGCCTCTCAGGTTAGTGGGATTTTAAGAGAAAAAAAAAAAACAAGCAAAAAAACAACAACCACAAAAAAACAACAACCACAAAAATAAAATAAAACAACCTATGCAAGACTTTATACAATTTTATTTTATGTGAAGATTCAATATAAAATGTCTAAAAATATTTACCTAGTATTATGGACTTTTTGAAGATATGTTAAATGAAAACTATTTTTATACATGAATGTATTATGTTTCTAAATGAATTAAACTCTAAAAATATCAGGAAATGTAATTAACAGGATATTTAGTGACTGTATTTATGAGTTTCTGACCTATGTAAAAACTACATTTTAATGTACTATGTTATATTAGGTCACATTTGTTTTAACTCTTTTATGTAAAAATAAAACAAAGCTGGACAAAACTTGATAGCTACCTTTAAATGAGTCAAACCAAATTTTACTGAAGTAATCAACTAATACAATGAGTTGTTCGTACAGTGAGATCTTATATTGAAGTTTTTTTATGTAGTGAAATAATATACAATAATCCTTTGCTTCATTATGTTATCTGCTCAAGTTTTTATTTACTCAAGTTCTGGGGTCTCCATAAACCAAAGAATGGAATAAAGGAGGCATTTGCCTTTATAGGAACATTTAAAATGAAGTGAAGTTCAGGTTCACCTTGAAACATCAAACATCATTTCTAATTATTTAATGTTTTTCATCCTTAATTGGAAAATTGATCATATAAGACTTTGTATTTGAAGTGTAAAGAAATGTGTTCCACAGAGAAAAGAAAAGTACTACAAACTGGGCCTTAAGCCTTGTGAAAGTCTTAGCAAGATGCTTACTCATACTTTAAGAACGATATATTTTGGATCAAAGCTTAAAGAAAATGCAATGTCTATAATCCATTATTTTAATTATTAAATGTAAATGTGGGAGTGGGAGAAGCAGAGATATGAGGTGGTGGGGAGAATTTGAAAGAAAATGCTTTCATGGCTAACTTGGAGAGAGAGGAGAACAGTTCTATTTTTATTACAAACTAGAGGCCCAGTACACAACATTCGTGCACTGGGGGAGTGGGGGTGGGGAATCCCTCAGCTTGGCCTGCACCCTCTCTCAGTCCCGGGCCCCTCGGGGGTATGTGCAAGGAGTGGGTTGCAGGAGCACACTGACCACCAGGGGGCAGCTCTTGCATTGAGCTTCTGCCCCCTGGTGTTCAGTGCTCATCATAGCGACTGGTCATTCTGCTGTTTTGTCGATTTGCATATTAGCCTTTTATTATATAGGATAAACCCTAATAAGCATTTATGACCTGAGATTGGCTTGGATCAAGGCTTACTATTAAAATGTCAGCAGTTTTGGGGTTTGTGGATGGCAAATTTTACAATCTATTAAATACATACTTGTATTAGAAAGATTTAAATAATAATTAGATAAAAGATCTAATAATTTCTTTTAAAGTTTTAATTAAAAACACACACACATCATAATGTCAGATATTGGGAAGGAGATATTCTGACTTTGAGAAATGTAACCAGTATGCTGAATTTGGCATTCAAAAAATAAAAGAACGTAATTTAAACAGGAATTTTTATTATAAGTAGTAAGTAGGAGGCAGGGGATTCATTAATTAATATAAAGCATTCAAGGGAAATTTACCACACTAATCAATTAGCAGAAGTGTTCCTGAATCTTCACTTGATTCCTACAGTAAAAGATTTACACTCTTAAAGGTGGTATCATTTTGCTTAAAAAAAATACCAAACATCAAGCCTTGATAAAGTAAGGAAACTATGAGTGTATTCTCCCAGGCAGCATATAATAGACTTTTATTTTAAATTTTCAAAGGAATATTCGTATTTGAGTGCAAAATAAACATATGAACTATTACCAAGGTATTTGAAACAGTATTTTAATCTAAAATCGCCATTAATGTTTTTATATATGCTAAAATGTAAGTTTTAATGAAGATTTATACCGATAATATAAAAAGGCAAACTTGAAAAATTAGATGTCTTATTTCATTTAAACTTTTTTTTTTTTAGTCCCCACCTGAGGGTATGCTTTTGTATTGATTTTAGAGAGAAAGGAAGGGAGAGGGTGAAGGAGAGAAACATTGATCCATTGCTTCTGTACATGCTAGGGCAGGGGATCAAAACCTCAGCCTGGGTATGTGCCCTGACTGGGATTCAAACCCGCAGCTCTTTGGTGGATGGAATGACACTCCGACCAACTGAGCCACACCAGCCAGGTTGAGATGTGTCATTGTATTTAATTTTCATGTTTGCATAATATAATTTTATTATTTTTAAATTGTACATTTTAGCTTTTAGGCATCTTCACAGATAGAATAATTTCTTTTGTGCATTGTAGTAGTTAGGAGAATGATGGAGTTTTCTATATTTAAAACAGAAATTCATGAGGTGAAGTTTTATTTGACATTCATACAGAACCCTTCATTCATTCATTCGACTTATTTTGGGAGTTGTATTGCACTAGCTTATATTATCAATTTACTCATATTACTTTTGGTCCACCTTATGTGATTATAAATATTTATATTTCCAACTAGTAAGTTTCCTAACATTTGTTTTCTTTAAACATTCATACTTTTCAAAGTATCAAAAGCTCAGGAATTGTAGAAGTAAAATCAATGAATCACTAAGGTAATAATTAGTAAAGGTTTATTGTGCACACACGAAAAAGACAGTTTGTAAACCAGAACCAATCAAACTAAAACATGGAATGAGGTTCACGGGTATATTGTTATAAAGCAGCTCACATAGTGAGAAAGCAGTGACTATTTACCTTTTTTTAAAAATTTTATTTTATTTTATTTTATTTTATTTTATTTTATTTTATTTTATTTTATTTTATTTTATTTTATTTTATTTTATTATTTTCCTTATCCTCCCATTATCACCCCCCTATCCCCCCGACTCATGCCCTCACCCCCTGTTGTCTGTGTCCATTGGCTAGGCTTATATGCATGCATA
Organism: Eptesicus fuscus; assembly: GCF_027574615.1. Classification (NCBI taxonomy): domain Eukaryota; kingdom Metazoa; phylum Chordata; class Mammalia; order Chiroptera; family Vespertilionidae; genus Eptesicus; species Eptesicus fuscus. The sequence continues at coordinate 51,565,591 of NC_072481.1, read as the reverse complement.
CAAGTCCTTTGGTTGATCTCTCTCCCTTACCCCACCCTCTCCTACCTTCCCTCTGAGGTTTGACAGTCTAATGGGTGCTTTTCTGTCTCTGGATCTGTTTTTGTTCATCAGTTTATGTTGTTCTTTATATTCCATAAATGAGTGAGATCATGTGATATTTATCTTTCTCTGACTGGCTTATTTCACTTAGCATATGCTCTCCAGTTCCATCCATGCTATTGTGAATGGTAAGAACTTACAGACATTACCTCATATCAAACTTGGAAAACAGTTCAAGTTTTGTTTGTGATTTCCAGAGACATAAGCAGGAAATGACACTGATAGAACATGTCTTGCAAAATAAGCTATCTTAAGCTTTGTCTGTATGACAAAACTGGTTTTGTCTGCTCAGGGAATGTTCAAGACTTGCCTGTTCTTTTTATTTTAACAAAAGTTACTATTGATGAGGTAGTAATTCCTATGGAGACATTGCCATTGAGGAACTTGGCGTTATGGTTTGCTTGGTTCCATTAGTGTTTAGGCATACTCCAAAGAAGAAAAAACAAACAAATAAAAACCCCTCAAATCCTTCTTAGAAGAAGCCCATTGGTTTTTTTGTTTTGTTTTGTTTTTTTTCTTTTTTTAAATGTGAAAGTACTGGGAATGTTAACTTGAACAAAAATAATTTGAACAATTATTGAGCTATTTATGGGAAGAGATTTGTGGTGAAAAGGGGCAGGGGAGAAAAACCAGGTGGAGAGATAGAGAATTTCTGTGGGTATTAGGAAAACGTATCTCTGGAGTTAGTGCAATAGCTTGAACCATGTTAATGGATATGTGTCATATGAATCTGAACTCTGAGGGAGAACCATCTTGGGTTGGGATAGAACAAGAAAATATAAGAAAGAGAAGCACAGGTAGCCATCCAAGAAACAGATGCTAAAATAAGCAGATGTTTATGTACGTGGGGTGAATGCTAGGCACTTAGCTAAGATCTGATGGTTAAATGCTCACAGCATAGATATTTTGGGAGAAGGGTGAAGACCCAGCTAGGAGGAAGCATAGTTTGTTAGGAAGATGTATTGTTTCCTATGCTAGACTGCTGAGTTATCTGTGTCAGACAGAGTTCCTCCCAGTACTTACTAAATATACTTGTCTTTCTAAGGAGCCTTAGGTTATCTATAATCACTTTCAGAAATGATTATTTTAATGGGGAAAATGAGATTAGAAAGCAGTCTGTGACTTTCAGAGTTTCAATGGCCAACATTTTTTTTTTTTTTCTGGAGGAATTTTAGAAATAAAGGTATTCTGTAGCTAAAATTAGCTAGACAATTTAATTATTGAGAAAATCCAGCCTTTGGTTAGATTTAGTGTTTGCTCAAGTGTAATGTCCTTTCTTCTCTTCTCACCTCTGCCATAGCATTCTATCAACCCTCTTTTCTTAAAATTCATATCACCGATAAACAAACAGAAAACCACCCAGACAAAACAATTGTGATGCCAACCTAATAAATGTCTGAGATTTTCAGTTGTTGTAGATGAGGGTTACAACATACTTCCATAATGAAAATCACACTCCATAATTAATCAGTAAAGTTACTGCCAATTCATATTATGACAACATACAATGTGTGTGAATTCTCTGTACTCATCCTACCTAATAATAGACAAATATGCAAATTGACCATACCTCCGACACACCCACAAGCCACGCACACCATCCAATCAGAGCGAGTATGCAAATTAACCCAACCAAGATGGCGACAGCCACAGAGAGCAAGGTTTCCTAGGTAACAGAGGAAGCCAAGCTTTCCGCCTGCCTTTGCCAGGCCTAAGCCTCCACTCAAGCTACAAAGTTTCAATTATAGAAGGTAAACAAATTCAAACAGAAATGGCGGCAGAATGGAGCTTGAGAGAGCAGGCCAGGGTTGCTGCCGGCAACAGGGGAAGCAAAGCTTTCCGCACACCCTGTCTGGGCCCAGGCCTCCGCTTAAGGCTACAAAGTTTCAATTATAACCCTAACAGAAATGGCTGCCGGCCGCAGAGGGAGCCCCAGGCTTGGCTCCGCTCCAGGCTACAAAGTTTCAATTGTAGAAGGAAAATAAATTCCAGATACCAGGGTCTCCGCTTGGGTTGCCAGGGGGTGTGACCGGCCTGCAAACCACCACAGGCCCCTCGCCTAGGCCACCCCACGCCCCAAGGGAACCCCCACCTGATCCGGGATGCCCTTCAGGGCAAACCAGCTGGCCCCCACCCTTGTACCAGGCCTCTATCCTATCTAATAAAAGAGTAATATGCAGATTGATCATCACTGCAACACACAATATAGCTGCCCCCATGTGATCAAAGATCCTGCCCCCATGTGGACACAAGATGGCCACCACAAGATGGCCAGCAGGAGAGGGCAGTTGGAGGCACCCGGCCTGCAAGGCAGGGCAGTTGAGAAGGACCAGGCCTGCAAGGGAGGGCAGTTGGAGGTGATCAACCCTGCAGGAGAGGGCAGTTAGGGGTGATCAGGCCGGCAGAGGAGGGAAGTTGGGGGCAAACAGGCTGGCTGCGGAGTGGTTAGAGGGTGATCAGGCTGGCAGGCAGAAGTGGTTAGGGGCAATCAGGAAGGCAGGCAGGCAAGCAGTTGGGAGCCAGCAGTCCTGGATTGTGAGAGGGATGTCCGACTGCCCGTTTAGGCCCGATCCCTCGAGGGGTCCCATATTGGAGAGGGTACAGGCTGGGCTGAGGGACAACCCCCCCTCCTTGCACGAATTTCGTGCACCGGGCCTCTAGTTGAGATAGAAAGAGCAAGATCCTCGTTTCTGATTCAGCTCAGGGCCTTTGCACAAGTTATTCTTTCTGCCTGGCATAATGTTTCCCATTCTTCCCCTAGATACACTTATTAATCCCTGAAATCTTAGACTTTTTTCCATAATCCTCCAACAAACATAAATTAGTTCTCTCTTGCTATTTTCTTTTTTAACATAACCCTCTGATATTTTCCTTTATAATGTCTTGCACAATTTGTAAGAATGAATTTTTATGAACTTATATTTTAAGTCATTTCCACTAATTTTAAGCAGTAGCAGACTGATGCATAGTATTTTAAATTATATGAGGCCAAGTCTGATATTTTAAGTGAGAAGTTACACTAGTAATTATTAAATAGTAAGAAAACAGGAGGAAAAAGACCTGGATACCTTATTGTTACTGACTTTTAAGCAACAAAATTCTGCAAAATTTGTTATACTGTTCAATATTTTAAGAGATGAATTAATTGCATTTGTGATTTCTTTTCTATTTAAAGATGAACATATGCTGGTTGAACAACAGCATGTTAATTATCTAAACTTTGCTATTGTAAGAAGCTCATTAAGAAATAAAAATGTTAAGTTGAGAATATCTACTAACAAAATTTATAAATTTTATCTAACTAAGCTTTGGTTTTAAGAAAATACTAACTTATAAGTAATGGTCTACATGAACCTCACTATTTACAAATACCTTCCTAGGTAAAAAAAAGACATTACTAATATAATGCAATGTTGAGGTGCTCTCATATCTCATTAGGTTTTCTTGTTTTTTTTTTTTTGTTTTGGGGATTTTATTTTATTTTATTATTTTTTATTATTATTATTTTTTAAAATCTTTATTGTTAAGATTATTACAGATGCTCCTCTTTTTTCTCCCCATAGCTCCCCTCCACCTGGTTCCCACTCTGCCCCAGGCCCTTGCCATCCTATTGTCTGTTTTCATAGGTAATGCATACATACATATAAGATCTTTGTCTAATCTCTTCCCACACACCCCCATACCCCCTTGATCTGAGAATAATCAGTCTGTTTTATTTCCATGCTCCTGATTCTATTCCATTCACCAGTTTATTCTGTTCATCAGATTTTTCATTCGATTGATTTTTAGATTTAATTGTTGATAGATATGTATTTGTTGCTACTTTTTTGTTCATATTTTTTAATCTTTATCTTTTTCTTCTTCCTCTTCTTAAATAATACCCTTCAGCATTTCATATAATACTGGTTTGGTGGTGATGAACTCCTTTAGCTTTTTATTGTCCATGAAACTCTTTATCTGACCTTCAATTCTAATTGCTGGGTAGAGTAATCTTGGTTATAGGTTCTTGCTATTCATTTGAATATTTCTTGCCACACCCTTCTGGCCTGCATAGTTTTTGTTGAGAAATCAGCTGACAGGCATAATGACACTCCCCTATAGGTAACTAACTGCTTTTCTCTTGTTGTTTTTAAGATTTTCTCTTTGTCTTCTGCCCTTGGCATTTTAATTATGATGTGTCTTGGTGTGGTCCTCTTTGGATTACTCTTGTTTGGGGTTCTCTGTGCTTTCTGGACTTATAAGTCTATTTATTTCACCAGATAGGGGAAGTTTTCTGTCTTTATTTCTTCAAATAAGTTTTCAATATCTTGCTATCTCTCTTCTTCTGGCACCCCCATATTTTGGATGTTGGTATGCTTGAAGTTGTCCCAGAAGTTCTTTACACTATCTTCACTATTTTTGGATTCTTTTTTTCTTCTGTTGGGTGTTTTTTGCTTCTTCATATTTCAAATCATTGATTTGATTCTCAGGATCTTCTACTCTACTGTTGAATCCCTGTATATTATTCTTTATTTCAGTCAATGTATGCTTAATTTCTGACTGCTCCTTCTCCATTTTTTTCTTTTCTTTTTTTCTTTCTTTCTTTCTTTCTTTCTTTCTTTCTTTATTATTTATTTATTTTTTTTGGCATTCTCACTAAGATCCTTGAAAGTCTCAATAAGACCCTTGGAAGTTTCTAGAAGATTCTTGAGTAACCTTATAATTGGTTTTGAACTCTATATCCAGTAGTTTGCTTTCTTCCATTTCTTTCATTTGTGACATGTTTCTTTGTCTCAACATTTTGGCTGCTTCCCTGTGTTTGTTTCTATGTATTGGGTAGAGTTGCTAAGTCTTCTTGAGTTGATAGAGTGACCTTGTGTAGTAGGTATCCTATAGGGCCCAGTGGCTCAGCCTCCCCAATCACCTGAGGTGGACACTCTAGGTGTACCCCTTTATGGGCTATGTGCACAGTCTTGTTGTAGTTGAGCCTTGACTGCTGTTGGTGTGTCACTGGGAGGAATTGACCTCCAGGCCAATTGGCTGTGGAGACCAGCTGTGACTACAGTGGGAGAGCTGCTGTGCAGGATACACCCTATGAAGCAGGATTTGTGTCAGTGGGGCTTTGGTGTTCATTGAGTGTGCCTCTTGAGTGTGTCGCTTATGGAGGTGTAGAGTTGTAATCTGGCATGGACTGACACTGACCACCGGGTACACTGGCTCTTGGGTCTCCAGGGAGGTGCAAAGTCAGCCACTGCCTGGGCCCACCCAGCAGGAGCTAAAGAGAGATCTGCAGATTCCTCCTCTTTCTATGGGGTTTTGGATGTGTCCAGACAAGGCCCAGCTGTGAAGCAAGGCAGGTTGTTCCTGGTGCTGGGTCTTGGGCCTTTTATTGATAGGTTTGGGGCTCCCTGACCCAGCTGCAGCTTGTTTGACAGGTTTTCAGCCTAAGCAAGGAAAGGCCATTAATATGCAAAAGGTGCTGTGCACAGCTTGGCTGGGGTTGTAAATTGGATGAGGCAGGGGTCTCAGGGAATGACCAGGGCGGAGCAAACAGAAATGGCTGTCAGTCAGCTCTGCGACTGGGCAGGTCCCAGCGCAGGAACAATGACCATTGCGAGCACCTCCTTCTGAAAGCAAGCTGCCCTCGAGTTCCTGTCCCGATGCCAGACAGTCCAGTTTCTCTTCGTATGTGTCTGGGTCCCCCAGAGCCTCTCCCAGCACTGGAGCTCAGAGGAAGCAGGAGCTTGTAAGTTACGTTCATGGTGCCGGCCTTTTAAGAGGAGCAGCTGCATCTCCAGCAGCCTTTGCGTCACTGAGCCCCAATCCAAACTGGTTTTTATGGCCAGTAGTTCTTCCTGCCCATAGGGACTTCTTTTCCCAGCTCTGGGACCCTGGCCTGGGAGTCTGGTGTGGGGGTGGGACCCCTTGCTCCTCTGGGCAGCCTCCGCAGAGAGGATCTCCCACGTTGGTGCTGGACCAGCCTGTTCTGTGCCTCTGCACCTCCTACCAGTCTTAGTGTGCTTTCTTCTTTACTTGTCTAGTTGTAGGACTTCCATTTAGCCAGATTTCCAGTGGTTCTGGTTGATGGTTGTTCTGTATTTTAGTTGTAATTTTGATGTGGTTGTGGGAGGTGGCAAGTACAGGCATTTGCCTACACAGCCATCTTGTTTTTTCTATCAATTCTCTCATTAGGTTTTGATATGTAAATATAGCTTGTCTTTAGAATAATAAATCTCTGACATCAAAAAAACATAGTGGCCACAGGATAATCTTGCCTTTACACGTTTGTAAACTACTGATAAGTGTGAATATGACTTATAAGTATTTTCTTCTTCAAATCCTTGAAGAGTCAACTTAAAAAGTTTACTCAGAGAACATACATAATGTGAAATTGTTACACTCATATCCCTAATATGTTCTATGTTTTGTGTTACCATTTGATTATCTCATTTTTATGGAACTTGTGTAGTAGATACAAGACTTTAAAAATATCCAAAAGAAAATTGAAGACTCACCAGAAATAATAAGAATTTGAGGAAATTGTACATTGTAGTCAAAGAAGAAGCGATCTCATCTCTGATGTGTTCATTATGGATTGGAATTGAAGAAAAAGCATGATTGCTTTTTACTTGTCAGTTATGTGCTCTGTGTGAAATAAAACTGTGCTAGATAAGTTAAAATTATAGGGCAACATAGTTTTTAAAGTATGTTTATTCCAGAAAAACTTAATATGTAATAAATAGATATATTTCTGCTTTAGCTAGACACCTACTAAAAATCCATCTTTACCTCACAGTGTGTTGTTAACTAGAAGTGTAGTGCATTGAGTCAGAAAGCTCCTTCACTCGTTAGTAGAGAGAAAATATGGACCAGATAGAAATTAGTTGGAGCACTTTGCTGAGGATCCTAACATAGTCCTGTTTTATGCCTTATTATTTGAGGATTTCCTCCAGCCTACATTTCTTGTCTTTTTTTTTTTCCTGAAAATTTCAGACATATTACCTCTACCCTAGGTGTGCTGAACTTTTTATATTGCCTGGAACATAGAACCCTTTCTCACTCCACTGCCCACTTAGACTGATGCAAAGTTCACCTTCTTCATCATTGTCATAGACTGAATATTTGTGTCCTCCCAAAATATGTATGTCACAGTCCTAATCTCCAATGTGACTGTATTTGGAGATAGGGCCTACAGGGTTAAGTGAGGCCATAGAGTGGGAGTTCAAATCTTTTGCCTTCTCCCTGGTACACCAGAGAGCTGTGGGGCTTTGGGTAACTCACTGAACATTCTAGTTCCTCCCTGCTCTGTACTCTCATGTGACTTACATAAAGCTGTGATATGAAACTTCATTTTCTATCATTGCAATGGTTTATTTATTCTTGCCTTTCCTATGGGGTTGTGATGCTCTTGAATATATCAAGCTCGGTCTTGTGCAAATGAAGGAAGGAGGATAGGATGGAAGGAAAGAGGGGAGAGAGGAAGGAATAATGGAGGAAGGAATGAAAGGAAAGAAAGAAGAAAGGAAGGAAAGAGGGAATGAAAGAGAAAAGAGACAGAGGGATGAAGAGAGAAAGAGGAAGGAAAATGAAAGATCTGATCAATAGAAGGCCATAATACCATTATCATCACTGTCATCATAGATATAATTAAACATGACATTGGGTGCTTTAGTATATATGAAAGAATATGATTTCAAACATGTAAGTATGGCATATTCTCTTACTCTGTGCCTATTTCTAGTGAAACTTCTCTAGTTTTTGGAAAGGATGAACAAAAAACAGTTGAAACCATCTCTTACAATTTTGGGGATAGAGGATTGTCCAATTAACTTTAAATATTTTAATGTATCAGAGGCAGATAATGATACATGTGTTTTTTTTTTTTCCCAAAAAACTCCTTAGTTTAGAATTACATCATTATGGACACTGAAAAGCATTAAAATTATCTCCCAGAGAATTATTAAATATTTTTTTAGGGATACCATGACATTTCATGTTATTTCAGCTTGATAGCATCTTGGAGATTAGCTCAGTTTCTTACTTTTCAGATGTGAATACTAGAGTCAGGGTGTTAGATGACTTACCCAAAGCCCCACAGCTGTCTGGTTTACCAGGGAGAAGGCAAGCAAACAGGTGTTCTGACTTCCTGTGAATGGACCTGCAGCCTGCTGTGAATGTGCTCATTTTAATTTTCAAATCTAAAGTTGTTATTAGGCAAGCCTAGCAGATGTGTTCAGTGAGCAAACTTGCTTCCTGTTAAAAAATTATCCAAATTATCAGGTAGATGATCCTGGAGTTATTTTAATTAAAAGCAATGGAGAAAAAAATTAGGCACTTAGATAGGTTTCTTGGACTCATAAAATTAAAGAGCCTCTTCTGTCAATATGTAGGTTAGAGGTAATTCCTGTAAATGTGAATGTAAATTAACTGTGTAAATTCCCATGCATATTAATTACAAAGTAAACTCTCACTAAACTACCCTTTATTTCCATGGCAGAAGCTCTTACTTTGTAAGAAAGAAAAAAAGAAAATAATTCATCTGTGAACTGAAGTTAGAATAGTTTAGGTCTCTTTCTCTGGATCCAGATATGCAGATATATAATTACTCTTTGATGAACTTTTTACCTTAGGTTATTTCTTTCATATAAAGACTGCATACCTAAAGGATTCTAAATGGCAGCATCCTAGGGGCATGATTAAATCTCTAAGGTCTCTTACTCCTGTGTATATTTAAAGAAAGAAATATACACTATCCTCTTAGTCTGAAATGTGAGTTATTTACAGCAGTCAGGAATTATTTTACATCTTTACCTCACTTTTTTGATAGAGGTTAAAATCTAATGGTAAGCTATTGGTCATCTGGCAGATACCTAACTTCCGACTTTAATTTCCAATTTGACCATTTACATGATTAAAAGGCTCATAAAATATAGTAGTAATCATTTTTCTATTTAAGAAATTAGGAGAATATCCAACCATAAATCCCTGAAGTTAGGTATGATTCAGGATTTCTTATCTCAACTAAATTGGAAATTAATCACTGGACTAATTAGTATATATATTTAATAGCTCATAATTTAATCTTCTGTCTTTAGGTAAGAAATTATTTAAAGTGCCCAAGTGGACATAGGCTGTAACTAATAAGATGGAATTAAAGAATAGAAAAAAAAAGACTATGAGGAAAAAGAAATGTTTTGGTAGAAGTTATTGATATTATCTTTAATGGGTAAATATGAGAGCATTATGCATATGTAATATGAGCTAGGAGTCAAGCAGTACTGTATTTCATAAGAAACAAAACATTATTATTCTATTAATTTAAAAATTAGTCATTTTTTTCCTGCAGGATTTGCTGCTTCAAAAGCAATATTTATATATTATTTTATATGAATTAGTCACTTGAAATAATGCTGGAAAATTACATATTTTATAGTGATAGGTAACTCCCTGGTCTAAATATAAAAAAACTAAAAAGATATATTGTATGGTAAGTATGTGTCAGACACTGTTCTAAGCATTTTACATATAGTAGCTCTTTTAATCTGCCATTCATTAAAAGGTAGGCACTATTCCTATCCAAATTTTAAATATGGGGCCCAGAAAAATGTATTAATTACTCAAACATACATGGTTATAAGTGGTAGCTGCTGGTTCAGATCCTACCTTCATACCACTGTCACACAGAGTGAGTTCCATGGAAGAATAGCAATTTTCAACCAGTGTGTCATGGTTGGCACACTGCTGTGCCACAGAATTTTTAAAACATGCGATACCTGATTATTTAATCAGGGGCACTGACCTCTTTTCCCTTAGATTGTCATATAAAAAGATGACAGCAGCTGACACAATAATAGCCATCGGGTATGAATGAATGTAAATTATACCCATTTTTTTGTGTCAGATCAGCAAAAAATACAATAGTTGGTGTGCCACAGAATTTTTGTAATTTGTTTATGTCTGCCATGAGGTGAAAAAGGTTGAAAATCAGTGCTCTAGGAGCTTGGTAGAAATGCCATATCTAGGCCCAATCGCAGACCTAATGATTCAACCTCTGCATTTAAAAGATTTCCTAAGTGATTTATTAAAGTTTGACAATCATGGCTTTGCAACTACTGCCTCTGAAAGAAGTAAAACGCTTCTTTTAGAACTACCTTATATATTGTCTTATATTCTTAACTGATAATTTACATATCTGTTTTTTAAAGAAATTGAAATTTTCCTTGGGGTCAGCATCTTTAAAATGGTATATAAATCCAAAGCTAAATTTTAAGGCATTGAACCAGAAATTATTAGTTTAATATTATTGATCTTGCTTTTTTAATGGAAGGACTACTGGTTATACATATGAACTGTTTAAGGCAGATCTGGGTTCAGCTGGTTCAGTTCTTGCTTGCTTGATAGCAGATTACCTAACCTTTGTTTTCTAACCTATAGAACTTGAGATGAGTCAGAACCAATGTATATGAAATACACCATCTAAGCAGCTGCCTTCTTTTTTATCATAATGACAGTCCAGTATGATAGCCTAAGTCTGTAATTCTTCATGGTTAGTGTCTATTAGAATCACTTCGTTACTTGTTGAACCTAAGATTGCTGCCCCATCCCTCCAAAGTTTTTGACTTCAGTATATTTGGGAGGAGAGCTGAGATTCTGCATTCCTAACAAGCTCAGAGAGATGCTCTTACTACTGGTCTAGGGACAACACTAACAAGTCACATTTCCTCCTCTCTGATTTCATCTACATTGATTACCAGCAAAGTGCCCCAAATTAATTTACTTAGCCATTAAGGAAGGCTGTAGACTACACTAATCCCATTCTACACAAAAAAGCTCCGAGTCTAGAAACTAGTCAGTGGATTGATTCTTCTGAATGAGTGGATTAATAACCCACCTAATGAGAACTTCTTGGAAACTTGAGGTACACCTATTTTTTTTTTTTTTTGGACATACACATTTACTGCTTCTTGTTAGTCAGTCATTTCCTTTTTCTGTCATACAGGCCATCTCTTCCATATTAAGTAAAAGTTGTTCTTATAGGGTTGTACTTATTTCTGCGAATATAGTTCTGATTATTAAATGCCATTCTCTTATTAAATGTTTTGAATATAACCTTTCTTCATGCATATGACTTTTCTTATACTGAGTTTAAGGCAAATATTCTAAGTATTTATAGAATCATAGAATTTTGAGACCTTTAGGTTTTGTATATTTGTACCATTCATTTTAAAGATGAAGAGGAGGGTCTTAGCCACAACCACACAACTCATCCTGGTATTGAGATATTATGCAATAATTAAAACAAATTCCTTAAACCCTAACCATGTGCTTTTGTCACAATTATTGTTTACTGTACTGTCTAACAACTTGTTTTTGTTGCCATAAAAAGTTGTTAAAACTATCTTCAGTCAAAAGTTATTAAATATGCATAAATAACATAATGTCATTATAGATTGGATGATTGGCAAAGATTAGAAACAAATGAAAATATAATAAAAATGTGTCCGTAATAAATATAACATCAAAATGCCTTATACACACAAAATGTGTGTATCTTACATCAAAATGCCTTATACACACAAAAAAAGAGGCTCAGCAGCTTTAAATAGGCCTATCAGCATATTTAAGTTTCCCTGAACAGCCCTAGTTATAAAGGAAACCAAGCAGTCTGAAGTTACAGTACACACCTGCTGAGTAAAAAAAAATGTTTGCAGCACAAGTAGTGATAGTAGTAAGTGATAGCATTAAGGTAGGGCAGGCTTGAGGAAGCTGTCTTCTCTCAATTATTCTATAGTTTTATTTGGTTTCTCCAGAATGTCCTGAAATGGGGCTCATAATGACATGATTCTTCCTTTAAGACTCCCAGGAGAGACTTCCCATTTGAGCCCAAGCCCTGCCTATGTTTTTCTGAGCAGTACAACTGGAAGTATCTGAATAGTTAGAACCTATCCACAGTGAATCTTTTCATCTTTACTATATTACAACTTCATGAGACTACTAATTGTCTTTGAACCTACTGTTTCATGTTTCTATCCTTTTTGGTTTAACTAGCATCTTAGTCTGAAATACTACCTCTCCCATTCAGAGATCCATTTATTGTTTCATGCATGCATTTATTCATTAATTTCAGGTATCTTGTTAAGTGTTGGGCCAAGATTATCTACTAAAACTTCCAGGAAACCTTCCTTGATTCCACCAGGGGAAGTATTGAGTGCTTTCTATGTACGAGCTTCTGTGCTAGCCATGCTTCATCCTTTCATTTGATTGACACTTCATAACAACCTTATGAAGTCATTTATTTTATTATTCTTTTTAGTTCCCAAATGAGGAAAATAAATACTATAGCAGGTACATGACCAGAGAAGAATATAAGTATACTAGAGGCCCGGTGATCAGTGTGCATCATAGCAATGGGTCTTTCCACTGGTCATTTCGCCGTTCGGTCGATTTATATATTAGGCTTTTATTATATAGGATAATTCTAGAATCTCAACAGTTAACCATCACACTCATTCTATGTTTTCATAACACTGGATTTATCTCAGTATAGTCCTTAATACTAAACATTATAATTTTTAAAATTTAAATATCTAGTCCTCATTTTTAACTATAAAAACCTTTATAGCAGGCTGCATATTATTTTTTAACTAGAGGCCCAGTGCATCAAAATTCATGCACTTGGGGGGCGAGGGGTCCCTCAGCCCAGCCTGCGCCCTCTCACAGTCTGGGACCCCTTGATTCTTTTTAAAAATAGGGACTTTTTTAAAATGCCGTGAGACACAGGACAAATTGTTAAAAATCAGGACTGTCCCGCCAAAAGCGGGACGATCTGGTCACCTTACCCTTGGGGGATGTCCACCTGCCAGCTTAGGCCCGCTCCCTGAGGGATCGGGCCTAAGCTGACATTCAGACATCCCTCTGGCAGCCCAGGAGCCCTCAGGGGATGTCGACTAACGGCTTAGGCCCACTCCATAGGGAGTGGGCCTAAGCCGTTAGTCAGACATCCTTAGCGCTGCTGCAAAGGCGGGAGAGGCTCCTGCCACCGCTGCTGCGCTGGCCAGCCATGAACTGGCTTCTGGCTGAGTGGCACTCCCCCTGTGGAAGCGCACTAACCACTAGGGAGCAGCTCCTGTGGTGAGCATCTGCCCCCTGGGGGTCTGTACACGTCATAGCTACCGGTCCTACTTGGTTGTTCCACCATTAGGATCAATTTGCATATTACCCTTTTATTATAAAGGATTATCCACAGTAATAAGGAGAGTATGTTTTATAAATGCATAAATTAATTAATCTTGTATGTTATCTAAGAATCTGAAAAATGTTTAATATATGCAGTAAGTTTTAAAATCATAATTATAGAATGAGTTTTATCTCAATAAAAAATGACCTGGATGTTTGTACATAAATAGTTAATACATTCAAGACACTGACTGCTTATCAAGATACAAGCTTATTTTCAATGTGTCATGATATTAAACATTTTACTTAAAACTAAACCCTCTGATATTAAGTCTAGAAGAATTACAACAAGATGATATTGTAACATCAAATCTAAGTTCTGAAAATCAACAATAATGGCACCAACATATAAATATTATAGAGTTTACACGTTGTCAAAAATATTTTACTGATAGGTTGCTAGATATAAAATTGACTCAAGCAAGCTAATGGTTCTCCATCTGTTGAAAATAAAAAAGCCATAGCATTTTTGGGGAGATAATTTTTCAAATTAATAAATACAATCTTGGATCCTATTAAGATCATCTATGAAGTGAAATAGAATTCAAAAACTTAAGTTTCTCATTTAGGGATCTTCAATTATTAAAAAAATAGATCAGTTATTCTAGATAGGTAGAGAGATAGATACATAGACATAGCTAGTTAGCTACCTAGAAATAGATATAACTAAATTAAAACAAATTTATTTTGAAACTATCAAAGTTCACTTCTTAATACATGGACATATATTTTCATATTTAAAAGCAGAGCTTGGGGATTCTCTTTATACAGATAGAAAATTGTTGAGATGTATGTAAGCCTTTATTTTGTTTCTTAATTGCTCTAAATTCAAAAGTAAATTTAATGGCCCAAATTTCAATTATTTTGAAATAATTCACACATAATCCATCTTATCTATACCTGTATCAACTGAATATTGAATATGAAATACATGTAAACATTTATTTATTACAATGACTGGCATTATTTTAGTTATTAAGTTCTTAAGAAAAAATATGGATTTCTCTGTAGTTAATTTTTTCTTTGCTCTTGTACTAAGATTGTTAAATAGGACTGATATATTCTTAAACATGATACTGCTTTTAATTTTAAAATTCAAGAAAAAATGTTTACTACTAGTTTAATTTTCTCCTATGGGATTTTTATATCTGGGACAATGACTTAGTTGGTATATTTTCTATTCTCACTGGTATACTAATTAGGTGAGAGTTACTGTAAATTAGAATTGATGTGATGTTGTAGAGTTGTTAGGAAAGTAAAATCTGATTATCAAGCAACAATATCACTCAAAAATCACTTAGGGAGGTATATTCTTAAATGAACAAATGAGTATTAGTAATGCTGAAGTTACTGTTACATTTTAACTTGAATCTGTATAAGTTTAGTTACCTAGACATGTAAATATTACATATGACATTTAACTTCTTGACATATCTTATTTAAAATATTATTAAATAGGTTGTATTGTATGTGACATATTATTAAATAGGTTCATATGATCTAAATAATTAACATAATTAAGTCATTTTAATTTTATATGCATTTCCATAGCTTTATCTATAATTTGAAGTAAAGTTATATTCAGGAACAGGAGTTACAGATTGAATGGGAGATAAAAATTAATATAATTATATAAATGTGTGATAAAATAATGCATGTATAGAAATGTTTATATCATTTTAATTTTAATTTATAGTGATGGTGAATTTTCATACTTAAATAAGTACATATTCTTTCTACTGATATCAGTGGAATTTGTGAACACATATCCAAAGACAAAGCTAGATCCATAAAATCCCTTGTCTTCAAGGCTATGGTTTTTGTATTTGTGTGCATGTTTCTGTGCATGTGCTTTCCAAACACCTATATATACATTTTAATGAGATTTTTCAGCTCAAAAGTAAAAGGTGAAAGATATCAGTGGTACTCAGATTACTTTAAATCTTTTTGTGGCCTTATCCTATCTAATAAAAGAGTAATATGCAAAATGACCATCACTCCAACACACAAGATGGCTGCCCCCATGTGGACACAAGATGGCTGCCACAAGATGTCCAGCAGGGGAGGTTAGTTGGGAGGGACCAGGCCTGCAAGGGAGGGCAGTTGGGGGCAACCAGGCCTGCAGGGGAGGGCAGTTAGGGTGGACCAGGCCTGCAGGGGAGGGCAGTTAGGGGCAAACATGCTGGCAGGGGAGCAGTTAGGCATCAATCAGGCTGGCAGGGGAGTGGTTAGGGGGTGATCAGGCTGGCAGGCAGAAGCGGTTAGGGGCAATCAGGAAGGCAGGGAGGCGAGTAGTTGGGAGCCAGCAGTCCTGGATTGTGAGAAGGGTGTCCGACTGCCCGTTTAGGCCCGATTATATTGGGATCAGGCCTATATGGGCAGTCGGACATCCCTCGAGGGGTCCCAGATTGGAGATAGTGCAGGCTGGGCTGAGGGACACACACCCCCATGCACGAATTTCATGCACTGGGCCTCTAGTCTATATATATAAAAGCCTAATATGCTAAGTGTCTGACTGTTTGAATGTTCGACCAGTTGCTATGACACCCACTGACCACCAGGGGGCAGACACTCTGACCAGAAGGTTAGCTTGCTGCTGGGGTCCGGCAGATCAGGACTGTGTGATACAGGCCAGACATGCCCTGGAGCCCTCCTGCAGTCCCTCCCCAGCCCCAATCATGCACCAGTGAGGTCCCTTTGCCTGGCCTGCGCTGTCACTCAATCTGGGACACCTCAAGGGATGTCAGAGAGCCGGTTTCGGCCCAATCCCCATAGGCCAGGCCAAGGGACCCCACCGGTGCATAAATCCATGCACCGGGCCTCTAGTAGGAAAATAATTTACTTTACCCTTTAGAACCCATGGCCTAACATAGATATACAGAAATTCCACACAAAAGAAATTCCATCCAGCAGAATATTTATTCTTTTTAAGTACAAACAGAACATTCTCCAAGATAGAGTATCCTATCTAATAAAAGAGTAATATGCAGATTGACCATCACCCCAACACACAAGATGGCTGCCCCCATGTGGACACAAGATGGCCACCACAAGATGGCCAGCAGAGAAGGGCAGTTGGGAGGAACCAGGCCTGCAAGGGAGGGCAGTTGTGGGTGATCAGGCCAGCAGAGGAGGGCAGTTGGGAGGGACCAGGCCTGCAAGGGAGGGCAGTTGGGGGCAATCAAGCCTGCAGGTGAGGGAAGTTAGGGGTGACCAAGCCAGCAGAGGAGGGAAGTTAGGAGCCAACAGGCTGGCAGGGGAGCAGTTAGGCATCAATCAGGCTGGCAGGGAAGTGGTTAGGGGGTGATCAGGCTGGCAGGCAGAAGCAGTTAAGGGCAATCAGGAAGACAGGCAGGCGAGCAGTTGGGAGTCAGGAGTCCTGGATTGTGAGAAGGATGTCCGACTGCCCTTTTAGGCCCAATCCTCCTGGCAGTCGGACACCCCTCGATGGGTCCCAGATTGGAGAGGGTGCAGGCTGGGCTGAAGGACACACCCCCGTGCATGAATTTTGTGCATCGGGCCTCTAGTAGTAAAGTAAATTCTTTGAGGTCTTGCAATGCTGCAACTGCTTTTCCTGGTTTTAAGGTTTGCATACCAGTACACTACATTTTGCGTCTCTGCTGTTTCATTTTTTGCTGCAACTTGGATAACTCTTTGGGTTAAATTAGGGAGTAATAAATTAGTACTCATAGTTGAGCACGGATGAAAAGACAGGCTGTCTAATGGACAGGATGTCAGAATTATACTCTTTTGAAGCAAGACATTGTTAGTTCCAAGCTAATAAACAAGGAATATGCGTCTTCTCATTAGGGTACTCATTAGTTGTGCCACATTTTCACTGTGTTCTGATTATTTCTAATTATTTATTACTGTGTAATAAGAAAATCTGTAGAAAAAGACTTGCATCAACAGATAATCTGTAGTAATTTCTAGGAACTGTCCACTGTTCATTTCTAGCAAGTTCTCTTTCAATTCCTTGTGCTTGATTTGAAAAAGAGCAGTTCTAAAAATATTTGTTCAGTAAGTGGGATTTATCACGAGGTGGCAAAGGTTTGTTTAAATTTTTAGTAGAGGATTTATGTGGAGAAAAGGAGACTTTAAGTGGTGTAATTCAATTATCATTAGATGTGGTGATAAAACTCCCCCCAAAACAGTGGCTCATTCAGTCTTGTTTCACCATCTTCCACACATGGCTGAAGTCTCACTGTCCAATGTGCTGTTCCAATTGCAGACCTCACATTCAAGTTCCATTAACAAGAGTACAAGATATGAAAAAAAAAATCATACATTTCCTTTATTTAGCATTTTGGAAGTTGAATACCAGTTCTGTATATATCTCTTTCATCAGACTTTGTTATATGATTGCATTTAGTTGCCAGGGATCCTGGGAAGTGTAGATTATATTTCAAAGTTGAAAATCAGAAGTTCTTTTACTATAGAAAATGGGAGAATGAATACTGGAGGAAACTGGAAGTTTCTTCCATAGGCTATTATCACTAGTGTCAACAAGAAAACAAATGGGACTTCGGTCAGGAGAAACTTTATTAAAAAGGATTATTGCAAGAAAACTAAAGGGACTATTGCAAAAGGAGTATGGGGAATTCTGCATTATGGTTTGTCCATGAGATCTGCAAGCATCTCAAAAGTTAGGTAGAAAAGGTCTTTTCTTTAGTAAGGAAAAGTCAACAAAGCTATAAAGAATGGAATTGGGGGAAGCAGGATGAATGAAGATGGTGTGATAAAACAGTAGAGCAGAGAATGTTTGACCCTTAAGTCAGCCTATTCTCTGGAGTTTTATGCTGGCTTGGATTGAGGGCAGGCCAGGGTCCCACAGTGTGGGGAAAAGTTTAGTTAACAAGGATTTTGCTCTTAATTATAGATCAGTGGGGATATTAGTTAGGAAGTTATTTATGAGGCAACGAATGAGAATTCTTCAGCGTCTGTGTCTAGCCTTGTCATATGTGGACAAGGCGTGCAGGGGTGGGTGGTGATCTCTGGGCCTTGTCTAAGTCATGGGGCAGGAAAGATGTCTCTTTGCATTAAGCCTTTTTCTGGAACCCAAAAAAAGGCGGTGGGGGGGGGGGAAATCTTTAACCTTCCAAGTTTACCGGGATCACAAGTGTTGGGTAAAAGGCAACATTGTCATGGGAATGAGAACAAAAGTAGCTCTGATTTCGAAGTTTATTGACTTAGAAGAGGAACCACCTTCACAGTGAAGATGCGGAGTGCAGTGGTGATATTAGTTAAACCTAGTCTCGTGAAAGCCACTGGTTCAGTCATTTCTGAGGGACACTGGCATGGACTGCCCCCCACACGGGGAAGAGTTGTTACTCATGGAAGCGAGAGGCTGATTCTCTGACAAGGAAACTATATCCGTAAAAGGCAGGACTTGAGCATGAGTGTGCAGGTTTTCTCTCATTTTTGCTCACTCTTTTGCGTTTGGACATTCAGTTTAGACTTTAACCTTCAGTAAAATTTAGAGATGGCCTTTGGCTGTAAAGGCGGGTGGGGGGGTTAAGCCAAGCATGCTTGAATGACCTATTTTTGAAACGAAACTATCCAGTGGATGTTGCCTTCTCTGTGTATTGCTTTTTGTTACTTCCACACATAGCGAAGCATTTCAAAATGCACAAACCAATTTATCAAATTTGAGCTGTCACTGGCTACCATGGTGACGATTTTGGGAGTTTGCAAAGAATTTGGGCCATGATGTCAGGTTGCCTTTCCCAGCTGAAAGATACCTCTGTTTTGTCATTGTTGTTGATGAGGTGGGTTATGGGTGAAGAGTTAGCTGCCTTTCTTGAGAATATTTTATTCATGTTTCTTGGCCAAAACATACTGATAGAGTATATGAGGGAGCCAATAAATGTTTTTAACCAATTGAAAAATGAAACAAAAAACTAAGGTAAATGGAGTCCAAAATCACTAGATCTAGGTTGAAGGATGTAGTTTAGTATAAGTCAAAATAGGCTTGCTAACTCCTTATGTCCTTGCAACATTATTCAGGGATATAGATCAAAGGGGAAGGAGTAGAGATGAAATCCTCTTAGAAGCTTCAATAAATAAGGGACACATAATTAAAACAATGTGTAAGAATTCATACCAGTGGCTGTTGACCACCAATTTGCTCCATCTCCATCATCAGAAGGGGCAGGGTCCTGCCTTTTAATCACACAGCCCCAGGTAGTTACCTTGCTTTCTCATACACTGTGACATCGTAAGCTCCCCTTCTACATTTTTTTTTTTTTGACCCAGACCTTGGACCAAGCCATTATGTCCAAAGACTACTAATTTTTCTTAGTAAGAAATTAAATTTAGAAATTACAACTGAATACTAGGGGCAGGTTTCATCATATGATTAATTTTATTATTGGTTAGTTTAAGTATTCATGAATGAATGGTTCTTAGAGCTATTCTTTTTCTTATACAAACTGCTTTGATTTTAAATTATGTTAGAATTTAAGTAAACAAAAGAATAGCCAGTATATGATAGGCACATAACTCAAGACTAAATACATATTAGTATGTGTTTTATCTGCTTTATATCCTATAGATAGAATAAAGATTACAAAAGTAACTATTTGGAAGTTTAGGTGAATTATATGTAATAGAATGTGTGTAGTGTACTATATATTTAATATGTAGAGAAACAACATGATGAGGTGTGCATATTTTCTCAACTTTCTATTTTAGTCAATGTTATTTTTGAGATTTTCCCAGCTTAATATGAAGATGTGGTTTTATTGCTTTATAGTATTGCATTGAATGAATAAACAACAGATTAATTATTGATTCTTCTGAGACAGGGTTGTCCCTTATTTACAACTAGAGGCCTGGTGCATGAAATTCGTGCACGGAGGGGGGTTGTCTCTCAGCCAAGCCTGTACCCTCGCCAATATGGGACCCCTCAAGGGATGTCCGACTGCCCGTCTAGGCCCGATCCCACTGGGATCAGGCTTAAATGGGCAGTCGGACATCCCTCTCACAACCCAGGACTGCTGGCTCCCAACTGCTTGCCTGCCTGCCTTCCTGATTGCCCCTAACCACTTCTGCCCTGCCAGCCTGATCTCTCCCTAACCACTCTGCTGCCAGCCAGTTTGCCCCCAACTTCCCTCCTCTGCCGGCCTGGTCACCCCTAACTACCCTCTCCTGCAGGGTTGATCACCTCCAACTGCCCTCCCTTGCAGGCTTGGTCCCTCTCAACTGCCCTCCCTTGCAGGCCGGGTGCCTCCCAACTGCCCTCCCCTGCTGGCCATCTTGTGGTGGCCATCTTGTGTCCACATGGGGGCAGGATCTTTGACCACATGGGGGCAGCAATATTGTGTATTGCAGTGATGATCAGTCTGCATATTACTCTTTTATTAGATAGGATAGAGGCCTGATGCAGGGGTGGGGGCCAGCTGGTTTGCCCTGAAGGGCGTCCCGGATCAGGTGGGGGTTCCCTTGGGGTGTGGGGCGGCCTGAGAAAGGGGCCTGTGGTGGTTTGCAGGCCGGCCACGCCCCCTGGCAACCCAAACAGAGGCCCTGGTATCTGGAATTTATTTTCCTTCTACAATTGAAACTTTGTAGCCTGGAGCAGAGCCAAGCCTGGGGCTCCCTCTGCGGCCGGCAGCCATTTGTGTTGGGGTTATAATTGAATCTTTGTTGCCTTAAGCGGTTGGGCCCAGCCAGGGTGTTCGGAAAGCTTTGCTTCCCCTGTTGCCGGCAGCAACCCTGGCCTGCTCTCTCAAGCTCCATTCTGCTGCCATTTGTTTGAATTTATTTACCTTCTATAATTGAAACTTTGTAGCTTGAGTGGAGGCTTAGGCCTGGCCAGGGCAGGCGGAAAGCTTGGCTTCCTCTGTTACCTAGGAAATCTTGGTAAATCTTTTTGGTTGTAGCCATCTTGGTTTGGGTTAATTTGCATGCTCGCTCTGATTGGATGGTGGGCATGGCTTGTGGGTGTGTTGGAGGTATGGTCAATTTGCATATTTGTCTATTATTAGATAGGATGCTATAAGAAAACCTTCTATCCTATGTCCCCTTGTGCTCAAGTACAAGATTTCCTCTAGGGAAGTTATCTACAAGTAGACTTACAATCTGAGAAGATACCTATATGTCCTGTGTTACTTAGTATTAATGAATTTTCTCTCCACACTTACACTCTTACCAGTATGTGTTTCTATGAACTCAAGCCCTTATTAATAGTTGGAATTACAAACCATTAATATCTGTGGAGTAATAATTTATTTACATTTTCCTGAATACCAATAAAATTCTGAAGTTTTTCAGAAGTCTATTTGGGCTTCTTCAA
The DNA here is from genome assembly GCF_027574615.1 of Eptesicus fuscus. Lineage (NCBI taxonomy): Eukaryota > Metazoa > Chordata > Mammalia > Chiroptera > Vespertilionidae > Eptesicus > Eptesicus fuscus. Next base: position 51,543,984 of record NC_072481.1, on the reverse strand, counting down.
TTTTATGTTATATTACATGTATTATAGCCATATATCTAGTCAGGTTTTCTTTTTCATCATAAGTCAGTTTTGGTAACATTTTTTCCCCCTAGAATATTCTCTAATTTGTCTAAATTTTTAGGTTTATTTGCATAAATTAGTTGTACGCATTGTTTATGGCTTTTAAATATTGCTAATGTTTTATGTATTTTTTCTGCCTTTCATTGGACACTTATTTGGATTTCTCTTTTCTTTTAGCCCCCAGCTTTATTGAGATATAACTGATGGTTCTAGGTATTTTTGCCATGAAAATTTTTGCTGCAAATGTTTGCTTCAAGCATTTTTGCTGCAGTCACTTTTGGAGCACAACTAATTAGACGTAAGTTAATTTTTGTAAAAAAAAATCAAATATGAAAAAGGGATACTAAAAGGTATGAAATGAATCATGAAAAATTTATAACAAAAAGATTATTGTGAAAAGTGAAAGGCATTGTTTTCAAAGTCATTCATTCATTAGTATTAGACATTTTTTTTTTTTTTTTGCTTGATGATTCATTTTATTCAGCATTGCCCTTTTCCTTTTTGCTACAATTCCTTCTTTCATTAAGAGTGGTATCTGTTTCTAACTAAAGAACTTATAATTAAATCTCTCCAGCACTGTTGTGGATTAGTAACCACCTCTTTTATATTTGTCATAGTTTGGTAAACTTGGTTTTGACGGGTGGGAGGGATGACTGCTCACTTAGGATTTGCAAACTGGTGTGCTAGCATTTTCTAGTATATTATGCAATCTGGCTTTACATGAAGCTTTGCAATCTGGCATTATACATAGTTGTTATCATATACTATTTTAAAACCACCACATTAACTCATTACTGTATAGACCATTGTGAGGACTAAGATTTATATAACATGAAAATGGGAATACTGAGAAAACTTTGTCAATGGAGAAATGAAACCAAAATAACAACAAGTTTAAATACATTAAATCTGTCTCATGAAAACCAACTGTCAACCAGTTATTTTATCTTTTAAGGCAAAATAGCCTTACAGCCAATTAGTTGTAAAGTGAAAATGTTTGCTGCAAAAATGCTTGCTGCAAAGATATTTAAAGTAAAGATGCTTATGGCAAAGATACCAGACACGAAATTAACTTATGACAGTGTATAATTCTAAGGTTTACAACATGATGATTTGATACACATACGCATTGCAAAATTTTTAACCCAATAAAGTTGGTTAACGCGTGAATCACTTCAGTAATTCACTTCTAGTTTTTATTTTATTATTTTTGTTTCGTGGAAACATTTAAGATCTATTCTCTTAGCAACTTTCAAGTACATAATACAGTATTGTTAACTATAGTCACTATGCTGAATATTCGATCCTCAGAGCTATTCATCTTCCAACTGGAAGTTTGTGTCTTTGGGCCAACATCTCACCATTTCCTGCACTCTCCAGACCCTGACAACCACCATTGTACTCTGTTTCTGAGTTTGGCTTTTTTTCTTTATCCATTCACATTATTCACATTTTCTTTATTCATTCATCCATCAGTGGACACTTGTTTCTGTGTTTTGGCTATTGTAATTAATGTTTCAGTGAGCTGAGGGTACCTATATCTCTTTTAGACAATGATTTAATCTCCTTCAGATATATGCCCAGAGGGGAGATTGCTGGGTCATATGGTAGTTTGATTTTTAACTTCTTGAGGAACTTCCATTCTGTTTCCATAGTCTTCGCAGCGATTTACATTTTCACCAACACTGCACAAGGATCCCCTTTTCTCCACATTCTCAGCAACATTTATTACCTTTGCCTTTGTTATATTAGCCATTCCAACAGGTGTGAGTTGTTATTTCATTGTGGTTTGGATTTATATTTCCCTGATGATTAATATTGTTGAGCATTGATTTCATGTACTTATTGGCCATTTGTATGTCTTCTTCTTAAAAAAAAAAGATATTCAAACCCTTTGCCTATTTTTTAATTGGATTCTTTGTGGGTTTTTTTTTTTTTTTTTGCTATTGAGGTGTATAAGTTATTTATATGTTTAGAAATTAACCCATTTTCTGATAGATGGTTTGCAAATATTTTCTCCCATTTTTGTAGGATGCCACTTCATTTGGTTGATGATTTCTTTTGAGGGGCAGCTTTTTCTTTGCTGTAGTCCCACTTGTTGATATTTGCTACTGTTGCTTGTGGTTTTGGTGTTGTGTCCAAAATTATCATTATCAAGACCAATGTTGAGAAGCTGTTTTGCTTCTCTTTCTAGTTTTATGGTTTCAGATTAGCATTCTATATTTTTATTCCATGTATTGGTATCCTATTAAAAGATGAAGACCCTGGAGTTCAGAGAGTTTGAGATTTGCCATACACAATAAATAACAAACAACAAATAAAGGTATTAAATCCTACTCAAACCCAAGGACTGTGATTCTAACCTTAATTCTTTAACCTCTTTACTAGTAATCAGGAACTGACACTCTTTTTCATAGTCTACAGAATTATAAATTAATACGTAGAAGAAAAATTCTATGCAGAACAAACCCAGGCACATTTTCACTTTCCAGCATGTTGACAAATGACTTCCTGAGGATCAACCAAAATATATTTTCCATAGCAGCAGGCATAACTTTAGCTTCTGTTGAAAGGACCTGGGTAGTCATCTGTAGCATTCATTCATCCAGATGGTCAGCACCATAAAAATTTGGATGAAAATTAGTATATGCAGATGAGCTGTAGAAGCTTCACAGCTTGATGCTACTGAAATGACTTTTTAAAAAATGTGCCTGAAAGCTCAGAGTTTTCCTTATTTTGAAAGGAAAAAGAGGGAGAGAAGCCACCTTTTACATATTAATTGTTTAAATTCCAGTATATAATCTTAATCATCACATACCTAATGTTTAGAGGATGATTGTTTTAAGCTTTTTTTATAACTCAGAATTTAGACTGAGTAGTCAACCTTTCTCAGACTGACTTGCCTGTTTTCTGTAATGCTATAGGTAAATAACAAGAGAGAAAGCAAACTTTCTTGAAGAATTCATCAAACTTGTACCACTTACTTGCTACTAAGATAATTTTCCACTTTAATCACATATCATGGGTTTCTTATTTGTAAATATAACATATGTGCTAAATTTCTGTATATCTACTCAGTAGCTTGAAATATTGTAATGTTTTCTAGCATTTTTGAAAAGTGATTTACAGGGAAAAAAGTTAACTCATTTTATTCCATGTTTCAAGTGTCATATTTGTTAGGCATAAAATTTGTAGGCAAGCTACAATATTTCAAGTTCAGGATTATCTATATTCATGTCCTTAAAGTGGAATATAGAAATGCCATGTGAACTATGCACTCTATATGCCTGACTCTCAAAAGATTTGAACCAATTTTAATTAGAAACATTAAGAAGCATAAAAAAAGACTTGGAAATCATAAAATCATAAATTCAGAATAAAATATATAATGGCAGGGCCAGAAAATGAAAAAAAAGTATTACTTTTTTTTTTTAGTTTTACAATATGAAAATGATAATCTTTTATAAATGCCACACTGTAAAAAGGACATTTGAAAATATAAAATGAAGTAAAAATAAGTAAAATCTATGCTTATTCATAATTTTGAATAGGTATTATAAGAGGTTAGCATACCAATCTCAAATTTAGCCTTTCATTTTCATCAGAAAGCTGGTTTTCTTTCAATGTAATCAGGGTAGAAGAATGCATTCTAGAACCTGGAACAGCAGTAGATGGAAAAATGTTTTCTTTTCCCCACAATATATGAGATACATTTGCATATCAAATGATAACATATGATATACTAATAGTAGTATAGTTAAACTATATAAATTTATAGGTGGTACATGGAAATGTAACAATTATTTATATTAACATTATAGGGAAAGCTAACAAATAAACTTTAGGAGTATAAGTGCAGTCATTCATAAATTTATCATCCCTACTTAATCTATTATTTTTACTTTTATCACCCTTGAAATTCATAACATATTTTATCAAATTTAAGATATCCTCTATTGTAGGACATATTATTTTATATTAGAGGCTCGATGCACAAATTCGTGCACCAGTGGGGTCCCTCTGCCTGGCCTGTGGGATAAGGCTGAAACCAGCTCTCCAATATACACCGAGGGGTCCCAGATTGCGAGAGGTCGCAGGCCAGGCCAAGGGACCCCACCAGTGCATGATTGGGGCCGGGGAGGGTACGTGGGAGGTTAGGAGCCGGGGAGGAGCTGCGGGAGGGCACCAGGGTGTGTCTGGCCCATCTTGCTCAGTCCCGTTTGGCCGGACCCCAGGAGCAAGCTAACCTACCAGTTGGAGCGTCTGCCCCCTGGTGGTTATAGTGACTGGTTGACTGGTTGACTGTCTGCCCCCTGGTGGTCAATGCACATTATAGCGAGGGATTGAGCGGCCTTAGCATATCATTAGCATATTACATTTTGATTGGTTGAATGGCTGACCAGACACTTAGCATTTTAGACTTTTATTATATAGGATACCCCTATGAAAGAATGAAATCCAATTAAATGACCCTCTATTAATTCTAAATTCTGTACTAATTTGAGAGGTGTCAAATGTGGAAGAGAACATCTTAAAACTGAGCAAATATGCTATTGTTTTAATATGCTACCTGTTATGTTTAATCTTGCATATTTCAGCCTTAAGACTTTTCTGTCTGTATTTTAACATCAAATATTACTTGTCATTCTGTGATATTAGTTTGTATAGTTTGAAGTTCAATATCATAAAATCTTACAGATATGCCATAATTTTCCATTTTGCTTTTTCATGTTACTTCTTATTTTGTAAAATGAAAAAATATATTTTGTAACAGCAGCTCTTTAATGACTCTTAAGGACATCGCTGTATGAGGTTTAACTCAGGAAAGCTTGAGTTTTATCAGCTATATTTTAGAAAAACTTTGGCCATCAACCTGTTTATTTTGTAGCAGTTTACGGATATATGGATGTTGCATTGAATGTGAAATGTATGTTATTTAAATACTTAAATGTTATTTAAATTAATGTATCCAATTGTATACCTCTTTTACAAAGTTACCTATATGTTTCTCCTTATCTTGTGTTAATACTTTAAGTTTATAAATATGTAGACACATAGAAACATAGGTCATGGAGGAAATAGGCACAGCATGATGTATCATTCAAATCAGTTTTAGAAATGAAAATTACTTTCCTAACTCCTGGAAATGTTGTTAAAAGGTAGCCCATGAGGACAACTGCCTTGTTCCAGTTCAGACAAACTTTTTGTTGAAGTTTGAAACCAATGATTGATCATCACAGGGCATATGCAGGCTTGATGCCCTTGACCCAAATAGCAATAACTATGAAGGCCTATCATATCTCCAGAGATCTCAATGGGGTTGGCCGAGGTTTTCTGTATCATGCTCAAAACTACCTCCCACCCTGAAGTGTTTAATACCAGGAGCATTTCCTATAATAAATGTATTGCTTTCAAATCTTTACTAAGGAGTCTGCTCCTTGGGAAGCCTAGACTGGACAGCAAGCTGATCTAAAATTTACAAATGAAATACATAAAACTTTATCTTCATCCAGGGGTTCAAAACACCAGGTGGGCATATTTTGTAATTATTGTCTGCATGTGAATGAAGAAATCAGGCCTAGTTCTCCAGCAATTATTTAGCAATATTTGATTGACACTGCCCTGATAGGTCATGCTATTTGTAACCCAAAAGGAATTCTCTTTCAAAAAACTAGGAAACAGGGAGTGCTGAGAAATTAACTCAGAAGATGCATTTGAGAACCAGTTGGATGAAGTACTAAGTAAAGACACTCAGCCTTTATTTTACCCAGAGACTCAAACCCAGTACCTGCAGAGGCTAGATCAAATCCATTATTATTTCTTCATCTTTATTTTGAGGGAAGGATTATATGTATAGGAAATGTTTGCTGTGAGCATTCTTGTAGCAAACATGTTTATAACGAAGACTAGAGGCCCGGTACATGAATAATTCATGCACTCCAGGGGGTCCCTCAGCCTGGCCTGTGCCCTCTCGCAGTCCGGGACCCCTCAGGGGATTTCCACCTGCTGGCTTAGGCCCGCTCCCTGGGGGATCAGGTCTAAGCTGGCAGTCAGACATCCCTCTGGCAGCCCAGGAGCCCTTGGGGGATGTCCGACTAATGGCTTAGGCCCTCTCCCTAAGCCATTAGTCGGACATACTTAGCGCTGCTGTGGAGGCAAGAGAGGCTCCTGCCACTGCCGCTGTGCTAGCAAGCCATGAGCTGGCTTCTGGCTGAGCTGTGCTCCCCCTGTGAAAGCGCACTGACCACCAGGGGGCAGCTCCTGTGTTGAGTGTCTTCCCCCTGGTGGTCAGTACATGTCATAGCAACTGGTAATTCCTGGTCATTCTGCCGTTAGGGTCAATTTGCATATTACCCTTTTATTATATAGGATAATATTGGTGAAAATACCTACAACCTTCAATTTGATCTCAGTTGACCTGGACAAAACAAAACAAACAAACAAACAAAAAAAAACTAGTTTATTGTAAAATAAAAAAATAAATAAATAAAAGAGTGTCATTAAAAGGAAATAGTGAAAAATGAATAACCAAAGTCAATTTTAATGCCATGTAACTGAGCTTAGTAAAAAGAATATATTCATAGGAAGGAGCTTTCTCTGAAGGTTCTTGGAAAGGATTAACAAGAATAATAAGACAGAGTAAGGAGTTTGAAATTGACTCTAAAATCCATAGTGATACGCTGAGTGACAAGCTGGAATTCTCCCAGTTCTTGTCCTTCAAAGTTTGAAGGATAAAATTCGGGGACAAAAGGATTTTAAGCAAAAGCGTGGAAATTTCACTGCAAGAATATACAAACTTCCACAAACTCCACCCTGAGGAAGGATCTCCAAAATGGAAAAACGCTCCTGAGGAGGGGTCCCCGAAATGGGAAAAATGAGTGAGTCTCTTTGTCTCAGGGTTCATAAGTACTGGCAGCTTCTTTGTCTGCACATGCTACTTTCTAATTGGACCCTTCCTCATTTTATGTCTCTCCTGTTTTTTGACAATTGGCTTATTTCCCCCTTCCCTGGTTGGTATCAGTTTCAAAGTTTCAAAGCTCACCTGGTGCTCCCCCCTCCTCTTGTAAGATAAACATTCTAGGGGTTTAGAGCCGGCTTCATCCATCATATATGCATCCTTTTCCTATGGACCCTACCCCAACTTCCTCTCCTATCTCTAAATCCTTTCAATGGGACCCATCAAAAGTTATGTAAGAAAGAGAGCATGATGTTTAAATTCATTTCAGAAAGCATGTAGTGCAGAGGAAGGCTGGGAGAGGAAGACTAGAGAATGAAGACATTGGTGTCAAGGAGACTATAACATTGGTTGTAGAGAGAGGATTAATGTTTCTAACTAGAGAAGGGATTGTGGAAATAGAAACAGACCCTTTTCACACAGAAAAAAATATCTCAGTTGTAGAGTCAAAAGGAATAGGAGAGTAATTGGACATAGTGCAAATAAAGAGAAAGAAGAGAATCAAGGGTGGCACTGAGGTTTTGTGTAGAGTTGATGAAGAATACTTTATCAGGGATCATCATAGGCAACATGTACATACACAGAATCGAATGGGGATGCTGAGATGTAGGCAAAAAGAACCGCTAGTGCAGTTTTTTGTCTGGACTACATTGATTTTTCAGTCTTATATTCTTGACATCTAAAATATGGTTATTGAAACAAATTGAGTTAATTAGGATTAGTTGCTTTCAGTAATATTGCCATTAAAATGAACATTCTGTTGGGCTGGAACATATATACAAAGAACTGTATATTCATTTTTTACTAAGAATATTTGAAGAAAAAGTGTAGTATCACAAGAGAGTATCATTTCTCTCTTATTCAAAGAACTTTAAAGTGTGGGTCCTGCTTTGTCATTTTTAACAAAAACAGTGTTCTACTTAATCTTGTGGGATACATGAATGAAATGTAAAATAGTGATTGGTTGAGTTTTTGTCTTTTAAAAATTGCTAGAATGGACATGTTTATATGAAAAGGGGCATTTTCCAAGGTAGAGATGACATAAAATTTTACATTGAATACCTTTATTATAAACAAATATTATGTACTTTTTTAAAGATCTTAATTTTTAAATATGGTATAACCTATACTATAAAATAAATAAGACTTTAAAAAATATCCTAAGTAGATAGCAAAAATGAAGTTCAGCTATCAAAGCTTAGTTGGATGGGTAAGTATGATGTGTTTATGTTGTCCTTGGTTTTATGATGGAGTCAGGGATTACCAATGCCAGTGTTCACATCCATGCCATTAATCTACTTTGATGTCCTATTGCCATAGCACTTAATATAAAATGACTCATGTTTTAGCACTTTTATCTAAATAGGTAGATATTAATTTTAGAATCCATATATTTTCATTACTTATTAAATACAGTTCTCAATTTTTATCATATATAAAACTTCAGCTACATGAAGTAATAAAATATGAACTGAAGCATAGGAAATTTCAGTATTAATCATGAAAACTTTCTTAACCAAGTCATCACTGATATCTAGTATTGACAGAACTTGAAATGAGAATCCTATGAGTCTTTTGGGAAAAGAGAAAGTTACACAAAACAGCCATTAGGAGAGAAATTTCAATTTTACAAGAAAGAAGCATTAAGCTATATTTAAAAGAAAACATTATGGAGACCTCTAAAAAGCTTGAAGCCAATTTAATTAATGCAACCAATCTACTTTTCTTTGTACACTATTAAAAAATCAATAATCTGAGGATCAGCTTTTCAAAGTTTATGGAATTTTGCAATAGTTATTTTCAAAGAAAAGCACATTTTTATTTATTTAATTTTGGAATTAAAATAATCTTAAAGTGACACCTGTCCTGTGAGGTCCACTGTTAATTATCCTGAGTTATAGATTATGATATAGTTAAATCATCACAACACTAATAATTGTCACATATAGCTATACAAACAATTAATGCAGCCTATTTTAATAGACCCAAAAAATAAAGACCCAATATGCTTGAAATTATCTTCTATGTTTCAGATCCTATAAAGAAGGATTACATTGTCAAAACTGCCAAGTCATATCTCATGCAATTCTGAGAGAACTTCCTCATTAGTGTGCCACATGCATTCTTGCATGTATGATTGGTGGCATAGTCAAAGATCTTTCCAGAGTAGTTGCAGTGTTCACATTATAGGTCTTGATTACAGATACAAAATGGATTCATTTTAGTAGGATACCATTCTCCTCACTCTATACAGTGTTATTTCGGGGGGGGGGGGGATACTTGGAAGGGGTACTGGATAGTAAGAGAAAGAAAAAAAGATAGAAATATTGTGTGTGTGTGTGTGTGTGTGTGTGTGTGTGTGTGTGTGTGTGTAAAGGGGAGATGGAGACAGGAGGATATTTATTTGAGAGGTAGCAGAAGTAGATTTATGATATGCATATATAATGTGATATAAATAATGTTAAGATTCCTTTATATAACAAACATAAGTAGACACTCAAATATATATAAGGAAATTATTTTTGGTTAATTATTTAATTATTAATTAAAATCTGAAGGTTTCTCTATTAGCCAAGATATTAATCAGACAACATGATGATTTTTCTAAGAAAAACACATTTTCCAAGTGTTAATTGAACAACATATAACTATTTTAATATATTTAAAAATTTCTCCTACTAAGTATATGTATTATTGACAATAAATTTGTTAAATTTGAATAATTAAATATTTAGATACTAGTATATACTTAATATAACACATTCCTCAAAAATCATTCCAAGCTGATGAAATTTTAGCATTTAGTAAAATTATTTTATAATTGCTAACAATAACTATAAATGTTGTTAATTCAGGTAAAATATTTTCAGTCTGCTTATACTGGTACTCTATTTATTAAAATAGCCTGATTTTATAAAGTTGTATTTACTTCAACAAGTTGTGTTGCCTTATGCAACCTTTTTAAAGCACTGACTTAGAAGTGCACATGCTAAAATTCATGGATTACCTAATCCTTCATTCTCCTTGATTTATCCATTCACATGATAGAGTGAATTAAGCAATAATCAGTGAACCTCTGATTGTAATTTGTGAGGTAACTTAAAAGAGTTCTCTCTTGTAGTGCTGGTTTTCCCATGCAGTATGGTGCTAGAGAAGAACTTGTCAATAAGCATTTCATGCCTTAATGCTAAAACCCATACATAAGATACAAAGGAATAATAATTTGGTTTATTCTATTTGGCATGTCGTCTATCAAATGTTTTATAATGAATACAATTTTCAATAACAACAGGTATTATACCCAGAGTAACCTTTTTTAAAAATAGACACCAGCTATTTCTGTATGTCTTAAGTAAAAAAATAAATCCTTTAAACAGTTTAATTCATGTATATAAAGAACAAGTTATTTCCTCCTGATTGTCATATCTATTTGAATCCACAAACCTGATATTATTATGCATCATTGATTATATTTCTTGTTAGAGTGGACAACAAAATTGACAAGCTAGAACATAGATTAGGAAACTCAGTCAGTGTAAAACTACAGTTCAAGCAGGATTTGGAGCAAGTAAATTGTCTGTAAATTACAGTACCTTATCTTCAAAGTTCTATAAATTGAATAAGTTGTATTTCCTAAAATTGGAGTAGACATATAGTCAATTTTTTCTTTAGTAAGAAATGGTTATGGTGTTAAAATATGCATTTTATCTTCTACTTGGTGTTTGAGGTATGACAAGATGAATATCATCTTTACATAAAATCAAAATGCATTTCACACTGTGAACTTTTTACAGACCAGTTTTAGCAGAACGCTCATTAAGAGTAATGGAAATTGAACATATACAGACACAGTTACACCACAACAAAATTTAAATCTCTAATGTACAGGATATTACCAAGTATGAAAGATTCATGAGTTGGGAATCTTAAAATTAAAAGGTATATAATTTGGTTTACAAATCAAATCGATCTTTCCCATGTTTGCAGAACTTGTTACTTTGTCACCAAATGTTGCTACAACTAGAAATGTGTTCTATTTTTTTTTTTAACTTACTTTACCAGGTGCAATACATATATTATGAAATAGATATAAGTTTTGATCATATTGGGATTTTGTGGCAAAAATTAGAAAGGGTGCTGCGATGCCCTAAAATGTATTTTTTTTTCTGCTCTGGAAATATATCACTAGAATTGTATCTAGTTTTTAAAGTTCTCTTTTCAGACCTTCTCTAACACTTAACTGTGCTTTAGTAACCAAATTTGCATTAGGTGTTGGTCAATGTCTTAGTCAGCTAGGGCTGCCATAACAGAATACCACAGACTGGGTGCCTAAGTAACTAAAACTTCTTTCCTCACAGTTCTGGAGGCTGGAAGTCCAGATCACGGTGCCGGCAGGTTTGGTTTCCCTTGAGGCCTGTCAGCTTGTAGACCGATCAGACTGATGCCTTCTCACTGTGTCCTCACAAGGCCTTTCTTTGGTACATGCCCCTTCCTGGTGTTTCCTTCTCTCTCTTTCTCTAAGGCCACCAGTCCTGTTGGATTAGGGCTCCACTCATATGACCTCATTAAACCTCAGTCACCTCCTTAAAGGCCCTGTCTCCATTTAGGACCACATAGAAGGTTAGGCCTTCAACATATGACTTGTGAAGGGACATGATTCAGTCAATATCAGCCAATCACTTTCACTCTTTTTCTTGTTACTCTGAAACTTAAGAGTTGGTATCCACTATAGGCTTCTATGTGTATTAGACTAATTCTTTACATTTAGATCTTATTTTACACAATGATTTTGCTCATGGAAAATGGTTAAATTGAAATAAATGTTAATGAGAAGCACTATAGTGTGGTAGGTAAGCCCACAAATCTAGGCCACACTGCCTGGGTTTGGATTTTAGTTCCACCACTCATTGGCTGAGAGACCTTGGGAAAGTTACCTAACCTGAGTCTCCTTACGTGCAAGATTGGTATAAATAACACATTAAAAGTGATTCACAAAGTATTAGAAATACTTCCGGCAAATAGTAAAAGTCTGTTTTTTATTATTGAGGCTATTTTCTATATATTCTGATGTTTAAAGGAGTAAGTACTTTGATTAGTTTTTAAAGTGAAGAAGAATTTTTTTTAAATGTTTTAAATTGCAAGTTGGTTATATGTATGGACTCCGGTGTTAGGCTGCCTCGGTTTGGAATCTTGCTTTATTACTTCCTAGCAGGATGTGCTCTGAGAATTAAGTCACTTAACCTCTCTAAGGGTGAAATGACAATTAGAAATAGCACATTATGGGGATGTTGTGAACATTAAATGCGGTAATGTAGGTAAAATGCTTAGAGCATTGTTTGGCACAAAATAAGAATTAATTACTCATGGTTTTTCACTTATATAAGTATTAATATAAAGATGAACATCCCTTAAGTGTATGCTTCATACTTTTTTTTTTTAATTCAGCCAAACCTAAACAATAGCCTTTTCTCCCTCAGCTGCCATTATTTCATTCAAAATGTTCCTTCTACTTTTGGGGACATTTTTGAGTAAGCAAATGGAGAAGGTTCCCAGCTTCCAAAGCAGTCTCTGCAGATTGATTTTGTTTATTTATTTGTTTGATGCTTGGGTAGGTATGTACAAGACAGAGTTTCATGTCTCAATCTATGGGAAAGTAATAGTTAAGTGGGTATCATATTCTGATAAAATAAATCCAAGTCACCCCATTTAGGACCATTCACTAAATGATGGTGCAGTAGAGGAAGGATTTCCAAGAAAATATAAAGTTTTAAGGAGAAACTGGGTGATTTAATGGCAGGTGGATAGGCCGATTAGAATCATTCTAATTGTGCCCCTTCTTTAACCCAGAAGTTATACATCCTGTAATTTATCCTTAGAAAGTGACAGAACAAGGGTGCAAAATGTAGGTATGAACTTGTTCCTTAAAAAAAGTGAAAAAGTACTTTATAACCTTGTATGATGACAGCTACATATCTGCTTGCTTTCACTGTGTGTGTGTATGAGAATATACATATGTATACATCTACATGTTCATAAACCAAAATAACAGTGGCTATCTTGAGATGCTTGGGTTTGGCTTTCCTAAGAGTGTTTATTTGCTTTTGATATACAATTATATATGCAATCTTATAATAATAATAATAATGCAAAACAAGACATGGAGTTAGCAGTAATTTTTAATCCCAACATTGTAAGTACATGCTAGAAGCCTAGATGAAGTGACATGCACTCCCTGTTTCTTAGTTTCCTCATTTATTTAAAGGAAACAAGAAGACAGACCTCCCCTATCATGTAGGAATAATACAAGGTGAAAAATAGAAAAATGCTTTGCAATGTTGAAAGAACAATTTAAATATCATGTATTAGGGTTAGTGGCGATAACAAAAATATCGATGATTCTCGTCCCAGATGAATAAGGGACACAGTGTGCATTTTGCTTTTTTTTTGGTAGAAAATATTCCTTGGAAACACAGATCCCATTAAAAGTCCATTCTGAGCAGAAAGTTAAACTAAATGCATCATCAATTGACGAGAATGACTGTATTTGGACAGCGCTGGTGAAAGAATGGGGCCAGCATAATGGAAGCTGTAGTGCTCAGGGCCACTGCGCTCTGGTTTGATCCCAGCTGGCTGATCCACAGGAGCTTTTGCACAGACACTATCAACATATTGCTTGTTCTGTCCGAGTTTATCTTGCTTCAGTTACTGGGGCACTAACAAAGCCGCGGCGGCAAAGGAGCCTCAGCTCCCCACATGCCTGGAGAGAGGATGAGAGGGTTTCTTTTCTTTAGGTAACTGAGTCCGGTTTCTGGATTTGGAGGGCTTGTTTGTAATAACTGAAGAGAAAAAAGCGGAGTGAAAATATTTTTTTTTTCTGAGAGACTGGAAAGGCAGTGCAATTCCTGATAAAGGCTGCATCTTGCTATAAAATAAATGACACAAATTTAATTACCCATCACTTCTCCGCATCCGACTTAACGCCTTGTTCTCTTAGCTGGTAAAATGTTGAGCAAAACAAATGCAAGAGGGAAGGAGTTTCTTCTTTTTTAAACTTTTAGATATTTCTCTTTGCTTCAATATAGAAAAATTTATAAAATGCACCTCTTGAATTGTTCTTTAAGCTGAAATGGAGTCTATGAAGCCATCTTGTCACTGGGAATTATTTTACAGGAAGGTGGCTGTCAAAAACGACATTAAACCTAACACATGGCAGACTGCATCTTAGAAGGAGATTCTGTGAGTATAAGTCTTAGGAGGAACATACAGCCAGTGTAATTAATGCCAAAATCTGGGCTTTGTCGCTGGCTGCTACCTTGTGGACTGACAGTCATGATTCAAATTGTGCACCTAGGTACATAGCGGGTTACTCCCAGGTGCTACTTATAGGATGGCATGTGAGATGGTTTTATAAGCTGCTTGCAATGTGTAATCTACATATTTAAATCTGCATAGTTACACTTAGAAATCATGCCCTGCATTCAGAGAGTGCTGGAAATAAAAGTGGTTTTAACATACCTGAGACTCAGGTTCAGATTCTGGCTAGATATGACGTAGGAAAAGTCAGTTAAATTATGTGAGTCCTAGAGTCCTTGTAAGGAATTTTAAAGGATTAAAGAATTTATATGTAAAACACAGTGCCTGTTAGCTGATTGGGATGATCAATAACCCAGAGAGACTATTTAGTTTCAATACTTATAATGTCATCACATAAAATGATTTTTACTGATCCACTAAACAGAGCTTATTTGTTTAAAAATAAATATTGCATCCTGATTTATTATAATTTCCAAAATAAATGCATCTTCAAAAGCACGTATAGAAAGAATCTCCTTGTTTGCCTTTCCTCCCACTTGTCAGTACCACTGATAAATAGTGTTCCCCTCTGTTTAATCCTAATAATAGAGGAAGAAGAATGGGGTTGGAGATGAATTTTCTCTGAAAGTGCCTACCCATGTTTGAACCTGTCAGTAAGGCCCTGTGGATAGGCCCTGGCTTCCTCCTCAGTGCAAGCTATCTTGAGGAAGCATACCCACTGGAGGCTGGGTAGGCAGAGACCACCATGGTCAGCTAAGTTGACAAGTTAGCTCCTGCCTCGGGTGTTGGAGAAGCAGTTAGTCTGCATTTACTTTAGATCAAAAAAAGCTATTTGCCAGAAAAAGGCTACTGAGATATGCGCAGACCCCCCTTCTCTGACACTGGGAGTGAAAGATTACAAGAAGTCACACAGGTCTATTGGGAGTTAATCAGTCTAGTCACTAAGCAAAATATGTGTGTCCCCAAAGTCCTTTGTAACCACTTTATTTCATGCTCTATTTATATTTATTGAACTCATTCTGCATCTTCACACTATTCTAGAAGCTAAGCATTCAAAGATGAATGAGGAGAGTTTTTTTCCCTTCAGAAGAGGGAGACTCATAAATGCATGTAGTACAATATATAACACCTAATAAATACTACTAATATTGAGCGTGCTCATTGCTGTCATAGAAATACATAGCAAATATTATGGTATCACAGATCAGGGAGTGATTAATTCTGCCTGGAGGATTCTGTAAGGCTTCAAAGAATGGGTGATGTTGGAGCTGGGCTTGCCAGTTAAACACAGAGGATTGGAAATTGGGACACACTTTGTAAACAGGGGAAACAAAATAAAGGCTGAGAGAAAGCTAAATTCATAATTCTTGGGGGTAACCTTATATGAAGACAGTAAGTATATTTTGTTTAGGGTTGTAGTTCAAGATGATGGAGTTGGGACCCATTTGGAAAGGGTTTTGAAAGATGAGCTGAGTCCCTTTGACTTCATTCCTGAAACAATGATATGCTAGCTATTTGAAAACTGTCATTAGGGAAAGGCAAGGATAAAACCATGTTGCAGAAAATTATCTCCAGTAGCAATGTAGGAAATAGCCTGGGGTTAGAGACTGGGCTAAGAGGAGATGGCAGGCAAGGAGTCTATTATAAAAATCATGAAATAACCTGAGAAAGGAATACAATAGGCTAGACATAGCTCACAATTTTCTGTCAGAGTAGTGCAGCTCCTGCTTCATAGAATGGGATTTTATTGACTGTAGGATATTAATTTAAGAATTTCCAGAAGGTAAGAAAACTTACATCATTAATAGAAATGATTGTATAAAAGTTACTTGGATGAGGGTAAAATTTCTGTGCCAACTTTTTATGAAAATTATGCATTTAAAAGATTTTTTTTTCTTCCTTCTTGTTCTAGGTATGTATTGGTGAGTGGGTAAAAGTCTTTCTTTTCATTCAACCATGTATTCAGTTCTCATTCAATAAATCTTTATAGATTGTCTTCATATGTTAGATACCATGCCAAGTGCAGGATGTTGAATGAGACACAACCTTTGGCTGTGGGCATCTCACTAGTAAGAGTCTGACAATAAATGATGCTATTTGTTAGAAACTATCATAATGATTCTATGCTTTGAAATTATATGTGTGGTGTGGTGTTTCTGGAAAAATATCATTATATGTCCAAAATTAATCCATTTTTGGACATGATTTCTCCATTATATTTTGAGGAAATAATTCCACACTGCTGGTAATGAAACAGAGGACATTGAGCTAAACCATCAGTACAGTGAGAGATTAATAAGGTTACTGCATTCTTTTATTTTAGACAGTTCTGAACCACAGAAAACATTTTTTTTTTTTACCTCTGTAGTTCAGCATGGAAATGGAAGGTGTTGATATTCTGTGATATTCTTTTTCTTTCCTTTTTATAACATGAATCCTTCATACAAGATAAAACTAGAGTGCCCACAATAGTTATCAGCCATTTTATCAGGAGTAAGGAAGTAGCTATGCCATTGATTCTAGCCCAGAGTGAGGAAATCCACAGTGATCATTTATTTCCATTTGAGACAGGGCATATTTACCACACCAAAGCCTTTGCTCAGCAGAAAATATAGTTTGGTAGCAGGTGAGCATTTGAGATTGTGCTGTGGAAAACACATAAGGTATGGATAAGTTGCAACAGTTCTGTTGCCGAGAAGAAGAAAAAAATCTACCTTTAAAACTTAAAGAACTATTTATCCATGAAGTAAATATATATATTTTTTTAATTCAGTCTTGTTAAAATGGCCCTGCTTAATGGTCAGGAGTCTGGAGTTTACACAATGGAACATAATGGATGACACTAATGTAGCCATCTTAGTTAATTACATGCAAACTTTAGGAACTTGAATAATATTTATTGTTGATGTCCATCTCCTGCTGAGTGCTGCTTCAATTGAATGTCACAGAATTTTATTTATGCTCAATTTTAAAAGAGTGTTCTGTAATCCAGGAGCTTATTGTATTATCTCCTCCTCTAAACAAGGGCAAGGATGCAAATAAAGAGGTTATTAAAATTGGCTGTAAAAGACATAGATCTTTCATTAAAAGTTTCTAGACAAACAGAAACATATAGGCTTAACTCAAGGAGATTAACATGGTTAGGTTAGAGGCTAATTGTGTTTTGCATCTGAAATGTAATAAAAGTTTGTACCCTTCGGGGGGAAATACAGCTAAGGTTCATCAATTATTACCATCTTTAATTCTGCAAACCCTGGAAAACTAATTCAGAGCAACAGTATGGCTAGTTAAGATGATAAATCTCTAATTAAACAAGGAGCTATCTTCTTAAATGAATAATCTGTATCTAGATCTCAATGTGTCTCAGCATATTTAACTGTCTGTGTGTGGGAGAAAATCAAAGTGTGCTTATAATGTTCAAGGTAGAGAGCTTGAGGTATTTGAGAATGCTATTGATATGAGTGTAAATTATTAATATCGTAATTTCCTAAAAGCAATTTTTGTCACTTCATAAATATGAACTTTATGAAAATTTTATTATAATTTTTCCAACCAATTACTTTGTCAGAGGACTGCAAGATGGATTCTTTAAAGCTCGAGTTTCCATCTAAATAATGTTGAAATCTGAAATGCTTCAGGCTCTGTCATAGAAGGGACACAGGGCTTATGTGTGAAATAAGAATTACAAGTCAGGGAGGAATGTATTCTTTGTTTTTCAAATGTGATCTTTCCTCTTTGTTTTATGTTTTAAAAATATCCATTGGTAAAATATGATTTAATATTTAGCATGCATGGTGTGTACATTTATTAGATGTACTTAATTTTATAATTATTAAAACATGTTTGTTGGATGAATATTCATGGATCATTCAACCTGCAGTAGACGATTCTGCCTCATATATGAGCAAAACTAACCAAAAGGCAGGATATTACTCTCTTTAATCATTACTTGCTATATATTACCAGAGGCCCGGTGCACAAAATTTGTGCACGGGGGGGTGAGAGTGTCCCTAAGCCTGACCTGTACCCTCTCTAATCCAGGACACCTCAGGGTAAATCCCACAGTAATTGGGCCTAAACAGGCAGTTATCCCTCTCGCAATCCAGGACCTCTGGCTTCTAACAGCACACCTGCCTGCCTGCCCTAACCACTCTACCTACCTGCCTGATCCCCCTAACTGCCCTCCCCTGCCAGCCTGATCGCTCCTAACTGCCCTGCCCTGCTAGCCTGGTAGCCCCTAACTGCCCTCCACTGCCAGCCTGGTCATCTCTAACCACCTCTTCTTCAGCCCCCACCACCATGGCTTTGTCTGGAAAGACGTCCGGATGGTTGTCTGGAAGATGTCCAGTCTAATTAGCATATTACCCTTTCATTAGTATAGATGATTCAAAATCTTTACTAAGTCTGTGTATTATAAAAAAAAAAAATAGTGGTGGCAAGGCTGCCATCCTATCTAATAAAGAGGGGATATGCTAATTGACCATCACACCCTCACAAAGATGGTGGTGCCCACAGCCAATAAGGAGGGAATATGCTAATTGACTGCCACACCCTCAAAGATGGTGGTGCCCACAGCCACTAGATGGTGGTGCCCAGTTCCCTCAGCCCCACTGGGGCACCTGCCTCCAGAGTCCCCCAGTCCCTTCAGCCCCCCAGCCGCCCAGAGCCGGCCCGAGGCACAGGCAAGCCTCGGATGGCATTTACCCAGCTGACACCCGAGGCACAGGCAAGCTTCAGATGGTGGCTGCCCAGCCACCCAGGGCCGGCTGAGACTTGCGCTGCTGGCAGTGGCAGCAGCAGAGGTGTAATGGGGGCATTGCCTTCCCCTGATCGCCGGGTCACCTCCTGCCCCTGAGGGCTCCTGGACTGTGAGAGGGGGCAGGCCGGGCTGAGGGACCTCCCCCCCCCCCCCATCCAGTGCATGAATTTTCATGCACCAGGCCTCTAGTGTGCTTATAATTGTGTGTTGGATAAAGTCAACAATGCTAAAAAAGAAACAATTTTAAACTTTTAGTAATTATTACTTATAAGGTGAAATGAGTAAATCCTATTTCATTTGAAAGAATGGCTGTATCTGATAATCAACAACTTGATCTGTTAAGGCAAAGAAACTTTTACCCTCTTGCCCTCCACAAAGAATGAATGGTCTGTGAGTCTATAGAAGCAGGTTCTGAAAAAAAAAAAAAAAAACGGAGGTCTGCAATGTTAGTGATGATTAGACCATTTATTGTGGAATTGCATTTTAGCAGTACTTAGTGGCATTAGATGTATATAATCCTTACCCCCAGGCTTAAAATGAGAAAATCAAGGGTCCTGATAGAGAAAGCTTAAGTTGTAACTAGATGCTGGCCTCTCTGTGGCTGCTTTGTTGACACCTTGTCACATTAAATTTACTAGAAACTTGAAGTAAGAAAAAGGCAACAAGAAAATGGGGGGAAAAAATCAATGTGTTGCAGGAGGTCTGGGGACCAATCTAAAAGACAAGCTTCTAGTTGTATTTCCAATGTGCCTTTTTCATTTTGTGATGTTGTAAAAGTAAGATCTTCATTAGATACCTCTGGTGTTTACAATCCCCACAGTAGAAATAAAAAGGAAATGAGATGTTCCATTTTTAATATTACACATACAATCATTTTAGAGTGAGGAGGTTAATTTCCCCCACAAAAGTGCATGAAAGGAATTAAAGGAAACAATTTGAACATTTTAATTCTTTTCGTACATTTCAAGGAGAAGAATTAAGCACCAAAACACAAAACAATTATATGTGTAATTTAGAATACATATTGATTTTTTTGAGTAATAAATAGGCAATGACACTAAGTGTAAAGCTAACCTTGTTTAAATAAAACATTTTCCTACCTAATAACTCAAAACTAAAGTAATAGTTATAGTCGATGCCTAGCTTACCAAAATAATATTTGTATAATAAAATGAATCCTATTCATTGTGATTATAAGGAACACATGAAACAAACTAGACATAGACAAAACTATTGTTTAAAATTTTTTCTAACTCCCTACTGTTATATAACATTTACCCTTTACTTAGAGACCACTTGAATTCCCAGACACCTTCAAAACAACCAACAGCCCCAGACCCTTCAACTTGCTGTTAATCAGATAGCATGCCAGATATCACAGAACCTAATTGGAGCGTGCTTTGAGTTCTAATGTTAGATTGTAAAGGAAGCCTTTCTCTTGGTAGTCTTTGCCAAGTTCCTCTACCTTGGTCATTTTTCAAATGCAAAACGTTTATGAGCACCATTTGTGGTGACTCCTTCACTTCTCTCCAGATTTCCAGACTGAGTCTTATTCCATAAGCTTACATTGGGCAAAGCGAAGTTGCATGTG
Source organism: Eptesicus fuscus (assembly GCF_027574615.1). Lineage (NCBI taxonomy): Eukaryota > Metazoa > Chordata > Mammalia > Chiroptera > Vespertilionidae > Eptesicus > Eptesicus fuscus. Next base: position 51,523,305 of record NC_072481.1, on the reverse strand, counting down.
AAGGGAATGCCCAGATCCTGAACCCCAAAGGCAGATGTATTTTGTACAACTGGATGTGTGTCCTGTTAGTTCAATTGTGTCTAGCTGTGTCCAAATAACTCAAGAAATAGCTGGTAAATAAATTTTTAAGAAAAGAAGAGAGTGTGTATGTGTCATGGACTAAATCCTATGTGAAAGCACCAAATCCCAAACTATGGACACCCAAAGTGAGTGTATTTGGTGATAGGACCTGTAAGAGGTAACTGAGGCTAAATAAGGTCATGAGGGTGGAGATCTGATCAGATAGAGCTGGTGCTCTTATAAGGGGAGGCAGAGATAACAGGCCTCTCTCTCACTCTCTGCTGTGTGAGAACACAGTCCTGTCAGCTGTCCATGAGCCAAGGAGAGCACCCTCACGAGATACTGACCCTCCTGGCATTGTGATCTTGTACTTTCAGTCTTCAGAACTTGAAAAGTGTTGTTTAACCAGCCACTCTACGGTATTTTATTATGGCAGACCTAGCGGACTGATATGGTGTATATCGGGGCAAGGGATTTCTCCTCTAGGGTGTGCAGAGCTGAGGAGGACATCTTATGCTCCTTTAGGCCAGCAGACTTTCAGCCATATCTAGTGGCCTGGAAGTGAAGACAGGAGAGTCCTTCTTTTCTTTGTTTGCCAAATCTTAAGCTAAGTGAATTGTGAACATGTTTCTTACTTAAAACCATGACCCAAGAAAACTATAATAGATGTGTTTCTGTAGAACCCAGCTACCTGGACTAGTACACAATGTTAACCACGACAATCTAAGATGCACAAAACTAAATAAATACTTAAAAATTGAAGTTCAATTTACTTGTATTCCTCTAATGCACAACCTAAATTTTGTAGCCAGAATTTAATAAGGGATGTTTTACTAATGATTTGAGTGTGGTAAACAATTTTTGTAATTCATTATTTTGTCCACCTATTCTTCCTTCCATTAAAGAAATAATAACATTATGTATCAGCAATAATACCGTGCACTTAGAGATCTATTAAGGCACTCCCACCAATTTCAGGAATTCTCAGCAGGGGGATGGTAGTGGGAGGTACAGAGGGGGAAGAGGGCAGTGTCTTTAAGGAAGAATGAGAACTGCTGAGGTAGAAACTAAGTACCTTGGCCTATGGGAGCACAAAGCAGAGAGGACTGGCTCTGTCTCAGTACAAGTAGACTTGACAAAGAATATAACTACATTAATAGGCATGGAAGGACCCATGTATAATTTATCTGTGTGGAATCTGAAAAATTGTTCAGAGGCAGAGTAAATAGAAACGGGTGACTAATTGGATGTATTAGTGGGCAAGTAGAGAAAATATAGTTCCAATAGACTTCAAAACAAAAGTTAACTTTTACATCCTATTACTTCCTACTTAAAACACTGCTATGTGTAATGAGAAAGAACTAATTCAATAAAAATGAATTACTGGCTACTATTCTACATTTTAAATGTAATCAAAGGACATAGATCAGTGGAAATCTTATTAATGAGCAATAGGGGACATTTGTTTCTTAAAATAGTAACTTAGTGAGAATCTAATGATATCCTTATCATTTTGGTGAGCTTTTTAAAGTAAATCACTATAATTCCAGCAAGAACTCCACTTACTAGATAGATTATTCTAATTGCAATTCCACCATAGAATCCAGAAGGGCACTGACAGTACTAATTCTGAGAGGTTTTAAGGAAAAAGCTGTTCTCATATTCTTATCCAGACCTCGCTAAAATTCTCTCTTTGATCCTCTAGTCATCGTTAACAAAGTAACCCTCCATGAGCTGCCAGAAAAAAAAAAAAAAAAAAAGACTAAATGAATAGTAAATAATTACTCATTCTACTCTGGGCATGTACAAAATTAAGGTCTCTCTCTTCACTAAGCCTCTCCCCTGAACCAAACAAGACCCACACAAAGAAAAATAAAGATTTGATTAACTCCTTGAGAGTAGTAGCTTATTAGATAACATAAGAACATAAAAAAGTATTATTAACTTATTATATCTAATGACTCTTTGGGAAATGAGATGTATTCAAATCCCACATAATATATATACTGGTATCTCAAAGAAGTAACTAATTTACCAATGAAGTAGGAATAATATATAATAAATAAACAGAGAAAAACATACATTCTTATCTTAAAATTATAGAATTAAATTCAGGTTGGTAGTAATGATGAAACTGCAAGCCAGAAAGACTGAGTAACTTACTTAAAGTAACACAGCTAGTTACTTTTAGAACTAGTATTAGAAGCCAGATTTCTAGGTATGTAACCTCCCTTTTTTGTTTTCTTGTGCTTTATATTTTTAGAGAATTGAATAAATGGGTTTCACAGATAACATGTATAATATAAACTCTATTTTATAAAATATATTTATCAAACTATATTTCATATTTTTCAAAATACATATAAATTGGTATTTTTTTCCAGATTATTTCTTTTCTATAAGCACTTAATGTATTTGAGAATAGGATAGTACCCTCTTTTCAAATGAATTTGTTAATAAATACTGCTTGGTGTTTCTACTTGTCGAAATCAATGCCTAATCTGTGTATCTGCATATTCAGACATATTTTATTTTCTACCACTTTGTTAATGAAATTAAAAAAATTATCTCCAAAGAATCAAAGGAAAGTATACATTAAAACATCAGAGAATTCTAGAATGGGCCAAGTCAATCAGCATTTTACAGTAGTAAAGATAGAGAAAACAATTAATAAAGACAATTATTTGCTCATCAAAGGGTAAAGTGATTTTGTTTCATTGAATTATTTGAAACTAACTCTAAATACTTTCTTCAAAAAGCCTGGTGTATATCATTAAGGACAAAGATAATGTACAATTCATCTTTAATGTAAACATTTAACCTTTGTTAAATATTCTTATATTAATTACCTTGAGCAGATATTCACAATGAGTAGGAGAGATAAAAAAAAATTATGGTATTTGGTAGCAGCAAGAAGAAAATATGTACGTAGTTTACCATAAACAAATCAGGTTTTTTGAAAAAGAAAAACATGTGGTCCACATGTCACATATTGAATGTGTAATCTTGCTAATTAGTATTTGGAAAAAGGCTTTGAAGATGATAAGTGCCATATGTGTTAATATTATTATTTGAGTACTATAGCTTCCATAAATTAAATCTATTTGCAAATGAAATACTAAGCTTTTGATCTCCAGGGACAATTAGTGGTTTCCACCTTTTTCTAATTTTGTAAATCATAACTTCTCAAACTTATATTAGCATTCCAACTACTAATATATACAGAGAACTCTTTAAAAGTTAATATGGAGAGAAAGTTTTTATTTTATGTACACATAAAGAAATGATTATCTATTCAAAGGTAGTTTTTTAATTGTATAACTAGCATATATGGAAAATCAAAGATTAGCCCTGACCGGTTTGGCTCAGTGGATAGAGTGTCAGCCTGCGGACTGAAGGATCCCGGGTTCGATTCCAGTCAAGGGCATGTACCTTGGTTGCGGGCAAATCCCCAGTAGGGGGTGTGCAGGAGGCAGCTGATCAATGATTCTCTCTCATCGATGTTTCTAAGTCTCTATCCTTTTCCCTTCCTCTATGTAAAAAATCAATAAAATATATTTTTAAAAAAAGAAAATCAAAGATTGGGTGAAATCTCACAGCAAATTAATTACTAATGAGATACTTAAGGTGAATACTACCCTGATGTGGCAAAGATTGAAAGAGAAATATTAAAAAATAAGTCTATCATCAAAACAATGAAATTTATATTTTTTGCTAAATAAGGTATCACAGTATTTGTAGATATAAATTAGATGTATTCAGGGACACAATTTCATTTTGAAAATAAAATTTATTTAAAGTTTTAAATAACGTACCTTAGTTTGTGGAATTGAGCCAGGCAAGTTGAATAATAAACTATTTCAAAGAATCTGTAATCTAAGACTGAAGATTCAGAAAAGGGTTTCAAACAGCCAGAAGAGAGAACACAGACAGATGCAAAGTTCCGTGCTAGGGCTATGAATATAAACATTTAGACAGTCAAAAGCTTCAGTCATTTGCTCAGTGATGGCATACTTCCTGAGGGGTTTCCCTGCACACTGGAGAGTTTCCGGTTTAATATGAAAAAGCTCCGAGGATGTACTTTGCACTAGGTTAGAAAATACATTTGCTTCTCAATTTTATTTTTACCACACACTCTATTTTTTATTCAGGGGATATTTTGCTGTCATTTTCTCTAGCTAATGTACCTAATATTTAAAAATTATTCCCCAGAGCTAATTAACTTTGGCAAGTTTAGATTTTATCATCTTACCTCATGGCTTTATACTCTTCTAATCACTTGAACAATGCTTTCTGTCAGAAGAGATGGTTTCATTCAGAATATTTGTAGTATTAAATGAGGTTCAACAAACATTTAGTTGAGGTTCTAATATGTGTAAGTTACACAAATCTTTTTTTTTTTTTTTCTTCTTGATCTTACAGAGAGGAAGGGAGGGAGGAAGGAAGAAGAGAGGGAAAGAGATAGAGAGAGGGAAACACCAATCATTTGCCTTCCCAATGCTCCCATCTGGAGAATGAACCTGTAACCAGGTTCTATGTCCCAACCAGAAATGGAACCTGCTACCTCTTTGTGAACAGGACAACACTTCAACTAATTGAACCACACCAGCCAGCGCTAAAAATCTTAAATAACATTAAAGGGGGAAAAATGGCCATATTAATTTTAGAGGTAGGAATATTATCTTTAAAATTAATATATTAAATACTTTTGATATTGAAATTCTGCATAAATACAAAATATGATACTAGTATGAGCACAAAGGGATTGAAAACAAGTGCAGTATCTAAATAATTCAACATTTCTAGTTTTCCTGTAAGTTAAATGAGTACTTAGCTAATTACAAATAGAATTTGGCTGGAGATATGTGTCTGAGTTTCATGTTAACTGCTTTACCAGGGTTTCTGACAATTAATTTTAAAGAATGGATCAATTGAATTGTATCTAGAACCAAGCACAAATTGTGATGTGAAAAATTAAAAGGTGATTTAAAAACATTTTTCTATGCTACATAAAATTTTAATTTAATTGGAAAAAGTTTAATTACTACTTTTTATGTATAGGGTACTGATTCTTATTTAAATATTGTGTAAAATATTTTTCTTGTATTTCAAGGTGATAGTTGACTAGGTATTATGTAAAAAACAAAACAAACAAATAAAAATTAAATGTCACATAATTTGTTTATATGTGTTTGATCTTATCCAGTTGCCAGATCAATTTCCTTTATTAGTAGTAAAGAAGATGGAAATATCATCCCACATAAAATTCTTCTTCCTGCAATCACAAGTCTCTCAGGGTGGGGTGGGGGAGGGGCAGTCAAAAGGAGTCAGGGCTCCTATAGTCAGCACTGTCCATTACAGGGAAGCTATTTTTATACCACCACAGTTTTTCAGGAGTCTTTATTTGAATTCATATGAACAAGTTGGGGTCAGATGTGACCAGGTCTGCTTCTCTAATTTTTTAAAAGCCAATATCAGAATTATTTAATCTGTGCTAAATTTAAAAGGCTTTTCAGCAAAACCAATAAACAAGAGTTCTGTTGTGACTCCAGAGACCTAAAGATATTTTCCTGGAGGAATTTGGCAAGGTCGTGTCCTGACCTCCTTAACCCTGAATAAGTGCTTTTTATAGCATTTGGAAGCTAATGTAGTTGTCCACCTCAAACTTCTCTCCCCAATTAGGAAGTTAAACAAAATAACATACTTCATCAAAAACCATGTCACAAGTCCTACATGAAAATATTTATTCGTTCTTATCGCCATAGATACTCCCTAAGTAAATCAAGCCACCAAGACACTCTATAAAATTGTTCTAAGAATGAGCTATCTTTCTCTTGAACTTTTTACTCAAAGTTCAATCAAGGGCTTTGGAACATGTGCTCTGGAAAGCTGGCAAACTTCTATCTACTAGAGATGAACTTTGTATTCTCTTTCCATCTTCCTGACATATTTCTTAAAAAGGTAGTAATTCAAGACCCTGGCTCTGATAAAGTTGACAACTTTTAGGACAGTAGACAAAAATCCTCTCAGGATGGCTGGCAGTGTGTTTATTGCCAGTGCATGCCAACTTAGAAAGCAGTGAGTCACAGTCAAGTGTGGGGCTCCGTTCTTCACCAAGGCAGCAAAGCCGTGGATGTTGCCAAGCCTCACAGGTGCTCCGTCTGTGCTACAAGTTACTGAGTTGTTTTCCAAGCTAAGTTTATCTTGGCAAAGAAACTTTGCACACTTTCGAGGATGTCAGTGGCCCTTATAATTTTCAAATGGGGGGTTGCTAGAAAAAAGGAAATATTTAATACTATAAAAATTGTACATCATAATTTAAATGCCAATAATTTTGTAGATTTGGTGAAATATCTTATTTTGTTCCAAAACACAAATAAGCTAGAGTCTTTCCAGGGTTCATAGTATCATCATGGTCACTTTCCAAAAGAAGTGTTTCTTATTATGATTGGAAATGTAATGCTTAAAACAAAGATTTTTTTTTGTTGTTGCAAAAAATCCAGATTAAGTACAAATGCTTCCATTTCATATCAAATTGTCTTCTCATGACAGTATATGTGATTGTCCTGTGTATTTTCATGATGGACAAAATGCAAGATGCTTCATCAAAATGTTTGGCCTCACACTTTCACTATATTCTTGTTGTACATTAAATGGCTAATTATGGGTTCTGTGAAATTTAATGATGAGTGTGTAGGCATACTAGCCATTCAGAAAAGGATTGGGTTTAAAATGCATTGGGAATATTACATGTAAAGGCAAACACTGGAAAGTGCCTGTGAGATTTTAAGGATAGTGGGTCCTTTAATGGGGTGGAAAACCTGGTTTATCAGGGCAATAGTAGAGAAGAATTCCAGAATATGAGACTTAAGGGTCAATGAACAAGCTCCTAAATTCCACAAACCAAATACCAAAATGTAGATTTTTTCCCTATTTTCTTATTTAACTAGGAAAAGTAGTTTTTAGGTCAAGTGAAAACAAGCTTTTGTTTCACTCTGAACAAATTTAGAATATCACAAACTGTTATCATTCAAGGTCAGATCTGAAGGCTTGATTGGGAATGAAGGATGTCATTCCAAGCTGATTCATGCAGATGGGCAGCAAATTGGTGCCGCCTCCTGGAAGAAGACTTTAGTTCTTCTCTATGTGAACCTCTTCATAGGGCTGCTGAAGTGTCTACACAATACTACTTCCCCCAGAGTAGGCAATTCAAGAGAGCACAAGGTAGAAGCCAGAATGCCTTTTATGACCCAGCCTCAGACGTCACAGGTAGTCCTTTTCCTAATATCCTGTTGGTAGCACAGTCAGCTTTATTCACTGAGCAAAGAAACAGCACATGAATACCAGGAGGCAGATTGTTGCAAGCTATTTTGGAGGCTGACTATGACATCCAATATTGGACCATCACTGTCATCACACAAGTGGAACATCTGAAATCGTCACCCATGAGTAAGAATAAAAATGTGTCTTTCTCTGGGTCAGAATTTAAGTGGACAGAACATTTTAGAGAATAATTCAGTTCTTTAAGGGATAGCAGTAAGTCAACAAATAGACCTAGCAACTAATCTTTCAATGAAATGTATACAGAACAAAAATAATTATTAATTCCTTTGTTTGAAATTGTATAGATTACACAATTTTATGACAATTATTGTTCTAACTTGAGATTAAAATCAATTTAAATGAAACATTTTATAAAGAAATAAATACCTTTCACAATCAGTGAGTCATTATGTATATCTACTAATTTATTTATAAAGCATTTAGTTTATTAAATACTTTAATTTTCCATATATACTTTTAATATTAATCATTATATACCTAATTTTATATATCATATTACTTAATTTTAACATTTTTATGATTTTCCTACATTGTTTTTTTTACCTTTCTCTTTTTAGAATAGAATAGAAACAAAAAGTCCTTTGTCTAGAAAAGCAGAGGACTTTAATGGAATCCATTGTTATAAGGTAATTTAAATTTATTTTTATACTATATTAGCAGTCATTTCTCTCCACAAAAAATGCAAAAATACTTAATTATTTATAAATCAACAAAATGTCTTTGTACAAGATTCAGTAGTAAAGCATGCAAGTACTTTTCTTCACATTAGTTAAAGGCCCATATCCCCAAACTTGCTGTTAGAACGATTCAACCATTCTGGATTGTAGCCTACTTTATAGAGTGAAATGAAATATAATGTTATCAACAATTCAGTTTTTATTAATTTCCTGCAATATGCTAAGAATTGGAGAACAAAGATGACTAAGAGATTTTTTCCCCCCACAAAAATTCACCTGTTAGTAGAGGAAACTGACATGCCCATATTTAGCCTACTCCCTGGTTGTGTGTGTTAGCCATGTGCACAATGATGGTGGGGACACGGAGGAATGAGCTTGAGGATGTTCTGTGCTGTTGTGCTCTTCATTCAAATAAAAAATATGTGCAAACAGCTTTCTGTTCTACCACTTTACATTGTTATTTTGTTTTATTTGAAACCATGGAAAAATGCCATTTCTGATCTATATGCCGTGTTACCACATGAGGTCATGTAAATATATCTTTGCATTTATTATTTCCTTAGGCTTAAATAAACTTCCTCAAATTCTTCCTGAGCTTAGTTCACTTTCCTCTTCCATTCTCAGTTTAAATGTTTCTTTCTTAGTTAAATCTTAATGACCAGTCCATCTAAAGTGGATCCCCAAGTTATATTTTTCATTATCGTCCATATCTCCTAAAGACAATTGCACTATCTTAATTTTCTTTCTTATTTCTGATTACTTTATGGGCTCCATCATTAGCATGGAATCTGGTCAGCATTTGTGATTTTGGGCAAGTGGTATAGAGATTGTATTGGGAGAATCCCTGCTCTGAGATGTTCTTTTTTGTTGTTTATTTAAGGTTGTTAATTGTTGGATTTAATTTTTAAGAATGTCTCAAGAATATGGTAAATGCAGAAAAGAACTAATGTTCTGAATATGATTTTACTTTGAAGATGTCACAGGATTAACCATTGCAATTTTGGGGAAAAGACCAAAAAAGCATCTTAGAAATAATGGAATTCCTTATGGGGTCTCTAGAGAATTTTTACTCCCTAGTAGAACCAAGACTTATTCATGCCTGCCCTCCCCTTTCCACCCCACTCATTCACTATTCAATGGTTGCCCTCTATAGAAAAGTTGCTGTGTAAATATATACTAATAAAATATGAAACTTGAAGAAGCATATACATTTAAAGGGGTGATGAACTACATGCAGATCTATTCAATATACAGGGGGGGCAAGCAAGTAGAAGGGATACAGTCCTTTTTTTTTTGCCTCAAATGATGTGCTCTTAAGCAATTCATTAAACAGAGACTTCAGTTTTCTAATGTGTAAAAAAAAAAAAAGGGAGTCATGGGGGAAATGAAAACTAAAGTTGTTTCAACTTTTAACATACTGTATAATAATATAAATTATGATTAAAAAAATAAGTCCTATGAGAATCCAGTGCTGTCTATTCCACTTCTGGCAGGGGATAATAAAAATAAAGATTTAGGAAACAAATTTCGTGTTTGAGTAGAATTCTCAAGGATAGAGAGGTTGGCTAGATTTTGAACACTTAGAGAAAGAAATGGAAGATAAAAGCTAGGGAAGGACATTGAAGGTAGATGAGAACTCCTAGCCAGGAAAAGCAGAAATGAGTCAAAGGAATACTAAGTAGTTGGTCCATTTTTGCTGCCACATGGGTTACATATAAGGCTAAATTCTGGAGGGCCTTCTGTGCAAATGAAGAGAACTTAGAACTTACACACTTGGTGTGCTATATACTTCTAACCATAATATTTCATCTACTGAGGGGAGAAAGACTTAATGGCCATCAGTCTATAATTAAAATTAAAACTATTGAGTGTCAATTGATAAATCAAATGCTTATTAGGGTATTAATAGTAACCTTTGTTAATAAATTTCTTACATCAAAATTTTTTATTTCTTTTTTTTTCATGTCTTTAACACATAAGGATTGAATGATTACTTATAATAGGAATACTCCCTGTGAATTAAAATAAATAGTGATTGGCCCAACCTATCAGAGATAATTCTGGAATGTATTTTAGCATCATATGAAAGACTGGAAAACTTTTTTTGAGTTTTAATAGATTATTGATAATTTATGAAATTCATATTTAGGTATATCTGAATTATACATGATATTAAGATATATTTTTATATTAAAATGTGCATATTTCTTTAATTATTTATCAATGTACATTTAAAAAAATCATGAATTGTGTTTATTTTAGGAAATGGAATCATCTCACATAATTACTCATTAGAATCCAATGACCTTTCTTTAGATTTTTAACTCTATTTCTGCTTCCATTTTTTTAATTTTCTTATATACTGGGTTACAAAAGATATTCAGAGATAAATATTGAAATTGTTTTCTAGGGCTTTAACTTTCAATATCTTATTAATATTAAATCTCATCTTTCCTCTGTATGTTTGAAATGCTTGCTAAAATGGTTAAGTAGATGTTTAAAAGGCTAAGAACAGATTGCTGGAATGGAAAAAAAAAAGAGAGAGAGAAAACAGGAGAAACTAATCTTTAAAATTAACTTGGGCAGAAGCCAGGAATCTGAGAATGCTCACTTTAAAGTAATCAGAGCTTTTTGATGGGAAGTGCGGGAGGGCGGTTAATCTTTTCTTGCAATCTGTGTACCATTCCGCCTACTTAAAAATGAAAGATATTAGAAGGGGATGGATGTTTGTAGAGCACAGACTGCATCCCAGCTAGTCAATAATAGAACGTTCCAATATTCTTGCCTGCAACATTTTTCTTTGTATCTAACTGTAGATCTTCTAATCATTTTATTAGGATTCATTTGTTATACATTAAGTACCTAGCAAATGTCCTTATTTTGAATTAATATTTCCTCTCTCTAATTTCCGGCATATTTAAAATGTTTGTATTCTGGTAAAATAAAGCACACTACACATAGACCCCTGTAAAAGCTCTATACATACTTTTCTTTATCATTGGAAAAAGGTTTATTAAATGATCAAATGTTTTCAACAACTAAGTATTATTTTATTTACTGCTAAATAAATTGAACTATTTACCTGATTTAATATAAAGTAGATACCTGTTGCTTCAGGTCATTCATCTGGCTATAATCTAGAACTGATAATTTATTATTTTGAAGGGTTGCAATGACCTAAACTCAATGTTATTGAATTGAATAAAAGCATTATCTCTTTCTGAAGCCAATTTATCATTCCTTTTATATTTCCTAAAAAAGTATCTTAAAAATATACACATATAAACTTACCTCACTCAATATGTTCTTTGTTCTCTTGGCTTTATTGTTCTTGGTGCATCTCCAACATATTTAATTTTATCATTTCATTCTTTGTCAAATTTATTTTACTAGAGTTTCAGTATTTACTTTCTCTCAAACTTTACTCTTTGTTCAAATATAGGACATTTATATTCCTTGAGACTAAGGCTAATCTATACTAATAAAAGAGTAATATGCTAATTAGACCAGGAGACCTTCTGGAGACCTTCTAGATATCCTTCTGGACAAAGCCAGGGGTTTGGCCGGCCTGCAAACTGCCCCTAAATGGCCCTCAGCCCCTTGCCCAGGCAGGCCACAGCCCTAGCAGGGACCCTCACCTGATGGGGGCATGGCCGGACTGCAAACGGCCATCAGCCCCTCGCCTAGGCTGGCCATGCCCCCCAGTGGGGACCCCCCCTGAAGGGGGTGTGGCCAGGCTGAAAATGGCCCTCAGCCCCTCACCCAGGCCGACCATGCCCCCCAGTGGGGACCCCCACCCTGATGAGGGCATGGCTGGCCTGCAAACTGCCCCAGGCCCCTCACCCAGGCTGGCCCCACCCCCCAAGGAAACCCCCTCCTTGATCTGGGACCCCCTTCAGGGCAGACCAGCTGGCCCCCACTCATGCACCAGGCCTCTATCTATACCAGTGGTTCTCAACCTTTCTAATGCCGCGACCCTTTAATACAGTTCCTCATGTTGTGGTGACCCCCAACCATAAAATTATTTTCGTTGCTACTTCATAACTGTAATTTTGCTACTGTTAATGAATCGTAATGTAAATCTCTGTGTTTTCTGATGGTCTTAGGTGACCCTGCTAGCAGTTCTCAACCTGTGGGAAAACACAGATATTTACATTATGATTCATTCACAGTAGCAAAATTACAGTTATGAAGTAGCAACGAAAATAATTTTATGGTTGGGGTTCACCACAACATGAGGAACTGTATTAAAGGGTCGCGGCATTAGAAAGGTTGAGAACCACTGATCTATACTAATAAAAGGGTAATATGCTAAATAGACTGGGAGACCTTCTGGGAGACCTTCTGGATGTCCTTCCAGACAAAGCCATGGTGGCTGGGCTGAGGCAGAGGTGGTTAGAGGCAATCAGGCCGGCAGGGGGGCAGTTGGGGGCGAGCAGGCCAGCAAGGGGGGAAGTTGGGAATAAGCAGGCCAATGGGGGGGAAGTTTGGGGGCAAGCAGGCCAGCAGGGGGGGCAGTTGGGGGTGAGCAGGCTGACGGGGGCAGTTGGGGGTGAGCAGGCTGGCAGTGGGGGACAGTAGGGGGTGATCAGGCTGGCGGGGGGGATAGTTGGGGGTGAGCAGGCTGACGGGGGGCAGTTGGGGTGAGCAGGCCAGCAGGGGGGGCAGTTGGGGGCAAACAGGCTGGCAGGGGGGCAGTTGGGAGTGAGCAGGCTGACAGGCAGAGTGGTTAGGGGTGATCAGGCAGGTAGGCAGGTGAGCAGTTAGGAGCCAGTGGTCCCAGATTGCGAGAAGGAGGTCCAACTGCTGGTTTAGGCCCGATCTCTCAGGGATTGGGCCTAAACTGGCAGTCGGACATCCCCTGAAGGGTCCCAGATTGGAGAGGGTGCAGGCCGGGCTGAGGGACACCCCCCCAGCATAAATTTCGTGCACCAGGCCACTAGTATTTACATATATAATCATGAACTTTGTGGTTGAATGACTAGTTTAACACTCAGAAATGCAGGTGTTTGTTTGTTTGTGTTTCCCATTAATATTTCTCTTTTAAGACACTTTGAATCTTTGTCTCCATTTGCCCTATTACATCATTAGAGTTGCCATTGATGCTTTTCTTTCTCCTCAATTATCTTATTTCAAAAATGAGTGGATTTGATTATTTACCAAAGAAATTCATGTCTGATGAAATCACAGTCCCAAAAAATACACTTGGACTTATCTTGTCATTTTAAGATATTTCAAATACTTTGTAGATAGGTTCATACAAAAGTATATGAATGTCCTTCTAATCTTTTCTTTGCTATTCTCTTCTGAATCTCCCATTTTTGGATATTGAATTTGATCTGTTGATGATAATAGAGACACTTATGAAGTGTGGCATATTTGGAGGTCCTTCAAATAGACATGAAGATAGATGCTGATTTAATAAACTTGTTAGTTTCTAGGTTTTTTTTTTACAGATTATTTGATGTAACATTAGACAATTTTTATAATAGTGTTTTTCTTTTTGCTATTAGGATGCATTTCCAAGTGCTCATTAAAATATTTTATTTTTAAATCAATAGAGAGATTTTGAAGAACTTTATTGTACCAATTATGAAAAGAATAGACTTTAATTGTGCAGAATTCTGATGAGGTTATATTATGCTGAACAAGGTCAGAATTATGTTGAGAAGGTAAAAAAACAATAACCTCAAATCACATATGAATACAAACATATAACAGTATGGTTCATAACAGTACTAAAGCAATTATGTAAGCTTTTTGCTATATAATATACACTTCATTTTAGAGGATTCTGTGTTCAATTTAACTTTTACTTTTTTTTTTAACTTGAGTGAATGAAGGAGATTATTGACTGAGGAGAGAGAAGATGCAAAGAAGTTATTTTTTTGACTTGTGTCATTGTGATGTCATAACAGTGCTCTCTGTTCTTGGTGGATGTTCAAAATTAATACTTTCTTGAATGTTTTCTTTGGACATATCTGTCCTGGAAATATCCAACTGCACTTCCTCTTATGCAGGATATGCCTTCTCTGGACGGTTTCTTTTAATTTGCCCCTCGTTCTATAGTTATGTAGCTTCGCCATGACCCAAGAAGCAAGTTTCCTAAGTGGAATCCTCTAAGTCATTCCAGACTTGCTTTCTCTCCATTATGGTCTACAAATGGTCCAAATACGCATGGCCCCTTGCTCTGAGAAACTCAGCAAGTGTGTGAATTCTTTACATGGCCATCTCACCTTCCCCTGCTGTTTGAGGAACAAGGTAGACTTAATATCTTGCCTTTGTGTTTGTGGTCAAAGACTCCACATACTATGAGTGTTGAAGGTCCTGACATCAGGTGAAAAAATGTACCCACAGACCTGAAAACATTTCTCAAAAAAAAAAATAAAAAATCCTCCACCAGTTTCTTCAAAATCAGTCATGATAGCCTCAAGTGGGATTGGTCTGGAATACAGAACCAGTTCTTGATTCCCCTCTTGGAAGCAATAGCATAGATGTGACTTGGCATCTTGCTTTGGAACACTGGGGTGCCTTGCTATTCATTTTTTAATTCTCCATCTTTGAATATGCACACAATTCAAGAAGGAAAACATCCCATTTTAATGAAATGTGCTATTTCAGGAGACAAAAGGAGAAAGAGAATATATGGGTTAGAAATAATGTAAGTATTTGTAATTAAGACAATAAAGTACTACAGTGAATTAAACACATGAAGAAGAAATCAAAATCCTTGCAAAACATGCAGAAAGAGACCCAAAGGGACCAAAGAAGAAAATAAAGGACAAATGATTAGAACAATAGGATTGGGATTCAATATATTACAAAAACATTAAAAAAAAAAGTTGACGGCCAAAGTTAAACTTAGATACCTGGGGTAAATTACCAATTTGTAACAAATTGCAATAAAGAGGCATCAACTACCTGAAACATACTGACGTAGGAATGAATTGAAACAGAAACCAGATTATTAGATCGATGGCCAGAGAGTGGGTAGACTGTTGTGACTGGGTCCACCTTTACTTTTGGTCTTTAGTGGAGAGAGGAACGTTGAAGATTATGAAAATTATGTCCTGGAATGGTTGCAAGATGGTATTTGGGTTAGATTTAATATTTAACCAAATTCTAAGTGCTGTCCTTGACAAATTGCATTGGTGTTTCCTTTTATATTTATTACCAGTCGCCCATCGCGCAATAACGCACGCAGTAGGCCGCCCGCCGCTTCTGCGGGAACTGCCCGGAACCGCAGCCCGCCGCTGGGAGCCGTGCGGCTTCCACGGTAGGCGGAAGCGAGCCGCCGGCCCCCACGGGAGCGGAGGGAGCTGCGTGGCTTCCGCAGGAGTCAGGAGGGACCCGTGCCGATTCTGCGGGAGCCAGGAGGGCGCCTTGCTGCTTCAGCGGGAGGCAGGCCTGCCGTCTCCTCTCTGGGCCTGCGCTCAGCCATGGAGGCTGCAGGCCATCCCCCTGTCCCTATCCATGTCCGCTCCAGCTCGGGGGTTGGCCTGAGCTGGGGCGCAGTGGCTCACCTGCCCCCATGTCTCTGTCTCCATCTCCACTCCGGGCCTCACCTGCGCGTGCAACCTCATCCTGTCTAGGCGTGACCCGTTATGGTGTCCCGGCCTAATTTGCATATTCCCTCTTTTATCTATCTATCTATATCTATCTATCTATCTATCTATCTATCTAGATATAGATATAGAGATAGAGATAGAGATAGAGATAGAGATAGAGATAGAGATAGAGATAGAGATAGAGATAATCTGCATGTACTTAATCACATATTTCTTTCATAGCAAGAACCTTGTAACAGGCATTAGGTCCTTTTTCTTTCTTGAATGCATATGTGCGCGTGCGCGCACACACACACACACACACAATTTCCTTTCAGTAAGGTTCAGAGTTGATGGACTTATTCTCTGATATTTTTGTCACTGCTCTTACTGCACTTGCCAATGTAACTGCTGAGAGTTAGCAGGCTGACAAGTTCATCATAATCAGCATCTATTCCATTTCCATTTTATACTCAAGGTCTATTGTTGCCAATTCATTCAAGAAGGTGTTTTTTATTTAAGTGGTGCTTAACTGCTGGCTTCTGTGCACTGTGAATGCAGTGCTCATAGGGATTGGTTCTGTAGAATGGTTCATTCTAAGTGATTCTAGGCGACTATGATGCTCTTGTCTCTTGCAGATTCATGCGAGAATTTTCTTCCTAATGTAACAAGTGTTTATCTGACTTGTATTATCCTTCATCATTTTGGGATCCTCTCTGTGGGATTCAGAGGAAGACTTTGACAAAGCCTTTACCAAAAAGGAGTTTCAAATATATTGTGACTTGACAATTATGATATGTAAAAGCAAATCTATAGAAAACAAATAGTTAAGTGTAAAAATATGTGGTATAAGTTGTTAGTTTTTCGGGAAATTAAATTATTGAACGTTTTTTGTATGTCTTAATATTTTATTTATTTGCAGCTGCATGTGTATCTAGCAATTACATTTCACAGCTGTGTATATTGAATACTTCTTTCTTTACCTCATGATATATAGGAAATGCATTTCTGAGTTAAATGCCTACAAGCAGCATTTTGTCTCACTGGAAAATATTCTTAAATATATTGCCAACTATTCTCAGTATAAGTAAAAACTGAATAAGCCTGTATACCCCTCTGATCATAAAAGAATTTCATATTTCTGTGAATCTGAAGATCCCCTCTCTACATTCTTGACATGCAATTGGTATTTGCACTTAATACAAGAAGACAGTCCTTGAGTATTTATTCTTTGATATCATATTCATTCCTCTTATCAAGCAGCTGAGAGTTCCTCTATTACGTTTTATATCCTTCTGGGATTCTGCGTAGTAGAAAATCTAAAATCCTCTTTGTCCTCTTGATCACAATATTCAGCTGGTATCTAGGAACAGAGAGGATTTTGTTGTTGTCATTGTTGACTCTTCAAGACTCAGAGTTCTTACTGTCAAATTAAAATACATTAATGTTGGAAAATCAGAAGCCAGAAGAAATGCAATTTTTTATTATATAGTTTTAACAAGAGCCTACCTTTGTTGAAATATCTCATATTTTCTCTTGCTTAATTTCCTACTGTGGCTAGCATGATCTCATGTCTGAGCATCTGCAAAAGCTACTCCACATCTGTTAATCCATCCTTTATCTTGGTTACATGGTGTTCTCTTTGAGATTAAGAAATGTCCATGTCACTTTCCTGATCAGAAATCTCAGTGCGTTATTCATACTTACAGGAAAGAAGTTAACCTCCTTAGCATAATATTTACATTTCTTCAACATCAGACAATCACTGTTACAATCTACTGTCATATTAACTATACTGAACTACAATTCCAATGCACACTTTGATGTTTTCTGAACTTTTCATGGTCTATGCCACTTCCATGCCTGGATTCCTTCTGTTCTATTTGCCTGGAATGGCCATTTCCTACTTTGTAACCTGAAAATGTCTCAATTTTACAACCTCGACGTCAGATTCCACTGTCTCATTCTTTGGGAAAATTTCCCTTTCACATACTCACTC
The DNA here is from genome assembly GCF_027574615.1 of Eptesicus fuscus. NCBI lineage: Eukaryota > Metazoa > Chordata > Mammalia > Chiroptera > Vespertilionidae > Eptesicus > Eptesicus fuscus. Next base: position 51,505,678 of record NC_072481.1, on the reverse strand, counting down.
TTTGTTTGATTCATATTACAGAATTTATCATAATCTGACACATATGCTTGCTAAATATATTATTCTTGTCCTCTACTCAATAATGGAATCTTCAATGACCTTATTATTGGATCCCTCAAAAACCTAGAAGTGTCCAATATTCAGTGCCTTTTATTCAGTGTGACATTGGGATCTTCTTATTTTATTAGAATATGTTGACTCATGGAGCATCCATAATATTTTTCTAATGTTGTTTCTTGAAACACAAAGATCTTTGCAATGAAGGGATTTGGAAAAAAAAAATCACGAGCTTTTTGAACAAAGATATAATAGCTTTCATTTTTTGAACCCCAATGTCTTTGGCAGAAATCATTTGCAGATGGAGATATTATACAAGAGAGAGTTTCTTTTAAAGCCTCAGTTTGTATACTTGGTGGAAGAACACATATCTCAGCAAAGACTCCTGACTTACTGAATAGATCCCTTGACCTTGAAAACTACATTTTCTTGAACCATCATGGTTTATTGGAAGAAATATAAGCTTCCTATGGAAATATACCCAGGTCCATTCTTAGCTTAAACCTATTGATCTATAATTCATTATTTAAATAAATGTAAGCATATTTTATGTACATAATGTTTTGCAACCTCTTTTTATTTTTTTAACACTATGTCATAGGTATTTATCCTTGTCAGTGTGTGTAGAACTAGCTTATTCTTATTTACCACTGTAGGACATTTGATACTATGGATATAACAGACGCATTTAAAGATTTTTCTAAGGAGGAAGCCACTATAGTATAGTGGTTAACAGCTTTGGATTTGTGCTTTAAACCTCTCAAACCTTATTATACTTCTTACTAGTTATGTGACACCTACCTTTGGTAAGTTTTGACATATGAGGACATAGTATT